>NW_017728993.1:21254927-21281395 GCF_001723915.1 Gavialis gangeticus | reverse complement strand
GCGGAGCTGTAGGCAACGTGTCAATGGGCAGACTGCTCTTAGTGGGCGGAGCAGGCGGTGATGTGGGCTCAGGGGTTGGCACGCTCTCAGTATGGCCAGCACCATCTAGTAATGGCCGCTCGGCCAGGGTTTTAGTAGCGGCCTCAAGTTGTTTTCCCTGGTCCACAAGCTCCCCCAATAAAGAAACATATTCTTGAAATAAAATATTTATTATTCAGCCCTTCTTCCACTTCCGTAGCCCAGTCCACCTGGCTGTTTTTCCATCTCTCTCTAGGGTTTCATGGAGCTGCATTACTAGCTTATGGCCCCTTGAGCCGGCTGTGAGGCTCGGGCATTGGAACTGGTGTGAAAGAGGTTCCTTCCCACTCTCAGTCACGTACCTCGCACACCGAGCCAGCTCCTGGGCCGGGCTGAGGCTTGCCGCAGCCGGAGATTTTCCGCGAGCTGGGGAAGCGGCCCCATTTTCCTCCCTTGGGCGATATACAGCCCGGGAGTCTCGCAGCACGCAGCCTAGGGCTCCTGGACTGAGCCGGACGGCCCTCTCTTTTCCACTTGTCCCTCCAAGGGACAGGTAGCCGTGTACCGCGGCCGAGGCCTGGTTTGCGGCCTGATGGAATGCTGCATGATTCCAAAGGTCCTCCGGGGCGGTGGACACCCGGACCCCGCTGCGCCATGGGCAGCTTTCGATCAGCTCAGACTCGCATACGCCTCCCATGTATCCTGTTCGTGACGCCATGTCGGGCAACACGGAGCTGGGAAGCCAAGCTCGCGGTGTTGGTCACGGTGGTGCGGCCGGGTGGTGGCAAATTGGATACGGACAGGTGGGAGTTTTGGCGATGGAGTCTGAGCGGCACAGGAAGCGTAATGGTTCCTTAAACAAGATGGAATTTATTTAACTTACGCTTAGATGCGTAGGAAACGATGTCTTCAGTTACAGTGAACAAACAGGTGAACAAACAAAGGGGTCTGTTGGCCCACAGGGTTCTCCAACAAGCCCTTGCTTTCTACCTCTGACGAGGTAGGTGCGGCTGCCTGCTGGATAGTCCTAGGGCTGGTCAACAGCTCATAAATTGGTAACACACAACGAACTGTAACGATGTGACGCCAGTCCAGTAAGGACAACGAAGAGCCGAAATGGTGTCCGAAGCAGAAGTCAGGAGCCGGTGAAACGAAGCGAGGATACAGCCAGAGCCGGTGAGGAACGATCTGAATCGATATCGGTGGTCGATGCCAAAGGTAAGTCGAAGCCAGGAAATCCAAACAGCAATGTAATAACAGCAAAGGACACGGAATGCCAATCGAGGGAGGAGATCAATAGGCCCAGAAGCCTGACTGAAAGACAGTCCCTGGAACACCAGCCTCTGTCTCCAGCTAACGCAATCTCTCTCCCATCTCCCCCTGATCTCCCCCCGAGGGAGGGGCTCACAGAACTTTTATTTGAATTTAGTGGCCAATCAGAACACTCAGAGGGAAGAAATTTCTAGTCAGATTACCTCATGCTTTAGCTGTTGCTGAGCATGCGTCTGTGGGGAAAGTAGGTCAGACATGACTGACAGGTCCGCAGGTCACCCAGGGGGGCACGAGCTGGGTGAGCCTTGGAACTTTCCACTCACAGACTTCAACTGCGCATGTCAGGTACAGAACTTTTGTGTTGGCAGCATATACTTAGGATTTTTCTGAGACAACTGTGTGATGCATCATGGGATATGTAGTATGGCCCCACAACCATAGGAGCATCAGGCTCCCAGATAACACCAGGTCATTTACCCCAAAGGGAATTGCCATCTTAAGACCACATGGGCTGAGTCGGTTCAAACCACTTCATTCTTGGAAGTCACCAGGAACCGACGTAAGTCTGCTTTTGGAAAGCACTGTCTTAAATATGTCCTTCCCATGCGAATGCCGTTTTTGATCATTCTGCTTCCTCTCCCTCTTCCACTTACGTTTTCTCCTTCTCACCTTCCCTCTTTCCATCTCAACCTTTTCCCCATCACTCAACTGTCTCTCTTTTTCCATCATTGTTTGTCTCCATGTTTTTGGCTCCAGTAATCCCCGGTGCTGGTCTCTCCCTTGACGCCTGCTCTTACGCTTTCCAGCTCCTCCTCTCTGTGATCTGCGATTCTCAACAATTCAGTATGCAACCAATACATGCATCTATGCGCTATGCCTAATGCAATGAGGTTCTTGGATACATTGCGTCTATCCATAGCTTCCCACAGTTTATCCATCCACCCAATGGACCAGGATACTTTCAGCAGCTTCATGGTCCTGCCAAAGCGTACTAAATAATTTGGAGGAAAGTACTTTTGCAAACACCAATACCGCTATGCAAGTCCAGAGCCTTCCTCATAGATTTGAGAAAGGCAAGACTCCCAAGAGCACCTTAAAGGTGGCACAACAGTTAGGCTGATATAAGTAAGACTGGAAAATGCTATTTAGCAAAGTGAGAGAATCAAATTTACCGCGAGCACTAGTGACATTGTTACACTGTAACTGTGCAGAGACTGGTCTGCCAAGGTGCCATGCATCCAACGACACCAAGATGCTTTCACATTGTGACAAACGAAGCAGGTACTAGCAGGTAAAACTCTGGCAGACTTTGGAGGAGACTTCTGGGGATACAGGCTTTGACATGGGCTCACTAAAAAGGAGATCATGTAGTGTGATGGGACTATTTTTTTGCACCTGAGGCCAGAATTTCAGCTGGTGTGAATGTATTTCCAAAGGAGCAATGTGGATTTAAACCAGCTCCAGCTCAGGCCCATGCAGTTATGGTCTCGTAGACTGGCCTTGTGAAGGTGTATTTAGATGTTTCAAAAAAACACCTTCCTTGGTATCCCAGGAAAATGCAACAGCAAGGTAAGGGAATGGGGTCTTCAAAACACAGCAGGCTCAAGTAAGATTTAAGCAGAAAAAAAGCATGAATAAAGGAGGAGAGGCATGAAACCACACAGGGATCCACCCTGCATTAAGTTTTTATCTTCTGTGCCAGCATTTCTCAGGGAATAGTTTGTCAGCACTGCAGGACTCATACATCCTCGCTCTTCACAGCGTGTGATAAATAGCAATATCCTAACAAGAACACATCGCTTTCAGAATTGTAATTGATATACAAGTCCATTGGCAGCAGGCATTATTAATGATGCCAATACATATTTTCTTATTAATCTTCCATACTAGGCTTGTGTCTATCTGCAAATGATTATCATTCATTTTCCTGACAAATCTATCAAGATCATTCATTATTGTTCAGCAAAGGATCTTCTTTTAAACAAAGATTAATAACTTTGTGTTTTATCTGGCTGGCTGAGCAAAAGGAAATGAAATTAACAATGAACCCAACAAACATGTCACCACTTTAATTTACCGGAAAATATTTTAAAATGTTATTTAAAAATATATGCGGTGGTAGGCACATTTTATTACTAAAAAAGAAAAGAAACTCCATATATTTTAGTGTGACAGATAGCAAGCTAGCAAACAAGGCGCCATTTTTTTCCCCTTATAGCTCTTGGCTTAGCTTTCCTAAAGAGGAAGAAAGATATGATTATACAGGTTGCTTATTGTTTTGATTCTCATAGGATCATAAGAAATTGCAACTCTATGGGAAGTGCAACGAATTAAGGGAAATAAATGTCTTCCCGTCCACTAGGACTTCAACAATGCCCCTCACCATCACCCAAAGTCATGCAAGCCCTTCTGGATCTGCACCCTTAACTTTCAAAAGTGTGACTTCCACCCTGATGAAGCTTGGAAAACCAAATGGAGTTCACAAGAAGTCCCAAATAAACATCTTGTGATAGATCCAACGCAGAAGGGTCTCTGGCTTTGATCTCCCGTGATGTTCATGGGCAACTCTAAATTGCATCCTCACAAACAATTGCAGATACTTGATGCACAAATGGAAAATTAAAAACTCTCCAGTGTGAGACTGTGGTCACCCAGAACAGAACAGATAACGACTCAATGTCCGATCCACAAATAGGAAGGAGATTTCACAGAGATACACTCTGATATTCCTGATGCAATTGTCTCGCTCGACCATCTAAATACAAAATTAAAGTTGCTGTTCTATATAAAGTCATATGAAGGAAGAAAATAGGGAAGGAGGGCCAGAAGAGACCTCACGAGGTCATCTAGTCCAGCCCCCTGCTCAAAGCAGGATCAATCCTGATTAAATCATCCCAGCCAAGCATCTGCCTAACCTATTCTTGAAAACCTCCAAGGCTGGAAGGCGCACATCTCTAGGTCCACATCTTCCATCCAAGGCTGGAAGGTCCTCGTCCCTATTCCACTCTTAGCACACGCATAATCAGAAAGTGCCTCCTAATCTGCAACCGAAATCTCCTCTGCTGCAGCTTGAGGCCATTTCTCCTAGCCCTGTCCCACGTGGCCATAGAGAAAAGCCCATCTCCATCCTCTCTGCAATCACCTGTCAGGTATTTGAAGACTGGGATCAAATCCCTCACCAGTCTTCTCTTCTCCGGACTAAACAACCCTAGTTCAGAAATGCTGATGCTCAGCAGCCGACTTGGTCACAAACGCTGGTTGGATACCGTGGCAGAGGGCTGCCTCCAGCAGTGGTGGTGCCAGTTAGCTGCAGGGCAGCTACCACCAAGGTGCCTCAGCCCCTCTCCTATTCCCATACCCAGCATTTCCCTCCTGGTCGGCCCCAGTAGATCCTGAAATCCCTCCTTCAGGTGCCAGCCTTCCCCTTCATGCCTTTTGCAGGGAGCGTGGGCACTTAAAGCGGCTGGAAACCCCAGGGAGCTGCAAGTCACTTCTCAGTTTGGCATCATGATGCTGCAGAGAACGTGCCTTGAGGTCTTCAATGGTCTGGGCCCAAGTGCAAACACGAAGCCAGGGCTCAAATGCCGATCCCCTGGGGTTTGGGCTACAACTCTAACCTCCTGACCATCCTCACACACTAGTCATTCGTTTTCATTGTAGCAAAACTCCCTGCACTTCCAGGAGGGCTGTCTGGCTGACAGAAAGACTCTGAGATTTGGTCCATTAAAAAGAAGAGATGATCCAACCCAATGTTTTCATGCTCACAGGAACATGGAGCTGTTATGACAAAGCTAATTCCTCTTTGATTTCATCACAAAAGTATGGAGCATTAGCGACTCCCCCGAGACGATGTGGGCATGCCACTCGGCATCAGCTGCAGCATTTACAAGGTGGGCTGCCTTTGCAAAGTGCTTGGCAGGCACTCCGATTCGGTCAGAGACTGACCTGGACCTGTGAGGTGAAAGGTGAGACACTGCAGTGATTAGACCAGTGAAAAAGTACCCGTCCCTCTCCTTGCTTGAGCTCTTCTACATCCTATTTTAATAGGGACAAATTAGCAATGGACAAAAATGAACCCAAATGCCTATCTCCTGTATTACAACCGCCCCCACCGAGATGGGATTGTACAGTTATGTTAAGCAGAGTGCTCAGACTAAGCCCTTGCCCCCTACTCTAGACTAGACAGACCCATGTGTGGAAGAGGAAACGCACGGGAGGTGGCTTGTCCAACATCACCCAGGAGGTCAATGCCAGAACTGGGAGCAAGACCTGGGCTTCCCCAACTCCAAAACAAGCATCCCTGGTACTAGACCATGCTTCAGCCTCTGCAAACCTTCCTGCAAGAGGAAGGCAAAGGCAAAACTCCAGCAGCCCCACAGCCAGTGGGCATACATGGTGCAGGAGATGCTCCTCATGCATGGCAATATGCTGATCATGAGGCCAGCAGAACTCTCTCCTTGGGGGCTGCTGAAGTGAACAGGAAAACAACCATGGACATTAGTGCAGGAAGGATGGGTGTGTTGCCTCCTTTTTGCAAGGCCCTTCCTGTCTTTCTCATGTCTATTCCTTTTATTTTTTTGGATATGGATGGGAAAGGAAGTTGATGGGATCTGGTTGACTTCAGAAGAAAGGGATGGATTTGATAATGGGTTGGTAGCAGCCTCTTAACTGGCAAGGTTAAAGGAGTACCAAACGCCTCTGTTCTTCCCACCTTCCCTGGACTCGATGAGCATTCCCAGGAGAATGGGGCGTGAAAACATGGTGGCTGCAGAGCTTATAGGCTGGTCCAAAGACGGTCTTTGAAGGAGACCTGTGGAGCGGCGGAACATCCTCTATCTTCAAGGCACATGGTGGTGCTGGGTGCAATTGGTCCAGTGGCCTGGGTGCAATTGGTCCGGTACCGTCAGTGCAGAATCGTGCCCATATGCATTCCCATTTCTTTTGATCTTCCTATCCTCTAGCAGATCTCCAAGTCCGGAGGCTTTCCCTGACATCAGAGCTCTGACCTCCCTTCTCACGGTGTCTTGACCTGTTGGGATCATTAGAGCCAGAAAGGGTTACTGCTTTCAAGTGGGACCATGAACCCCACGGGAATTCAATTATAGTCAGACCAGAAGTAGGGAGACTAACTCTGTCCATAAGGATTTTTTTTTTCAGTAGCATGATTGAAGGGGGGCAACTAGGGCAGCAGCCTCAGGTGCCTTTTGGGGTGGGAGAGAAGGTGCAAAAATACCGGCTGTAGCTGCTAGTGCACCAGTCACGCTGCCCAGGATGAAAAGCTGCCCATTATGTCTCTGGATTTTGTGTGTGCATGCTCTCAGTAGAAATCAAAGCACTTGCCACCAGTCCAACGTTTTCCCTTCCCTTCTTCCTGGGAGGGGAGGGGCAGTTAAAACCATTCTGAATTATGTATTCAAAGAGTTTCTCCTATGGATAATAAGATTGCTTCTTACCTTCTGTGTATTCACCGTATTACACCAAGATGCCACATGGCAACTGCAGCAGGTAGAGGTTAGAAGGGTTATTTTTTGTCTTGGGTTTAGATCATTGCTTTAAAGTGCTGACATATTAGCAAGAGACTTTCAGAGTGTGTTTCTGCCCATCTCAGAGGAACAACAAAACACACACCACTTAAATTGGCTGGTGTTTAACTATACACTTCATTTCTACATAACTAAGCCTACACTTTCATCTTCAAAAGAGATTTTAAAAAAGTGTGTGTGTGGGGAGCTACAAAACTGCTCACGCCGAAAGAGCTCGGCCCTTTTCAATCTATAAAACAAACAAGAGAAGTGGAACAGGAGTGGATGCAGAGTCGAATTCAACTAGCTGGGAGGGGGAAAGAAAAAGACAAAGAAAAAAAAAAGCAAGCAGCTACTTTCGTTAATTGGGGCAATATTTTAATTCGGTCGATGAAAACTATGCAGCATGGCACAGGAATCAGAGTTCAAACGAGTTGTCTCCATTGACTGTCGTTTGAGATTCTTGAATGATTAGTCTTAATTAGCATGGATCGTTAATAACCGCTTTGGTTGTTAGGATTGCAATGATCTCGCGGCTTCCTTGAGTTGCTTATGTGATTTCCCAACCTTAACTCCGATGTCTGAAGCTCTTTCTAGGAAGACTGTACAGCTATTGCACAGGGCTTTTTACTCGTGCATGCCCAGATTTTAAGTTAATAGGCCATTATGATGAGCTACTCTCATCTCTTGTCTAACACAGGTCATAGCACCTCTTCCAGTAATACATCCACAGAGCCCGTACCGTCAGCCCATATCGTCTTCTAGTCTTGGAATAAAGCGGGCAATGAGACGGACAACCCACAAAGTGCCTGGGCGAGCTGTTCCTTGCTTTTAACAATTTGGGTCCAACCTCTGGTCTGAATTTGTCCAGCTTCAGCTGCCAACAACTGAGTTTCATGCTCCCTTGCTGCTATGTGAAAAGGCTATAAAAATATCCCAAATAATTACATAAGGATGCTATACAAAGGGAACGTACAGATGCAAAATGAAGTGAGGTTGCTTAAAACAAAGCGAGTCAGTAGCAGAACCACACAAAAACGTGGTCTCTCTGCCCTGGTCACTCTCCGTTTTGGACCACACTGAGGGAAGTATCACGCAGCACCGGGTAACCAACAGATTAGCCAGGTCAGAATGACTTTTGGTGAATCCTCATAAAATATTTTATGAGGCTAAGATACCACACTTCTGCCCTTCGATTCCTACATATCACTCAGAACCATAATAGGTGAAATAGGATCTGGACTACTGCTAAAATAAAAGCTATATAAGAGAGATGTGCAATGAAACAAAGTGACAGAGAGCAAGGATTAATTTTTAAAGTGGCAGCTTTTTCTTTCAGCATCTTCGCGGGTGAAAGGTGATGTCTTGCTGATCTGGGATTTCAGATAATCAGCTTTGAAACGTCTATACCCAAGGGAAGGGGTTAGCCCGACAAGTTGTGTAAGAGAGGATGACAATTCACTGCCCCGCAAAAAACTTTTTTTCATGCAAAGTTCGGGCTGACGGGCAGCGACTCCAGATTGTGAAACGCAACACATGTTTCTGAAAACCGGGACATGTGGAGGTCAGGTCTGAGTCAGCCCTGTTAGACAACCTTGACTTTCTCCACCTGAAGCTGGCAAAAGCCATTGGGAATGGTTCGGTGCGCATGGCATCATCCTAAGGAGCAATGAGGAAAGACTAAGAACATGCTGCCCTTTGTGTTGGGTTGCACAGCTCAGAATTGCAGCTTTTACCTCTTTGCACTCCCGATGCGTTCAGGGAAATCACGTCAGAGACCGCATGAAAGTCAGGATCCAAAGAGGAAATACAAACCATGGTAGAGACTGCCTCGAGGCAAAATTCACCCTTGCCTAGCGAAGCAGAGAACATCTCTATGCGGTGCTGAGAAGTTGAACCCACTTAACTCAAGTCACACTAAGCAATATCCAGGTTTGTGTCGGCTGTCAGGCCTGGGTGTCTTTTGCCGGAGGGGAGACGGAGCATACGCTGGTGGTACCATTTGTGGGTCCTTGACCACAGTGATGCACAGAGACATTATCCAACATAAGCAAGGGAACCTGGTGAACCAACACTAAGCATGGCTTGAAAGCTCCCTCGAACCAAACCCTCCATTTACACAACGAGCTCTTTCATTCGTGCACAGGTTGACCGGTGCAGGTCGAGTAAACCCATCTTTTCCGCAGCTCACAACCACCTGTGGAGTGGACACAAACGCCAAGGTCCTGCATTCCTCTAGCTGCCTTCCCACATCTCCAAAACGCCTCACTCTGTTGCCTTCTTCTGCCTTTGATGCGTTTCCCACCTCTCGACCAGAAATTTTCTACTACTGCATATAAGTCAGCAAGGCACTCCTATTGCACACCTGCAACTGCGTTCATCCATCACTTGTAGAAACTGCCGCATTTTGGACACGAACAAAATTATGTCCTTTCTTAGTAGGCTGCCAGCTAGCCACAATATGACATCAAGGTGCAGGAGGCTCCCAAGCGAAACATGAGCAGGGCCCAACATGTCTGAAGCAAGAACCGAAATGCCAAGCAACACGATGTTGCCAGTCAAGCTGTCCAAGCATGGGACACAACAAATGGGACCCTCAATGCCAGAAAAGAGTGGAGGGGGGGGAGGAGGGGGGTAGCAGATGGATTAAGATGGCAGAAGGTCAAAAATACGGAACTCTTTTTACTTAAGAGTTGCTGGGTTTGTGCCATTTCTGCCCAATATCCCCAGAAGGGACAGACGCGTTCTCCCACAATACACTGTGAAAGCATTTGTAGAACAGCAAAGTTTACGAGAGTGTTTTGAACCATTTGATCTGTCCCCAGAAGTCATAACGCAACACTGAGTGAGCGAGCAGAGCACCAGAGCTGACAGAGGGCATTGGAGTGATTCCCCTTCTAGCACAGTCTGCTATTACTCTGGCCATCCTCCCTTGTGACAGACCAACACACGGGACATAATATGAGGCAACATAGGCTAAGTGCAGATGTCTCCTTGCTCTCAGAGGAAGATTCTTCTGGCCATCCTCTGGATTAGGGACAAGGGAAGCTGGTTTTTACTTGCCTTGTAAGCATTTTAGGAAAAGTCATTTTTCTTGCATCCATTAAAAAAAAAAAAAGTGTTGCTTAAAATGTCCGTATGTGGTTTGCAATTGGCACTTCAACAACAGCTGCATTCAATTTAATATGTGAGACTCATAAATGTCTCATGCAGTGCGATAGTTCACATCGGTTTGAAGGAGAAAATTCTGCTCGAAGCACCGGCAAGTAACAGTGTCAATTTTTCATTAACCTACAGCCACTGTCTCTGTAGAGTTACAGCCATAAGTAAGATTACTGTTATAATTTCTTCTGATCCCCAAGGCAGAAAGTTTTGAGAACTTTTTAAGGTTATTAAAAAAAAAGAAAGAGAGAAAGAGACTTAAACGGGAGGTAGTTTCAGTTTACTTTCATATTTCAAAAATCAAATCTTTGCTTTAGACACATCAAAGCAGAAGCATCAGTTGCTTTGTTCCTGGCTAGTAGAAAGCCTACATCCTCTGTGAAGGAGACTTCTTCATATACAGCAGCTGAATGCCAAGTAAATATCTATCTATCTATAGTGTGTGTGTGTGTACGTACGTGTGTACACCCCCCCATATTTATATTTACATATACATACATACACACACACACATTTATACATACATACACATACATACATATATATTTATATACACACATACACACACGTATAGATATTTATAAACACATATATACACATACACATGCATATCTATATGTAGATATCTATATCAATATAGATATGTCTAGATAGATAGCCAGATCGAGTATCTATGTATATCTATACACACACATATATACATATATGTACACATATATAGCAAACACATTCTTAGAAGCCATTTCTCCTGTGCCATAGATTTTAAATTGGTGCAAGTCCATGGACTCACACTGTTGTGATCAGTGCAGTGTGCTTCCTAGCCTCTCCTCCAAATAAATGCCCTGGAGAGCTGCTGTCAACCATCTGAAATGAAGGAAATAGTGTAAAAGCTATTCCTGCCCCTGCTACTGGCTTTTCCCCTTTTCTGGTCACTGACACCAAAGAATACAGGGGATAGAGGGGTTGATATTGGCTCTTCTTGGTAGACAGTGGTTATAAGGAACTGAACAGTCACAAGACCTGACAAGAGAAAAAAAAAAAGAAAGATGCTGGCTCAGTTTTTAGGAACCAGGATTAAATACAACAGTGGATATAACCCGAGGGTCCACAGCCTTTGAGAGCAGAACGGCAATCTTAAATCGCTGGCATGGGTTAATGTGGAAGACGGATGTCTTTTTACAGGAGAAGACAATCAAGTTCACAGTGAGGAAGGACCTGTCTTCCACGGGGGGCATTTAACAGAAGAAATTTAGCTTTTGGGAAGATGGAACACACCAACCCAAATCCCACTCCTCTATCTGTGCTCCCCATGATGCCAATCTTGTGCTTTTAAATCGCTTATCAATGCAAATGAAGACCTGTATAATATATGGTTTCCAAACGGTACAAGTTGTGTCTTAATCTCCAGCATTAATTTCTAGCTCAACGCTGGGTAGTGCGGACTACTCATTCATTTTGTGCGCTGTGCCCAAGCCACAATTAAGAAAAATCCTCATGCTTCCAAGAAGGCGCTGTTTTGATTGGCCACGTTACCATACATTATTCATAATTCAAGTCACTAGAGCATTATTCAGTGTCTTCTTCCCCCTGCCTTTTTTTAACTTCTGACAAGTTTTACAAAGGAGAAGAATGGGGTATAGCTTAGTTGCATTACATCCAAGATGCTGCCTACACAAATGCCGGAGAGAGAAGCTAAATGAACCCCAGAACATATGGCACTCTGCTGACAGAGCTCGGAAACTGGTTCTGCATGAGCAACAAGGAACATCTTGAAACGTACAAGACATATGTGTTTTAGGAAGAAGATTGAAGTGTTTCATAATAAAACAGGACAAAGTGAAATACAAGTGCTGTATAAAATTTTAATTAAAAACTGGTTTTACCCGTCAATGTGAATATACAATATGTTTCACAGATGGATTTCATATTTAAGTATTATCCAAACCAAAAACGTAAATGAGACAAATAAAACCTTCAAAAATGGCACGGAGGCTAAAATGTATGTAAACACTAGATGATTGTGGTGGAAACAAGACAGGCAGGGAAGGAACCTCCTATCGAGTCCTCACTACCACAGTGCTCAGTGAATCCGTGTATACAAACTATAGTCTTGGTAAGGACACATGTAGCTCAAAGCTCAAAAGAAAAGGCCAAGTCAGTATTATTCGATAAACATATGCATCAAGTTATCAAAATGGATACAGCCCATATTATCATCTTTTAAAATGTTTAAACTGGTTTTTACGCAGCCATCGTCCACAGAATCTGGGTGTAGGACACATAGAAAGCAACACATTAAACTACCTGCAACAGATGGAACAGATGATTTATATCCTCCCAACCCACTGTAAAAAATAAAAATAACAACAATAATAAAAAAAACTGCTCATCAATTTTACAGTATTAAATACATGTCTGACCCAAACATAGTATCTAACCCCATGCTCTGGAGAACCAGAAGGAACGAGTCCTATCACATCAAAGGCTCTTCACTGAATCCTCTCGGCCTCCAGTCCTCAAAGCTTTCAAAGTTAAGGGCTCTCAGCAAGAAAGCTTACCTGACAGCAATCATCAGGCAGTATTAAGGCGAGAACCTGCCTTGGATCATGCAGGCTTCTCTATCTGATCGAATATTACCTGAAGTTGACCCAGGAAAGTTGAAGATTAAAGATTTCCACCAGGTTATCTGGGAGAATTACCTTGGATTTCAGAGAAATTTTCCCTTTCAAAGCAAGGGAATCTATGAATCCCAATCAGTCTATGAATCTAAGTACAAGAAAGTCAGAAATACAAAAAAAGGCATGTCTTTTTTTCCCCCAAATGAGTGGCATCAACAGTCAATACACTGTTAACAGTAACTATGACACTCTCTCCCCTTTTAAAAGACTGACGTCAAGATAATTAAACCCCAATGGAAGCACAAATATTGACCAGTGTGAGAGATTTTACATTTGACATCTCCCATGTAATACGAACAGGACTTATTGGAAGTTCATAACGATCATCTCCTCGGAAAGTGGTTCAATTGTCACGATGTATAATACTCGATCTTCCGATTTGCTCTTTATTGGCTAGTATGTACCACCACATGCTTTTGCCACAAGACTGGGCATCGACCCCATCAATGAGGTAGTTAATTAAGATCCGCTGCCGAAGGCTGGTTTCCGTCGATTCTGTCATTGGAGAACAGCTTGGAGTATCGATCGCTTAAGCTCACGGGCCAAAACGGCACGGAGAAAGAACTCTTCAAAAGTCCTTGTGCCTCTGTGCAAATAATTTCCATTTGAAAAATCAACATTTTGACACTTTTTGTCATTCTATAGATTAAGTAGCATATCTCATTTTCCATCATTATGACGTTACATTTCACATGATCCAAAGACACCATCATGGGATTGTTCTTATACGTTGAGTGGTCCTGGAAGAAACATTTGCCTTGCACAGTTCAGTGTTTTCTAAAACACCATAAAGTTCAGGTATCAGGATTACACCGTAACAGACTGTGGCTTGCACGTAGAGCAAAAGGGGGCAAATCACCCTGATCACTGCTATCGCACAACATAGCATGCATATACAGTTAACACCAATATGCAGCAACACCTAAGTAAGAGCAACACTGCTTACCATTCTGCATGCATTCAGCAGCCCCCCCCACAAATAGCACAAGCTGCTCAAGAACCACGTAGCACCAAGATACCGCTGCCAACATGTTGCTTCTATAAGGTATCAACTGTAATATTTTTTTAATTGTCAAAATAAGCCACTGTATGGCGTGAACAATTACCCACACAAGGAAAGGCTGAGAGGAAGAATAAGCCATGTGTGACAGAGAGGTCTGTCGCATTGGTTAATGCGCCAGTAGAAGGAACTGAAGTGGAGGAGCTTGTGGGAGCAAATAGTATATAGGATAAGGAAGACCAGGACCCACATGAGCTCATTTAAATGAAGATTAGGCCAACAGCAATTGTAAAAGCAATGCATTATTTTTTGTTTCCAGTGAAGTCTGCAAGCTCTAATGGACTCCCTTCTCAGCTTGGTATAAGAATTGCAAACTTTGTGCCTGAACAGGGGATTGAGACTCCTTCCAAACTATGATTCTGTGATTTCTGACCATGACATGATAAAAAAAACCAGTAGCGCACTGGAGAAAATCTATATCAAGTTGCGTTAAGGATTGGAGATGGAATTAAAAAAAATAAAATCTGGGACAAAAATGAAAATCATTTTATAATCACATCCATCCCAGACTGCAAAGCATTTTGTAAACATGTAATTAAGCCTCACCTCATTTCCCCCATTGTATAGATGGATACAGGCAAAGAGGTGCAATGATTTGCCAAGGTCTTCTATGAGACTATGAGCACAGCCAGAAGTAAATCTTTGGATTCCCAGGTTTGTTATTTACTTGAAAAGTCATCTCTCTATACCATGTGTCTTTTTTTTTTTCTGTTGCTCCACTGAAAACCTACAGGCAGCTAGTATTAAGACTCTAGTGATTTTCCCTCATTACAGTTTAAGCTGCTCAAAATGTTTAGCCTAAAAGTTTTGAGTTGCTCCAAACAGTTTCGGTCCATCCCTCCACTGGCCTTTCCATTCCTACACCTTCAATGGACCAGATTCCCTTAGCTTGAAAATTAGACAAAGCTGATGCTTAAAAAGCTTGACATTTCAACCCCTTAAATCACCATAGGGCAATGCTGAACAGTTTTTAAATGCTACTACCGTTAAGCAAAGAACCCAGATTTCCACTGAGGACCACTGTTTTGTTTTTGCAAAAAAGAAAAAAACAATCATATGAAATTGCTGCAGTACTGGGAATGAGGACAAAAATAGCTTCAGTTTGACTTATTAAAATGGAAGTGATTAAAAAATATTACACCAATTACACTTTTGTGTCATCAACAATACCAGAAGGCAAATAATGGCTTGTTAGAAATACTCATGAGCTGTGACAGTATGGAGGGAGGAAGAAAAAAAGAAAAGAAAAGAAAAGACTTACCCGATAAAGTCTAATTCTCTCTTAATCTAGCCCATTATTTCTAGATTTGAGTAGGCAGTTTTCCTTTAGGAGGTAAAATGATGGTAGTGGAATTATGCCATCTTACTGTCACTAACACACCACTTTGTGGATGGCAAAAGATAAGGAAGGAGCACAGAAAATGCTATTTAAAGCTCTACTCAGGAACCTAGAAATTTGCATTTGATAGAAGGGATTTAAATTGTATTAGAAGGCAAGGTGCACTAAACAATTACAGTTTATTACTATGTTGGTTCACTGCCTGAGACTACACTTATCACTCACTGCAGTCGCTGAGAAGCAGCAGTCTTCTCTGCACTTGAGCTGTATGCATATTAATGGAAGGTTACCTGAGCACACAAATGGCAGAGAGGCCAAGAAGCTTTTAAAACAAGTGGTTTGCAGACTTTGCTTGGCAGATCTGAGCAATTTGGGCCTGGAGTCGCATTCTGGGTACGAATTTTCCATTAACTCGTAAGAAAGGGATTGCAGCGTGCTGCTTGGAAGGGAACTTTTGGCTGTAGCTCATTGTACATGGTGTAGGTTGCTCCCCGACTTGAACAAAATGGGCATGCTCTCTAGTGCAAGGTAATTGTTCCACTAACATGACTCATTGGCTCTTTCCTTAAAAATCGGTGATGTTACAGTAGCACTGAAGGAGGAGCTGAGAGTCAGCTAACCTTTGGTTTATTCCAGGGGTGGCCAACGGGCAGCACGTGTCCCACAAGTACCATGAGCAGCCTCTGTGTGACAGACCAGGGAAGGGACAGGCAACACAGGAGCAGAGGATAGGGCATGGAGCAGTATACAGAGCAGCAGATAAGGCAGGGAGCAGAAAGCAGAACGGTCCATCAGGAAGGGCATCGGAGTGGCACTTGGGATGGTTGGGGGGGGGAGTATTACTTTTAGGCATGCCTGGCAAAAAGGATGCTCCCCACTGATTTATTCCATGCGTATTGGCAGGTTACAGTCATATATTTTGCTGCCTGTATTGCTGGCTTTATCTGTCTAAATAAGCCGACAAAATGATGCTAGTGTAACCAAATCTGCTCCCCCCCGCCTACTTATTCAGTGAACGAGCCAAGACGCACATTTGTTTCCCTCCTCTGTTTTAAACAAAGCGGGAGAAGGACACTCTTGCCCTTTTCAGTCATTCAGCTTTTTCAATAGATGGGCAATTTGCCCTGGCCTGTTTATGTGAGCTCTGTTCAATTGGAGGCTGAGAAGGTTACCTCTCCGGGGAAAGCATCGTACTGCTGAAGAACATTTGGTGGCCTTTAACAAAAAAATGACGTTCCTGCCAATAGAGCCCCAGCAGGCTTGTAAGGACAGACTCCAAATTTGGTGGGATTGCGATGCAGGGACTTCGAAATGTTTGCACTGGGCATACAAGCTCATTGCCTAGCTCTGGGCATCTGCGACCCCCTCCCCACCTCTTAAGCATGTCAGCAAAAGCAACTGTTGCTTTCAACAAGGAATCTGGACCCCGTTCAAGGCAGTGAACTGAGCTGCGGGAAGAAGGGACATCCTTCCACTCCAAAGATGGTGGTTTTGTTTCATTTTTGTTTTTAAAAGGGTCTGACATTAATAGTAACGTCATGCTTAGAAATGTTAGGAAGCAATTGTTTTGGGGTGGGGGCAGGAAATCCTTCTCCATTTCCACACCCTGTATGACCAGGCATTTACCTTCTAGATGCAGCTCTTGAACAGACAAGGATATATTCTGACTTGTTCTTTCTCCCTCCTGCTGCCATCACCCATTACCAAACTTGGAAACAGATTTTGTGCCAGTTTTAATAATTTAAGTAAAGCTGGGCTCACTGAAAGCCTGCCTTGATGATGATCTAGAACAGTGGGGCCAACCTTTTTGACAGGAGTGCCACAAATAAGCCCCACACCCTCTCCAAGTGCCACTCTGGTCCCCTTCCTCTGCCTGATCTCCTGCTCTGCTTTCTACTCTGTACTCTCTGCCCAATCCTCTCCTCTTTCTTTTGCCCTGTGCTCCTTGCCTGATCTCCTGCTCTGCCTTCTGCTTCCTTCCCTATCTGCTGCTGTGTTGCCTATCCCCTCCCTGCTGTTGTGTGCTGCACCCAGGGGCTAACCATGCCCCTTGTGGCACTCACGCCACAGATTGGCCACCCCGATCTAAAGACTTAGTACTGGCTTCCAATTTGAGCAGTCAGAAAAGAGAAGTGGTGGTGAAAAAGCACCACACTGGCTTTCTAAGGGGATAATGCACCGCATTCAAGTGTTCAATAGCTTGGGAACCTGTTTTCAATCTCAATGCTTTTCCTTTAGGGGTTCCTGTTCAAAGGCCCCACTAGCCCATAACAGGTCTTCCCAGTGAACATTACACATTAAAAAATGGGAGTACAAATATTTGTTATGCAAAAATAATTTTCATTAAAAATATTAATCTTCTGTACTATGCACTTCCAGTAGGATTGCTATCAGGAGTGTAATTTTCTTTCCAAAATAGTGCTGGAAGCTTTTTTGTACATATTTCTGTATATTTTCTCCAGGCTGTCTTCAAAGATAGCTCTGTGAGGTTTTCCTTTATAGTCAGCTGCTCGACCGGACCAATATTCACCATCATCTAAGTGAACGGTGGTGTTCTGCTGCACGGATGAACTGTCGACATAAGCAAAGCCACAACGATCAAATCAAGGAAAGTAAGAGGAAACATAAGCCTACAAATACAGTGTAAATCCAGATATACTGCTGATAGAGATAATTTTCCGAGATAGAAATAAAGTTATACTGCAATTACTCCTGTGAAATGGAAGCTCATGTTATTAATCCACAAAAGTCCTACTTAAAGGTAACCAAGGGTTCTTTAGGAAAACCTCCTTAATAGAGAGAGGATTCACTTTGGAACAGCATGCAGTCATTTTGCTGTGTTTTGACTGGCAGAGTGAATAGGTATTGAGCCGCTTGCAACAGCAACCTAGTAGGATTTGTATGTCCTTTGAAGGTCAAAATGTAACTACAAGCTGCTATTGCAATAAGAAAGCAACCTATTCAAGTTATATTAAATGGCTTTGGTGACAGCTGTAAAGTGTTCTACCCTAAGCATCTTACATTACAAAAATATTTTCCCAAACACATCATGATATAATGGCAATAGGCTGTTACTTGTGCTCCCCAGCAGGGGCCCCTGTTTTAAGAACAGTTTCTCACATAACTATAGCTTCCAAAAGTCATTCTCGCTTAAAACCATCCAGTGGAAATTATTTCTTGAAAGCCATTATCAAACAGTGACAGATTTTAATATATTCATATCTAAATTTCATGGATTGTTTGCCTTCTCTTAGAAAGCCTGAAAGAAAGGTTTAAATATATTATAAACATAATGGAATGAGCCAGAACCATTTTGTGTTATATGCAGGAAATGAACAGATCATCCCAAATTTTAAAAAGCCAGTGTGGCTATACTAAAATTTTCAAATATATGCAAGTGTTGCAGGAGTCTAAGTCACTTCAGAAAATGAGATTTTGGTACTTTTGAGATGCTTACCTATTTTCTAAAGACTCAGATTCCTATTCGAGAGCCTTCAGAGTGACCTATGCTGCAACCTTTACAGTGGGAAACTAAATGGGACATATGAGATTGGTGAGGACTATTTTCTTCTCTAGGAAATAAAAGATTTGATTCCAGAGGTATATTGTCAATGTTTGGTTTCTGCAATACCTGGTTGGGTCAACTAAGTCCTAACATTTTTTCCTGAAGCTAGTACTTGTAATACGGTAGGATAAAATGAGTGAAGCCACACAAGTGAAATTATTTACAAGGGTTTACTTTGCTAGCCATAGCAAAATAAACACAACAACATGACCAGACTTCTCAGGTGAATAAACTATATCAATTGTGCCTACATGCAATGTGGGCACAAGGCTGAAATATGCTAAAAGGCCATATGGCTTTAAAACTTAATCTTCAAAATTTGAACCTTATTGGACTACCTGGAAATTAAAAATTGCTTTTCCTGACCGACAGACCAAACTGCACTTTATGGATGCAATACAAAGGAAATAAACCTGCAGATAATTTCAAACCAACAAAAAAGGCCTAACAACTGCATATTAAATTTTGAGAGGCCTGTATAATTGGACAGACCTTGCATGGACTGACCTAGGTCTAAATATTAGATTTGTTTTTTCTCCTTTTCACAGCTGATAATATTACCCGTCTTCCACAAAAGAAGCCACAGTCTAGCTGATGGGTCGGCAACGTTTTTGGGCAGAGTGCCAAACCCCCCCCCAACCTCAACTTGTAAGATGCTGGCATGCCAAGGGTGGATGACAGGGGAGCCACAAGGGGCCCAATTCTTGTAGTGACAGCGCAGCCCCAGCCCCTTTCCCCCCATCCACCAAGGCATGCATGCCAACAAAATGCCTCTGCATGCCATGCTCTGGCACCTGCACCACAGGTTGCCTACCAGTGGTCTAGTCCATATATTACTTAAATATTCATCCTTTATTTTCCTGGATTACATTTCTAGCAGTTCTACTTCCTTATTTACGGAGTCCAGTTCCAGCAATTCCAGATACCAAGAAAAGCTTGGGCCAAAGAAAGCCCAGCTCCTTATGCACCCACATCAAAAGATTGTTATGGACATGTTGCTGCATTATGCGATAATTATGCATACATCTGCTGAGCTGCTAATTTGCAGCTCAGAGGGGTTTTTGTGACACCAGGAGATTCTAGTGTCAAAACAAAAAACTGCAGTAGAAAGAAAGCGAGGTGGCGCATATAGCTGCAATGTGTGCTGCCCAAATCTGGAGCCTAACCATGCTCCACATGCCTAGATTGCTGCTGCTGGAGCCACGGGAGGCCCCCCAGAACCCCAGGTAAAGCTGCTGGGGCTAACTGAGGTCCGGGCCCCAGCCTCCCCTACCCCACACAGGGCAACTTGCCTCATGTCAGAAAGCATGTGCAGGTTCATTCCCCAGGGACAAGCAGCAGTGGCAAAACTACGTCATGCTGCTGCCATTTGTCCCGATGGAAACTCATGTGCGCGCTTGTCTGCGCATGCCCTATGAGGGGACGCAGAGAGACTCCGAAAGAACAACAGTAATGCCTGCAAACTCCACATTACAGTGAAGATAAAGGATGTAAACCTTGATCGGTTCACTATTTTTGGTGTGTTTCCATTAGTCATTCCTTGCTCATGAGATATTCAGCACTGGTCTGGACAAAAAGACAGTCATGTTAGAGAATAGTCAGTTGCTTGTCTTAACTGGAAACCATCCTGACAATCTGAGCTAAGTGATCTGGGAATTACACACACAAATCATATTAGCAGCAGAATTTTTGCACGCAACTCCCTACTCTGAAATACCTGTCATATGCCTTTGTTCCCTCATACATCTCCTTTAGGAGTCCCAGACGTTCTTCTTAGAGTGAGTCATATGCTAAATATTTCACAAAACACGGACCTTTTTCATACTCCCAGTGGTTTTCAATCATCTACTTTACTGCCAACGTTTGGTGGACAGGACTATGTCCCTCCTTGAACTCTGTCTCTGTCCTTGTACCCTGCTTTTGTGCACTGTGGCAAAAACTGAGCAGTCAGGCTGGCC
This sequence comes from Gavialis gangeticus, assembly GCF_001723915.1. NCBI lineage: Eukaryota > Metazoa > Chordata > Crocodylia > Gavialidae > Gavialis > Gavialis gangeticus. Next base: position 21,260,821 of record NW_017728993.1, on the reverse strand, counting down.
CTGACTTCTTACGCATCTCACCAATTTGTGGAGTGGGATTAGTGCTGCCAACATCTAACCCTGAGGTACAGTACTTTCCCCAACCTAGTGCCACATTTCATATCCCATCATTTCTTGCTGCTGTAGTATTAGGATATGTTGCTTCTTTTATTCATGGTCTGAAGGTTCAGCATCAATCTCAAAGTCCCAAAGCTCCCTCAAAACAAACTCATACACAACACACTTTGTTTGCTGCAGCTATAAGGACAAAAAGTGAAGGAGCAAACAGGACACTCACAGAATAAAGGAGAGGACAATAGGTATAGGGATGTTACCAGCAACTTAAGTAGCTCTGAAACCCGGACAAATCAGTGCTTTGTGTCACAAGAAGGTAAGATCTTTTATTGGCTTCTTTGGATATAGCTATACCCCAATTTCCAGGACTAAAAATGGCTTTTAAAATTATACTCATAGTTTTAAAGCCAGTAAACAACACAATATGAGGAATTTCCTTTGTTAGTGTATGCAAAGGTCATTCTTGTCATTATGAAAGCTTCTGTTACATTTTGCTATGTTTTGACAATTCTTTTAGGTCAAATCCAGCTAAGGGTCACAATGCATTTCCAGTACACTTCAAAACAAAAAGGAAACGCATTTACGCTTAATGTGTTACATGTATGTAGTGCCTTTCATTCTTTTTAGAGAATGTTTTATGAACTGCTAAATATAGACACGCAGAGCGCCACTGAAATGTAATCACCTCTACAATTCTGCAGTTGCAATCAGCCAGTGCACTTAGAGTAAGAATACGGGAGCCTGATTCTATGTACATGAACAGAGCTAGAGAATACTTGGACAGCCAGAAAGGACCTAAAGTTCAGGGCATCATCTGTAACACAAACTAAACAGTGGGCTACTCTGTTTATCTACACTACCATGGATGAATGAAACATGGAATACAACACTTGACCATTAAGGAAAAAGGTTTTTCAGGAACATGCCTGAAAAAAAAATTCCAAGCTACTAAGTAAACCACAATTCATTTTTATATTTCTACAATCTATCATAGACACATATTACTTAAAAATAAAATATCACATTTACTCTCTGAGATTACAAAATTTAAGGTAGTGCCCCAGGTTTATTTTTTTTTATGAACAATAAAATCCTGAAATTGGGGATTTACGAAAGCTGCATTGACACTATGTTAGTCACAGCGGTATGAAAGACACAATGATAATTAGCTGTATTTTGCTTTTAGGTGCAAAGCTTTGTAGAACTAACTTGCACAGAAGCATGGCCATTTTACAAAGTATCGCACAGTTTAATATAGAAGATGAATTTAGGTAGGCATAAATTTTGCAGGTAGATTTCACGGTAGTGAGATACGTACGCTAGTTCCATGCCTTTCATCAGACAGATTTCATACCTGCTCTGGAGATTGCTGCCCAATGAGGAGTCTTTACATGAGTCCCTAGATGAGTTTCCTTTTGTCTTATCCAAGCCTTCTTTTGATGAGTTACTCTCATCCTAAAAAAAAAATTAAACCAAACAAGACAGAAATCAAACTCCCATTACCCTGATTAAAGATCCCATTACATATGGCACATGTGTGAATGCGTGCACACACACACCCACACTCACTCAACTCTTTCCATTTAGCAGACTGTTAAAATACTTGCATTTCTTGGCGGAGGAAAAGGTGTAATGAACCAAATACCACTCATGATCACTTTAATTAAATCCACTAGAACTCATCTAATCATTTTCAGATAATATACTCATCTAATCATTTTTAGATAATACACGGAAACTAATTTCTAGGTGTTGGACATCCAAGGGCTTGTGCAGACAATACCAGCCACTAATGCTTGCTTACATAGGTGCATGGGTGAGTGTTACAAAACATGCCAATAGCAGCATTATATCCATACCTTGCATAAGAGAAACACCAATTAATATTCATTATCTCATTATAATATGCCTGTGTTATTCATGGAATATATTTTATTAGTAAGCCGTATTTTTAGAGGTCAAAGGTTTTTTATTCTGGTATGCAAGGTAAGGAAAAAGGGTACACAGTTAGTTCACCTGACTTTAAGGCAAAGAGGACGGACACAGTCACTTCAGTGATGATTTTAAGAATAATTATATAGGTGTCTTCACTCCTAAGTGCCTTAGAGACATCAACCACTGTTCAGCTCCCCTCTGTCACAGGTACATAGCCTAACATCCATTTTGAATAAGTCAGTGGCACAACAAGGACAAGTATGTAGGAATCCCATCCCTTATTTAACCATGCATACTCTATGGGTATGGTATAGACAGTGTTAAAAGATGAAGATAGAGGACTGCTTGGCATCAAAGCCAATTGCTGCAATGACTAGTAAACAAAAAACCTTCTATTATCTCCAAAAAAAGTTCAGGCAGTAAAAATAATCAAGTTTGTTGATGATACAAAACTAGGAGATAGGACAATGAATATACACATTAAAAAAGAAGGCAATAAAAAAAATGGAACAAGTTGAGCCTAAGACTCTAGGTAGAATAAAAGCGCAATTTATAGTGGTGAATTATAAGGTAATAAGGGTGCGTTTGTAAACAGGAAAGCAAACTCTGCAAAAAGCAGTCACATACTATAAAGCACAAAGCAGACGAAAAGGGGCACAGTAGTAAATAAATGCTGAAATGATTGTTGGAAGCAAATTAAATTCTGAAAAGCAGAAGAACGTGACTCAGATGCACACAGGAAGACACTGGCTGCACATTACAAGGAAGAGCTTGACCTTTGGCACACTCTTCACAGTCCTGGTTGCTGCAGAGAAGAAATAGCAAACATGCAATGGGGATATTCTGCATATGGTCTCAGAGGTGATGGCTATTCAGCAAGGCAGATAGGCGCATGGTCTCTAGAATAAAAGGCATTAATGTAGACTAAAAGGCATCATCTGCTTCCTTAAATGAACAAAACTTTGAAAGGGAATGCCAACTTGAGCAATGGCATCTTTTTTACAGCATACTGATTAGGGCTGTGCGAAATGGCACCTTTCCGTTTCGCCTTGAGTTTCGACGGAAAAGCATTCCATTTCAATCCAAAACAGCTGTTCTGTTCCGTCAAAACAGAAAGAGTTTCAACGCTGTTTTGATGTTTTGCGGGGGACGGGGAGTCAGCTGGGTTGACTCTCCATCCCCGGTGCTAGATCGCGCCGGGGCGGAAGTCAGCCCAGTTGGGTTGACTTTCATCCCTGGTGCTAGATCATGCCAGGGGTGGGCAGTCAGCTCAGCAGGGCTGAAACCCTGCCCCCAGCACGATCTAGCGCAGGGGATATGGAGTCAACCAGCTGGGCTGACTTCCTGCCCTCTGCCAGATCTTGCGCGGGGGATGGGAAGTCAGGCCAGCTGGACTGCCTCCCCATCCCCAACGCTATGGTCAAAACATTTCAACTAGCCTTGTTCTGTTTTGAGGCTGTTTCGATGGCTTTTGTTTCACTTCGATTTTGCTGTTTCAACCTCAAAATAAGTCGAAACAGTGTCGAAACGAAACAGCTGGCAAAATTTTGCACAGCCCTAATACTGATCACTCACTTTACTATTTCCTTCTCTCTGCTCTTCTCTACCCTGTTCACTTTATATACCTGTTGTATCATATCATATCCTGGATTCTGAGCCACCTGGGGAAATATGAATAATTCCTGTGCCTTTTACCACACCAAATACAACAGGGGTCCTGATGCTCGACTGGTGCTTCAGATGCTAATGAAATACTTGCTACCTACTACAAACCTTCTTTATTTCAAAGTTGATTAAAGGTACTGGGTCTACAAACAAAAGAGGATACAAACCCAAATATTTTATCTGAAAGCCAGTCAGTAAATTATGCTACAACATCTGGACATCATGCCCTGCTTGATATCCAGCTGCTTGTTCCCAGTGGATCCCATGATTATCTTGATGGAAGTCTTTTCCAGAAGGAGAGGAGTCAGACAAATAAGTTTTTCAATAGCTAACCCTGTCCTGTACTAGCCCATCCATTCAACAGAACTGGCCATGTTTGCTCCAGCCAATACAAACTCATCCAGATTTGTACTGTAAGTAGAGATTGTTCCATCTGATAGTAAGAGACAGTATCCAGTTTGAGAGGTATACGGCTTTGGTTTTAAGTGACAACTTTTAAAGGAAATGCAGGTGGAAAACCCGAGTATGCAGGATCTGCACGTCCCCAATTCCATCTTTAACAGTTAAAAGCCATTTATGGCTATATGGGAAGACAATATAGCCAACCATCAGGCTCTCTTAATGAACTAGTAAAACCTTTTATTTTAGAGTTGTGGTCTGGTGTTCAGGTGAAGTAGTCAGGGACCACTGAAGCTTATTCAGGCTGTGCAAACTTTCATTACATGCAGGTGCTGAACCATCATCAAATTCAATTTGCCATCCCAAGTTCACTGAAACATCAAAGGAGTCTCTGATAGGAGTTGAACCCACTTTGGAGCATTTACAACACAGAAAAAACGTGATGAGTGCCTTGTATTTAACAGGCTGCAGTTCAGATAAGGTCATAAAGTTTGTGTACCAATTTAGGGAAGGAACAGTATGTACAGATCCAATCATCTTAACAGGCACAAGAGCACTGATAATTAAAACAAAATAACCAAGGATGGAAAAAGAAATTAATATTTCACATGTGAATAGATTGGAACAAACGTAAGTATAACCTATAACACACAGATTTGAACTAAAAATGTATAAATCTGATGAGGTTCCAGAGTGTACATCTTTTATTTGGAAAGAAACAAACACTTACTTCTGTGAATTACCTTTTAAATTAGTAATTTTGTAAGTCAATCTTTTTGTTCTTGTTCCACAAGAAGTCACAGGACTTCAGAGATATGGTAGAAAGCTGATCAGTGACAATTTCACCTCATCCCTTTGTGTACGCAAGTTATATACAGCACTAATAATTCTTTACAGTAAGGCACAACACACATAACAATCCAGGAGACTAAAGTCATAGTGGGTGCTATGTAGTGCAACATACAAAAGAGCGGGTAGAGGGCACCAAGACGAAACACTTCACAGAGCAGATGTCGATTTCGGGTGGACTGCAGAGGACTTGAAATACCAGATGTAAAGCACATGGACAGCAGGAAAGGAGGTACAAATTTAGACTGGGCAACAGGAAACAAAATTAGATAGAAGTTGCAGTAGAACATAGCGAGGCGGTAAGTTCAAAGACAGGAGATCTCCAAAACAAAAATATCTGCATCCTCAGCATCAAGTCATGCAAGTGTGGATAATAAAAAGGGGAATTACCAGAATAAACAGATCATAGTGAAAGTATTTAGTGATTGTAGCACATTAACTTTGTTTTGTATAAGTACAGTAGTCCTTAGTCATGGTCTAGGACATGACTATGCTAGAAACTGCATAACTACAGAACAAAAAGATTAGTCCTTCCCATAAAGGATGCAATATCTAAATATAGACAAGATATAAGGCACAAAATTTGCTGTGCTTTGGGTAACTTATTTTGGCTTTTGGAAGGTATCAAATTGAGCTGAGATGAAAAGTGCTTTAAAAAGACCAGTTGGTCTGTGCTTTAAAAAGACCAGCTGGTACATTGCCAGTTGGCTGATAAAGTGTGGTTCTCCAAAAAGTGCTAAGCAGAAATGGCCCTTTCCTGTCTTTGGATAAGGCAGCTGTATGAGTCAGGAGACTGTTTCTATCCTTCTCTCTCCCACTGACCTACTGGATGACCCAAAGAAACTCAGTTCACCACTGCGTGCCTCAATTTCTCCATCTATAATAGGGCTAAACATCATTTTATCATTAGTTCTTTTATTAAGTCTTTTGAGTTCTATGGATTTAAATGGCATGCGTGCACACACACACACATTCTCACACACTTACTACAG
>NW_017728993.1:21249862-21254916 GCF_001723915.1 Gavialis gangeticus | reverse complement strand
CATTTTATCATTAGTTCTTTTATTAAGTCTTTTGAGTTCTATGGATTTAAACGGCATGCGTGCACACACACACACATTCTCACACACTTACTACAGGCAAATAAGCATCATCACAATTCATGAATATACTCATTTCTCCAATTAAAGTGTTTGACTACATTTTAATCCTAATCGTTCTAAAAAGATAGCATAACCATGGACTCTAGTCTGATATAACTGATTTGTTAATCAAGTTTCAGCAACAGAATTTGTGTTGAGGAAGCACATTCCAGGTGAGCCCAGACTGATGCTCAGATTCTGGGTTGAGTTAGAATAAAATTTTTACTTCTAAATGTACCGACTCCTGGAGACAGTGACACACAAGTATGGAACCTCTTGATGCCAATTTTACAAAGTCACTCTCCAGAGCAGAATCACTTTAATGGACTTGGAAGCTTAACTTTTAAAAAAGAATTATTGGCCTACATTTGAAGGACTCGGACACACAGGAAGAGAATGAGGTCATTTATCTGACTGCAAACACTCTGAAGTTCAAACAGGCAGAAGGATGTAACAGTCTGATCCAGGGCATGATTTAATTTGATAGAGTTCTTTCTTCTGCCACTATTCACAGAAGCCAGGTAATTAACAAAAAAGTGTGCATTTGAGAAATAATATTAACAGCTGGACAGAACCAGCTGCTGAGATAAAGCTACTCAGAAGTTAAGCCTTTAACTTTCTGTAGCCACATAACACTTTTCTATGAGGCTTTTTTCCTTAAATTGGAGACAGGAGACAAATGTAAAGATTAACCACCCCTTGATGCTGCATGAGAATACTACCCATACCACCTGTCCACCAAGGATGCATACAACACTTAATTCGTTGCAGGTGACATTGTTCAACTGTGTGCAGAATCAAGTTTCAGAGTCTACATAAAAGAAATAGATATGTTTTGTGGGACATGGGGAAAGGGGAGGTTTTTAGTTTGGGATATTAAAAAACTTACAAAAGTCAGCTTTTGCCTAGCACTGTGTGTTCTTAAAATATTTTTCACTCTTTTATGGATCTCTTCTCCATTTGCAGGTGTAGACCAGTCAGAGTTAAATCTGTAGGAGGAAGGGAAAAGAAAGAAACAAATAAAAATATCTCTCTATTAAAAAGGAGCAGACTTTTTGTTCTGAAGTTTTTTAAGGCAGGAAATCCACTTTATTTCCCTTTTATTTAGGGCCTATGAAAGGTCAAGATACCTAGGTCTCTTTTTCCTTTGTGATTTGGCCAAGGAAACATTTCAAAGGGGAAAATGATGAACAGATATGCATAACTCAAATGGTGCACACACAAGTTATCAGTGTTTGCTCTGTGTTGCTCTGTTACTGTACCATTTTATATGCAAAACTTGTATTATCCCTGTGGAATATGAATCCTATGCAATTATTCCATCCTCAAAAATGGCATTTCATTTTGTCTTCTTAAATGAGGCACTGCACACATGAAGTCTTTTCCACAGGAAGGGCTCAACAGGTGAATAAACCCCAATTTATGCAAATTAAAATAATCTATAGAGGTTACAAAATAGTGTATGAAACTGCAAGATCACATACTGCACTGTACAGCAGTGTTTATTCTCTGATTTGTTTTTTAAATTGCCCATTTGTTAACACAAATGCAACTGTTGGGATTGCATTCTTTCATGACATGCAGCACATTTGCTCCAGTTTACTCAAAAAGGTAATTAAAAATGAGATTACAATTTTATCTTTTTGCCATGCATTCAGAAGTTGGCAGTTAACTTTTCATATTAATAGTTATGCTCAGATCATGAAGGGAGGCAAATAAGATTTTGAGATTTTACTCATTTATTCTCTGTTGCTTACCTACTCATTTTACCATGTGCAAAATTGCATTAAAGAATGTATTAAAGTTGCAGGCAGCAACTGTATTGTAGGAAAAGGGGCCAAGTTAAGATTACACAAATAACCTTCCTTCTCCCATAGCCTGGCTTTGATACTTATCTTGCAAAATGTAATGTGTTTGTAATATAGTTCTAACACCCCCTGTTTGAGAGAGGTAGCCATGTTAATTTGAAGTCAGTAGGGCAGGATGATACCTCAGGGCCTTGTTACACCTTACGCTGTGAGCCACACAAATGTTGGTGTTAGTGTTAGCTTGGAGTCTGGAGTAGTCACACCCAGAGTCTAGAAACCTTTTGACTGTCCCCCATTTGCACAGATGAGTTGCCACTAGAGGCCTGGCGAGCTGGGGAAGGACTAGGAGGCGTAGTTATGAGTTGCCGCTAGGGTGTTGGCGAGCCAGAACGGTCTTCTATCCCTGCTCTACAGGTGGTGGCATGAGAGATCCTGGGATACCAGAGGACTTCAATTCGGGTGGCACATCTGGGGAGTGGCCATATCTTAATTGATCAGGAGCTGGCTTGTGCGCAAGATAAATCTGCCCTGGAGTGGCGTAACTTTAAGCCACATAATGAGTGCTTAAAACTACTTTAAGGTGGTAATGTGCAGACAGTCCAGGGGTTAAGAGGTCCACGAGCCACCCAAAATTACCATGTAACTAGGCCCTTTGAGACTAACCAGTTCAGAGAGGCATAAGCCATTTGAGAGTGGTAACTCAGGCTTTTAAAAAAGCATCCCCAATGCTGACACCTCATCCAACCTGTCTCCATCATTCCTGATCCTTTGTCCTAGTCTCTCTGCCTACCCACTCTCAGTTCTCTCCCTGTAACCTTCACTCCTGTCAGAAACGAAGCTTCTCCACCCCGCAAACACCAATTCCTAGTCCCAATCTGTTTACCAGGCCCTTCTCAATCCACCTTCCCCTGGGTCATCATTTAATCTCAATGATCCTTACCTACGGCCGCCTGGTTCTCAGCTCCAACTCCATTTCCAGCCACAGTCTTCCCTCCCACTCAGCCCTAGCCTCTTCTCTCACCTCCAACCCCAGTCTCACTCATCTTAACCTACTTCTTTCCTTCTCCTAGCTTTTGTCCTCTGCATTTCAATCAGACAGCTTTTTCTTCTAGGCTCCATGGCTCCCAGAAGATGGATTAGGAGGAAGAGTGTCACAAAGGATCGGCTCCCTGCTCTCAGATCCTATGCATGGTTTTACCTCCAGCCTGGAGAAACTGGGGGACTACCATGATGGGGAGTCTGGAAGTGTTGCTCTTCTCCCCATAAATGGTAAATGAGTGGTCTGATCAGCACTAAAATCTGAGAGGGAAAGGTGCATTCTCACTGGGGATATACATCTTCAGATTTTAGCTGCTACAAATATTAGACGTCGCTGAGCATGTGCAGTGTCATTTAAAAAAAAAACAAAAACTAAATATGGCCAAATTTGGCAGGTGATCTTAGGGACAGCACATGTCACACTCCTGATCTGCCCTGCCAAAATTCAAAACCCTGCTCCAAAGAATGGAGGCACTAGAGATTTTTAAGGAAAAGAAAACTTGCCATCATTTTTTATAGGGGCAGGAAACAAACAACTGTTACCACCCCGTATTTTTCATTTTTTCTAAAGAGCTGAATTAGCTGGGCTGAAATTTCAGTCAGTCGGAAGCAGACATTCAGCATGACAAATTTCATCCCAAAATGTGTACCTTGTGAAGTTACAAGCAAGAAAAAAAAAAACAATGTTATAAAGGAAAGTATCAGATACCCTCGATAATTGTAGGCACAGCTGTTAGCACCGCCTATTATTTTGGATTGACTAGTCTTAGTTGCAAGACAGATAAAAGGAAAAAATGACTACTCTTTTGTTCCTCACAAAGCCTTTGCAAGTAGGTGAACTAGAATTGATGATGGGTAGATAGGATTTTTGGAATACGTAAAGCCTCCGGCATGAAATACACTCATGTCTCAGAGAACAATAAACTTCTAATTAAGAAACTTCAACAACAGGTATGTTATACCGTTATTTCTCAGGGCAGGGCTACTGTCCTTTCCTCCTATCCCTGAATGTAATTTACCTGTTCTAAAATTATTTGCTTTGTTATATCACCGTAAACTTTCTTTTCTGAACTGTCCCAATCTTTTCAGTCTATCCTTCCACAGAATATTTCGGCCCATCTAATCACTGATTTTGTTATCCAGTTCTGACACCCTCCACCTACCTTTGCATTGAAAGAGGGGGGCTCAAGACTGACAGTATTTCAACTGAAGGTCATCACTGATTTTTTTTATAGTGACATATTTTCAGTAGCTCAACTTTCACATAGTTTAACTTTTTTTTTTTTTTTTGCTTTTGCTTTTTGACCATCCTGATGCATCCAACTGTGGTTTTCATTATGCTGGATACAACAGCACCAGTGTCACTTTCTTGAATTGTTATAGTTAATTTAGAACCCAGCAGTGGGTAGTAGCAGCTCATTTTATTCCATTCTTCTGCAGGTTTGAACACAGAAAACTTAGGTAGCAAAAGAGTTTACTCTTTCTTACAAGAAAAGTCAGCAAACCGTTGTAATAATGGATAGAGGTCTACAAAAATTGAGTGAGCCAGTGGAGGCTCTATTTCCTTTATAGAGTAAGTGATGTACTGTGCTACAATTTATTGTTGTCAAACAAATTGCTAGACACCTGTAGCTCCACTGAAATGGTCAATGTAAAGTGAACCAGATGAGGCAGAAGTGAAACAATACAGAAGGGCAGTGTGGGTATGGTGATCTTTAAGCTTCTTATCATTTACAAAGCCTTGCATTAAGGGAACAACTGCTGAATTGTGTGCATGTAAATTGTGTATTTTGCTAGCAATTCAAGTGTGCCATTTTCCATTTGCACAAATGAAATGTAAACTCTCGGAAGAGTAGCCCTTTGTCTCATTTATACAGCTCCTGCAATTCTTCGTATTTGCATGTTATTGATGCTAGAAAGAGGTTGGAACACGTTGCCATCATCTACAATGTCTGCTTTTTTGAAACAGGAAATAGCTTCTGAAAAGCATGTGTTGGCTTTCAAAGCCCTATTGCTGATCTTATGTTTATAAATACACTTTGGGATTCAGCTGCTCTGTCGTGGAAAAAGATGGCTGATAATTGTTTAAGATAAACCTGGCTGAAAGTT
>NW_017728993.1:21237537-21249851 GCF_001723915.1 Gavialis gangeticus | reverse complement strand
TTCAGCTGCTCTGTCGTGGAAAAAGATGTAATCAAACTTGCTATTGTACTCATTCATCTGAGATGTGCCTGTGTATCGCAGCAGAAAATTTAAGTACTTAGTTCAAAAATTATATACATTTCTTCAGTGATTTTACTGAAGGAACCACTAGTGTGCACTGTGGTATAAGAAATATTTGCCAATCACATAAGCTGTGAACTTAATTTACAAAAATCAAAACCTTAAATATGATTAAAAACAGCATCAGCTCCTTTTTAATTAGTTTTGCTTGTATCTTTACTAATTTTAATAATAACTATAAAGTCTAATCTACATTTTAAGTCATAATGTTAATATTTACACCCACCAAAATTCATCCTAAAATAAAACGACGCCTGAAATGCAACACCCATCATCTACATTGAAACCATTTTATGATGTGCTAACTCCTATTAAAGATTTTGTTTAATAAAATAGGTTTTAGAGCACAGTTGCTTAAACTATAAATAAAAGGAACTGCATTTGCTTAAACCCACTAATAATGCGCTTTAAAGCCACCGGCTACTTATTTATGTGATTAAGGTGTCAGTATTTTATTACAACATCGGAGGAAAAAGTCATTCCATTCAGTGACTGTTTGCCCTAGTAAATGAAATAAACTTCTGCCGCTGTATTCTTTGTCATACCTCCAATTTTCCTTGGGACTTGCAAACATTCTGCAGTTACATCAGTTTAAATTGTTTATTGATTCCAATAGATTGTATAAACACTTTGGAAGTATAGCTCAGTGACCTAGAAAAAGCCAGATCAATCAGAGAACTTCTTGTGATTAATTTTACAGAGACGATGCCGAGTACCGTCAACAAAAACAAAACTGTTTTCCCTAGTAATGTGACTAAAGGCATTCATTTCCCTTTATGAGATACAGATTTTTTTTAAGTCATGTAAACAGATGACATCTACCTTTGTGCGAAATAGGAATCAAGTGCAGTCTTGATCTTATACTACAAATGAATGTAATTTTCATACACCCATCACGATAAAACAGTCCATTAGAAATTCAAACAGAAGCGCTCCCTCTTTCTCTCCATGTACTCTAAGCAGCAGCTTACAGAGTTTGAGAGTTGTAATAAATAGATATTTTCAAATGTCAGACAACCCAATCACTCACTTGCACATAGCAAAAAATGCTAATATCACATATCAGCATGAAATCCTAATACATCTTCTATCAGCAGAGCTAATGCAAAAGCTTACTGCTGAACGTTTGCAACTACTCATATGACCACTTCCCCTCCCATCACGCCTCGCACAACTGTGGGCAACTGTGTGCATGTAGCATCCATGAAGAATTTATCAGCTTCAAAAGACAGAGCCTTCATGCTGAGCAAAAACTACATACAAGGACAGACTATCACAGGACAAAAATCAATAGAGTCCTGTAGTACCAGATTCACAACTGGAAAGCATGCTACTGTTGCAAGACAAGAAGAAGAAAAAAAAAGAAATGTATTTTTAGACGAATATAGCCAGAGAAGCAGCTAAAAGAATCTTTGAGAACTTTCCCACATAACAGGAGAGATCTTCAAGAAAACACGGATCCTAAAACGGCAAGAACTTGGAGACTTTGCATCTGTGCAGGCATCTGTGCAATGCTTATGATAGTCAAGGGAAGTAATGTTATTCCCATTTAAAGGATATGAAGTGATGATTTGCCAAGAATAAGCTGTCATCATTATCTATTGCCTACAAAGAAGCATGCTGGAAAGGTTAGTCTATTCTTAAGAGTTTCACTAAACAGCAAGTAAGTGGCATGGATTTTTTTGACAACAGTGATGGCAATGGAAGCCTTATTGTTGATACGGCCATGCCACCGTCAGGGTGCTTTATAAGATATATTAGTATTTCAGTCCTGTATTCAAATCAGGCATGTTTGTATAAACCCAGTTTAACTGGTATAATTACATCCATACCTAGTATGGTGACCTTTTAATTATGTTTGAATGGTTTAAAGCCGCAAAACTAAAGTAGAGACAGGGCCTAAGGGTTATAGCATGACAGTCAAAAACATAAAGCAGAATTGGGCCAGCAGGAGCGCCCCAAATTCCCACCCTCCCAAATGCCTAATTCCATAATTAGAAGATAACGATTCTTTGTTCTTTCTGAACACCCTCAGTTCCTCTCCGTCACCAGTAACCATTTCTAGAGCAGGGCTATGAAGCACAGGATGGCTGGTTCCAAAGCAGCACCTGCTCAGAGAGACTGAACTCCAGATTACAAGTAGGGGTTCACCGTACATGTATATGGTAGGCGATAGATAATGAGGACAGCTTATTCTTGGCAAGTTATTACTTCCCATCCCCCTGCTTGAATGAACCCTGAATATGCTGGCACAGAAACATCCCATTGTTTATAACCTAACCTATCCATTTTGACAGCCTCTGAGCTAAGGCAGCTAATGCTGGGGCATTTCTCTCCAAAGGGCGCACACTGCCTGAACTCAGCAGATTTTGTTTCATTTGAGGAGAAACCAATGGCTCCCGATATCCAACATGTTCACGTTCACCTTCCCAGCACACATGTGGGGCCTTCAGAAAAGGGTGATTAGAGATAGCAGCTTACTGAGATGAAATATCATATATACATTTATTGTGAATTTGGGGAGAGGCTTATGTACCCACTGGTCTGTGTGAAATGCAGTAAAAGATGGCTGATGATCAATCCCAGTGACTCTCTTGGCCAAAGGAAATGATGCAAAAAAGAGAGTGAAATTCACTGGGAAGTGATGTAGACAGCACAAACACCCTCCTACCACAACCAGCTCAAGTCCCCAAAATCAGGAAGATCCTAAATGGGAGGACACAAGTTTGCAAGGCCTTTTACAAATGATTTCACCTGGGAACAGACAAAGACAGAACTCCTTTTTACAGGGACACAGTAAGAAGACACAGCAGAAAGGTAAACCTCTGCAGTTGCCAAGGACAATTTTGATAAAATCAGAGACAGGAAAATGCCCTTCCCCAAAGCATAAAAGACACTTATCTATATAAAGCAGATGCTTTTGCTCTTGCTTCACAAAACTAGCATTTCAAAGTCATAGTCTAAAATTGGTCCATCTTCTTGGACAAAATCCAAAGTGTTCTAAACTACTGAAAATAACTGGAATTGCACGTGAAACTGCCTCCCATGGAAAAAAAATAAATACAAAACAAACAAAAAAAAAATCAGAGCAAAGCCCACACAGCTTCATGTATTGGCATTTTACTTCTGAGTGGAAGTCTCTCTGCGTTTCACCTTTTTTAGATTACAGGACTACCAAACTGCAAGTTTTACCATATGATTGGAAAATAGCAAATGCAATGCCACAATTTAAGAAATAAGAGGGGTGGGGGGATGGAGAAAAGAGATCCAGACACCTAGCCTGATCTCAATAGTATGTAAGGCTTTCAAAAATATTTCTAAGTGAAGTATAACTAAAGAGATGGAGGTATTGAGTATGCAGAACAGGATAAAATGCAACATGGAGTTACCAAGGGTAGATAATTGTGCCAGACTTGCATGACAGCTGATTTTCTACACAAATGATGTATGATAGCTGATTTTCTCAGCCACCTGCACTTCAGCAAATCAGTTGGTACAAGCTGATACTAATATAGGAAGTTATTAGTTAAACTGGAAAAGTTGGGAACCAGTAGAGAAAATGTAAGGCAGGTAAGAAAGTGACTAAAGGAGAGATGGCATCAGGTGGTTTTGAAAAGGGAAGTATTGAGATGGAGGGAACTTCACTAGTAGACTTCCACAAGGGCCAGTCTTGGAGCCAATCTTAAATAAGTTTGTTAATCACCCTGGTACAAGTCGTAGGAATTAATGACATTCAATGATGATAAAAAAAGTTATGTAGAAGACTAGGACAGCAGACAGAAAATGCAAGATGATCTTGGGAACTGGAGAAATGCAAATGGCATGAAATTCAATTATACAACATAAGAGACCACACACCTTGTGTCCTAAAAAGCTTCTGCTACAAGGTAGGAGGTTACCAGTTGGGAACTACAGAAGGAGAAGAGTTGGGTTCACCAGTAGATTGCAAGAAGGGCTATGACACCAATAGGATACAGCAAAGAAAAAGGCAAATGTAATCTTAGGATACATCAAGCAAGGCGTTTTGAATAGCAATTAGGAAGTATTAACACCACTGTAAAAACACTGATGAGACCTTATCTGGAGCACTGCATACAGTTCTGGTTCCCCCATGTTCAAGGGAGATGAACTCAACTTGGAACAGGTGCACAAAAAAGTCTACTAGCTAGGGTGCTCAAAGGAATGGGGGGCCTCTCAAGAAGGAGCTGGGTTTGTTTAGTGCTAAGGAGCTGCATCTGTTTGATCTAGAAAATGGAAAGCTGAGAGAGGATGTGATTCCTGCCATCAACTACAGGGAATACAAAACTAAAATATAAAATATAACTAAGGGGAAAAAAAAAAAAACCTATTCAAGCTAAGAGAAGGTTGGCACCAGGACCAATGGGTACAAATTGGCAATGAGTACGTTTAGGCTGGGAGTAAGAAGCAGGTTCCTAACAATCAGAGCAGTGAGGTTCTGGAAGAGCCTTCTGATAAATATTTAGGAGAAACTACACACCTGGCTACTTTTAAAGATGGAGTGCAAAGAGTTTATGAAAGGGATAACATGACATAGGGCCTGCCACAGGAGGCAACTGGACTCCGTTACCCAGGAGGATCCCTGCAGCTCTGTATTCCCCAAAACTCTTGCCCTAGAAACCTAGTAGCATCAAACTGAAGGCCATAAGATCCCAATGTATTCTTCTACTGGGACAAGATATCTCAACTCAAGCAGAACCAGACTAGCTTTCAACAACCTTGAAATCTAAAACCTGGGGAAAATACACGAAGCCAAGAGTAAAACTCACATTAATACAAGTGGGACCAGGATTGGACCCTGACCTGACAGTGGTGACACAGGTTTAACTGAACACCCAGCTCTAGGCAGACAAACTCTTCTCGTAGTTTGAGGATGAGAGCCAACAGAAGGAAGGAGCAAGACCAACCCAAATCTCCCCTATACTCTTAGACTTGAATAATTAACTAAAAATTGTTTTCACATCTGTTAAGTGCAGAAGAGAAACATCTACCTGATCTCTTGGTTACACTCCTCCTCGATGCCTCCTCATCCCCAAAGACAGATTAGTCTTCCTATACAGGTTTCCCTGGCTTTATGCGAGTTCTGTATGTGTGAATTTGCTCTTATGCCATGACCCTTTTTATACCAAAAATTCTTTATATGCAAGGTAAATTCACACTTATGCGATTGGTGTTGTGGAAACCCAGTCAGCTGCTTTGTGCAGTACGCTGTGGGAGTGACAAGCACTGAAACAGAGTCTCCTGTGTGGATCTGTTCTCCTTGCTTGTTTTCTGCAACACATGTTTCTGTAGTTGCCATCCCCATTATGATAGTGCCCTGTGCTTGTGTGTACTGTCTGCTGTTGGAGAGTACCAAAATTGTCTTGTAAAAGTGGTAGAAATGGGTCTGGGGGTCAGTACAGTGGCGGTCTTGGAACATAACCCTGTTTGTTACATTGTAAAGTGGATTTCCTTTATGCAAATTTGAGTTATGCGCCATTTTCCAGGAACGCATGTACAGCATAAAGCAAGGGAAACGTGTACAACAGAAGAGGCCAGTATTTACCAGCTTTGCAGACTTTTGAACCTGCAGAGAAAGTAGTTTCCTGGGTTCCACCCAGAGAACTTTTTTCTTTAGATGGTGGAACCCATTTCAGTGTTTTAGTATTGGGTACCTTTAAAAGATGGTGATTTCAGCTTGATATCTTGCATCAAGGTTGATTTATATGATGCCCTTCCTAACAAAGGCTCAGGGAAGCTTTATAGCAAGAGAAACAAAACAATTTTAAAGGGCAACTATAATAAATAAAAGCAGAGAACTCAGCCTAATTTTGGTTGCTAAATGCCTGTCCAAACAGAAAGGGCCTGCAGTGCTTCTGAAAGATGCCCGGGCTTGGGCCCTGACAGGGATCAAGAAGGATGTGAGAAAGGCTTAAGATGGCAAATAACTCACAACTCAGGATAGCTTTTTAGGAGATCACCCAGGTTTGTGTGCTGTAGGAGACTCCTGCAGAAGCAAATTCTAACAAAGCACTTTGACCTTTTAGAGGGTGCTCTGTAGGCAAACAACCTTCCCCTAAAACAAAAATGGAAATTAGCTACAAACACTGACAACTTTTGAAACTGGGTCTTGTCCAGGAAAGCAGACCAGTCTGTGGCTTGGAGATTCCCCTAAGTGAATTAAACGCTCAGAACACACACACCCCAAAAGTAAAAAACTTAATAAAAATAATGAAGCAAACTCTTTTATTGGGCTTAACGATATGATTCACTTATGCCAACATAATAGTAAAAGGTTGTAAACAGAACAGTAAATGGGTTGTTCTATGACCTCTTTGGTGAGCAGGCAGAGAAGACCTGAGACTATTAAAAAGGGCCAAGAAGGTCACAAAGGGAATTCTGCAACAACCCATAACTTTCATATAATGTTGAAAGGCCCTGCAGTTGAAGAGCTAAGCATGCAACTCCTATGGTATGGCTCTGGGGAAACAAAACTGTGAAGATGGACACTCACTTCACAACTATAAAGAAAAAAAAATCTTGTTATTCTAAGTTGATGAGCACTGGGAGAGCCTGGAAACTCCTTACAGTTGACGTGATGCAAAACAGACTGGAGACCAGGACAATCAAACCCCCATGATTAAGCCCTACGTACTCATCTATACATACAAATGTCTTGATGTGCTTTCAGCAGTACTGACTTCAGACCAAACACAAAGCCCCTCTGCTTTCTTTTTTGAGACTTATGCTTTTTGCAAAGGGTTGCGTTTTTAAAATGTGAACATTAAAAAAAAACAAACCTTGATTATCAAAATAGAACAACTGTGTTTAATGACAGCATTATGGATACCCTTTTCAATGAGGAGAAAACACACCATTTGACAAGACTGCAAAAAACTGCTTGGATTATGGTTTGGTAAAATGAAACACAAATTTTACAAAGAACAGGTAGAGATGAGTAATACATCACTCCATATCACTTGCTGACATGGTATATGAGACCCTAGCAGCAGCACTATTCTACGCTCCATACACTTAAAATATACTTAAAAAATGCCAGTTTGTTGTGTTTATTGTTTTTCTCTGCCCCAGTAAGAAGACCAGCACAAAAGAAAGAGGGTAAAATAATAGTTCCCTTTAAATCACATGCATGATTTACTCTAATAGACAAACAAGGGGCAAAGATAGAGAAAAATCCTTTCCCTCTGTAACACATGCTAATCTTTGTTAGTTAATCGTAAGTATTATATGTCCAAAAAGTGGGTACAAATTTTCCAGGACAGGGTGATCATATAGGAATATTAACTTGAATTTTCACAGGTATTGTACTGAAAATTCAGTACATGTGTGATCCACCTCAAAATATTTTTTTTAAAGAAAGCTAAAAAAATCCAATTTCTGATGCTAAAGAGTTCTAATTTGCATCAGATCACATCTACAGTGCAAATGGAAGTCCATTTACAGAACAAATACCAGTAGATATATCTGTGCCAGTTTTTACCTGTCTCACTTGGGTATGACTAGCTTTCAAGAGGTAGTAGATTCATAGATGTTAGGGTCCGAAGGGACCTCAATAGATCATTGAGTCCAAACCCCTGCATAGGCAGGAAAGAGTGCTGGGTTCAGATGACCCCAGCCAGATGCCTATCCAACCTCCTCTTGAAGACCCCCAGGGCAAGGGAGAGCACCACCTCCCTTGGGAGCCCATACCAGATTTTGGCCACCCTCACCGTGAAGAAGGTCTTCCTAATGTCCAGTCTAAATCTGCTCTCTGCTAGCTTATGCTATTATTTCTAGTAACCCCCAGGGGCGCCTTGGTGAGTAGAGCCTCACCAATTCCCTTCTGCGCCCCCATGATGAATTTATAGGCAACCACAAGGTCGCCTCTCCACCTTCTCTTGCAGAGGCTGAAGAGGTCCAGGTGCCTTAGTCTCTCCTCATAGGGCTTGGCCTGCAAGCCCTTAACCATATGAGTGGCCCTTTTCTGGACCCTCTCCAGGTTATCCACATCCCTCTTAAAGTGTGGTGCCCAAAACTGGACACAGTACTCCAACTGTGGTCTGACCAGCACCCGATAGAGGGGAAGTATCACCTCCTTAGTTCTGTTTGTCATGCATCTGCTGATGCACGATCAAGTGGCGTTAGCTTTGCTGATGAGTAAAGTGGCGTTAGTGGTACAGCTTTTGCTATAGGCAAGGCACCTGAAGAAATACATAGTATTATTTGTGGGCATGAACAGTCCATGCTGAAGTCTGGGACATACCACCACTTTTCTTACTGGTGCCCGAGCTAGTCTGATGAAAGGCCATATGCACTGCAATTATACCTCTAACTGCAACGCAGGTATAGATAAATTGACAGATATTTTAGTCTTTAGTGGATGACCATATCCCAAGACACTAGCCAACTCACTGAAGTATTGTCACAGGTATTCAGCACCAAAACCATTGGACTAATGTCAATTATCTGAAATATTCACATCACTAGAAGTTTTGTATTGCAATGAGCTGGAACTCCAATCACTTGGGTTTCTACTCATGAACTCAAAAGGAGATGGACAGCACAAGTTTAAGAAATGTAACCCTCCATGACAGTTTAAATGGCCATGCAACATGACAGGGAATCCATTTCAGGCTCCAAACAATCAACCTTTACTGCTATTTTTAATGATCAGTTACTCTAAAACATCAGAAAGCAAGAGTGAAAGCGAACCATTACCTTTCCGTAAGAGAAGACCGGTTTAGCACAGAACTTAAGGAATGTTTCTGCAATGAGGAGGGTGCGGAACGTATTAAGGAACTAGTCAAATGAAACTGCCTAGCTGTACCCGATGTCAGGTGCTCATCACAGCTGTCAGAAAAGCCATCAAGGTCTTTCCCATGAGAAGACCTTACCTGTCAATGAGGAAAAAAAAAAACGGAGAATAATTCTGAATGGTATATAGGAAGCCAACTGTTTTAGCTACATCTTTACATAAACTACTAGGGGACTATTTCTACTTTTTCTGAATGCAGAAAAAATTAAAGGCCGTTATTTTTCGGAAGAATACAAAGTTGCCGGTTCTGTCACCCATATGCAATACACAAGACACTTAGAACCAGATGTTTCTGTATCATATTTACCTGAATCCAAGACCACTTCAAATTTAAGATGATCCCCAATAATTACATTCTAGACATGAAATATTTATGATTTTCCAAGCACAGAATCTAATTTTTGGAGGGTTGTCTTAAATTCATCCTCCCCACCACTACAACAGGACAGGGAGCAGCAGGGGGCAGGCAGTGTGGGAATCAAATGGCCTGATTTTGCTCTTGCCATCTGTGCCTGCCCCCAGCCCACCTCTTGTCCCCTTTGCTGCCTGCCCTTCTCCACCTAATGCCTGCACACCCTCTACCTACCCCCGCCCCCATGGTACCCTGCACCAGCCCCCACTACCACTTGCTCCACCATGGTTCCTGTACCCACACCCTGCAACTTGCCCCACTACCACGTGCCCCCCCCATGCATGCACCTGTCCCACCACCTGCCCCCTCCCATTTCCTCTCTTCTTGTTCCTCTCCCCCCACCACCTCTGACTTGGCTTTGGCTGCGGCCTTGCTCCAGGCCAGGGTATGGAGCACAAGCTGCCTCTGGCTCTGCGTGACCATGTGGCAGCAGTTGCAGTGGCAACAACTCCAGCCCCAGCCCTAGTCCCGGTCCCACCCTATAGACAGGACGAGAGCTGCAACTGCAGCTGCACAAGGCTTGAAGGCAGCATGTCCTCTGTGCCCGAAACTGGAGTGGGGCTCCAGCTGGAGCCACAGATGAGATAGAAAGGTAAGAGGCGGCAGCTGGGGTGTATGCAGAGGGAGCAGAGGCTGCAAGATTTTGGGGGTAAGAGCTGCAGTTCTAACTTCAATCCTAAGCCACGAGTTGGAGCCACAGCTGTAACCACCCCCACTCAACGTTTGCTCAAATCCAAGAGGAGGGGCTTCTTCCCTTCCCATATTGGATTGGGGTGTCGGAGAGAGAATCTAATTTTGGATTCAAGTAAATATGCTACATGACAATGGAAGCAGCAGCATCCATCATGACTAAAGGTTGCCAGGTATTTTCCACGCTAACCCCAGTCTTCAGTCACAACTTCAACATTTTCACCTTTCCTAGAGTTGGTGTCTGAAGGCGATGCTTTACCTTTTAGTCTTAACAGATAAACTCCAGCCAAAACACGAGGATGTGTGGGAGGTGACAAGCAAGCGACAATCTTCCCAATGTTACAAACATTTTCATGCATTTTTTGGAACAGCTGTGGGGCTGAAACTAATTAAAGGCAGATATATGAAATAGTTCTCGCAGAAAGACGTGACTTGGACGTTTCTACTGAAAAATGCAACCTTGGAGATCTCTGGGAAGACAGTGTTCTTTCGTTGAGCTATGACCCTTTAAAATAAAAAAATCCTGAACACATGCAGAGTATCTTGCATGTGGTCCCTTCCCCTGACCGGGCCTGCCTCTCAGCTTCTAAGGAAATCTACACCTGCATAGCTGAGTGGAGTGACCAGCTATGCTGCCAATTAAAAAAAACACACACATACATCTACATCTACATCTCCAAAGGGGTTAGGAAAGTGGCTGTGTCCGTTAAGGTTCTGGAAGGGATCCCCTTTTGATGAACCCTTGGTGTTCCTCTATCTCTAACCAACATCAGATGACTTCTTTTCTCATTAGACCAAATTTTAGACTGCACTATGATGTCTACATACTTCTCTGGTGCTGTGTGGGGAAACCTCCAGCTAAGCAAAGCTTTCAGAACAGGTCTAGGCCAAATATGTGGAGAAAGATAATGACAGACAATTTCTAACAGCTTCTTTGCTCAGGAAATGGGTCTCAGCATCATCTTACATTTGGTATATCCACTTCTACAGTCACAGATCAAAACTGGATCTGTTCTTACACATTCCAACAAAGCAAACAAAACCAGGATAGCCTTACTCATGTATAACCCTCATTAAAACATCACACAGCTGGTCTTTTAAAACTGCATCTAACCTCTAGGAGCAACATGTTTGTTTTTCGTTTACCAGTACCCACATATAGGAACTATTTCAAAGAATTCCCCAGGCTAGACAAGAAATTCCCTAGGATTATCTTTTACCCCATCACGTAGGTTTTAGATCAATTGCTGCTTAAGTTGAATGTTCCTATCATTCTACACTGGGTGGGATCCTAAGGAACTGAGCAGTGAACTGCCTGGAGTTAGTCAGTAGAAAACACTACGGAGAGGGCTGTGTCTTAAATCCCACCCAGCTCTGGGACTTGGGCACCTCACTCAAGGTTGCATGATGGAGCTGCTATCCGCTGAGACCCATGGTTATCTCCGGAGGTCAGGCACCCACTAGTTCTTTCCAAGAACTGAGTACGGACCACTTTTCATGGAGGAAAAACCTACCTTTTATGCAGTAGCCCAGTGACGAGAATGCATACTCAGGAGGTGAAAGAATTTTTCTAACTACTTGAGTTGGTTTAATAAAAGACTTCATAGATTTCATAGACATTAGGGCTGGAAGGGACCTCGGAAGATCATTGAGTCCAGCCCCCCGCCCAAAAGGCAGGAAGTCAGCTGGGGTCACAGGATTCCAGCAAGATAAGCATCCAATTTGCTCTTGAAGGTGTTCAATGTAGGTGCTTGAACCACCTCCAATGGCAGGCTGTTCCAGACCTTGGGGGCTCAGACAGTGACGAAATTCTTATGTCCAGCCTGAAACGGTCTCACAGTAGTTTATGACCGTTATATCAGACTTCCCCAAAGAACCTTGTCTGCCTATATCCAGGAAGTGAGTGACTATAGTTCAATGTCCTCCTCAGCCTGACCCCATCTCCCACTACCCAGGAGAGAGCCCTCCCTACCAACCAATATACCAGGTGTTCTCTTCCTTTCCCATTGAAACCGAGCCACTGTAAAAAATAATTTAACATTTACTGGATTGAAAAGGAAAATGACTCTATTGCTTTGTGACTAATGCACTCCAACCCCTAGGTTCCCAACTCTGCTTCAAGGATTGCACCTGGCACCAAAAGCTAATCCAAATAAAGTTTTGACGGGCTCCAGCAATGTGCCTGGCACCCCTTTATGGCTGGGTCTAAAAAAGCAGTCCTTATGTTCCCCATAACATTTTCTATCTGCATAGCTCAGAGACTCACCCATCTTAAGGGTA
>NW_017728993.1:21218409-21232537 GCF_001723915.1 Gavialis gangeticus | reverse complement strand
CCCCTTTATGGCTGGGTCTAAAAAAGCAGTCCTTATGTTCCCCATAACATTTTCTAACTGCATAGCTCAGAGACTCACCCATCTTAAGGGTAGCAAAGTCCCAACTCATACTCCAAAGCCCAGACAGTCATATGCCCACTCTTAGCCCTCTGCCCAGTCCAGACCTCCATAGCCCAAGTCTCTTTACCTCTAGGATTGTTCCTACTTCTTCTACAAGGCCAGCCCTCACTTCTACATTCCAGCCTAGGGATCCTGTGCTGGGCCGTGTGTAGATGAAACGAGGGGTGGGTGTGCACAATACTTTAAAGCGGGCTAAATACTTTTGCACCGCTTTAATGGTTTGCACACCCCGGCGGTGTATTGCACATTAATTCCAGGAACTGTAGGAAATTCAGCTATGTAATGCGCCTTAAATGACTTGGGGCGCAGCAAACTAAAATTCCTCTGAGGAGTTTTAGTTTGCTGCCCCTACAGCCACAGAGTGAAGTACCAGGCTCCATGCAGCTCCACGGCTTTGCAGGCAGCCTGGGAAGGCAGACTGCCCAAGAAAAGCAGTGAGCCTGATCCCTGCTTCCCCACACCCAGAGCCTGCCTGCATGCATGAGCTGCGTGGGAGCCCAGTACTTCCCTCTGCACCTGCGGTGCCCCCCAGGACTGCCCGAGCTGGGTGCCTGTGGACTGCTGCTGCCTGGGGGGGGGGGACCCACCGCTGCCACAGAGGGAAGCACCAACCCATCCCCTTCCTCCCCTGCAGCCCAGGGACTGCTCCACCTGCCGGCAGCTCATCCCCCACTCCCCACTGCCGGAAAGGCAGGTAAGTGCAGGGTGTGTGCACGATAAGGGGGTTTTAAAAAACTCCTTATCAATTTAAAAACCCACTGCTTCAATTTAGGGCCCCCGTTTTGTCTACATGCCCTTAACCAGCAGAGGACTATTCCCTCAATGTCCATCCCTTACCACTTCTGCCTTACCTGCTTCACTGTCTTTCTCCCTACATGAGCCTTTCCACAGCTTCTCTCAACCTGTATCTATGAAGTCTCTCCAAGGCAGCCTCCTCACCTGCTGCCCCTTGCTGCCTGAGCTGCAGTCTTTTATAGCAGCTATTTATAATTGGCTGCTTGGTCAAAGCTGGGGGAAGTAATTAGGCTCTTCAATATCTCTTTCTGGTCTGCTGCTGCGTGGGGTGTAAATATCCCATCACAACAAATCTAAAAGATGTATTTGATGTTTGTTACAAAATTAGAGTCTTAGTCAGTAGAGTCTGCTGATTAAACACACTTGGACAAAACAGCATCTTATTAAATTCAATACCAATTTCCACATAACAGCTACATTTCACCATTAATAATTCTCAGGTTCTCTTAGTCCACACAATACTAATTACATCTAGTTTAATGCTGTACAATATTTTTGGCAACAGAAAGGGTATATTCCCTTCTGCCTTTATTTTGTTGGAACCAGAAATGCTTTGGGGCATCAGGAGAGTGATGAATTAATCTGTAGCTGTGTTATCTGTGTGCTCCAAACAATGACTGCTGCTAATATCTTCTTCCTCATTTGAGGAAAATGGTTTTTAATTAAAATGTCCATTATAAAAACATATTTAGTAGAAGTTCTCTTTCCAATTTTTCGTTTATGACTATGAAGTAATCCAGAGGCAGCACAATATACTATATTAGCCTTACATGGTACCTAACACTGCAATCCTACACAGTAAAGTTGAAAAACAGACACAAGTGTGTGTTTAGCCCATATGAAAAGATTATCCTTTTAATTCACTTTACTTCCTCCTTTCTATATCATTACTCTTGACAACCATTAGGGAACCTAACAGGGCACACACACACACACATTAATGACTGCCTACAGCTGCTGGCAAAGTTTCCGGAGTGCTTCAGGAAAGAGAAAAACTTACAAAGTGTAGAGAAAATAAGTGTTATAGTTAGAAATGTGAAAGGAGAACTGTCAGGTAGGTGTGATAGAGAAGCTTTTCCACCCCAATTAAGAACACAGGACAAGCAGCTAACTGAAGCAGGGGGGGAAAGAACCCAAGAACCCTCTTCTGTATACAAAGCAGCTAGGATTTTAAAAGAAGAACATGTGAAGTAACTAGCAGTAACTTTAAAAAAAAAAAATAAAGCATTGCTGGCTTATCTGTCCGTTACACCAGTGCCACTTTACAGTGCTCTGAGGCTGCGAGGAGTTCTCTCAAAGTGATTGTAAATGTAATTTTATACCCATTTTAAGGTGCCTTTCCACAGCTCTGATGTTGTAAAGCAGCCTTAATATAAATGAAAAGTAGTCCTTCTAACTGCAGATCATGAATACTCAGCAACAGTTTATTTTCATAGTCTCACCAGTCTTGTACAGAACGTTGAGAACACTTTTCACAGTAAAAAAAAAAAAAAATGTAGAAGACCTTAACTGTGCAAAATAATGTCCTATATAGCATCAAAACCCTAGACACAAGCTATATTTTCAATTTCATCACCTTCAAAACAGGATAATACGCAATCTTTCTGTTCTCAGCTCCCCTAAAGCACAAGGCAATTTACATGCAATATTATTTGCAGTACTTACTTTAGTTTTCTTAGGTCTGTAGCTGCCAAGAAGAGAAGGATCTGGGAAAAAAAAAGTGCAGAGACAGAAATTGAACAATTTCTCAGACCACCGAGAGAGTATTTTTTTAATTTAGGGAAATTAAAAAAGGTCTTTAGCAAAACCTTTCAAATAGTATCCAAACCAATTTATTGTTGTCATATATTGTGCAATTCAAGACAGCAGCAAAGCCATTAACACCTTAAGGTTTGGCTTTCTTCAGCTGAATTTTTTTTACAACTGTTTCAAGCTTTTTGCTTTACAGCAGTGCTATGTTACTGACACATAGCATCCTAGAAAATTAGGGTTGGAAGGGACCTCAGTAGGTCACATCTCATCCAACCCCCTGCTCAAAGCAGGACCAGCCCCAAGTAGATCATCCCAGCCACATGATCTTAGTGGAAATGCTGATAGCACACAGCCTTATCTTGAGGGGCTGATTTTGGAAGGAAAGGTATGTGTGGTATATACGTTAATTGTGTGCGCTGTGCACATTGCCTGAGCTAGAATGCTTCCAGGACCCAAGCTGACAAGGTTAAAACTAGCTCGGGTATCTCTATGCTACACAGAACTTGGCAAAGTAGATTCATCATCCCTGCACTAAGTGAGACCCAGCAAGCAGGAGATGGGAAGCTCAACAAACAAGGAGGCAGCTATACCCTCTTCTGGAAGGGTAAACAGGAAGGAGAATGCCAACTTCATGGAGTTGGCTTTGCCATTCAGAAAGAACTCAAACCAACTCAATGAGTTCCCTATCCAAATTAATGAGCACCTCATGACTCTCCATCTTAAATTGGCAGAGAGCCAATATGCTACTGTCATCAGCATATACGCCCCAACTTTTGACACCCCTGACAAAACCAAGGAGGAATTTTATATCAACCTTGACCAAGTCCCTTCCGACATTCCAGAGGGAGACAGACTTATTGTGCTCAGTGATTTCAATGCCAGAGTTGGAAGGGGCTTGAACCTCTGGAACAGACCCACTGGCAAGGAAGGAGTGGGAAAGGTCAACTTCAACGGCATCCTCCTCTTGACCAAATGCACGGAACATGAACTCACCATCACCAATGCCCGGCTCCACCAGAAAAAGAGGCACGAGACATCAACACCCACAATCTAAGCATTGCCACTGGATTGGCACTACACCATTGTTTGTGCCCAGGATTGCAAAGATGTCCACATTATTCAAGCTACGCTAGGAGCTGATGACTGCTGGACCAAACACTGACTCATCTTTTGGTTATGTCACTCAAACAGGCTCCCAAACGAATGCTGCAGCAGAAGTAATGCCAATGAAATATCCATGTTGAAGGACTTAAGGGACCAATCAAGCAGGACCGCTTTCACCAGTGCCTCAGTGAAAGACTGGCAAATTCCAGTCAACAGCAATGGGAGAATGCTGGCAGTGCTTGGGGTGCTTTCAGATCCACCGTCATCAGCGCTTGTGGAAAGATGCTTGGATTCTCTACCAGGAACCATCAAGACTGGTTTGATGAGAATGACTGGGAGATCCAAGGAGTTGATGGACTGCAAGTGCAAGGTCTTTTGTGCTTGGCAGAATGACATCAACTCCAAAAGAAATTGAAGCACCAAGCCAAGGCAGAGGCCCTGCAATATGAAAAACAGATGGTGGGAAGGCTAGACAAAGATGATTCAACATCTTGCTAGAGCCGGCTCCAGTACCTGGGGCTTCCCTCCTCTGCCCAATGTGTGCAGGAGCTAAATGTGATTGGCAGGGAGCGCTGGCAATATAGACTGCCCAGGGGAGGCTTCGCCCCTCACTGCAATGTGCAGTGCTCGGCAGAGCCACGACCTGATGGCACGTACCGGGCATGAGTGCCCTAAATGTCCCCACCTGCTGCTGCTGCCATCGTCTGCCAGGGCTGTGCACTATGAGGGGGATCCCCACACCATGCAGCACCCCTCACACCCATATGCCGCCCACCCAAGATCCACACTGCCACCACCCCCTGGGTGCAGGCTTTGCACTGCCGCCAGCCCCAGCCCCACGCTCTGGCCCAGCTGCAGCCCCACCCCCACTGCTTTCCTACCTGCTGCCTGGAGCCAGCAGCAGAGCAGGGAAGTGAAGCAGGTCCCAGGGGGCTGCTGCAGCAGCAACAGCAGCAGCAGCACTACCCGGAACCTGCATACTGACCAAGTCAAGCCCTTCCACCCACAAAGGTGGGAGCGAGGTGCAACTGGGTATGTTTGGGGGTGTATGTACACATGGGTACCTTGTGGGTGGAAGGGCTGGGCGGGGTACAATTTGTTGGTGGGTGCTGAGGGCTGAATGAAAGCGAATGGTGGACTGGATTCGGCCCACAGGCCGTATTTTGCTTGCCCCTGGTTTAGGGCATCAAGAGGCACAACTGACATGACCTTCACAGCTTGCCAGCTGCAGGAAAAATGCCAGGAACAACATAAACCTCTCTACACAGCCTTCTTTGACCCCACAAAAGCCTTCAGCTCTGTCAACCAAGAAGCACTGAGGAGGATCCTTCTGAAGCGCGGATGTCCGCTATACGAATTTCCCGAACGGTGGAAATTCATCATCATTCTTTACCTGCGCCATGACAGTATGCAAGCGGTGGTTCTCAGTAGCAGCTCTATTATAGATCCCTTTGAGGTCAGATGGGGTTAAACAAGTCTGAGTCATCACTCCAACACTTTTCTCAATATTCCTGGCTGCCGTGCTACATCTGACCACCACCAAGCTTTCAGTCGGACTGGAGCTAAATTACCAAAGGGATGGTAAGCTGTTTAATCTCAGCTGACTCTGAGCCAAAATCAAGACTATCCTGACTTCAGTCGTCAATCACCAATACACCGATGATGCTGCAGTGTGCGCTTACTCGGAAGCAGACCTTCAGGCAATCGCTGACATCTTTACTGAGGCATACAAGAAAATGGGACTGACGCTTAAAATTTAGAAGATCAAGGTCCTCCATGAACAAGCACTTAATGTACAGTACCCAGGTCCAGTAATTCAGATTTATGGTGTGACTTTGGAGAATATTGAGTATTTCCTGTACCTTAGAAAGCTGGCATCCAGAATCCAAGAAATCCAACACTGCCTTAAAAGTGCAAGTGCAGCCTTTGGATGCCTGAGGAAATGGATGCTCAAATATCACACCATAAGATCTGAAACCAAGTTCATGGTTTATGAAGCACCTGTGATCCCTACCTTACTGTACAAGCAAACACTACGAGCATCAAGGTGACAATCATCCAACATCAACTTTGCTGGGCCAGCCATGTCATCTGGACATCCAACTCCAGACTCCAGAAGTAAGTTTTATTCTCCCACCTCAATTAAGGCATACACTTAAGAGGAGGGCAGAGAAAGTGCTTCAAGGACGTCCTCAAGACCGACTTGAAAAAATGTAACATCAACATCAACTCATGGAGAACCACAGCCCAGAACCACCTCCATTCCTCCATTCTCTAAATGGAGGAAGAGTCTGCTGCAAGGATCTCAGTACGTTGAAACCTCATGATGACAACAGGAGACAGAAAAGTGGGAGTGGCAGAAAAAGCATGTTGCAGACCGAATCAAAATCCAGAGCCCAGAAACACATGCCTGAGTTGCAACCGTCTGTTGATCCTTGATCAGCCTCATCAGTCATCTTTGGATGCACAGCTAAAACAGTCAAAGAAGACAATCATCCTCAACTGCAACGGACTGCTGATGATGATAGACATACCATCAGTTAGCTTACTTTAGAAATAAAAAAGGGCCGAGCTATCTTTGCCAAGATTAGACTTTCTGATTCTAGAAATCTGAAGGTTACAATTGTTAAGCCCCAAGCCATGGACAGGAGAATGGCTTTCTACTAGGAAATCCTCTGATCTGTTACAAGTGAAGTATATTTTAGACACGTAGCTACTGGCCTAAGACCACCAACTCGTTTCATGTAAGTGCTTAATGGTCATTAGGTGATATGTCTTTGACATTACCCATCTGTGACAGTCAAGTTTATGGCCCTGAAAGAAATGTGAGACCTTTAAATATACTTATATCCTGAGCCATCCAGTCCCGTCACTTTGGGTAAATTTTGAACTAATTCATGGTAAACTGCACTTTATTTCTTTAAAGTGAGGAGTCACAACAAGACTCAACAGAAGGACACCTGATGTATATAAATACTAATTAGCGGTCATTATGCTACCATATTTTCTGATTAATACTACAAAGAAATAAAAAAATATCACCACAAAGATCTTTGCCCCTTGCAGAAGGATATCTAAGCATTTAAAACCAGTGCCTTCCCTAATTTTAACAAAGGCAGACAGTGGTTCTTCAGGTCTGTGAAAATACAGTATATTAAAGTAGGGCTGTTTCAAACAAAGCTCTTCACTAAGAGATTCTAACTTTAATCCATGGATTACTGGAAGCAATGGAGCAGATAATCCTGGCATAAATGAGAAATAAAAGATGATAAGATACATGAAGTATCTAAAACACCAACCTACATTATAGGTAGGCATAACAGGACTAGATTCTGTATTTTTCAGCTCAAATAAAGACATCAACAACCAATTTCTAGATCACAAGACACTGGATGGAGGCAGTTTTGGAAAAGGCCTCTAAACTCTGACTACAGAAGTAAATGGGTATTCTAGTATTGAGCATAAAAGGTATGACAGCAGCACTGGGAGTTCTCTTGCAGAAACTATGAAACAAGGAGAATGACTATGTTGCCATAAATACCAGTTATGCTCATCCTGGCTACTTACCCATAGAGTTATTCTATTATTAAATGGTGCTCATAAGTATTAGTTCATCATTTCAGGTGAAATTCTTAGTTTTGTGTATTTAAACATGATGTTTTGTGATTTGAACCAATGTATGATGTAGCTGTGCTGACAGCTTTGGTTAAGTGCTAAATTTGGACCATCTTCCATGTAAGCATTATTAACATGAAAAGCGTCAGCCACAGTTATTAAGAACCATGTGAATTTATGGACACTGGTTGAAAACCAGCTGCAACACTCTCTACCTGTGCTGCAGGTCTTGCTGTCACCATTTTTTATTGTAGTAAAACTGTGTTGGGTGCCAGAGCAATTAGACCATCCTCTGCTGTTTATGCCAATACACATGTCTGGGGAGATATACGAGCACATGTTTCTTGGTGAGTGAATATCCAGAATAATATTATATCACCCATCAACTACTCACCCATATGGCTGTAGGAGAGTTACTATCAGTTTCTGCAACACTGGAATCTGGTAGGGGACTCAGAGTATTTCATCTCCACCTCCCACAAACACTCTACCCTCATTGTCCAAGTCCGGAAAACATATGTACACTGTCCCAAACCAACGTAATAGCTTAGCAATGGTACTACTTTGCCGCTTTGAGATGATAAGCAACTAAACAACCTAACATCTAGAGAAGCAAAAGAACTCAAGCTATTCTTTGGAGTGTCTTGGCTAAATCCTCAGAAGAAAGAACAGTGTTTCCACATTAAGGGGTTAAAAATATGAACCTCCTATATGGACTATCTATATGGAAGGCAGTACTCACCACAGGTTACTCGGGACCAGGCTTCTCTTGCACTCTCTCTGGGGGTACACCAGGTAGGAAGATTGCCAGAAGGACTTGGATGTTCAACCTGGAGCCAAAACACTGTTAAAATGCTTAGTATATAACAGCTTGTCTGTCTACACACACACACACCATTATTTACAATTACGTACATTCACTGAAAATGTATTAAACGCTGTAAATTAGGTATTATGAAGCAAATAAGAAGGGACACAAGACATACAGGAGAAAGGGTGCAACTTACTGTCTTTTGCATTTAAGCAGTACCACTATAGCCTTCTTAACAGAACTCAAAATAATCAAGTTTAGCTCCTTATTTTTAACTTCCCCAATACATGCAACCTTTTTTTAGTTGGCTTGTACAATTTATTTTTTTGGCAGATTTTGATAAGTAGTATTCACCAGAAATAGTTCTGATCTCACCATGATACTTAAAAGTGCTGATCTTTTCCCCAAGTAAAAAATTACCTTCCAACAAAAAGCTAATTTTGATCTTAATGATACAGAGAAAATTTCCACGTCTGTACAAATCTCAGCATTAAGTATACACATAAGGTGTGTTATCAAAACAGGAAGGCAATTATAGTCTATATATGGTATATTAAAATAATGCAGCAGAGCTACAAAAAGAAAATGCACGAGAGGCACAAATGTAATCAGAATCAGCAACTGGGACCAAAAAAATGCAGCAATTACACTATAGAACAGAAAACAGAAAAAAAAAAATTAAGCTAGAAGGAAAAATATCCATATGAGTGATAAACAGTAGGATGAAGAGCAAGTAATGGTTATCAGTTAAGACTGATTTGAATTTCTAAAAGATATCTAGGACTAAAAAAACCTTTTAAGTGAATTCTAGAATTAGACAATATATGGACAAGAAAATCAATTATTAATAACTAGAAAATGATATGGATAAGCAAGTTAATCACATATTGTGGCAGACACGTGAAACTGTATGTACTTATAGCACAGAGTGAAAAACAAAACAGTCTTATTTGTGTCTCCAGTTTCTGTCTCTCCAGTCTTTCAAGGTTGGGTTCTTAAAATAGGTACTTATCGTTACCATGGAAAATATGTAAAGAAAAATAAAGCAAATCAGATTATGATCTTCCAAGATCCTAAAATGTTGTCCCAAACTAGGAAAGTACTTAAAATACCAGTAGTTTTAAATAGCCCTACTGAAGGCAGGGACTCAAAATGGATACATGCATGCATGACTGCCTTCTTGGGCCAAGGTCAGAGTGACCAGGAACCTGAATGATCAAACTCTTGAAGATTTAGATGTTAGTAAAAAGATTGTTTCAAAAGAGTATGGGAGAAGATAAGGAAAGTTAAGAAAGCAGCCTGATTTTTTAAAGTTACTATGTGCCCTGTTTTAAATCCTAGTGTCCCACTTTTATTATTAATACCTATTACTTCCCAGTTGAATTTACACACACATTATCCTGCCCAGTGTGTTAGAAAAAAAAGGATAGAGATGCTCAAAGCATTTAACCATGGTATTCATGAAAGAACTTGATTTTTGTCTATTAGCAGTGCTGACAAAAGAACTTTTATTCTAGTTAATTTTACATTTAAATCACTAAGTGGCAGGCTATTTTGGAGAGAAAAATTATTCATATACACTGGGAAGTGAATGATTTTTTTTTGCAGTAGTGTTCAGAGAAAGAACAATATTTGATCTGAGCTTAAATTGGAAACACTTTGTAGAGAACACATACACGTCTAACTACAAATGGTGGTTTATCAGTTTCTCTTCTGAATTCAAAAGGCCCGAGGTTTAAATGGGCCAGGCGTTGTCTGGCTTCTTCTGATAGCTCACACATTCGTCTTTTTGTGTATGGAGATGGAGATCGTGATTTAGAAGCTATTGTGGGTTGCTCGTAGTTCTTTGTTGCTGGGCTATGCCTGCCTTTCTCAGGTGAAAGGGTGTTTTTCTTTGGTAACCTTGTTTGCAATTTTCCATTTGGTGTTGAATGATGCACCCGATCCAAATGATCCTAAAGTGAAAAGAGAAATTATCTGCTTTGACAGCACGTAGAGCAAAGATCACTGGTGATAATGCAACATTCAAAACATGTCCAAAAGGGAACAAATACCTTTGACAGAAATGGATGCGTGTCAGTTTAAGTTAACCTACCAAAACTATAATCAAACAGCAATTTAAACAAAAATGCATTTTTAGATTTGTTTAAAACCAGAAGGAGGTTAAAATGCACATTGTTAAATGTCAGACTTTAAGGTTAAGTGCCTGTTACTTATCTAATTAGCTTGCTCACACAGTTGGTGGGAAAAATGTTCTGTAAAATTAAGTTGAATTATGTCACTTTAGTTCATTTAATGACTCTATCTAAAACATGACTGGATGTTTACAGATTTAAAATATTTGTTCACCTTCCTATAAATGTTTTGTAAATCTTTCAGCTTACATTACACTTAGGTAACACTAAATCTATTAAAAACCTTTTTATGGTATATAGAAAATGGCAGTATGCTTGTTTAATTCTTAAATTATGTGCAGTTTACAAGCTGCCTAAAATTAGCTCATTTAAAAACTGCATTTAATTGAAAGACAGAATTATTAATTCTTTAAAAAGAAAAAGCTTCTACTAAAACAGCTTCTCTAATATATGTGCCCATGCATGCTATACTAACAATGCAATTCTTTTTCAAGATCCAAAACCTATCTAAGAGTTAGTTGAGGGAACAGTTGGCCTTAACTATTAGCATCTTCAATTAGCAGTTTAAGATGCAATCGTAAGATTAATATTTTTGGCACTAAAGTTTCACTTACAAAGGAGTTCCAATGTATCCAATTTCCAGCAGAAAGTGATCTTTCATTTGCTCTCTGGGCTTTATGGATCATAGCACTAGATGTCTTTGAACACTTGCTCAAGACACATTTGAGTTTGAATTTCACAGAATGGTGAACCAGAATTCCCAAACTCTGTCCAAATTTTATATTTTGTAAAAGCTTAATGTCAAAAATTATTTTCTTTTAAAAAAATAAAAGAAACGAGGCAATGCTCTAAAACCTATTCAGTGCCTGAAATGCTAAAATGGTGCTGTAGTAAAGAACCTGGGAATGTGACTGACTAGAAGCTGCTCTTTGGCTTTCCATGTGCACACACAATGATGAATAGATGTTTAAGGCTATACATCCTTACAAACCTGTAATGTTGTTTTGTAACTTGTTAGGTACATTTGAGAGACTGCAACACTATGGTCTCTCTTTAAAACAACACAACCTGATTTTTTGTTGGTTTCAGAGAACTCTTTTCCAGCATCACATGCCAATCTTTACTTTTTTCTTTAATAATTTGGATAAGCATGGGAATAAAAACAGCCTTAAGTTTAGAGGGGACTTTTAGGCAATCCGACAGCAGCTATCCTCAGACATATCCAGGCCTCCAACTTCTTCCCCTGTGCATGTTCCTGCCTATCACCCATCCACTTTCCAGGGTGCATTTTGCTATTACTAGTAAGCACCATTTTGGACAGGCTGGGAAAAAAAAGGCATAAAACTGATGTCCTCACATGAGTGCATATGACAGGTCAAACTGATGTTCAAGGCAGTGAAATGCTAAATAAAGCACTATCAATTGCGCAAAAAGGAACTGAAGAAAAAGATGCTCTTCAAGGCTCTTCAGTAAGCTCATTTAATAAGTCAACTGTAATAGGTATATGATTTCCACATTGATATTTGATCAGCAAGTTTATGATAACTTTTTTAATTGAAATCATCTTAATTACAATTAAGACTTTCTTTTTTTTTTCTCCTAGCTATTTATCATCTTATTTTTAAATGACATCTTCTTCTGGTTCATCAGGATGCTATTGAATAACCTTGATTTTAGCAGTGTCAGTAGAAATGATGAGAAGGTATCTTTCCACCAGGCACTGATAGGTCAGCTGATTATATGACATGGCAGCTGCTAATTTTTTTGGAATCAAGGAACTCTCAGCATTTCCTGTCATGCACCAAGTCTACTCTTTACTCACTCTTGAGTAAAAATGTAATCAAGTTGACAAGCATCCATGACAACTGCTTTACCCCCAACAAAAGAATGAGAAGTCTGAAGTGAGCAGTACGCAGAAAAAAATGGGCATCACAGCTATCAATGTTAAATCAAGAAATTAAATTGCAAGCAATTAAATTATGCTAACCTGTGTGTGAATCCTTCCTGAACTTAACACACTTTCCGTAATAAGGGAGCTTGTAGAAAATCTCAATTTTGGTGCAATTCCCTAGAAGAGAGACAATAATTGAACATCAAGCTCCAATTGGAGATAAAGGGTATCAAAGAAGTAAATGTCACCTAATGTAACAAACCATTCCTAATTTTAAACCATTTCCTTTGTTAATTTCAGCCTTTAATACAGATAATTAGAAAAGACAGAACAGCAATGGTAAATGTCAAGAAGATAACATTTGCATTTCTGACAATTCAATTACAGATGATTATATTGCTTTTGTACAACAATTAAGGTCTGACTTTTATTTCAGTACATTTCTTTGTCAAAAGCAGCTTCAAAGACTTTGATGCCATATTAAACAGCATCAATAAAAATTCAAGCTATGCTTTACAGGCTTCGTTCACACTTGACTTTGCAAACTTATTTATAAATGCTATATGGACTTTGCTATCTTTATTTATAACAGAGAAAGCCATAGAATCATAGAAAAGTAGGGTCAGAGGGGCCCTCAGGAGGAGAGCCAATACAGCCCCTGCTCAAGGCAACATTATCCTTGTCTGACGCACTCTACAACAACTTTTAAAAATCTATTCATGTAAAACTTTTGTATTTTGCCACTTGTGCATAATTTTCACATAGAAAAAATGTATACAGAATTAAGGGCCTCATGTTCCATAGCTCAATGGATAGAGGTCATCATGTCTACACATGCATCTTATCCAGATAGACTGATGGAAAGAACCTCATATGCTCTGCCACTGGGACAAAGGTTAGAGAGGATTCTCTGAGCACAGAAATCTGCACATGGAAGAGCGGGGCACCCCACAAGTCAGCATGGGTCAACCACACAAAACACAGTAAAGGTAAAAGGAACCAACCAGGGACAGCAACAGGGTCTTCGAATTCAGTGTGGAAACACAAGACAGGGTTAAAAAGTTACCATGGTTGTGATATATTTGTGCTTCTATCGGAGTATACTGATGTGACTATCATATCTATATATCAGGGCTCCTGGTATAACCGCTATAGCTGTCTACACTCTTAGATGAAAGGCTTAAAAGAACGCCCCCACCCCCCATGAACCCTAATGCCCTCTTAAGAATTTGGGGGAAATGTCACAGGATGGTAAGATCACTCTCTAACCCACCCCGCTTCCCCTCTTTACACAACCCACATACATTTTCCCCATAAGAAGTAATGATTTGGCCCCAATTTAGAATATTGAAGTCAAAAGCACAAGCAACAAAAATGCCAAATGTGTTTAGCTGTGACAATTAAGAGAGCCCTGAAAGATGGCAAATTCAACCTAGTGGTTAATTTTACTGAAAAAGTCAAACCACAGGGTATAAACACATCTTAAAGCTGACCTTCTTTAATCAGCACTCATTTTTATTATCAAATGAATTATCAACTGTCATCTGCAGTTTAAAAGGGAACAAATTAGAACTACTATATCCACTATGAAAAGGAACAGCAGAGCACCTACTGTTCATACCAGACCAACAATTATGACAGAACCTTTAGAAGTTTGGAGACAATATGATATAAAACTGTTCCTCAATTAACAGGGAAACAGTTACTGGGGAGGAACTAGAATGTGCATGCTTCAGAAACACTTGAGAGAGACAAAAATCCACAACTCCATTGCTCTACTTGCACTACTCCATCACTGATTTGATGGTGCTAGTTATTACGCCTCTCTGTGCCAATCAATAACCCAGCTGTAAAACATTAACCACGCTACAGAGCGCAGGAACAAATATACGCTTGGACCAGCTT
>NW_017728993.1:21216823-21218268 GCF_001723915.1 Gavialis gangeticus | reverse complement strand
CTAGAGGGCTGGCAAGCAGGAACAAATATACGCTTGGACCAGCTTCAAAAGGGGAGGGGGAGCTGGTTCTTGGGAGTATGCAGCAACTTGTCATATTTTAATTGCTAGGTGTGCACTAGCCTGTAGGAACAAATGAGCTTAATCTCCTCAATTTTAACCCTGGATGAAGCAGGGTTAAAGCTGCAGAGAATATGCTACATTTATATAGCTACAAGCTCCTGCCCACCTGACTGTTCTTGCGCTGCTTATGCTGATGTACGGTCTGGAGCATCAGCTCCCCATCCCCTTTTAAACCTCTCTAAGCATAGGTTTGTCCATGCCCAAATGTGATTAAAGCTTGTGAATACTGTGAAAGATGAAAGATGAACAAAGCATCAAGCAGTATATACAGAAACTGTCAGCAGAAAGTTAAAAATTAAAGATAAGAATTTTTTTTTTTAAAAAGGAGAAAGAAATCAGGGGGAGCAAAAGGTCCCAAGATCCCATAATGAGGCTCTCATGAAAGATATTGGAACTAGGGCAGGAAAAGGATACACGATGCGCACAACCTATTAATGTAACACAAGTACTGCACAACAAGAGAAGAATGCAAGGTACACAGCAAGTCACCACCAGACTAGATTAAACATACTATGAGGGAGAAGAGTTGCACAGAAATATTGTGAAGAGCCAGCAAAAGCCTCAGCAGGGAAACACTAGACCAGCAGAGTTAACTCTAGGAAGGCCTTGTAGGCTTACTGGGTCTGTAAGCTGCATCAAATAGCCAGGGACAGTGCCAGGTTTCTGGAGGAGCTCTGATCCTCTCGATTTGGGATGCTTTCCAACTGGCAGATTAGCAGTGCTAATCAGACACTGCCTGTCACTGCCAATCTGAACCCCAGAACTGCAGCCTTACTTCTGCTACTTTTAGTTTTAATGAAAAGAAAAAAAAAATTGGAAATCAAAATGCTGTCATAGCACAGCTGTCAGTCACCTTAGCTGGCTGTAGAAATTGCTTTTTTATGGGAAAGAGAATTAACTAAAATGGGAACAACATGGGTGGCTTGGGTTCTTAAGGCTTTGTTTTACATTTTATCTCTTGTGATAGTATTTGTGCACAGTGCTTGCTGTCCATTATATAATCTGTGTATTGACGTGTTACTTAAACACACTCTTAGTCCAGTTGTGGATTGGTTACAGAGAGACTTCCACAACAGCACCAAGCGATGTTCTTTGGTACAAGAGAAACATGAGAAAGAGACTCACCTTCTTGGATTCTAACTGACCCAAATAAAAGGCTCATTTAAACCAACTTCATTCAAATACAACTAATTATCATAACCCCACCTCTGCACCTCAGTTCATTCAAAAGAAGGTACTGAATTAAGACCTCTAATTGCAACTGACAGGACAATTTCCAGGTTGCCCTTATGTGAGGCCCAGTGTACCAGCTGCAAGCCATGCAT
>NW_017728993.1:21210751-21211823 GCF_001723915.1 Gavialis gangeticus | reverse complement strand
GTTTAACTCTCTTAAGCTTCTTTGAAAATCCCGGTCTGGACTATTCGCTTTGCAAACATGGCTGGTAAAGGTGAATAAGCTGGATTCTGCTTTAAATTATATGTGTGTAGTCTTGTCATCCCAACATAGAAGATAATTTCATCTACCACCTCTGCACCTCAGTTCATTCAAAAGAAGGTACTGAATTAAGACCTCTAATTGCAACTGACAGGACAATTTCCAGGTTGCCCTTATGTGAGGCCCAGTGTACCAGCTGCAAGCCATGCATGACCTTTAATCTTCATTTAATGACAAAATCCAGTGGTGACTGACAGGGAACAACTGAGCCCACATCATTTTGACCCCAGTGTTCTGTCCCTTAATAGTATCTGTCCACCCATCCCGGAAAAAACACAACTCCCTAAGACTTTGTTTTTTGAAGTTGCTTCCAGGATTTTCCAACTCCCTTCTGAGAACCATTTCCCTCAAACATTTACCAAGATGTAAGCCAAGACCAAATTCATTTTAATTTAGCATACATTTGAGCTCACATTTCCAAAAGATCAATGCTAATTCATTCTGTTAATGTTATCAGTTAACCCTCAATTGCTTTTGTGAAAGCTTAAACAAGGCAAAGTTTCTAAGAGAGCTCGCCTAGGTGATGGGAGAACCCAATCTATAACAAAGAGCATGGAAAAGTACGGTAAGTGGGGAGAAGAGCTATGGACTGAGATCGGACACTTACTTAGTTTACCAGGAGTAATGCTGAGTGATGTAGCTGTGATGCTTCCAGGAAATATGCAAGAGGCAAAGACTCTTGTGGGTAATATCTTTTAGACCAACTGCATGGTTAGGATAGACAGGCTTTTCAGTGTAATGCATTCTTCTTCAGGTCCAAGGAAGCAGCAACTTGTCTAAGTTTATCCCAGCCATGCAGTTAGTTCAATAAAAGGCACTGCCAAGAAAAATCTTTAGTTCACTTGTACACCTTTTTTGTATCAAATCTATCCCTCCCCTCTCTCCCTTAAGTGAGTGGGGGAGACAGATACACGGGTTTCAGAGTTTCTAGGGTCGGAAGGGACCTGAGCAGATC
>NW_017728993.1:21208208-21210740 GCF_001723915.1 Gavialis gangeticus | reverse complement strand
GGTTAGATGAAGGTCCTGGACTCTCTCCAAGAACCTACGTAAGCGTTCGGACCTAGCCGACTGCTCTTCCCAGCAGATGTTATAGTAACCTAACATGAAACCAACCTAGATACTATCTTGTTTGCATTATACAAGTATAGTTTGCATGTTCAGTTAAAAATAACACTCCCAGCAGATAGGGTACACCTTCACCAAAGTTCAGCCTGGGATTACAACTTGCCATTTCAGGGGTGAATGATTTGTCAAAAGCAATCATTTTTGGTTTGATGCCGTTCCTGTGTAGCACAGTGTATCATAAATACAATATACAGATGCACTCACTGTAAAGCTAAAGGACCTCTTCATTAAAATCTCACGATCTGAACCATGGTGTCCACGAGTAACCTTAGGATCAGGAAACAGGAAATCTCTTGTATTTTCTTCATAAGTTGCTAGAATTTCTCCAACTAAAAAAAGGAAAATATACATATATTTAATTGGAGAGCAGAGCAGGTTGTGCTATACAGACTCACTGATGTTGGTAAATCATGTGTATTTCATACATAAATAAGTAGCTATGTATTTCAGAAGACTTGTGGCTATGGATCAGAAATGTGTGCAGCTGCTAGAAAAGAATTTAGGTAGGATCTAAAACTGTACTTAAAGATGCTCAAAAGATCCTCTCCTGTAACTTTTTTTTTTTTTGAAGGGAGAAAAATTCCACAAGGAATATTATGAGAACTTTCACAATGTTGTGGATAGATGAGAGCTTTTAGGTGAAGTGATTTAATTCCAGGGGTTCTGAGATACTTTGCCAGAGGTTATACATCCCAGCACAAACTGACTGCAGTAAAACAAAAATCCACACACAGTTTATTTCTTTGTGTAAATATCCTGGTGAATCATTCGAGAGAAGCAAATATTTCCTTGGAACTACTAAGGACCTGTAACTGTGGGTACTTTTAATACCAGAGTTCCCAAATGAGTCCTCCTTCAAACTTGACTTTATTTCCAATAAAATGCAGATTTACATTATTCATGGGAACACTTGAATTTCATTAAGATAGATTTTTTATAATCACACAAACCAATAACAGAAGTATGACAAATCACTATTTATTATCTTCACATCTCCCTAGAGACCTGTAATATTTATAGCGAGCATAAGAGTTTTCCCAGTGGTCACCATTAAAATAAAAGAAGAAAGTGTCATTCTGAGAACAGGATTATGCACTTTGAAACTTCACAGGCAGACACTTTGCAAGTGAATGTTGATGCCTTTAATAAGTGCACATTGATGGTTTAAGTTTATTTTCAATTTCTAAAGTATTATCACTTTTGTAGGCCTGAGTACAGTACATTTCAATATTCAGCTTTAATTCTCTTCCAGAGATGAGATCCTCTCGATCTATTAACATTTTATATTCAGAGGACTATTTATTGAAGAGCTTTTTACATTGTTTGTATGCTGAAAAAAATGATTCTGCTGTAATGGGCTACATCCTCATGGAAATTCACCTATTAAACTGCATAATTTATGAAGGGACTAATACAATACCTGGAGGAACAAGTTGTATTAGTTCAAGTACTGCAGTGTCAACTGGAAAAGAGGGAAAACAGTTTTTTCATAAGTTAAAAAAATAAATGATAATTAGAGGTCACTTTGATATGCAA
The DNA here is from genome assembly GCF_001723915.1 of Gavialis gangeticus. Lineage (NCBI taxonomy): Eukaryota > Metazoa > Chordata > Crocodylia > Gavialidae > Gavialis > Gavialis gangeticus. The sequence goes on along the minus strand of NW_017728993.1, from coordinate 21,209,087 downwards.
AATACAAGAGAAGTCATCTCCTGATTTAACTACCTCAACATTGTACATACTTGCACAGAAAAGAGGAGTTTTGATGTACCTATAATAACAACAGCAAGATTATAACCACTCCGTACAAATATATAAATCTAGACTAACGTAGTTGTATGACCAAAGTACAAGTTATTATTAGGCCAAGTTTACAATAAACAAACTAGAATTGCATAAAAAAGATCATTAAATCTGCTGGAAGTTTTTCCTAGACTCACATGTGAATTATCATTTTGAATAAGTACTATCTTAATGGTCACACATGTAGGTAGTGAGAACATTTTTTCTCTTCTCTGTCTAGCACAACTTTATATCTTTAGGCTCCATATTACTGGTATTGCCCACTAAAAGCTGAAATACAGCATAAAAAAAAAAGCAAAACTTACGTTCAAGTAGCTCAACAAGGTCTCCAGGATCAACAACATCAGTAAATACCTGAAACAGACATGGAAAGAGAAAAAAATAATAATTCTCATCAAACGCTTTCATTACCAAACGAACACCTCTTTCCCAACAAAAAAAACCCATTTAGTTTACTTTCCCCTGGATTGTTGCACAGTTCTGTTCCTCACAGGGGGGCGGGGGAAGGAAATGAAATTATAACCTGCCACCAAGTCAGATAATTCATTTCTTGGAAAGACAGCGCCTGGATCATCTGATATTTAGCCATTTCAGCTAGGGACAGCCATTACATATAAACCGGTTTAAGAGATAAGAAATTGGTTTCAACCTGTAACAGACATAAGTTCAGTGTACATCAACCAGCTTCAGAATGACTAAAACTGGTTTAAGATAAACCTAACTGAATATAGTACCAGACTTAACTGATTTGGGTCAAACCGGTTTATG
>NW_017728993.1:21205134-21207595 GCF_001723915.1 Gavialis gangeticus | reverse complement strand
GTATGAAAAAGCAGGGAGAGGGAGATTGAAAAGCTCAGTACCATCAATAAATGCATGCATTGAACATGCCCCACCTTTGCCTCAGAGTGCTAGTTGGGGGCTGGGAGCTGGCAACACTCTGCCAATCAGCAGTGGGGGCTGGAGCAAAAAAGCAGTAGTGATGTAGATGAAGTAAAGGCACTCTCCACCAATCAGCGGTGAGGGGCGGAGCCACCATGAAATGCCTGTGAAATGGGCTCTGAGAACTGTAAGTGGACTGCAAAAAACCTGTTATTGAGCCACAACTCAGGCAGGTCCCTATAAACCTGCCCTGAGTTGGTCTAACTTTAAGCCACCTAACATGCGCTTAAAACTAGTTTCAGGTAATGGACAATCTAGGGGTTAACAGCTCCAGAAGCCGCCTAAAATGAATGTGTTACAAGGCCATTAGATGCTTGAAAATTATGTTCTCTATTGTCGTTTTCTTCTTTCCATTCGGATAATGTTGATTATTTTTCTGGCACTGAACTGAAAATAACAAGGCATGTTTCCATTACTTTCATGTTTGTGCACAATTATTACTGATCTGGTTAGCACCGCTCTGAGAACAGTAGTCATTTATCATCTACCACTGCAAAGCCAAAAAAGAGAGGTTCTTTACATCATGTTCATAGGTCCTGCAAAAAACAATGATTTGGGGATTATCAGAGGGAGATCTAGAGGGGAGGCAGTGGTACAGCTGCATCTTCAGCTTCTGGACCACCTTGCAGGAAGAGCAGCCAGGGACCTTTTTTTTAAGTCCCCAAAGGTAAGAATCTCCTTCCCACTTCCCTCCACCTTCATGCTTAATGGCATGTCCCCTCCCCAGCTGTCCCTGTCTGAGTCAGAAGCAGTGGGAGCTCCAGAGCCACTCCTGTCCCATTCCAGCTGGGCTGGACTAGAAGCTAAGTTCAGGCTGGAACAAGGGCAGCAGCAGGTGTCCAGTCCCCCCGAGCATTCCTTGCCAGCCCAGGAGCAGGTTCAGGCTGGGGGAAACACACCCATTGCTACTGCTGTCATTCGCTGAGCCTGGCTCCCTGCACAGCTGATCTGGAGTGGGACAGGACTGGCTCAAGAGCTCCCACAACCCCAGGCTCAGCCAGGGAACGTGGCAACAGGTGGGCACTGGGGGAGTGTGGGAGATGCTGCTGAGTACAGTAGGGTGGTGGGAGGTGCTGGGATTCTTACACAATTCACCTGATTCAGGAACTTAAAAATAGTCTCTGGCTGCTGCTCCAACAGTGTGGCTGCCCACCCCAGTGAGGGAAGGGATAGCTGAGAATAGGAGTGACGCCACCGCCACCGCTGAAGCATCAATTGCTACTCCCACACCCGCATTTACAAAATCCTGGATCCCAGGGAGATTGTAGAGGACAGATTCCAAAGGAACAACCCTACTAAAGTGTGACCATTGTCAAATGTGTCACACTTAAACTACAGACAGTGCTCAGTTTCAGAATCCTGAGCACAAAAGGTACAAAATCTTGCAGTGAGATTTTTTTTTAAACCCACACCACATAATCAGAGAGAAAACCATTTCCCCCCCCCCACAAAAAGTGGCGTTAGAGACACAACAGGTACCGCTCTTTCCTCTGACTCAGTAGAGAATCAAGGGCCTCTGTATGATGTTAGGTGCGTTATACTGCTGGTAGTACCAAACTTTTGACAAATAGAGTATTCAGCACTTCCTGCCCTAAATTGTCTTGGTGTGTGTTTGTGCACTGTTAAGTAGCTGCTCTGTTGCACTCAGCTATTCATTGGTGGGTGAAATTATCCTTCTAGATGCCTTACCTACATCACAAGGGTATTGTTGAAGCTTAGTCAGTCAGTCTTTGAAAGTGCTTTGGGATACTTGGATGAAAAGCACTACAGAGTGCAAAGTATTGTTATTCATAAGTAGTCAAGAAACTGAATCATATTTGTAAAACACAGCATTTCATTATTCCTCTGGTACTAACAATGAAGCTAGTTGGGACACAGAATAAGTAATAGGCAACTGTAAATTACAAGGTTATAGTGCCATCAAAAGGACTCTAGTGACAAACCATGAAAAACCAGCTCAAATGGAGAAAGATGTCACTGCAAAGCCTGAACTGAACAATATGTTGTCGCTGAAGATTATTTTAAAACCCAACCCACACTATTTTTTTAATGTAATTCTCCCTATTTCTTACTATTCTTTTCCATCCTTGACCTAATTTTTAGAGAAAGTCACAGTTCTTTCCAAATAACATGAAAGGCTATTCAAAAAAGGACAAAAACCTCCAAAAAAAAATCATATGTTCTAACTGGATGCTCACAAATTTATTTTTAAATGACTGCATTTAAAATGCAGACACAAATGCCTATTATGTTGAAAAGAGACAGGAATTAGAGATGTACCCGGTCATTTTCAGTGTGATCATCTGTGGTTGGGGATACTGTGGGTTTTTTTTTTTTTTTT
>NW_017728993.1:21204321-21205110 GCF_001723915.1 Gavialis gangeticus | reverse complement strand
CACACACATGCACATGCACGTGCACACATGCGCCTATAATGGTATCATCTCACCTTTTCGAATTCTAGTTTCTCTTCAAAGAAGAGTGGAAATGCTGCAGGGACACATCGAGTCTTTTTGTACTGCCCAAATACACAGATACTGAGATAAAGTGGTCCTTTGTCTTTCAGCAACACTCCAGGGCAAGTTATCTGAAAGAACATATTCATTAAACAAACTGAGCTTCCGCAATAGAATTAATGGTTACACATCGGAAATGGAATGGACTGAAGTGAATGTAACAGTTTGCCAGAAACCAAAGGTTAACAAATTTAAGTGAAATAAGCACTCAGTTTCTAAAGCTTTTCTAGTTGTACTTAATAGTGAGAGGCAGATATTTACAAGTTTAAGTATTCAAGGCTACATTCTCCCCTGGGTTTAGAAAATAGCACGATTAACATCAGTGGGAGTGGAATATGACATCTCAGTACCTGGGTCTCATTTTAGAATGACTATTTGTGTTCACAGTCCACATCATTTAACCACTATAAGGTCATAATGGGGGCGGAAGGTGGGAAGAAACAGACTATTCCAACTTTTCTCTGAGCCTAATCTGCATAAAATGAACTGTTCCAAACAGGAGATTTTACCACACTTTCAACTCCCCTATGAAATAAGAACTTTCATTTCTACCTAGGAGAACTTTTATAATCTTTTCTCCTATGCCTGAAGAGGGGTGTCTGTGCCCAAAAGCTTGCAAATAAAGATATAAAGCTTTGCAGATATCTAGTTGGTCTCATAAAAATATCA
>NW_017728993.1:21189787-21199321 GCF_001723915.1 Gavialis gangeticus | reverse complement strand
GGTGTCTGTGCCCAAAAGCTTGCAAATAAAGATATAAAGCTTTGCAGATATCTAGTTGGTCTCATAAAAATATCACCTCTACCACAAATTCTGATTCCTCCAGACTACATGCAAGGCCACTGAAGCTTATAACAAGAGCCAAAAGCTGCCCAAGGACTCCTAAAATGTGGCTTCTCTGCAGAGGGGATGGAGCTGATGAACTGGATGTGTTTATTGCTTATGAGCATTTATTCTGCACAACAAGAAAGCTGCATTTTAGCGTGGGTGTACATCTATGTAAAAGTATACCGAAATAAAGTGTAGCTTTAGGACTCCTGGTCAGCTGCCAATACATTTCCCAGTGTTGCACAGTTTGGATATCGAAGGGGAACTGGACTTCTCGGTATGGCGCTGTCCTTGGATATTCCCAATAAGTGAGCCCGCAGCCCGGCACTCTCACATTTTCTCTCTAGGGTTAGTTCTCTGCTTTGCAGCTACCTGGTAAGTTTTTTCAGGCTCTACTATACCCCTCTAACCTCAGCTGTTCTTTTGCCGCAAGGACGCGTACAGACCTCCCCACTGCCGTATGCTATTTTAGCAAGTTGCATGGTCCTACTCTGTGACCAGCGGGAGAATTCCCAGTCACCTCTCACTTAGGTTTATGCTGCTCTTATATTATCACAGTATTATAAATATAAGGTTCCCTCTTCTAACATATGCTTGCAGGAGGAGCAGTGTTCGGGCTGTCAATTGGCAGTTACAGGGGAGTAGGAGCACAATGATGGGAATTGAGAGAGGTCGGTTTGCTAAATTCCTGCTCTCAGCTGAACATTTTGCATGAGAAATCCCTGCTGAAGCTGAGACAAGAGCCCATACATATCACAGAAATAACGTTTTTCACTTGAGCTGTCTGTTTCTTTACGGAAGCAAAATCTAAAAGCTTTGTGGAGTCTACTGGGGACAAATGACCTAACCAAGGTCAGTTAGCAAACATTATCCACAGAAAAGGTTTCCTTCACCAAATCAACTGCGGCTTCACTTCCGGATTAAAGGCATCAGATTAGCAGCTCCCTGAATTAAAGCAGACCAACCAAATGCTAAACGTCCCTCATGATATTAACTTCTGAGCCTAAATATGAGTTCTAGAGAGAATTCACCCTTTATAACTGCTTGGAACCTAAGGCTGCGTCCAGACAAATGTGGACGTGCATTTCCCCAGGGACAAGCAGCAGCAGCACGCTTTGTACTGCTGCTACGTCTCCCATGGGAATGCCCGTGCCACGCACTCTGGCACGCAGCACCTTGCCCAAGGTGGAGTAGGGAAGGCTGAGGCCAGCAACTGTGCTGGCCCCAGCAGCCTTCCCTGGGGCCCTGGAAGCATCAAGGAGCTGCAGCCACAGCACTCTTGCAGCTGGGAGCCTGGCTTTGGGTTGTGTGCACTGCTGCCGCATGCACCACCCTGCTTTTTTCTCACATGGGATTTTTTTAACGTTGGGATCAAGAAAATCCCCCATGCTGCAAGGTAGCAGCGTGGAAAATACCTGCATGTGCAATGTGTGGCACCACCCCATACTACACATCTGCACTCATCTATACATAACCTAATGGTATGTTATCTGAACTACAAGCCAAAAACCCATGACATCTACTCTCAAAGCTTTGATGGGCTGTTCTTTACATTTTGGGGCACTTCACAAATGCTATTAAATAAGGTCTTTATCTCAGGGGAAGCAACTAACACTTACACGGTTTATAGATAAATAAATGAGAGGTCAGACTAATATTGCTGAGGGCAAAACTGGGAATAGGATCCAAGCCTCACCCACTTTACTTGACTCCTTGCAGAAGAAGCAACGTTCTCCTGAGAGGAGGGTTCTGGTTTGTCAGCAGGCAGCATATGGTGTAAGTTTGTGCTGTTGCTGCCTTGGAGATGAACTGAGAGCTTTGTTTACCAGCACTACAAGGATATTAAAGCCACATCTTTATGCCAATTTGGTTACATTCAAGAAAGCTTCAATTATGCCCATCATCTTATTTAATAATTTCCATAGAGTATCAAGCATAGAATTTAGCAGCTACATTCAAGCCCCTCTTTGATGGCAAACAGTTCAGGCCGGGGAATTAGTTACTCTTTAATTTTAAATGCAATGTACATGACTGTTAATGCTGCCCAAAAACACAGAAAGTAAGGGTGGTGACTGTACTATCCTCACACTGATCTGACAACTAACCTGAAAGGTACTACAGTTAAGGTATTAAGCTAGTTCACTCTGGGAGCCACTCTTAATCTTTACTGACATTACTAAAAAGGTAGAAATTTATGGTAGCACTGGACTTGTGATGTAACTGAAGTTCAGTCAGAAATTGCAGCCTACCAACTTTGCTTCATTTAAGGAAATAATTTTTAGATGAATACTTTCCATCATTGATGGGCTTCAATCCTTAAGGATAACACCGTTAAGGTTGCAGCAGGTTTACTCAACTAATTCCACATGCGAGAGTCTGAAAATGTCAAGTACCTACTCACCACTAAAACTGGAAGATATCTGTGTCAAGAATGACCAATACTATTGCCCTGCACAGAAACTGAATATTCATTTCAGATATGGTCCAGTCCTTGTAGCTGCAAAACTAGGCTCCCAGGTTTGGATGGAATACAGACACATGCAGTGTTACTTTCCCTAACCAGTAGTTACCACTGCTCCAGCAATTCAAATGTGCTGCTCTTGCTTCGCTGCTACTTAGAGCAATGGTGTCCAGTCTTTTCATCCCAGGGACCAGATCCAACTGCACAGGGCAGGCCAAGTCCAGGCCCAATTTGGCCACATGGGGCTTAGAAATTTGGCAATGGGGCAGATGCATCAGTGTTAACAGCCACTGCTCCCCCACTACCAAGTTTCCTGACCTGTGGGGAGACTTGTGGGCTAGATGACATGGCTCTGTGGGCTGGATTTGGCCTACAGGCCAGGGGGTTGAATTGTCAGCTGCAGCAGTGAAATGCAGACTAGTGTGAACTGCAGTCTGATGCTTGTAGAGAAAGCTAAGAGCAGAAGCAGTAAAGACAAGCACTAAAAATACACAGAAAACAGCCTTGAATTAAATGCTCAGAGTTCATTCAGTTTAAATTAAAAAGAAGGATAAACAAAAAATAGATCTGCAATTAAGGACAACGACAAAGGAACAAATCACAGCAAGTTAAAACAGGGTGGGGACTTAAGCCTGGTCAGTACTTAAGCCAGGAGCGTCAAACTCACCTCGTGCTGAGCTAAATCCAGATCTGGATCTGGCATGGGGTGGCAGCAAGGGGTCACAGGTCAGGCGGGTGCTCACCATGGTGGAAGTGGTGGTAAGCAAAGTGGCCACATAGCAATTAAGGGCTGCCCTTACTCACCCCCAACCCTGATGATGGTCGTGTCCACCAGGGCACCCCAGATTCAATGGCAGGCCAGGTCCATCACTAGCCATGTCCTCCAAATTCCCTGGTCCACCAGTAGCCCAGTAGTGGCACAACAACAAGATACAAACTGGTCATGAATACATTAAGGTTGGACCTTTACAGATCTCTGAACTCAGAGGAATGAAGTCCTAAAACAACCTTCCAGAAGAAATAACAGAGGGAAGAAACCAAACTGCTCTCAAGAGGGAGATAGGTACAATTATGAAAAGGATCATACAGGCATACAGCTGGAGGGGGCTTCCTAGGCCAGCATATCCAGGTTTTTGCATGCACAGGCAACCATAAATCCAAGAGTTCCCCCAAGACACCACTCTAAACGCTCTCACACAACTACAGGGCAATACCAGGAACACCAAGAACCCTTCAGCATGCCATAGGTAAAAGGAGGGAGTGTAAAGGCCACTGCAAAGACAGGGAAGCAATTGGTTAATATACTTGCAGAAGATACGAGTACGATGACCATCCTCCATACTACAGAGAAAGCCAAAAACACCTCAATGGTCTTTTCCAACCTGACCGAGGGAGGAAATTCCTTCCTGCACCACATTTGGCCACTGACAAATGACCTGGCTGCCTCCATTAGCTGGGGATGGGACGCAACGACACAAGTCCCACATTCTTAGAAGGTGCATTCAGAGCTGAAACCAAGGAAGAAAATAAAATAATTCCTCTGCATTGTGATATGAACAGTGGGTAGAGTAGCAAATGCCCCACATTTTTAGCCATTCGAGATCAGTCGAGTGCACAAGACCCTCCTCTTGCAGCAGCAGCCAAGAAAACCTGGCATAGGAACAGGAACAGAGAATACTTCCCATCAGCTGAAGAGGACTGAGGGGGAGCTGGGGCTCCATATTTGTCAGATGTACTAGGTGTCCAGGTGGCTGTCCTTGGACAGAAAAGAGACACTGATAGACCTGCCAGTACTTTCCCTGTCCTTCAAATCATACCAGGTGCACGCTCACAGGGTGGCTTCAGAGCAAACATGCAAACTTTGGCTTTACGAATAACTGGGAATACCAGCTTAGTTTCACAAGTTCAAGCTGTCATATAACTGCATCTTCTCATCTTAGGAGGCACCTGCAGTTCTGATTTGTGCAAGAAACATTTTGGCCCCATTTGTCCAATATAACCTAAAACTCAAAAGGGTTAGAGTCAGGTAACAGCTCCACGGCCACTTTGTCACCAGGGACAGCATCTGAAAAGAACTAAATGTTAAGGGTGGGGGCAGCAGAAAGACTGCTCCTAAAATAAACCTGAATGTTATCCTTGGTCTTTACAGGTGGGATCCTATGATTCCTCCATAGTATCTCAGTTAATTCAGAATAGTCACTGGGAAAATAATGTTAAATCTAATCTCATGTCCCCCTCCATCCTTGCAGCTCAAAAACACAAAGACTCACGTTGCACATAATCAACTGTGTCATGGCCCCTCCAGCTGATTAAGTGGGAACATTTCTACTCGCAGGGCAGCTGAGAGCCATCCCTACCGGACCTAGGGTATAGAAAAGCTGGTGCCATCTCAGCTCCTTCAGCCTGCTTAAAACCCATCCTCTAACCCCCAGAAAAATGTCCCTGCAAAGGGGAGGATATGAAACACGGTGCAGAAGTTACCACGCTAGAGGAACATAAGAATTGCCACCGACTGGGTCAGACCGTAGGTCCGCACTGCCCAGTCTCTGGTCGCACAGGGGCAGACAGGAAGGGCCAGGATCTGCGCACCACGCTGCGCCTCTTGCACCTGCAGCCCCCAGCACTTCACGGCCAGAACTGCAGCACCCACATTTTTCACCCCATGGGCCCGATGGGTGGTGCCAGGTCCCTGCAGGGACGGGGTCCAGCCGATGGGCCTGATCCGGCTGCGGGCAAAGCATCATGGAAGGGGTAGGGCTTCCCAATGGGGGGGTGGGAGGAGGGGCAGAGCATTCCGCCCTTGGGGCCTCCCGCTTCCCGCCTCGCCGCAGGCCGGGCGAACTCGTAGGCCACGGGGCCCGGGGAGGATGCGGCGAGTGGCGGTGGAGGCCGAGCCGCGCCCGCACACACGCACCTTGCGCGGTTCCACCCGCACGCCGCAGCTCAGCGCCTTCCGCGGCATCGGGCCCGGCCCGGCCTCAGGCCTCGGCACGTTGCCGCGGCAACCGGGACGCTTCCTGGCGCGGGGGCGGGGCTACGGGAGGTCACGCATGCACAGTGCCCAGACCCCACCCTGGAGACGGTGGGGCGCATGCGCAGTACCAAGCCCCACCCTGGAGACCGTGGGGGGCGCATGCGCAGTGCCCTGTTCTCCCACCCTGGAGACGGTGGGGCGCATGCGCAGCAGGGGAGGGCTGGGTTGGAGCACACCAAACCGCAGTCCCCAGCACAGCCTCAAAGGGCGGGTTGTGTCCAGTGCAATGCTGAGCCGAGCCGTGCTAGGCCGGGGATGCTCCACCACAGGCCTGTGGGCTAAATCAAGACCAGGAAGCCATGCCACCTGCCCCATGGATCAAGACATTTGGCAGCAGATGGTTCACAAGGACGCCTCTGCCCCATCGCTAAATTTCCACGCCCCACATGGCCAAATCGGGGCAGTGAGCATACCCGGCAGGTCCCAGGGCCTTCGACGTCTTCCTGACCCTGTCTGCGCCCACCTGCCTCTCGCCGGCGATCACGGCCGTCCCTCAAGCAGATCTCACTTGGGTTCCTGCCCGGCTCTTCCACCAATGGCCGTCACCCGCATTGACTTCCACGGGCGTCTTGTTCAACAAATTCCTCAGGAAGGGTCGAGGCGATACCATCTTGCTGCAAGCTAGCGTCAGGGTGCGGCCTCATCATGTTTCAGCAATTGTTTCAGGCAGACGAGGTTCTTTGGGTCAATCTGAAGTCTTTTATTAGCCTACATCCTTAGACCAACACGGCTGCAAACAATACCCTTAGTCACATTGCAGCAATTATTTAAGGCAGACAAGCTTCTTCGGGTCAATCTGGTATCTTTTATTAGCCTGTATACTTCGACCAGCACAGCTACAAACTGAACCCCTGGAGCAGCTGTTTAAAGCATTTCTTTTTGTTACTTTCTGCTGAAGCAACCAGGGATTTTCCCTGTTGACATCATCCTGCTAGAGCAAGTGGTAACTTCCAAGCATCAGACAGTGGCGTCCATCTCCAAACTCACTCGCTATGAATCTATGAATTCCATATTCATGGGCGACTGGTGCCTCACAAGTCTGGGGGCACACCAGATCACTGATTGGGTGGGGTCCCTCAACTGCTAATTGCCAGCCAGGGGGGTCCCCCCATGGCCAATCACTGATGGGGGGAGGGAGTCCCCCAGTGGCAAAACCAGAAGTGCATTTTCATTGGCACTTCCAATTTTGCGGCTGGCGCTTCCAGGAGGTGCACGGCCAATCTCAGGGGGTGTATGTGCATCCCCTATGCGTCGCTGATGTCCATAGTACTACAGCAAAATAGGGATCTCAGTTAAATTTCAGGTGGATAGCATCTAGGGTGGCCATCACAGAAGACATTCTGGTTTTCTGCTACTCCATCCTCTATTGAGAAACTCGACACCTTTATGTCTTCTGTTTTTCTCTTCAAGAGGGAGAGGGGCTGCTTGAAGAGAAAAATAGAGGACATAAAGGTGTCGAGTTTCATATGAATAGAGGACGGAGGACAACTGGACTGTCCTGTATGATGGCCACTCTAAGAGCACCTAAGGCACCACTGAGCAGTTTTGACTCAATCGGACAGACTGCATTGGGTGCCTATACGAACCACTTAGTTATTTTAACTTAACAGTTCTGAACACTGAATGTCTCTATTATTTTTTAACTCTGGCAGATAGCAAGTGGGTGCAATGGATCAGTGATTCTCAAGTGTTGTGGGTCTGCAATCCAAAATTAATCATTTTTTAAGGAACCAGAATGTTGAACATTACTTACCAATATATTTTTAAAAAACATAAAGATATTCAGCCAGTTCTTGCTATCTTTCATGCTTTATGATTAAGAAATTACTGAAAACATAATTAAAAAAAAGGTCAGTATCGTTTTTAGTGAAGTGACCTAAATGCTCCCTTCACTGGTTTTCTCCACTACAGACCCTGTATTATTGTGCCTAGGTATAGACACAGCCAAGAGAGGGGTTTTGTTTTCAGCTGGTATAGTTGCATCATCTTCCTGCACAATATAAGCTAAGTTAACAGAATCCTTATTTCATCTGTATTGCACCAGGGTTTTTTTTTTTCCAGTATAGCTGTATTGCCTATGGGGTATAACGTTTGCACCACCGGATGTTATACCTATCTTGGCAAAACTTTATAGGATAGTTCTGGCCTTAGCTAACAAACCAGGGAGTGAATGAGGCACCTGCATCCCTGGAAAGCAAAATCCCTAATATCTGAGCTAAAGAGCTAGGTGCTGTAACAGATATTAATCCCCTAAATCATAGACAGACCAAGTGCTTACATTTAGATAACCATACATTAGTATGGTTGGTCATATGCTTGCAATATCTAGGGTTCAGATTCAGAAAGAAAGAATCTTCTCAAGATACACAGATTCACATGGCACCAGTACCTGTAATAATTGGTCGCCTATATGCAGGTACCCTTCAAAAACACACCTGTTGTCTTAGGTGGACTAAATACATGAAGGCAAGTAAGAGACTCAGATCTCATGGAAGTTACAGTTGTATAAACACCCAAGAGTAAGAAATGCCGTGCAATGGCGTCACAGAAATGGCATTATATTTGTCATGAAAATGTGATTTTCATGTGCGGTGCTCTGGAACAGAAGAACTTAACCCTTAAAAAGGAGTTAAGCTGCAGGGTAGATCGGTAACCAAATATTGTAGCTATGGGCTTAATTTATGTAACCCAGGGAGGGTCTGTGGACTAAGGAAGGGTTATGCACTAACCCATAATCACTCAATAGAAGATCAGCCAGTCCCAGACCCACTGGAAAGTCCACCCTCGAGCAAATCTGAACTTCACAGGACCCTGTGAGGCAATACTTCTGCAGAAGCAATTTTCTTTTTCATTCAACTAGGCTGGAGAGGTGAGAGCCCTTTGGATCTTGTAGTCATGATCTAGATCATAATTTAGTCCTGTAACCTTATGCAAACTCAAGCAACTATGATAGATGGATTTTAAGCAAGAGAGGAGGAATTCCCAATTTCAGCACTAATACATGAGCAAGTTGCAAAACTGGTGACCAAAACTTTGAGAAATACAATGTATTTTAATGCATTCAGATTATAACATGATATAAAGTTTCCATGCTATGAAAGTGCCCCTTCAGTTCTGAATTCCTTTGCTTCTGCAGACGTAAATCTTTTCTTGGCATTACTTACATGCTGTTTTATGTAGCTGAATAAAAATGTATGGGTGGTTGCTTTGCATAATATTAATTTTTTGCAATTGGCTCCATCTAAAAGACCAAAAAGGTCAATATACCTCCTGGTACCATTTTCCATATACATAAAATGTAAAGAGAAAGGGAAAATTTTACTAACCCTGAAGTAAGTGGAAGAACTCCAGTTTCCACTGGTGTACATCAGAAGTTATGATGAAAAGGAGAGACGTTGTACGGGTGTGAGAAAACCTGAGGAGACTCATGACCACCATATCCTCTTCAACAGAAGCAGAGTCAGGTCCCAAGCCTCTGACGTGCTCACACTTGCTACAGGATGCTCACTTGGACTTGCTCTCAAGAGTTTAGAGGCTCCAGAAACAGCAGATGAGAAGAGCAGGGGACCAGAAAAATCACATACATAAAGGAGCAAATGATCATATGATTAGATTTGTGTGAATACCCCAGATTAGAAAGAAGCAGAGTAGATGGCATCAAAAACCAAAGCTCCCTTCATCCAGTTATTTTGCATTTCCTTTGTAGATTCTTCACTTTGATAAGATGAAGCAAAGGAACAGACTCAATTCTCCATTAGCTGCCAACCTTTGGAGTTATGTACTCCTGAGCACTGTGATTGCAAAGCTAGTATAGAAACCCATGTTGGTAGTATTTTATATGCACTTTGGGTAATAACAGCATTTAAGGGAATGGAGAAACCAGCTCATTTTTTTCTGTTTCTCCACCATAGGGTTTACGGGGGGGAGGAGGGGG
>NW_017728993.1:21166745-21184787 GCF_001723915.1 Gavialis gangeticus | reverse complement strand
TCAAACTGTTTAGGATGGAGGAAGAGGGGGGAAGCGGGGTGTATATAGGGAGGGGCAGGGATGAAGAATCTCAGAAGCCATTTCAACCCATATTAGGGCTTTTTTAAATGACAAAGTAGAACAGAAGTACCAGTGCCCCTTAAACTACTTAAGCTACAGCTTAGGGCATTACAATATAAGGGGCCTCTAAATAAGAAAAAAACCCAACCTGACTCAATATCAAGCTTTATAATAATTAGTTGGTAAATAAAGGAGATATGGGAAAATGACTCTAAATATGGACATTTTCATTCTAATATGATAAAAATATACATTTATATGACTCGACAGTTATTATTCATATTGAGTTCATAAATTTGTTTTATGTTAGATTGTATCTTTTCTTTGTGCCTTTGCCTTTGTATATATGCAAATGTAAAGCTTTCATATTTATATTTTCAGTGTCCTTTCTGTGAAAATAATAAAGTATTATTTTTATCGTATGGGGCCTCTTAAGCTGGACATAGTTTAGGGCCTCAGCATGTCATAATCCGGCACTGAGAAGCACCACAGCAACACTGCAAACCACACCTCTTGCCTTTGGATATTATCACTGAGAGTAGTTGTTTTATCTAATAACCATGAAGAATTCATTGGAGGCTTCCAGCGAGATAAGGGCCACAAAAATTATTAGGTGTGGAAACGCGTCCACCTGACGACAAAATGAAAAAAATTGTTGTACTGTTTTACTTGCGAAAGGGAAAGAAGATGAGGTCATATAAATCAGGTATAAAAGATAGTGCAATATCAATAATCAGATGTTTCTATTGATGGGTTCAACAGATGCCTCCGATGAAATTCAAAAGGCAACACATTCAGAACTGATGGAAGAAAGCACTTTTATAGACAGAGCTTGTGAAATTTACTGCCACAAGTTGTTATTAAGGCAGAGGATTAAGGTCTAAATGCATGTGCAAGAATACATGTACTTACTATAAAAAAATGTTCTCAGGCTGCAAGATGAGTCCTTGAGCTAGTAAGAAAATTCTCCATAATCATCTTAATGCATGATTGCTAAGGATTAGCATCAGACATTTCTGGAACTGGCAACAGTAAGAGGAGCTAGTTCAGCTGTTCTGACTATGCCCATGACGGACTTCTTCTATCTCCTAATTCATCTTCATATCAGCTATCTATCTATCAATACTCCATATCCCATATATACAAGATTGTTTAGTTCAGGAAAGCAATGAGGAAAAAAATGGTAAAACTAAACTATTCCAGCATTTTTTGGAACAAAGCAGAGAGAAACACGAGAGAGTCTAAGTAAGAGCAAGTGAACTGCATTATCCAAGACAGCAGTATAACCAGAAAGGTAGAACAACATATTATTGATGAGGTTCGAGGACAGAGATTACCTAGCAGTGTTAGAGGAAACTTCACAAAATGTATTTTCATATAATCTTTCTCCTTTAAAGCAGGTGGAAAAAGCTACTCACAAGTTAGTGTTCATTAATATCCATTGCTTCCCATGGAGGCCACAGTCATTTTATCAATTCCATCTCCATGCTGTATATTACATTTATCTTGCACCTCCTCTATGTACAGAGATGCAGCTGGGCAAAGCTATTAGGTTTCAGAATTGACTTACTGTACCTTATAATTGTTGTGGGCAAAAGTCTGCATGGACCTTATCTCTCAATTCTACATAAGCACTATCCCCATCTCTCATTCCCTTCAACGGTCATGCTATCGCTAGGTAGAGAGCCTTCTCCTGGGCACCTGCTGCCTACTGGAGCAATCTAGCTTTTTTAGGTCATAGCTGCTAGGGAGTATAGATAATATTTAATTATTCCTCTGACATTATCTTATGCTTATTTCCTCCACCTGAAAAGGCACGTAAACCTGGCAAGGTGAGACAATAAGCCCCAGATGTTTGGAAAAGCACGTAAGATTTAAAAAAAAATGTTTTTGGTTTTTTTGCTAGTTCTACATCACCAGTCCATTAATAAACATTATTTGCAATGGTGCTGATCCTACAAATACTGATAGCAATGTTTACTACTGACTGCCACGGTTGGTGTTTGCAAAAATAGAGTTTAGTAGGATAAACAGGTTACAGTTGTGATTTTAAAAAAGACAAAAAGTCACTTCCTGGGTCTCACTTTTTTTTTTCTTGGTTTGGTCCTATTAAGCTATTGTTCAGATCAGAAAGGAAAAACGACACTGCCGACAGAACGCTGGAGGAAAAGGTCTGGTGCTGAGCGGTTTTACTAATCAGTATTGTGACATGCAATTGCAGTCATACTAATCAATCCACATTCATCCTGCATGTAATTTTGGTGAAGTCAACCATAAACATTTGCAAACAGTACATATATTACATTGTCATAAAAATGAACATATGCATGATTAGTTTTATTCCTCTGAAAAGTTGCATCAGTGTCCTTTAATCAATTTAAAACAGGTGACACTTTTCTGTATGCTTTCCCTTAAAAAATTTCTCCTAGGCATTGAAGTGACACAAGCAAAGTTTAAGGCTGAAACAATTCTTGAAACCAAGTTTTAAACCCCTGAAAATAGGGGTTTATAATGGGAATGCTGATAGACCCTCAACAAAAGCGTTGTGAATGGTGCTGCTATAATTAATGATACTTCAGAAAGATTTATGGTCCTTAGACAGAGATAAAACAGAAATATCGTTGCTTCTTTGCCTCCCATCATTTTATCCTCTATGAAATTTTATGTGAAATAAGTCAAATGAAAAATGTAAGCTCTTAATCTTTTCCCAGAGTCCTGTCTCTCACTTGATGAACACTTCTGTAGAATAAATTAGATCGTTTTATTTCTTATGTATGTACCACTTGAAAAGCAAAGAAAAGAACATTGTCGGGCCTGCAAAGTAACTCCAGATGATGGTGGTGGAAGAACTGGAAAGTAACATCCTTTGTTGTCAAGTAGAATTTCATTTTTATTTCATCCCAAAGACAATGATCCTGACGGTGCAATAATTCAATGCAATTGGCTGCAGAGAATATAAAAGGGTGTTATTCCTTTAGCATGTAAAGTGCTGGACTATGAAGTACAGTATTTAAGAGTCTTAACTAAAGAAAAGTTTGCAGTGATATCTCTGGCCATGGCAACAGTAGCTCAGTGGCCAGACAGGCAAACTAAGAGAAGTGACTTGATTATGGTGTGCAAGCACCTTCATGGAGAGAAAAATACTAGGTACTAATGCTTTCCTTAATCTAACACTGAAAGGTACAATAATAATCAGTGGCTGGAAACTGAAGCCAGACAAATTTAACTTAGAAACTCGGAGCAAAATTTTAACAGTCAGGGTGTTTAACCAATGGAAGAAACAACCAAGGGTAAGAGTGGATCCTCCAACTGTTAAAGACTGGATTGTTTTCTAGGCTTATGCTTTAGCCCACCACAAACCATTTTTTAGTCCAACACAAGTTACTAGGTTTCCTACAGAGGTAGCCATGTAAAATCTAATGACTTGTGATATCCAAACAGTCAGAGTACCCTAGTTACAGGGGAGTCCACAGTCCTGAGTTAGATTCCCTACATGCCCTGTAGGATGCATGGGGAAATTAGATGCCTAAGAAAAAAAGCTAATACCCTAAACTACCTATACTGGCCGGTAGAAAAATGCTGAAGATAAGTTTATATCTCCAAGATGCCACCTGTCTCCAGAACCTGAATACTTCACAGCCCAGAATAGCCCTTTCCACTTACAGTGCTTTCTTTAAATAACTGAAGAGAGCACATTTGAGTGATACTATTTCCTACTGAATATCCCATGGGGTAAGGACTGTGACCAGGTGTCCCCACTCCCAGGTGAGTGCCTGTACCACTAGGTTATATTGCTATGCTCAATTTCTCTCTCTGGACCAACACAGATGTAATTAGTCCATGCAAAGTAAAACTGCTTCAGGAGCGTAGAATAAAAGCACACCTTATCTTCAGCACAAAATATAGTCAATAGCCTGGTCATTAGGGCCCTTTTCTGGGAGGTGATGTGGTTTCAGATCCCTATAAGTGGAGAAAGGAGGGGATGGATAAACGAGAGCACTCCCACCTCCTCAGGTGCTTTGTGTGGAGCCCGGTATATGTGATGTGCTCTAAAAATGCCTAGCAGATTGAACCCCAAGAGCAAGATCGAGGAACACCTAGTTTGTGAACCCCAGTGGGATTAGGTGTGAAAAATACCAAGATGCTTAACACTGCCAGGACTGGCTGGATTTTAGGCAAATCCAGAAATAGAACTTAAAGCACATGTGAAACGTAGTGGCAAAAACATAAGCCACAATAGACTGTCAAGTTTAGGCAGCACCTGCCTAAGGCTTTGAGGGTCTAAATTTTGGAGGTAGGCACCTAAAATGGCAGTTCAGTACCTAAATACAAACTCAGCCCGCTACACGTGTATATATACTCCGCAGTAACTGAAATTACTGTGCAGGATGGATGCAGGTCTACACACACATGCCTGTACTGCACAGTAAATGTGGTGACTTACCCTGACCTGCATCATGCAGGTATGCCTGATTAGTTACTGTGCAGTAACGCATGTGTGGATGCCTTACTGCACAGCAGCACTGTGTATGTGGACTGACATGGGACTAACTTTAGTCCCAAGTGGGTCCACACACAGCATTAATGTGCTTTAACTCTTGCACATGTAGATGCCAGCCTATTCCCACTTACTACGCAGTAAATTTAAGCCAGCATAAATGTATGTGTTAGACGTGCCCCTAATTTGAAGTGACATTCACTTATTTTAAAAACGCAGGTGTTTCTCTGTCCTTTTAAAGCGTTTTCTGTGTCGATTTGAATGGATTAGCAAAGTCACTAGCAGACTGCATGAAATTGCTGGCTCTTTTTTCATATTGTATGCTGCAGTGTGTTGGACTATTACTGCAACATACATGGTAGTATGTATTGTACAAAATAGTATAATATTCTCTTTAAGGAAGGGTGAAGCTACATCACCTAATGCTGAATTATGAAAACTGTGCTTGAAAACCCTTAGATAAAAGACAGTTACAATTGCTTCCCGCTCCTTTAAACTTCCTCCTCTGCAGTAGAAATATACATTCTTTTTTTCCCCAGGAACTCATGATTTCCAGTGGAATTCACTGAGCAGGGCAGGACATTCCCTTATAGAAAGGAAGATGTTTAAAGGGCCATGACTGTCCTGTGAGTATGATTAGGTTTCTTCCCAGTGGGTACATCTACGTGAGAAGCTAACTGCACAATAGCCCGATAATACTGCATATTAACCAAGTAGTAGGAAAAAAAAGTGTGCTAATACACTACTGTGCAGTAGTATTAGGCTACTGTGCAGTTTGTGTCTGTAAAACCCACATGCCTGCGCTTTTGCACAGTAGTGCCAGTTACTACACATTGATTTAGTACTAAACTTAATGCACAGTAACTATGGCATGGAAATGAATGTGTAGACGCACCCACTGAGAATCCTAAAACCCTTCACAGGAAGAGGCACACATGGGAAAGAAAGTGTAACAGAGCTAAATGCATCTGTTCACACATGAATGGAGGGAGATTGAGGAGAAAGAAAAGAGAATCCCAAAGAAATGCAGGTAGGTGTCAATTAGTATTCCTGAAGATTGCAGCAAAGGCCAAACATAAATTGGGTGAAGAGAGAGAAGGGTAAGCATGGCTAATCACAGGCTAAAATAGGAAGAAAAGGCCTAAATGAGCATTGAAAAACAGAAAAAAAATTGATTGAGAAGCTCTGGAAGGTACAATTCCAGATCAGTGAAGGGTAGGAGTGAAAATAAAATGTCTTGAATGATAGGAAGAAACATCCAGGTCTTGAGCATCACAGTGAAGGGGATCAGGGGCAAGGGTGATTAAGACATGGCCAAAGGGCAAAAATTGTGCAGAGAAGCAGTAGACTTCCCTATATTTTAGAATAATACTATTTTCGTTATACTGGTAAAGGGCTGGAGTTGGTGTTAGAAGATTCATCCATGCCATGTGACATTCAGGGTCCCTGAAAGGGATTAGATATGTGCAAATTATACTTTATAATAGTAATCAGTGGGCGCATCTACACCTTGCCATATGGCGACATTACTATGGTGCTGTGTTTTACTCTTTCCATAAGGACGGGCTGTTACTGCGCCATGTGTGTTGCGCACAGGTAGATTTTCCAGCTATGTTGCCATAGCGGTGCGCTATAGCCAGGGAGTGTGCCACTTTGGCGACAAAATCAGCGATCACATAGACACATGTGATGGCTAAGTCGCCGTAGCACACCATACAGTGAGTGACCTTTAGACACAAAGGTTCAAGTTAATCCCCACCAATATTAAGAGACTCAGACCAGAGAAAAGTCTGACCCAGTATTGTGCAATGTTTGTATACATTGGTTGCATTGAGCCAATAGCCGGTGATTAGGGACCAGTTCCAATGTCCAATGACAAGACTCCCATTGATCTCAATAGTCGTTTGGACAAGAGTGAAGATCTGTGGTCTCTTCTCAGCTTTGGTGCGGAGTCTCTGTAGAACAATTTGGAAAGTCACTTAACAGCTCAGTGTTCCCAATTAGGTCACATATAAAATGAGGATAATAATGTTTACCCACCTTTAAAAAAATTGCATAATACCTACTCATCCTTGCAAAGCACTAGCTCTGCAAATGAAAGGTGTTATTTAAGTGCAAAGTATTATTATGATCACTAATAAAACCTGTTTCTAGTTCCTGACATAATTACAGCATAAGAATGAATGTTCCTAGCACAGTGCTTGACATTCTTATGGGGACTGCTTATTAAATGTTTAAATTCCAAAAAAAAAAAAAAAAAATCTTAATGAGAAGTATTTACTTTCCCTGTTTAATATCTCACCAACTGAACATTTGTTTAATATGAAAATGCTTAAATCTTGCTAGAATAAATTCTAAACTAATCACTTGCCAAATATATCTTTAATCAACTCTTTTCCCCTCCACCCTGCCCTACTTATATGAAATTATTTTAGCCCAATAAAAATCTTCCGAACCAAGTTCTGCTTTCAGTTACAGCAGAATAAATAAGGAATACTCCATAAATATAAATGGCATTAATTCTGGACTCATATTGGTATCGCTGGGTATGCACAGGGCTTAAATGGAACTTAAATGATGCTTCGTGTTGTCTCTTTGAATTGGAGTGAATTTTGACCCTCAAAAGCTGTGTGAGAGTCAATATGTCTTGCCTTCTTATAATTTGACTTGAAACCAGAGCAAACAAACTGACCTGTTTTGTTGGGGAAGAACGAGTTAGCAAAGAAGATGGAAAGTCTGCTAAATTGACATGCTCTGCACTGAGTTCCCCAATGCCAACTTTCAGTCTGATGTGAATATTTTTTAATGACCAAAGTTACATAAAACCTCCTGAACACAGGGCTTTATGATGGAAACGCCTACACAGCTGTAACAGCTACTTCACAAATGGGCTGCTGCTTATGAACCACAAGAATAATATGCCTAAATGTGCCGACTTTTGCAGTTTTCCCCTCTTTTGTTGAAACTAATGAGTCACGATTAGAGTAATGCTTTTCTGTGACTCCAAAACCATTTTGCTTAATGAGGTACTAAGTCTTTATAATTAGGCCCAGAAGGAAACTGGGACGTGGCCCCTTAAGAGCAATAATTATTTAGGTTATTTATGGTAATAAAAAATTGAAAATAGGAATTCTTCCTTAGAATGTGACTATTTATTCTTTTACATATTGCCTAACAGGCAATTACCCTATTAAGGCAACGTTTTGTTGCTAAAGACATTAATTGAAATGTAAATTAAATGTAAATCGGCTAATTAAATTGATATGTAATGAACTTGTCATGCAGGCCTTTGAGATCAGATGCATTCTGCTAATAAACAAGTGTTACAGAAGCACAATTGCCCACTAGAGTTAAGGTTGTTTAAGCGCTGCCTTTATAAACCCCCCTATATCCGAGAGTTTGGATAGTGTTACTATGTCTGCAGTGATACAAATGGCCTTATGAGCTCCCGGATTTATCCTCACTCAATTACATCCAGATCAAGTTCATCCCATTGCAAGATAGTGGTTTTTTTCTAATTGACGGTGTCACAAATTCAAACTGGGCTCTGATAGACTCTTCTGCGCTGTGTTGTTTCCGTTTCCTCCACGTTCACCAGAGGTCACAGAGCTTCCCATAAAAATTCCCCCAGCCACCACCTATCATCCTTCAAGTCCTACTGAACATCTCTGCTGTGATCCTAACCAAACACATGCCAAAGCGTAGGCACCGGGTTCACTGTGGCTCCTGCTTTGTGTACTATGAAGGTTGCATTGTTACCTTCCCCAGCCCATCTACTGTACCCATTTGTTGTCTCTCATAATGAAGCTATTTGGGGTAGGAAATAACTTCTTGTATGAAGTGCCTCATCCAAGGGGCCTTTGATCCCTGACTGGGTATCGGTACATTCCTTCAATACAAAAAAATAATAAAAATAAGAATAACTTAGCTGGCAATGATGTTGGTGATCCACCAGGAAGAGCAGACTCCTGTTAGCATCGTCGAGTGAATATGATATTGGGAAAATGAACTGGAATAACTTCTTGCTCTTCTCCTTATAGGAAGCAGACAAGACTTAAAGACACATAGGTGAACTGATAGAATCAGCCTTTTTTTTTTTTCCCTAGGAGGGCAAAATGATACCATTCCATGAGTAAAGGAGAAAATATATGCAATGAGGAAGCTCAGCTTGCATTTGATTATGTTTTTATTTCAGGACCTACGTACTAATGTGTCTATCCTTGTAAGGAACATACTTCCAAGGATAGAAGCTGTCCCCATAATACTTACGGAGCCCAAACCCACTCATGCTGAGGTGTGCAGAAAAGCAAATAAAAAGGGATGTGGATGCGGCATAAAGCGCAACGGGGCTTAGCATTTGGGATATGTTGGCAAATATGTTTTCCCAGTATGCACGGCTCATCGCATCAGGCCTGGAAATTCAAAGAATTATTTTGTAGTGAATAAATCTGATGATCCATGTACAACTTACTCTATACGTAGAACCTTCTACCTTGGTGTCCGTTGAGGAATTAAAGGTATTTAATAAATGCGTCAACTACAGTTTCTTTTTAACTTTCATACAGCATCTTGACTCTTCCTATTGAAGAATACACCAGTTTGAAGTTTACAGAGCAATTAAAGACCCTCCTGGGGCCCCCCGATATGTAGAGATTGTCAGTGTATGTAGATGAGTAATTGTGAAGTTTCTCCCTCAGGCCAAAAAGCTCCTAGTCAAATTCCAGAGATCATCAAGTATTCATATTTCAGTGGGCTTTGTGTCATACACAACATAGCAGTGTAATTAAACTACAACGCTCTTTGCCTAATAAACTTTTGGATCTAGCTATGTTCTATTAATTTCTTTTAATTAGCTACTATCAAGAAATAAAATGAACATCAGTCTGAAGCTGTAACATTGCTGCTTCAAAACAATTGCTCTGGGAGGAGATTTCTAGTCTAATCTATCTGGGTTTGTGCATCGCAGTCATCACCGCATTATGAAAAGACTTTGTCTAAGTAAAAAAACAAAAAAACAAAAAACTAGCAACAGGAAGAAGCCCCATCTCATTTCTCTCCCAGTAGCTTGCAGGCCAGGGGACAGAGATGGTAGATTCATATCATTGTCTTGCTCATCCGTATGGAAAAGACAACTAAAGTGGTGGAGCGCATTGTTGTTTAACTAAAGGCAAAGGACTCATAGTAGAGTTGATATCTTTTATTACACCAACAAGATTTTTTGGGGGAAAAAAGTCTTTAATTGTAATTTTTGTGCAAAAATCTTGTTGGTCTAATAAAAGATATCATCTCTACTACGAGTCCTGATTGCCTTTCCCTCCAGATCAGTACAGCTACACCCTGAATACAGGCAGTCCTTGGACTTACGACACAATTGGTTTCCAAAAACCGCTTCTTAAGTTGAAATGTTGTCACTCAGAACCAATTTTCTCATAAGAAATACTGTTATAAATGGGGGATTGGTTCCTGAACCAAGGCCCGATACCCTATTTTCACCAAATATACCCCAGAATTTTGTACTGGATCAATTATAGATTAGTAATATAGCTACATTAATGTATTTATATTGTAAATAGCAATCATTAATTTGGAAGGACTTCTTTGAGGTGACTTTCCTGGACTTTTTGAAGGGCTCTTGGTTGGACTTTTTGAAGGGTTCTTGGCTGGAGTCTTCTCAGCAGTCTTGGCTGCAGATTTTTCTGGAGTCTTGTCTGCTTTCTTAAAGAAAGCATCCAAGGAAGTTTGGACACATGTTCTCCAGGGAGATGAGCAATGCAGGAAACCTGTTCGCTGGCATGGCGTCACATCGGATCAAGCGTTGTAAAGTCAAAACTGACCTCATAAAGTTGAAACAGGGTGTCAATTTAGAAATGTTGTTAGTGCAAAACATTGTAACTCAAAACGTTGAAAGTTGAGGACTGCCTACACTAGTTATTTAACTTGAGCTTTTATTCAGACATTCACAAAAACTCTTTAGTATCCAAACAAGAGAATCTCCAACCTCTTCTGGAGATACGGGAAGCCTGGCTTGGCTGAAGCTGCAGATGTGGGTTAGACATCAAGCTAAAGCCACTTTAACTTGGACTGGAAAACGCCTTCTTTACAGTGAAGATGGAAGCCAAATCACTGAAATACTGTTCATCCTCCAATGCCCTGCTCATGGTCCCACTTAGAAGACAACTGAGCTCTCCCCTATGGACACAACTGACTCAGGAAAGACTCCTAAGGCATCTCAGTAAAATGAATCATATTGTGTGCCCCCAGACACATGTGGGCTGAAGCAGAAAGTCAAGACAGAGTAATGCAGGTAAGGTGAAGCCAATCTACGTGCTCAGACCTAATCACCCAGGTTAACCTTTAAATCTGAAGGGAGGGGTTGATCCCCTTTCTGGAAAAACTGGTGAAAGATCTGTGACTTGTTTTCTGTCCGCAGCTCTTACCTTTGCATGCCCTGTAACACATGAGCAACACATAGTAATTTAATCTAGGGCAGTTGATTTAGCCTGGGATAGCACAACACAGGCTTGAGTTATACCAAAAGAGGGCTATATGCTGTATATCTTGCCCCTTTTCTTCACTGATATATATTAAGGTAAAGATGTCATGTGTCCAGGGCCTCAAGCACCTTCAGAAGTAGACAGATCTGGTAGGATTTTCAGGAACTCATAGTACTTAATTACCATTGATTTCATGGAGAGTTAGCTGAATTGGGAAAATGCTGATAAGGGTCGATGTGTGTCTTTAGGTACATAAATACCATTACTAATCTGACTCAGAGCAGCTTGTCCAGTCTCATACAGGGCAGGATAGACACCAGCTTTCCCCAGACCCAAGACTGTGTCTTAACCTTTGACCTATCTATCCATCATTACCAAGTCCAGTCTAGCAAAACACTTACACGCATAACTTACATAGGCTGCTCATAGGCTTAAATGCTTTGCTGAACCAAATTAAATCACTCAGCACCTTGCTTGATTAAATCCTTGAAGACCACAAAGGCAATGACCTTGATTCAATATGCTGGGGACACCAGTATAATGACAACAACGCCAGGACAACTTAGTCACATCATCTGAGATTGCCCAGCAGATGGGCTGTGGCATGTGGTGCCAGATGGATCTTTTTTCTGCACACTTGCTGCTGCTGTATGTTGTATTACAGTCATCAAACCTACAAGACAGAAAGCATAGACAGATGACTGTATTTAAATCCAAATCCATCCTTTGGTTTCTTTGCATCTCACATTCCTTATCTACTTTACTGGAGACAAGGTCCATTACGGGAAATATGTAGTAATGGTTTACAGGATGCTTCTAATGCCTAGGCTGAGATTTTCAAAGCCAAACAGGCCCTAAATGCTCAATTCTTAATAAAATTCTTGAGGACAGAAAATCCAAATCACCAGGCAGTTTGAGAAGCAAATCTTTCAGGTGCTACCTAAATGCTAAGACCTAATAACACGAACCCTGTTCTTCACTTCAGATATACAGCGGTCATTTAGTAGAGGAAAGATCATTATCATTCTTGGATACTGACCAAATAGACCCTTGATTTTGGCCATGCAAGCTTACACATGTGTACATATTTATACACACACTCATACAAACCAAGTAACTCTATTTTTCATTCTTGTAATACAAATCCATTGCAAAGAACACTGCTTCTCGAACCGAGGTGGACCTGTATACTCCCTGTTGTTTTTCTGGAAGCAGAACCCTTACCGTCTCTTAACTGCACCTTATAACCACCATTCTGCCTACCTGGCCATTTTTATATCCCCCCTCTCTTTCTTGCATCATACCTGTTTTCTAATCTACTAAGCCTCTAGGTGGCAAAGCTCATATATCACCCAAAGCCTTTAGTGCTGGATGCAGACAGCTCAAAAAATGGAAGTCTTCGCTTAATCACCAGATAAGGCAATGCAAGCTTTTCCATGTTGGTCCAGTCCCCATGCAAAAGGAAGGCCTCTCCATTGTCAAGATGCTTTGACCCTTCTGGCAGCAGATCTGTGTGATAGATCTTCATCCACTGGGAAATGAAGCAAGAAAAACACATGGCAGGGACTAGACCTTGACTTTTTTAGACCACGTTTTACACAGCTAATGAACTATACCCAGCGGTGATGCCCTCAAATATGCTTCACTGCAGGCTGAAGGTTTCTGACCTGGAAATAGCATGGTTACGTTTATGAAATATTTTGGGTGGCCAAAGCAGCATGACTAAAAGACAGTGTCAATTAGTCTGCTGTATGCTAATTAGCTTTGCCTGAATGAATGCAGATATACTGCTCCCCATTCAGCAGGGAGTCCACACAGAGCAAAGCCGTGGGCTGAGGGTCCTTCAGCAACATAGAGAAAATCTGCATTATAGACATGCCAAGGCTGGATTGCAAGCCAAGATCTAGAGGAGCAGCTGATAATTTAAATTGCCTGACTCTGAGACCTCCAGATCCCAACATCTCTGTCAGGGTCAAGACTTGGTTCCCCTAAAGTCACTGGAAGTTTTGTCATTGATATTAACTGCCTCCAGATTTAGCTGGGTCCACTCTGTTCAATATATGGTCTTGGAAGAACATAGGGCTTTGGTCTTTGCTATGGACTAGTTCAGGGGTCTCCAACCATGGTGTGGCTGGGAGCCACATGTGGTACCTGGAGCAGCCCCCCGGGCCACACACTGCCCGGACTGCATGTTGCTTGGGCAGCACCCCCAGAACCTTCCCTGCCCACTGCATGGGCTATGTCAGCTTCATGCAACCCCGCTGACCATCACCCTGCAGGATGCAGCAGCAGTGGCCTGCAGCAACCCCCAACTCCCTGCAAAGGAGAAACACAGACCCCTGGGTCCTTGCCTGCCACGCGGCAGTAGGAGAGCCTGATGTCAGGGCCCACAGGCCATGTGCAGACCTCCACTTGGACCCACAGGCCACCAGTTGGACCCACAGACTTCCAGTTGGACAGCCCTGGATGAGTTTATTCCTCATGCAGACTCTAAGCCCTGGATCTGAGTAGAAGACTATGTTCTACTTCAAAATAGTAGCCCCAGAGGAGTATCTCAAAGTAAAAAAGCCATAATAAAAAATAAAAAAAAATCCATCTGACTGCACCTCTGATGATAGGCCTAAAAATTATTCATCCTAGTAATTTTGCTTGTCCTATATCATATCTTAGGGCAAGCTACTTTTCCTGACTGAATTGCGATGCGGAGTTTGGTTCAGCGGGTTTAACTGAAGCGTGGCTATCTGGAAATGGCAGCATTATCTGTAATAAAGTAACTCCTTCCATTTACTTTCTTGATCTTGTCCTTTAGGTAGGTCTGCCACAGTCTTAATGCTTGGAAAAGTACCCATCACCCAGGGGCCTAAGTTTTAAAGGAATCCAGGTCATGAGGTGCCGGGTAGCGTCACCTCCCTGCATCAATTTTGTAAATGTATTTCTGAGAGAAAACCACCCTGAGGGGTTTGTTAATTTAACATCTCTTCTTACAGTGATGATCGGTCCCAGCCCCGAAGTACGTCAGGTGTGGGAGGCAGATTCTCCGCTCCCTGTCGCTTGAGCAAAGGGCACAAGCTACTTTCTGGAGGCACCGATTTTTGCAAGTAAAGATGAAATTCACCAATTAAGGGGCAAAGATGTTTTACCTGTTTCTGTTCTGCCCAACACTCACTGGATTCAATGGGAGTTAGGTACCTAAATAGCTTTAAAAATCTGGCCCACAGACAAGTCCCGAATAATGATGGTAAAAGGTTAATTAGCTATTCCAAACTGTTTCAAGTTTTAATACCTTAAAGTGTTGTTAGCAACAGAAGTAACCATTACTTCTGTTAGTAAATAGTAACAGAGGTTGTTAGTAACAAATAACAATTCTTGTGATGTATAAACACACAGATACAGATTTAAGCTGGTGTAATTGTTACTACCTCCAATTTGATGCTATCAGAGATCAGTTAGATCTGTCAATCCAGATTAATTCTAATGACTTCAGAAGAATGAATTCACTTTGTTGTTTACATCAGCTGAGGTCAGAATCTAGCCCAGAAGTCTCTTATTTTATTCATGCCTTTATTTAATTTTTTTTTTTTAGTGCTGTAGGGATCAAATTGAACAGAAGGGCCGTGTGTAGATGAAACAAGAGGCATGTTTGCATGACACTTTAAAGTGGGCTAAATGCTTTTGCACTGCTTTAATGGTGTCTGTGTTTGCACACCCCGGCGGCGTGTTGCACATTCATTCCAGCCACTGTAGGAAATTCAGCAGCGTAATGCACCTTAAATGACTCCAAGGAGTTTTAGTTTGCTGCCCCTACAACCATGGAGTGAAGCACCGAGTTCTGTACATCTCTGCAGGAAGCCCTGCAGGCAACCTGGCAGCAGCCTGGGAAGGCAAACTCTTCCCAAGAAAAGTGGCAAGCCTG
Source organism: Gavialis gangeticus (assembly GCF_001723915.1). Lineage (NCBI taxonomy): Eukaryota > Metazoa > Chordata > Crocodylia > Gavialidae > Gavialis > Gavialis gangeticus. Next base: position 21,169,822 of record NW_017728993.1, on the reverse strand, counting down.
ATCTTTTTTTTTTCCCCCCCTGGAGCCTGCTTGCATGCATGAACTGTGCGAAGACCCAGTGTTTCCCTCCTTGGCTGTGGTGCCTGTCAGGACCACCCGAGCCAGGTGCCTGCGGGCAGGTGCCACCGGGCAGGGGGAGGGTGCCACTGCCATGGAGGGAAGCACCAGCCACCTCCTCAGCTCAGGGACTGCTCCACCCACCAGCAGCTCGCCCTTCCCTCCCCGCTGGAGAGGCAGGTAAGTGCAGGGTGTGTGTACAACACGGGGGTTTAATCAGCCCTAAATTGAAGCGGTGTTTTTTAAAACCCGCTGGTTCAATTTAGTGCCCCCATTTTGTCTACACACACCCAACACATAATTGCTGCATGAATTGTTCATCTTCCCATCCCTCTGGCAGTGGAACAGCCATTTTGAGTATCTTGTGACTGAGTATTTGTTGCTAAAAGGTTTCAAATGAAGGCCTAGATCTTGTGATAGACTCTGGCTAGGCAGTCCACGGTGTCTGGATGGAGGACCACTGAATTCAAAAGGACTCCAAATCAGCTATGGGACAACAGCTGTGCATACGCAGCCCCTGGCAGGAGCCCTGACACAGAGGCAATTACATCATTCAGGAAGAGGGCAAATCTTCATCCAGTTCCTGGTTCTGCCCACTAACCAGCCTCTAAATACTAATGGGTTTGTGACCGACTAAAGCAAATAGCAATCAAGAAAGTATGCTATTAAACCTTCAGCTTAGTCTTCCAAAACTCATGATTTCAAAGTTGTTATTTGCACGATGTGACACAGACTTATAAGCATCATTTGCCAGGGCCTAATACTGGCTGTGTTCTCTTGGGCAAAGGGACCATAAAATATTGTCAAATGAAAATACTCCCCCCATGTGAGAAGTAGTGTCTGCACATCTTCTGTGCAGGAGTGTAAATGATTTACACATGAACAAGGCCTAGCAAATCTAGCTAGGAAATGTGTGTTCCCCATAGGCTAGAGACCATGCTGCATCTTGACTTATCATTTATTACATATATTCCAACAGCTTCCTTTCCTATCGTCTTGCACTGCGAAACATTTGTATAGTCCACCTCCTCGTAGGCATTAAGCAAATTAGTCAGTGAAAGCCGAAACGGATTCTTGTACAATATTACTTGAGCTGCTCTCTTTTCCCTGCATCTCCCTAAAGAGTTAACTTCTGAGATTTCAAAGCTGGGAACATGACAGACACAGCAAAGCAATGGAGAGCTGATTAAAATTCATCCTACTGTATTACACATAAATAAGAAATAAGGAATACACGGCTGTGATTAATCGACCATAAATGGTTATCGCTTGCTTCCTGTATGCCACACAATTGCAACACGGGCCCCTACTCAGCTCACCCAAAGGGTTACGAGCAGATCATTCTTATTTGTCAGGACTTTGAATTGAAACAAATACTCAGTGGTGAGGTGCATTGTGTGTTTGTGCTTCAGTATTTATAAGAAAATTAGCACGTTTGTTTTCTGCATCATCAGGGGATGGGGGGGAGAAAGAGGCAGAGCATATATGTATGCACGCATTGCCAATAGATCATAACTGAATCACCCAAACCACAGCCATCTAGTCCTTAATTAAGAAGCATTGGTGGCCGTGGAGAAAACTAACCTCTCCTGGTTAACAGTAATAAAAATAGAGCCTGCTTTAATTTTAAGCACTGTTCCCCAGCTGATACTGAGTTTGGCAGTATGAAATCCAAAGAAGAATTCAATATATGGTAACCATCATGTAGGCGAAGCATTGGTGGGGCTCAGATGTGGTTACCTGTCACAAATATGCCTTCACTGAAACATCAGCCTGTGTTTCAGCTCAGCCTCTGGCTGTGGGACCGGCTGCTTGTGTCTCTCCTTGGCCACTTGTTGTGAGAGGCTTGTTCCCTGCTCAGCTGTCATTGTTGCAGTGGGGCCCAATGGTGAGGCCCGTGGGCATCAAGAGACCCGAGGTCTCCTGCCGGTGGCTTGCTGTGGTGCCAGTCACTTAAACTTTGTGGTCCTCAGTTCCCTTCGGCAAAATGAGGATTAGGATCCTACATTTTGAGCTCCTAGAGAGCTCTCAAATGCACAAGCAAAAAGTGTTAGGTAACCTCTGATTTCACCACTGCATTCAAGGCCCTTTAAAAATGTTTGCTCCAGTTCTTCTGGCTGAAACCTCCCAACTTCAGTACAACCTGGGCTTTTCTACCTGGACCAAATTGTACCCCCCACTTCTCTCCACACTGTCATCACTTAAATGCCTCACTGCCTAATTATAAAATACAGCGATTCAGAGATTTGAAAATTTATATATATATATATAAATACAGAAATTTGAAAATACATACATATATATGTATACACACACACACACACATATAGATTCAGAGATTTGAAATTTCATTTATGCATAACATACACACACACACACACACACCTATATATGTATGTATATAGAAGTGTGTGTGTATATATAATTATATATATCCACATACACACAAACACACATGTATGTATATATGTGTATGTGTGTGTGTATACACACTAAAACTATATATATATATATGCACACACACAAAAAACTATAAACTCTACATATATCTATATCTCTATATATCTATATAGAGATTGATTGATCTATCTATCTATATATATATATTGGGTTTTTTTCCCCAAATCGCTGAATCTATGCATTTTACAATTAGGCTGTGAAGCACCAGAAAAGCTAGTTATTATTGATAATCTCTGTCAAGTACCTGCAAGTTCTAATCCAGGGGCCGGCAATTATTTCGGGCAGAGGGCTGCTTACTGAGTTCTGGCAAGCGATCAAGGGCTGCATAACATGCAACCAGGGGCAGATAAATATTAATTTTCTAAATTTTTAGGGGCCCCGTGGGCCTGGTGGGCTGCATCCGGTCTGCAGGCTGCATTTTTCCCACCCCTATTCTAATCCCAAGGACAAAATTGGGAGCATTTAAGGGGTGGCGGAGTGGAGAAAAGTGGGGTACAGTTTGGTCCATTTATCATAGAATCATAGAAGTGGGGTTGGGAGGGACCTTGTAGATCTTCAAG
>NW_017728993.1:21151637-21165441 GCF_001723915.1 Gavialis gangeticus | reverse complement strand
TCCCCTTGGTTGGAGGGTCTGTAGTAGACCCCCACTGTTAAATCCCTTTCCCCACAAATAACCAAATTGTACTCATGTAGGGAGGTTTCAGCCAGAAGAACTGGAGCAAACATTTGATATATATGGCTCTAGCAGCAAGCAAAAGACACTTTTGTAAAATGATACAGTACTTAATTCAGAGGAAGAAATCCATACTGCATTTAAAAGATTGCACCTTACCATCTCATCTACTTAGTAGCTGGATATTTGAACAGTACATGGGGGAGGAGGCACTGAAGTCAATGCCCTTTTAGCTAGAAAAGGAGAGATTTGCAGGGTGGTTTGTAGCAGAGCCACTTTTGTCAATGCCAGCACTGCCTGCTCCAAGAGCAATGGGACAACGCACAGCCCAGTCCGGCTCCAGAAATGATGGTGAGTTGTTAGACTAGTTTATGAGTAGACAAGCAGCTGCTCTCAGACCCTGGGTTCATGATACGCAGGCTTTATCCCAGTGAGGATAGCTGGGAACAAGGGGTTAGTAGGGCAAAGCCCCATCAGTTTAATGTCCTCTTGGTTATTGCCTTAAACATGATTTGTGCCCTTGTCTCCAACAGCACAAAAAAGTGCATCCAGTACAGTACAATGAAAAGTGCTGTCCTGAAGCAGTGTCTAGCTCCTTCAGTACAGCAGCAACTGGCTCTTCTAGGTGTCTACTGCTACTGTGCATCTGATTATCATCAAGATAGCATCTCATTATCCTCATCTTAACTGCTCATATAATGCTTCCCCTATGCAGTTTCCCAGTGAAAATGTTTGAAATGAGTTAGCGAACATGTTTTAAGAAACATGCTTTTCAACATCACTTGGCAACTTGTAAAGGTGGGGAAAGGAGTTTTAAAAAAAGTCTTACCTGGTTGTGGTTTCCCCAGAGATCAGGACATTTAGGCATGACAAAAACAGCAACAATGTTAAACTCATTAGCCCTTCCTTGCTGCTTAACATCATTTTTATTTTTATGTTTAAACAAACTACAGGTATAGTGACAGTGAGAAAGTAAAGAGAGAAAAGCAAACCACCTGCAAATTCAGCCAGGCCATCCACAGCACTCTGGCTTTTGTCATACCAGCTTCCTCCCCCAGATCCTACACACCTCCCAAAACATTGTTGCCCACAGTACATGGTCATTGTGCCTGATGCTTCAAACAGCGTGACTTTGAATTCTAGACCCTGCTCCATATTTTGCAGAGGTCACTCACTCACCATAAGGAGCCAAGCGTCCCAGACCCATCTTTCCATCCAAATGGGGGTTGTCCCAAACCTAGTTCCAGATTTGAATGCTGCTGTGTACGTCATTTGACAGCCGTCTCCAACGCAGGACAAGCAGAAAGTAGCAGTATCAGAGAAACAGCTTTAACCAGGACAACTTTTCCTGCTGTGCCAGTGTCCTCATTGAATCAAGCTTCAAGCTTATCTTTCAAGAGCAATGCAAAGAGTGATTCTGCACCAAGGACTCGTAACAGTGGTATCCCAGCTGCCCATCTCCCTGCCAGCAGCCTGGAGTTTTGGTCTCTGTACAAAATAAACCTATTTGCTATTTTCTTCTATGCTTCATAAATGTTTTAAGCATGCACTAGCAAGCAAGCTGAGCAAAGAAATGTAAGAACTTAACATTCACTAAAGCACACTGGGCTTTCTGCTTTACCTTTCCAGAAGCTGTGTATACAAAGGGTTAGAGCAAACCTGTAGAGACCAGGTTTCCTGGTTCTTTTAATAATGGTCTTTGTCTTACCATGTGACTTTCAACAACCACCTCAACTTCCCCAAGCCTCAGTTTATCCAGCTGCATAATGGGAATGATAATAGCTATTAATTTGTGGTCTATGAGATTTGTACTGATTTTACACTTATCATATTGCAATCCTAGATGAATATAGCATGCTTGATGCCAAATTATCATTACTCTATAATTTATCTGGCATGGATGGAGTAGGAAAAAAATATTTTTTTTTGTAACCCCCCCACCACCACCAAAAAAAAAAATCTCTTTTATTTTTGATGCAGCTATTTTACCACTATAAATAAGAATAATACTTGTCTTCCATAATAGCTTCTGTGTGAGCATTTACAAGCTAGTGAGTTACTTGCAATATGATCATCAGCATTATCCAATAGCAGTGCAAGACTCAGTGTTAAATGATCTAAGTTTTATTCCCAGCTCTACTACAGACTTCCTATATGACCTTAAACAGATCACATCAACTCTATCTGTGTTAGTGGCCCATATATATATATATATATATATATATATACACATACATACACACACACACACACACACACACACATATATATATGCACACACATACACACACACACATTATACATATACACATATTTATATACAGACACACACACACACACACACACACACACACACATACATATATATATATATAGAATGGGGATTATAACACTCATTGAGACCATTGATTCTGTCATGCTTATAAATATAAATATACATACATATTATATATATATATTTCTCTCTCTATATATATTTCTCTCTATAGAGAAAATGGGTAGTATAACACTCATTGAGACTATTGATTCTGTTGTGCATATATATATAGAGAGAGAGAGAGAGAGAAAGAGAGAGAGAGAATGGGGATTATAACACTTGTTAAGACTATCGATTGTGTCGTGCTTATAAAGTTCTATGAGATTTCTCACGCCTATCATGCTACAGAAAGACAATATTGCTATTGTATTATAATGATACTATACAACAGTAAACACAGAAGAAGCACAGAGATGTGTTGCTTGACTTCATAAGTGTCAAAATGTTGGTGAACCTGGGAACAGAACTCAAGTCTCCAAGGGTGAAATTCTGGCCCCTTTAAAGTTAACATCAAACCTGCCATTGAGTCCCCAGAAGTCAGACTAGTACCCTGGTTTCTAGATCTACCCCAATACCAGTCATTCCCTTTGGAAAAGCATGTTTTAAGCTAAACCCTGAAAGCTTGCATTACGTTGCATGTACGTCTCTTCCCTTCCCCATCCCCTTCTGCCAAATTAGGCGTAGCGACCCCCAAATACTAAATCTGAACATAGACAAAGCCCTACTTATTGCTCACTAATAAGTGATTAGAGTTCTTTACTACATATGCCTGTAAAGCATTATTAGTCTGAAAGACAAACAATAGGCTCCCTAAGTGTTGCTGATCACATTAAATGAGCTTGGTAGGCTCTGATACAAAAGGAAACGGAAAGCTCTGCTTATAATGCCTTTGCTATCCACTACTGTCCTTCAAGCAGTTAAGAAAAATGGTCTAATTTACACACACATATACACATATATGCACATGGAGGCACTGACAAAGCCCAGCAGTCTAGGTGTTTGTGATATCTCCTAATGCCAGGTAAGGAAAGCATCTTTTTCCTTTTAACTTGCTGCTGTATATATATTGTTTCCTTCCAGTCTATCTTTAGGTTATAACAGTTCACAGCATTTTTTTTTCTCTAGCAGATGTGTTATTCAATTACTTCAGGGCTTTTCCATTTGTAATATTATGAAGCAATGATAGCCAGCAGACTTCACCTGTCTTTTAGAGATAGCCAGCCTGGTAATTTTACCTCTGCCCATTTTATCCACACCAGTAAATCTCATAACATGGTTATAGAGAGATTCCAATTTTTGTAGAACCTTCTCCCGGGAATTCCTGTATACAATATTGCCATAGTCTGTAATGGACATAACCTGTGATTGGATTAATGTTTCCCTAGTGAAGAAGTCAAAGCATTTCATGTTCCTATAACTGGTTTGCAGCTCTGCAGTAAAGGTCTTTGGTGTGGCAGAGAAAATAATTGCAAATGCAGCCCCAATCAGAATATATAATCCCTTCACAGTGAGGGTCCAATTCAACAGAGTTAGACTGCCTGCGTGGAGGTTTGTGGCAGGATTTTCTTGACGGGAGAGCAGAATGCTCAGAAAACAAGTTAATTTCATCATTTTAATATTCATGAAATCGCTTCCAGGTAGGGCGAGATAATTCACTGGTCATCTTCCGAGAGGTGCATTGCCCCCCAGATCCGAGAGAAAATATTGGGGGTGAATGAAACTGCATGTCCTCTCCCCCAGAAAGGAGGACCCTCAGGACATCCCAAAATAAAAGGTGTATGTATTTGTTATAGTAATATATGGTTCAAAATCAGTTATGCTGTCCTTTGTTGGGAATTTAAAGCCTTAAAAGAAAAGCACCTTACCCGCCGTGAGCCTGGTATGACCCAAGAACGTTATTGTATAGGCATGCGGGATAAATATGCTTTTTAGGTATCATGCTTCTTTTATTGTCCTATTTCTGAGCCCGATTTGAAGCTAACTGCAGTCAACAGGGGTCTTTCGTTGGGCTTTAAAGGCCCAATGTGCCCAGATGGTGATCATGGCAGGGCAACAGGACTCTAGAAGTGGAAGGGTCTATATGACTCCAGCTCCTATATTAACCCTGTTTTCCCCAACGGGCTGTGAAGGGTTCAGTTCCTTCTGGACCTCATAGTAGAGATGGTTGCCACGGAAGGGAATATATACACTGCCTCAGCTTTAACACGGGCAAATCCCTCTGGATGCTACGTTGCAACATATCTGATGGGGCACCATGTCTCCCAGGCCCGCCAATTGATGCATTTTGGCACAACTCTCATGCAGGGTTGAGCCTTGCAGGTGAGATTACCATACCAAAGCCATCCATCCACCCACTCTTGCTTCCCTCAGTTTCTCTACTGATAAATACATTTATATATTAATGTATTTTACATGCACAATTCCCCTGGCTTTTGTCCCTAAGGAGGTAGACCTTAGTTTTATAAAAGGGCACTTGCTTTCCTCCACTGTGCAGCTCCTCTTCTCTCTAAGCATCTGTCCAAGCAAAATGTTGAATGTACGCTGATAACACAGAGAGTTCGGTCTGGACATGCGCAGACAAGCCTAGTAAGCAGAAAATTCCACCGCATGCCCAGCATGTGCCCCCCATACAACCTATTGGCTTGTCAATCACAACTGACCTAGTTTTGTAACAACACGCATGCTCAAATCTGCCAACTATCTGGCTTGTCAGTCAAACTCTTATTACTGTGAACATGCTCAACTCTGAAGAGCATGATGTAATTAGACTAGAAATTTCTAAGAACAAAGCAGCCTGATTGGCTACCTGGTTGCCTTAAAAGACTTGTGAGCCCCTCCCCCGGGGGGGGAGAGACCGGAGAGACGGGGGAGACCACGCTCGACCTAAGAACAGAGACTGCGTTGGCAGAGACTGTCTCACAGGGAGAGATCTGTCCTGAGAGCAGAGGCTGTTCTGACAGGGATCGCTTCTCAGGAGGGCTTTAGGCCCACTGGTCTCCTCACGACTGCGGTTTTGCGATCGATTCCTCTTCGTCTTCGATCTGATTATTCCGTATTGATCTTCTGGCTACTGAACCGATTTCTCTCATCGACTACTGACCACGAGCCCGATTGACCCGACCCTACATCGACCACCGACCGTGACATCGTTACCTTGCTCCAGCACCGACTCCGGCATCGTTCCACATCGACCTCGGCATTTCATCGACCGCTCGTTTCGTTCACGTTAGACTCTCGTTACCGTTTCGTTGTTCGTTCTCCCATTCATGAGCTGTTGACCAGCCCTGGGACTATCGAGTTGGGCAGCCGCACCTAGCCCCCAGGCTAGAAAGCAAGGGCTCAGGTCGAAAACCCCGTGGGCCAACAGACCCCTTTGTTGTTCGTAATCTAACTGTAACCGAAGCAAGCTTCTCTGCCTATGCTCCAGAAGCGTAAGTAAATAAAATCCACTTGTTTGAAACCGCACGAGTCCCGTACCACTCAGACTCCTCGCCGCTAATCCCGCCTGTTCCATACCAAAACCCTCGGTCCACCGTAACCTTGGGGCTGCTGTTCCCCGACAGCATCCAAAGACAAAATCTCTGGCCCTTGAGAAACTTTGACTTCTTTGCAAAAGTATAGTAAAATCAAGATGTTGTATTTAAGAGTGGCCTCCATTAGTCAAATCAATGAGATGCAAAGAGGTATTTCTGCCTATTTGTTTTACATACACTGTGCAGACACCACTTCGGATACCACAAAACGGGTAGGAAAACTTGTTCTTTGCAAGCTTTTGGGCACACACACACCCTTCTTCAGGCATTGGAGAGAGCCTGCTGCTGGTTTGGGTGCTCTCCCAAGTAGATGGGCTTCTGATCGACCCAGAAGAGCACCCACACCAACAGCAGACTCTAGCTAATGCCCGAAGAAGGTATCTGTACCCAAAAGCTTGCAAAAAACAATTTTTCCAACTATTTAGTTGCTCGAATAAAAGATATTGCATTTACTCAAAGAGCATTGTCTGCCCATGTCCTTAGACCAACACAGCTACAACCAAAAACCTTGACAAAATGGGTTTGATTAGTTTTCCTTGCCAGGGGAAGTTGTTTGCTTAGACCTGAGTTTGCAGATTTTTTAATCTCACCATTTCTGTCTTTATTCCTCTTGTTATTAAAAAAGAAATAAAAAAAAAGGGGAGGGGAGACATTTCTCCCATCCCTTAGCCTGAGCCTTGACCAATTAGTCAAACGATAACCACTTTGCTTATATTAACTGCAGAAACATGCCAGACTGCGACAGAAGATATTATAAATATTTGATGCCTGCTATAATAGGCACTACCTGAAAGCTCATTCCCATCTTTTTCTGTCACTGTAAATAACCTCCTCTTCACATATTCTGTGTTGCATTGTCCTCTATGGATATTGCCCCTTACAAGTATATGTCCCCTTAATTCATGTACTTTTTAAGAGACATTCTCTTAAAAACTCACCCTTTCCTGCATAATTAACATGTTTTAATCTCTTTTCCCTTCCAACAAAGCTGACCATATAGAACAGGACAAGGAAAGAGGTACGTAATCACTGCCTGCTGTGACTACATAGATTGAAGGGGGATTTCTTCCACGTATTCCTATATCCATCTCCATCCCATCGCAGGCATGCTCGACCACAGACACGAAATAACCAGACGTACTTTAGCTGAAAGACCTTCCAAACCAGTTGACCCCGCAGGACTCCAGGACCAATTTGATTTAATACAATATTATTATTTAGCACTTTACATTGGACAAAGATTAACTGCCCAACTGTTCCACCCTTAGTCATGTTGTACTGTACTCCAGATGGGAACGCAGGCAGACTTAATTATGACTGAAGGGGAGAGTTGTAGAGCTGGGTCCTAAGTAATTATTACTATCCCCAGGTTACAGCGACGGCCACAAGAGGTGGAAGGACTCACCTACATTGGAGGTCGAAGCAGAATTAATAACTGGGAAGACATCACTCCCAAGTGCAGTCATTATTTAGCATTTACAATGTACTGCCCAGACCTTCAAGTAGGAGGAAGCCCTGCTGTACTGTAAAAATGAGCATGAAGTCACGCTCCTCGTCATGAAGGTGTTGCAATTAAACACACTGGCAGCACATATGAAAAGGGAAGGGTGAGGGGAATTGAACTGGTCAGATATACATACTACAGGCTGTGGATGGATGAAAAAATTATAGCAGTATTCAATTATACCACTTTACCATGGGTCACAAGGAGCTGTTGTAACCGTTTCCTTCTGTCCACTCCTATGCCAGGATGAGTGTAGCTATTACTAGTATAACCTGCATGAAACACATGTACGGTGTCATGCTTTAGCTTTACTGGTATAAATACAGGCAGACACAACAGACACAGCTGTGGTTCAGTCTGAAGCACTTTAAAATGGGATATGAACAGCCATATATCTAGATAGATAGATAGCTGTTCATATCCCATTTTAAATCTAGATTTTTAATCCCATCTATTTAGATAAATAGATAGATAGATAGATGGCTGTTCATATCCCATTGTAAAGTGCCTCAGACTGAACCACAGCTGTGTCTGTTGTGTCTGCCTATAGCTATACATAGAGAGATAGATATAGCTCTATCTATATATAGATCTATATCTATTTCTCTATCTAGCTACCTATATGTATACACACGCACACATTTTTTCACTTCTGATGAATATGAAGCATAAAGTGTCCGTTATCCCCATCAGCCCTGAAACCTGAACTTGATGTGATGGAGCAAGGGAGACCTTCAAAGTGAGGCTGATGTGCTCTGAGTGATAGAAAAAGAAGGTGATTTTATGCAGTGGCTGTATTTGTATGGACTGCATAGGACTGCAAGGAGGGTCGAGGAAATGGGAGGGAGGTTGCAGGGATGGATGATTACTAATGGGCTGTTATCGCCCCCACTCCTGGTCGTGTCCTGCTCCTTGTCCTCTCTAACCCACCAAGAGTTTTAGCCATCTGCAAAGCAAAAAAAGAGTCTGGATCTTGGAAACACGATGGAGAAAGGAGCATCAGGATTTGGGTGCAGCCTGGACAGAGGGATAAGAGTCCAGAAGGAGCTGAAGGTTGTCACCAGCTTGCAGGTCTGCAAGAAAAGTGGGCAACAATTCCATTTCATTGCAATGCCTAAGGTCTTGACAGCTGGGTTTTTTTGTTCCTGCATTGGAAAAAAAGCAAGCACCTTTCAAATGTTCCAGCAAAACCAGAATTGTTTGAAAATATCCCCTTTTAGTGATAAAAATCTGAGTTTTAACAAGAATATGTATCTGTCTGTTCTTTAATGACTACAGCTTTGGTCTGGGGCTTGGAAGACTCAAGTTCAAGTCTGATCTACCGGATTCAAAGCAGTTTGCCGTCCCAGGCTGACTATGACTCAATATGAGCAGAGATTTGAACCTGAAACACCCAACAACCTCATGTCAAGGCAGTGCCTTAATCAGCAGGCTACAGAGCGTGAGTCTCTCTGCCTTGAAAGCTGCATCAGAACCACCGTGTCTTGGTAAAATGATTTGGCTTGAATGAAGCACTTTATTTCAGTGAAATTTCATATCACCCCAGGTGTCCTGACCAGGGGCCAGGTGTGACAGAGCTCATGGGAAAGTGAAGAGGACTTAGGAGAAATATGTGAATAGCCCAGTTAGGTTTAAGATCACATTGATATGTCCAGGAGATGTTGTGAGGACAGGCTGAGCTGCAAGTTTGTATGAAGGGAAGCAAGCCAGGAATGGAGAGGTTCACCTTCATGGCAATGCCATTTCGAAGTAAATCCAACACATCCAAATACAGAGGCCAAGTCAAGGGAACCTTGGAGAACTGCCCACAAAACAGTGAGATGGCTTTGCAGCGCCTCCCATTTCCAGCTAACACCAAGGATCATGATCAATACTGCAAGATAGACAATGAAAATGAGGAGAAACACACCACTTCCACACACTGAATCACTTTATTCAGTCTTCCTAGAGTAGACAGATTCTCTCGAGAGTAGAAGACAACCTGCAACTGTACAATTATAAGAAACCATTTGCAAAGCAATAACAGAGTTCTGCAAGTGTTTTCTTTCAATCAATATGCAAAAGGAACATTTTCTCCCCCCCAAATAAACCAACTTTGAAAATCTTCCACTAAAACCTTATAAAACCCAACTACAGTCATAAATTAACATTAGATTAATTCAAAGGACAAGCTATCCCCCTTCTGCATGCCTTCTAATCCATATCTCCAAGAGGTCATTTTAATTATCATGCTGTCACCGCTATTCATTACTCTGCTTATAGAGACAGGAAGCCAGCACTGTGCCTTTTCGGTGCATTGGTATTCATCATATTAAGGCACTTTTCTCTTCTTAAAAATGCACACAGTTTAACCCTATAACCTTGAAATGCTGACAATATTGAGTTTGTTTTTATCGTTTTCCTTCCCCTGGGTCACCCTTTCCTGTTTTCAGCTTGTTTCTTCTTCTCCCATCTCACCCCTTCCCAGAGATTAAAAAAGAAAGAAAGAAAGGAAGAATCAGGTTGATAGACTGTAAACACACAGATGTTGTCAAAGAGTATTTGTTGCTTTCTTGGCATCTGGTCCATTGCGAGAGACAGGCAGGGCCAAGTTCTGCCCCTTGCTTGTTCCCACAGGCTCCTATTGCTTTGGGAGGCTGCCTGGCTTTATGCGATGGCACAACAGGTTCACAGTCAGTCCCTCTGTATCTCCAGACACAGCAAAATACACGTCGGTGGGCACTGAACTGGAGCCGTGGGATTGCAAGGCAGATCCTCAGCTGCCACTGTGTTTGCTCATCAGTGCAAAGCAAGTGGAAAGCTGCTCTCAGGGGGCAGCCAAGGCCTCTCCCTCCAAGATGGAAATCCTCAGGTTGCATAGAGCTGTCTACACTACCTCTGTGCCTCCCAATGTGCTGGAGGGCAAGCACAGAAGCAAAGCACAGGGTCCACTTCTAGATTTCTGGTTGCTACCTGTGTAAACCAAGGTCTTTTTAAATTTTGCCTGTGGCCACGTCTGACAATTGGCCTGGCCCAGATCAGCAGCTGCAAATCGGGCCCCGTCCTCTCCGGTGCTGGAGAGGTTGGGTGGTTTTGGTCAAGCAAGAAGCACTCACACAAGGGAACAGTAAAGTTAAGCGGCCTGGTAGATCAGGTCTTTACCTAGTGTTTGAACTCCAGTTTCACTAGAAACGTGGGTGTCTGGGAAGCCTGGGTTGACCTTTGTATTGGTCCTGTAAGCCAGGGAGGAGGCTGCCCGTGGCAGAGAGCATCCCTGGTGAAACCTGCCCCAGAAGCCGAGTCTTGTCTGGCTTTGCCAAGGGAGCATTAAGAGGAGGAGGCAGGGGTTTAAGGAGACACAAGTGGGAGACCCTTGTGGGAAGCCTTTAAGGAGACACAAGTGGGAAGCCAACCAATGCTGCCTACTGCCTTGCAGGCAGGGCAGGCGAGAGCCCGGCCTCGCTGGGCACCGGCCTGGAGGGGTCTGTGCCTGGCATCCAGGTCTTGCATGAACTGCAAGTGAGGGCACGCTTGCTGCAGTCTTGTGGAGGCACAAAAACAAGAGCTTGTAACAGCTATGCTAGCTGTATGGGCGATGGCAGTCACATAGGCATGCGTCTGTCTCTCTGAATAATGATCTGTATAACAGCTCCTTAAGGGAGCTCATGGAAAGCTCCTAACCAGGCAAGAAATGAACACAGACCCATGGAGGAGCACATCCCTGCCCTCTGCCCATAAGTCCTAACCCGCAAACACAAAAAGCGAGATAACTGGAACGGCACGTGCAACTGGCATAAAGACGTGAGAATTTGCCACTAACACGGGAGGAAGCGCACAGCGTATCGAGGAACTTTGAACTGTTTGCTCTGTCGATGGATGGCCCCTTTAAGCAGACCAAAAGGGTTTTTATGGTCCCCCCCTCCCCCCCTTTTTTTCCTGTTAACTAACGGCTTTTTTGGCCGCCAAAAAAACCGATTTCTTTTTTAATCTATCCATTCTCTTTTTTTCCAGAGATGAGCAAAAAGGGCTGGAATTGATTTGCCATCAGTAAAAAGAAAATCAATAGTAAAATTTCTAGCTAATTTCCCCCTCCCCTCCAGACTATTTGTTATTATAGAAATACTTGTCTGGGGAGAAACAAAGAGAACTCTTATCAGCTCAAACCCCAGGGGAGCTGAGCCAACTCCTTTTCCTCGGCCGGCAAAACGGTCTTCCTCTCTCAGCTTTTATGAGGAGTGGGAATCATCCTTGAGACTTGTCTGGCTTCTCTTCTCCAGCTTGCTGCCTACGTGGTTATTCCCTGGGCCCCGCTGGGCAGCACCTTTGAACAGGGGCAGTTTTTCTTTCCTGCAGATGGGAGAAAGAGAGAGAAGGCACCCATTGAATCACCATAGAGAGGCTCAGCACTATGGAAGCCCAATATTCTGGTTTTTCCTTTTAAAAAAAAAAAATCTTTGTGCAGAATCAGATGGGGAAGTGAATTTACAAGCTAGCCATGTCATTTACTCCAGACATTAGCAATGTCACCTATTTTATTGCTCCTATGGCCAGGGTAGAAGGACTCCCCCCTGAGCCTCCAGTGTCTTGTCCAGTCCAGGCTCATATACTAGATCCACCACTTTATTAGTTAGTCCACATGCTGATAATCTCACAACAGCTTTTACTCATGTTCTGCTTAATTTTTCATAGGCTTCATTTTTGCCTGTTTCTCTGAGCTGTAACATTGTGGATGTGCTGGTGCATACACCCTTCCAGTACCCAGATCTGCACACATCTTCCCAGGCAATGCCCACCCCAGTCCAACCAGTGACATTCAACTCTCCCTAGGCCTGAAGAAGGGTGTTTGTGCCTGAAAGCTTGCAAAGAACAACTTTTCCAACTCTTCAGTTGGTCTACTAAAAGAGATCACATCTACCCAAAGAACCTCGTCTGCCTAATAATTACATGTGGATGCACATGTTTAATGCGGTATAAATGTTTCCTTAAAAATCAATCTCTCCCACTTCACTCACCTTTATTCCTCTTCTCTGGGTTTTCTCCTATATGATGTGCACATGGAAAATGGTTTGGCGACAATATATGGCATAGGGGTAGAAGGCAAAGGGACTTCTCTTCTTGCTATGCTGTAGGAATCAAGACCGCTCCAGTTCTTGGTCTGAACTGCATTGCTTTTGTGTGTCATCCCACCAACTACGGGCGGAAGAAAAAATCCTGGCTCTTCAGCTGTCTTTTTTCTATGTTGGTGGCCGGACTCTCAAAAGGGACCGTATTGGTTTAGCTCTGCTTGCACTGAAGGCAGTGTGGATCTTACCCCTGGCTTCAACGTGAGCAGAGGGCAGCCAGTGAAGTACTTTGGAAATCCCTCCCTGAGCAGCCAGCAACAATGCGGATTATGAAGACACAAACCCTGGTTTCCTTCTCTTAGATTTTGCTCTGTTGCCTTTTCTGTACCTCACCCTCAGCTTGTGAACAGACTTGGTCAGTGCTGGTCTCACGCTGCTCACTTTTGCTTCTGGTTTTGCAAACACTAGTAAAGTGCTGCTGTGCCTGTGTGTACAGCACCCTGCAGGAAGTTTTGACGCTTTTTAATAAAACTTTTTTTTTTTTTTAAATGGGATCCATTTTCAAACTGCAGCTGTGGCACCCTTTGGTGGACCCCACTAATCCTGCTCTTTACTCCAGCTCCTGCCAGGGTACCAACCTGTCCTCGCCCACCACATCTCTGATGGTAAATAAGATGCAAGTTTTAGAGGCTGCCATAAGAAGACCTGAGTGAGTCTGTAGGTCCTTCACTCTGACCCAGATCTTTTGACTCCGAGTCTTATGCGGGGATCTCTCCTCAGTATGCTCACTCCCACCCTTCCGGTGGGCTCTCTCTTTGTGAAAGTTCACAGCTTATAAGCTCGAGCCCCGTCTTTCAGCAAGGGCTCACTCATTACCTCATTTCATCACACACACAGTGCTTTCCCCAGGCACCCAATCCCCTGCAGCCATCCCCGTGGCTCACAGCTAAAACAGACTCAAAACCAAAATGGAAACACATAACTTATCTCCATGTGAGACTCTTTCTGCTGAGCAGCTTCTTCTTTGAGACTCTTCTTTTCCTTCCAGGCTCTGACCCAGTCTGAGGCTCTCTTTTAAGAGCCAGGCTTATATGGCTCCAGGCTCCATCCCCTTCCAGTTGCCTGACCCAGCACGCAACTAGGTGCAGGGTTTTTCCTTTCACAAACTAGCATGCTTATTACTTTGGAGCTTGCCTCTCCATAGCTAGTACCTGCAGCCTGCTGATTTACAAGCAGACTTAGGGTTCTGCAGCCAGCTTCTGTCTCTCCAGTAACAGGGATTAGGGGCCCAGTTGGATATGACAGAGAGAGAAATTGTAAACCCCCCCGCCCTTATATATATATATAT
>NW_017728993.1:21150897-21151144 GCF_001723915.1 Gavialis gangeticus | reverse complement strand
ACGGGGGGGGGGGAGTGGCCCAGTTATGTATGACAAAGAGAAAGATTGTAAATCCCCCCCCTCTTTTTTTTGCAATATATATACTTTGCAAAAAAAAAAAAAGTGGGGGGGGGTTTACAATATATATATATATAGCAAAAAAAAGTGCGAGGGGAGTGAGGGGAGTTACAATCTCTCTGTCGTATCTAACTGGGCCCCTAACCCGTGTGTGTGTGTGTGTGTGTGTGTGTGTGTGTGTGTGTGTGTG
>NW_017728993.1:21147563-21150727 GCF_001723915.1 Gavialis gangeticus | reverse complement strand
TTGCAAAAAAAAGGGGGTGGGGTTACAATCTCTCACTCTGTCATTAAATATATAACTCCACTGCCAACACTGCCAAATGGCTCCTATGGTTCACTTGGCAGCTCAAAGCACACTAAAAACCCATTGCACATTTTGCACCACATAACTGTACCCGTACCCCCACCCACTGCCCTCCTCAGAGGGTCTGCTCCTGAAAGTCTATGCCAGACCCCTCTCCACCAGATGAGGTCTGCCATTTCTTTCCTGTTGTCCTCTTCTGCCTTCCTGTAATACTAACAGTCGTGTGCCTACATCCCCTGCAGAATCAAGCCTGAAAAGCCCCGGCTGTCCCAAAGAACGAGACAATCTAGGCTGAGCTCTCTCTTCCTAAATGTTCAGCTGAGCTGGCTCTAGTAAGAAGAGGCAGAGCCCCCAGCGTGGCATGCAGAGGCACTCTCCTGTTGAAAAGGCAGTGATGTCCCGCAGATGCTGGCATAAGGGGGCTTCTTATAGCTGTCCCAGTCCCGCCCTGTCCATGAGCATCTCCTTTGGGCCTGTAAGTGCTGAAAACCGTGTTGGTCAAACGTGCCCCCTCCCAAGCTCGCAGGCAAACCATGGCTGCCCTCTGTACAATGCATAGAAGGAAACCTTTTCCTCCCAAGACACAGCACACCAGCCCTACCGTAGCCAAAAAATTTCTTCCTCTGCCACCCCACAAACACACCCCTTTCTATTTCCTCTCCTCCTTTATCTTGGCACCGTGCATAATTATCTCTCTCCAGCCCAGCCATTGCACGGCTAGGAAAACAGATACAACTTCTGATTTCTTCTCCATTAGAAAGAGGCAAAACCAGGCTATCAGTTTTCAGCCTGACTAGAGAAAACACAACACGCTAGCAGCCCGCTTCACAATGACGGATAGGCTTAGATCAACTGTCAGCGCTGCCCGCACTGACTCAGGCGTCTCATCCTACGCGGCGTGTACTTCGTGATGCTCTCCCTGCTGCACCACTCCATTTACCTGTCAGGCTCCATGTCTTGCCAATTTTCTTTATTCACCCAGCGTTGCTATGGGAAGACACACATTTAAGTAGCCCCAGACGCCTGATCTAATCTTTAAGTGCTCACATATATATTGCCTGCTTCTCATGTAGTCCTTTATTTGCATTACTGTAGCGTCCAGGGGCGCCAACCAAGATTGCTCCGGGCACCGTATAAACACATGCTGGAAATCCCAGTGGGGCAGGTACCATTTCCTCCTATGGAAATAAGTGAAGGGGGTGTGGGGGGGAGTGAAGTGACTTGCCCAAATTAGATGTTGCACGCGGAGCTGGAGATACCCATGGCTGTTACTGTACTATAATCACAGCTGCACATTTCTAACTCCCTCTGTTTCCTACTACTGGAAAGACCTTTTCAAAGCACAAACAATCAATGGCTTTGCTTTTGCTTAATCGGATGACATCGGTATTTTGGAATGGGAATGCCGAGATGAAAAGAAAGCCTAGTACTGCATGTCCTAGCTCCTGGGTTTTGCTCTCGATGGTGCTTCTGCATTTCACATTGAATAGCCTGTGGGTTGAGAGCAGTGGGGGCACAATCAGGGGCTCTCTCCCTTCCAGGCCAGTGCCCAGCTCGCTGAGCCACAGAGCAAGGCTGTCTCTGGCCAGCCTCTCTGGTCACCTTATGCACCCTCCCAGTTCATCTGCCATGCCTTGATATTATGAATTATAAGTGCAGGAGCCTGCCCTTAACTAACCAGGGTTGCCAGTCTGAATTCCCTTCGCCGCAGTGAAGATCTTTGTGTATCCTTCTCTTTTTTTTCAAGTCCAGGTGGGGAAAGCCTGCTGTGGGTTGCAGACATCCATTCAACCCTCCTACAACACCCACCACCTCCCTCACCAAGCAACAGCTAGAGCTGTGCCTCTGCTCTTATAGCATCCTTGGGCTTCACCACAACCCCCAGAGTTGCAGGCTCCTTTGGGCCCTTCGGATAAGCCTTCGGTCCCCTTCCCAGCCCCTTCTGAAAGCCCTCTGGGCTTCTGCGCCCCTCTGCACAGTCCTCAGATGGGTTGTGGCCCTGCAGAGTTCAGACCACTCTCCCTCACTTTTGGTAGTCTTCAGCGGTCCACTCCACAAAGCCGCAGCACCTTCCTGAGGCGCTCGCCATGGCCTCCTTCCATCCCTTCAGCTGCTCCCATGCCTTGCAGCTTTTCCAGCAGCAATATAAATAGAGCATGCAACATAAAGCACTTATCTTCGGTGTCAAACTCTCTGCTGTTTTTATTGCACTCCAGGTTCTGAGGAACTCCTCATTTGGAGTCAGTCTGCAGCGCGCTCTGTGGGTTTGGACTTACAAAGTGGCTCCTATAGTGTCCAGGGGCCTAATAAGCCCACCGATTATTACCCCATGGACCTAGTCCATGTGGGCACGAATGGTGCGGCCAGGAGGAGCCCCTATCGCCTGATGGAAGATTACCGAGCTCTGGGGGGCGTGCTGAGGGAGACGGGCACACAGGCGGTCTTCTCTTCCATCCTTCCAGTGAGTGGACGGGGCAGACGGCACGAATCATGCATCGCGGAGACCAACTGGCGACTACGGGAATGGTGTTTCGAGGCGGGCTTCGGCTTCCTTGACCACGACCGGCACATCACGACGAGAGACATGCTAGGATGGGACGGGCTCCACCTTTCCCCTAAAGGTAAGCGTGTGTTCTCTTATAGGCTGGCGGACCTCCTCCGGCGGGCTTTAAATTAGGCTCTTCGGGGGAAGGGGAAGATAAGGGCGGAGGATACACCGGACCGGCACCCGCAACTACAGCCCAGCCCGGACCGACAAGCTCAGCGGACAAACAGGTAAGAGATGGGGACAAGGGGATCGCTGGGACTAGGGGGTCAGTAACCACATCTCCAGGAGGCCTGAAATGCCTCTACACTAATGCCCGTAGCATGGGGAACAAGCAGGAGGAACTTGCCTTCCTGCTGGCTGACACCAGCCTGGACATTGTGGGGATTACAGAGACTTGGTGGGACTCCAAGCATGATTGGGCGGTGAATGTCGAGGGCTATAGGCTGTACAGGAGGGACAGGATAGGAAAGAGGGGGGGGAGTGGCACTCTATATCAAGGAGGACTACACGTCCTCGCTAATTAGTAAAGAGTCAGGGGATAAGCACTCTGAAGTGC
>NW_017728993.1:21134914-21142563 GCF_001723915.1 Gavialis gangeticus | reverse complement strand
GGAAATACTGGCATAAGCCTGGGCTACGTTAAAGCACAGGCATTTGAAAAAGCCATTGGACAACAAAAGGCAAAGCAAAACCCTTGGGATTCACCAGGCTAACGACATACAATTTTTTGGTTTTGAGCTGTTTTCAACAATGATGCGCTTCAGAGTCATAGAGAAGTGGGGCTGGAAAGGACCTTGCGACGTCATGTAGTCCTGCCTTGCCTACTGATAAGACCCAAGTCAGGTGCTCTGTTAATTAATGGCTTCATGGCCTGCTAATAAGAGAGCCAATTTAAATAAATTGTGCATTTAAATTGCAAAGGGGCAGGGAGGGAGGGGAAGCTGCACATATCACATGTCTGGGATCACATAGGAGCATTGGGGAACAATGGCTCCTCTGATCTACAGGACTAAGGAATCTTGCCATACTGATATATGTCTGCACTGGGCTTTTTTCTTTTTTTTTTTTTTAACACGAGTTCACAAATTGTGCATTTCCATTGGAGAGAAACCCAACCAAATCCATAATCGATGCCTGATCACTTCAAACACTTCGCCTTCAGGGATGCACTATTCAGCTGCACCATCTTTGACATTGCCAAGATATCGCTGAATTTTCTGGGAATGCCTGCTGGCTTGACAGCACCAAGACACACCGGTCAAACGACTAGGGGGCTATTCAATTTGCGATTTTGCAAAAACCACAAAATACGAGAGTGTCTGCAAAATTAATTTTAAAAACTTAATAAAAATAAAATGCTCTCTCACCAGTGGCAGCCAGTGGTCCTCAGTGCCACTACTTGGCCTCAGAGCATGCATTGGGGGGTGCTGCACGAAGGGTAGCATGTGTAAGATGGTGGCCACCCCCTCATCCCTCCTCCCCGCACTGGGGCCTCTCTGCCAATCAGTGCTCGGGGCAGGGCCAGCAAAGCACATCTGGGAAATAACTGCAAAATTGGCTGTTTATGCCAAAAATTGTTGCGTTTCACCATGACTTAAGAAGGTCCCTGCAAATGACGCAATAGATAACGCCAGTGAGTGGACCAGAACACACGTGCTCCAAGACCAATTACAAAGCACTGAAAACTAATTTGCAATGTGGGAGCAAATGTCAGAAATCCTCAGATATTTTCTGCCACTGCACTGATTTTTCCACTAGATACAAATGCCTGCTTCAGGAGAGCAGGTGCATCTCCCAAGGCTCTGCGCAGTTGTGTGTGCACCTTTCTTGCGGTCTCATGCTGTCATGCTGCCGAGTGACAGCCTCCTGCCCTGCAGCAAGGGCTTTATGGGAGGCAGCACCTTACACATAAGACCTTACAAGAGCCCTTCCCCTACTACAGGCAGGGCTGGATGCAGGCATGGGTGAACAGGCATGGGCCTGGACAGAAAGGGGGCCCAAAAATAGCAATTTTTTTTTTGCCGCTGTCTGATTATTATTATCATTATCTCTGGCGAAGGATGGGGCCCAATACTAAAAGTCTGCCCGGGGCTGCCAGGTACGGTGCTGACTACAGGCACTGGTGTGTCCCCATCCCACTTCAGCACTACCTGAATCTTATGAGTGTGTGGGACTACAGTATTGAGCCATGGTCCTGTACGAGGCTAAGTGCCCACAATTACAATCAGTAAGGTCCTGCTGGCACGTAGTTAAACTCAACCACAAGAAGACCACTTTAATTTGGAATACGTGTGTCCATACAAGGGGGTTTATTAGAGAACGCCTAATCCTAGATGATTCGAATTCATTCTCCTGAGTGTCCCAGTGGAGACAACCCTTTGGCCATGGAAATGGAGCAGTTTCTGCAGCTCCATTTGCTCAGCAGCCCGTCACAGCCACAGTCTAACACATGTGTGCTGTGTGCACTAGCGCGTGCCGCTGCAGCCAGGGTGGATGCATTTAGCCGGCATGCTGCTTTGGAAACCCTTGATGGGGTAATTGTTATATTTTGGTGAGCCCTCTGCTGGAGGCAATCCAAGCAATGAAAATCTCCTAGCACTGTGTAAATGGATCCTTTTCAGCGAACCCACGCATGTATGTCACCGTTTAAAACCTGAAAGGTTTTTTGGTTTTTTTGTTCCTTTTAACGACAGCTACAAGTACTGAGAGCTGCATAAAACATGCAGACACATGTAGGAGTGAGCTGACAGATTATAATTATCAATAGAGCAGGGGGAGAAAACAAAAATTAATTTTTGAGGCAAAACATATCATTTGCCTTTAAACTCTAGTGGCGCTTCCATTAGTAATGCAATTCGCTGCCCTGGAAATCAGGTTTGAGTTGTTTGAATTTGCAGCATCTTTTTTTAAAGGATGTTGGCCTAACTGGGAACATAGAAAGGATTTTTAGCAACAAACATAGCTTTGCACTGTTTGAATGCAAAAAAAGGTAGAGGGTAAAAGCACATCCACATGCTACCGCTGTGAGGCTTAATTTCTATGTCAGCCCATGATAGAGCAATGGACCATGATACCAGCCTCAGTGGCTATATAATTTGGCATGCCCAGAGTATGCAACAGTATTTGAAATTCACTCTGGTGCCATCTCTTGATAGATAATGAAAACTGCATCCAAGAGCATTTCCATCTGGCGGAGGTAAAATTAACAAAAAGAGTCGTGATGTGAGAATGAGTTTTGAGGTAGCCTCTTTTTTTTTTTTTTTCTTATTCACTTTGTTTTCTCCTTTACACATACATTATTGATGCAACTCTTTTTTTTTTTTTTTAGAGCAGTATGCAGAAGAGGAAGAAGGCAATGTACTGTTTATTGAGCGGTGTCTGCAAGATGCAGGATGTGCCGCCAGTAGCGCTCACTTTCTGGTTGCTTTTTAGCACCTCAGCTCCTTCCTTCCAGTCTGTTCCCTACCTTTTTTTGCAGGAGTGACGTGAGCTGTTGGCGTGACAAGGAGCCCCGAGCAGTGAAGAGCCTGCGTGTGTCCTCTGTGAGCAAGAGAGCCAGCTCCACCTGCCCGTGTCTTGAAGCCACAAGGCAGACACATTTCCTATGAACCAGGCACCAAAGAGAAAAAAAAGGGGAGATACAAGGCCACTCCCAGTGTCTGCAGCATTTGGTGAGCACTGCTAAGATGCAAAACTGAAATCTGAATTGCTTCCCCACTAGCAGCTATTGAAGAATGTGTATTTTATTAACGGGTTTCTGGCCTTCGGAGACATTTAATTAAGCTGCATTTACTAAGTGGCTGAGACGCCTGCCTTCTAATACAGGGAAACCTTCGGTGTGCATGTCATGCTGGCAGCACAAATGGGGTAGCAGGGCTTGAAGATGACCTGCCTGTTTCCCCCAGCAGCAACTTCACCAGAGCATTTCAAATCTATCTCAGGGCTGGCGAGACAAAAAAAAATGGGATCTAGAAGATAGTTTCCTCCATGCCCATTTCTACACTGTGTCTATGGACTGGCTTCCAATTTAATTGTACAATTTATTACTGATGCTGGGAGCTGCCAGCATGATCCAGTCCAAGGCCTTCCTCCAGCTTCTGCCAGATGGATGCCAAGTTTGGTGGGTGAATGGGCATTTTCTTTGGTTATCCCACTAATAACGTTCTCCCAGAGGTTTTCTGTATCAGTAACTCCCATCTTTAAAAAGGCATTTAAAATTGTCTAATTGCATGCATGCTCTGGTGCTCAGGGAGCCCTTTGCAATGGCTTACGCTTTACGGCATTCTTGGTGCGTGCCGATCCATAACCTACTGTATTTTCAAAACTTTGCAGGACACCCCACATGCCGGCATCAGCATCTGGCGATCAGATGGCTCATTCTTCCTTGTGGCTAGGCTGTGGCCTCCCTATGAGCCCTGCGTGTTGCGCAGTAGGTAGTAGCACTGCTCTAGGAGCAGCACGGAGAAGAAGAGTTGCCTGGGGGAGGGATGCCTTGCTGCTGGCCTAGATCAGGAATAAAGTAAAAGACCTGGTATACCTATTTGTGGATGATGCCTGGAGGAAGGAAGCAAAGACTCCATCCTCTTTTCACCTGTCCCTGCCCACCTGTCCCATAGGGGACTACTAGGCACAAAATGCGCTCTTTATTCTTACTCCTATACATGCAGCTTCACAGCCCGGCTACCCCACGTGCAAGCTCTTGCTTCCTGCTATATAAGCCAAAGGACCACTGAGCCCTTAGCATTTTTCCCTGACGACCATTTTACCAAGAGTGAGCAGAGAGGAAGAAGATTGCCCAGAGCTGAGCATGGCAGTCCTTGGGCCTAGCCAAAAACAATGCAGAAGGAAGCTGGAAAAGCAAAGAGCAGTCTGGGAAAGAAGCTGGGCACCTCAATCCCAATTCCCACTGGACTGGGACCCCAAACACAGACAGCATCAGCACCACACGTGTAAAAACTGCTCACGGCTCTTTCCATGGAGGCTTTGAAATGTAAGGAGGGGGGATTTGGAAAGACACTAGGGCGCAGGACGTTTTTTGGTCAGTGCAGAAAGGCATCAATAAGGGCTTCAATAGAGGCAGGGTTAAAGCAAGGAAGAATTCTGGCGCCCTTGGGACATTGACTGACAAATCATACAAGTTTGGGCTCAAGAGTGTCTCTAAGGTTCATGCCCAGACCTACCTGGGAAGAGCCACCCTTTCTTCTCCAGAACAGTATCGCACACCATTGCTAGGAGGATCAAAGGGGCAGGAAGAAAATCTAGGTGTCTTTGGGTCCACGTTAGGATTGCCCGATCAGTGACGCACATTTTTATTGCAAGGTAATAAGGAACCCCATTGAAGGGACAATATTATGCTGCAATCACAAACACTTAGGAAATAGAAAATCCCAGACTCAAGGTTGCCTGGGTCATCTTAATTCAGCCCATTGTGCATACGTATAGTGACACAGTGTTTAATCACGTGGCCACATGCTACTTTTTTTTTTAACACAGCCCTGGCCTTATTCAGAGAAGAAAACAGGCAGTGCACAGTGCAGAGCAGCTCTTTGGCACTGCGTTTCGTGCTCATGTTCAACGCAGGGTACCGCCTGCCTTATTGACTGCACGCGCACTATTCAAACCCTGCTCTGAAGATGAAACGATTCCTTCTTGCCTGGGCTTTCAATGGTTTTCAGTACGGTAGCTGAGTTCTTCACAGATGGTAATAGATCTATTTTCACAACTTTCTTATGACATTGTCCCCATTTTACAGGTGGAGAGATGAGGCACAGAGACTGGTGAATGTGGGTGCCCCATTTGAGAGGGCCCAATCTCTCAGAGTACCTAAACCAACAGAGCATTTTCTGCCCCCGGCGCACAGCTCCCATTAACTTCAGTTGTAGTCGCGTGGGAATCATCGGTTTAACAAAACAGCCCCTGGGGCTGGGTGGCCAAGAGCAAGGAGCGCCCTGGCCACGACTACCTGTAAAGCCTGGAGTCAGTGGCTTGCCCAGCATCCGTGGTCACATCCCTGCACTCGGTAGTGGAAGTGGAGATAGACCTCACATCTCGACTCAGACACCGTAGCCCTTCTCTTCCTTGTGGTCCCCTGCCCCACTATCGCAGCCCTTCCACCTTCTGCAAGCAATGAAGCGGACGATGTCCCCCCTCACTGCACACCCCCAGCACATCCCCAGAGCAGGTCCGCTCTTTTTCTTGAGGGAAGCAGGTGGAGAAATACGGTAGATGAGAACAACAGTAAGAAGAGGGGATGGAGGCAATTGCACAGGTAGATTAGGTCTGGCTTTTCCTTACTTGTCAGCACTCCACTTTGTGAACTTAGCAGCCTTTAATCTTTGGGTGGGTGCATGGATTTTCCTGGGGTTTTTTTAAATAAGCAAACTTCCCCATCCCTGCCCCCCAGCTTTCCATCAGGTGACCCACATGGCTCATGGGCCAGGTTTAAACTGTCCACTTCCATGGATGGTTTCAGCCCCAGCGATCAGTTTGGCAAAGTCAGAAGCAGCTGAACACCGGGTCTTATGGGAAGTGTCAGGCAGGCTTAATCGTAAGTACTGCTACCTGCCCTGCATATAATAGCACCGGAGATGCAGCTGGAGCCCTGCCATGGAGCTCAGCTGTGGCTGAATTTGCTGCTTACTGCAGGGCTGAGAGGAGAGTCGTCACATAATGAAAGGCAGATGTGTGCTCTGCCCTTCATTAACAGCCAGGTCCCTGGAAGCCTTTCTGGACTGCGCTCTCCGGGTCTGGGCTCACTTTGCTGGATCTGAAGGAGGACATTTGGGCTGCAGGGCAGGCTTTGCCTTGGCCCGCGTCTCTGCGTCGCTCACCTGCGACGCTGTCTCCTCGAACGGCTCGATCAGAAAAATGACTTCTATGGCTGAGGTCTCGGTGGCTTCATTAGAGATTCCCAGGACTCATCTGTTCTGCCTCCGTAATGTGCCTGGTGGTTCTAGCAATGCTTTTAATTCATTAGCACGCTTATGAGGATGTTATAACCTCTTCCCTCTCTTGGATCATCTAAAGGCGTGCTTGCAGATCTCACCAGGGGAGCTCTGCCCTTAGGAAAACAACCACTTGTCATGCAAATGATCTTGCGGGTTGGCTGCTGTTTAAGGATTTTTTAGGGGTGTTTGCTTAGAGATCACAGGGTGGCAGTGGGGAAGGGGTGCCAGAGCGGAGGATGGCAGATCGAGTCCAGAGCTGGGAGGATCAGCTGAGACTGAAGGACACGTTTCTAGGGAGCAGGGAGAAGAAGTAGGATGGTGGGTGGGGAGCAAGGCAATGTTGTATGGAGTTTGGTTGGGAATCTTTGTGGTGGCCAGGGCTGCAAAGAAATGAACTCTCCCCCACCCTCTCCTTCCACACCCACCCCGCTGGAGAGGAGGTGGGTTTCTATAGTTCACTGAGCGCGTAACAGGGATCCATTGCTAGCCGTTGATTCCTGGGGTCTGTTCCTATTCCTGACTTGCACTACAGCACCGGGCAAGTCATTTTTCCTTTCCGTGCCTTTGTTTTCCCTCCTGCCATTTGATGATGATGACACAGGACCTTGAGCTGTGAGATCTTCCCATCAAACAAGCCCTATCATAGTATCATAGTGCTTAGGGTCAGAAGGGAACTAAACCGATCATCAGGTCCGACTCCCCTGCCCCGGGTAGGAACGAGTGCCGGGGTCATAACACCCCAGCCAAATATCTGTCCAGCCTAGGGGCACCCCTGAAACTGCAGCATCCCAGAACCTGCCTGCTTCAGAAATATCCTCGGACATACATCATCCCACGTCTGATAGCTGGGCCAAAGCATCCTATTCCTTTTCTATAGCACGTTTAACAACTCTGCACCTTTCTTTTCGTGAGTCTGGAGAATCTATCGATGTTTTACTGTTCTTTCATCATCTGTAAGCAGAACTTGCCCTGCTTCATGCTGATAACTGTGCTATATAATTAGCCTTGATCAGACAAATGACTGATACTGTTTTAAATATTCAAATCCATTTCTATTGTCATTTCTTTTCCAACCCAGAAATGAAGCTTCAGAACTGATTTTCAGGTAGTTCAGGGGCCTGGTATTCATATGGGTTCACAGTTAGCAAGAAAGCATCAAAGAAATATATAATATAATATAATATAATATAAAGTGTTGTCCTACGTTACGTTACATTAAGTTACACTAAATTA
Organism: Gavialis gangeticus; assembly: GCF_001723915.1. Lineage (NCBI taxonomy): Eukaryota > Metazoa > Chordata > Crocodylia > Gavialidae > Gavialis > Gavialis gangeticus. Next base: position 21,134,994 of record NW_017728993.1, on the reverse strand, counting down.
CATTATGTGTATAGGGTACGATCAACTGCATATTATATTATATTATATTATATTATATTATATTATATTATATTATATTA
>NW_017728993.1:21131259-21134538 GCF_001723915.1 Gavialis gangeticus | reverse complement strand
GAGGGAAGGTTTAAGTTGGACATCAGGAGGCGCTACTTCACGGTCAGGGCGGCTAGGGTCTGGAACCAGCTTCCAAGTGAGGTGGTGCAGGCTCCCACCCTGGGGTTTTTAAGAGGAGGTTGGATGACCACCTTACTGGGGTCGTTTGACCCCAGTGCTCTTCCTGCCATGGCAGGGGGTTGGACTAGATGATCTGCTCAGGTCCCTTCCGACCCTAGAAACTATGAAACTAATTATGTTACACCAAGATACATTATGTGTGTAGGGTGTGATCAACTCCAATACAAATAATAAAGCCTTTTTTTTTTTGTCTGCCTACTGGAAGACTCTGACATTTACTGAGACATCAGGAATTAACAGCATGAATCATTTAAAATCTGTTCCCTAAGCATATATTGTCTTTGGGGTGAAAATTAACCATGCTGCAGTTGCCCAAACAAACAAATACCCCTCCCCAATTTTGGGGGAACAAAAAAGTCAACACTGTGCAAAATTATTGCATGTGTGTTTATATCTCCCTTCTGGCGAACCTGTCTCTATAGAGGGGGACGGGGATAGTTTGTGAGATTATAATGCTTCTCTTATCACCAACAGTAACATTATTATTATTATTATTATGGAAAAAATATCCTTATGTTGAAGTACCCAAGTGCGGCTACTGTAAAAGACTCTGCTGCCAGGTGGTAATTAGGTTTGGTAATAGTCTTGGGTACCCAGACCCCAAGGCAGTGGCCACTGGGAGTCTGGAAGAAATCATACATTCATTTTCAAGAGAAGAGAGGAGGAGGGTACTAGCTGCTTTTCATCTCTGCCTTTCTGCAGAGCCACAGCACTAAGAGCGGCATAGCTGATGATGATCTGCCTTCTGCCCGACCAAAACTGTCGTGTCAAGGTCATCAGCAGGGAAAGGCAGAGGGTCCCAAAGGAAGATGTTTAAACGGCTACTGCAACAGACCTGGTCACTTCTGATTGTGTACATAAGCATCTACCACAATGCTAGCCTATTTGACAGCCCGTGTTTGCAAAAGCAGCAATGAAAGCTGGTCCTGGCCTAGACTGAAATCTGCTATGCTAATACTTTGCCATTAGAGCTGGTCAAAAATATTCTGCTGGAATGTCCTTTTTCTGCCAGAAGATGTCAATTTGCTGAAAACCCATGTTTCCACACATATTTTGTGCAGGGAATGGGGAGGGAAAAAATCAAAACTAAATGTTTCAAGAAGGTCAAACTCTTCTGTGTTGGAAGGGAATGCGCTTGATTTTCTCTTCTGAAATGGCTTCTCCTTTCAAAAAGTATTTGTGCCACGACGTCAAATATTACGACTGACCCCAAGCCGTGTCTTTTTTTGAGCGCTTTGTTCCAGAGAAGATTTTGTCATCCACTGTTCTGAATCGGAGCAAAACCCATGCTGAAATCACGGAGCCTCCTGCGAAATGGGAATTGCGTTTCCTCTACAGCTCCACGTAGGCCCATAGGGACACAAGACTGGAAGGGACCTTTTGGGCTGTGAGTCTGGTCTCTCGTGTTTGCAGGCAGTCGGTGACCGCAGGAACCCCTCAAATCCCCACTTCAAACCCTCATCCATAACTACAAGAAAAAATATCCCAAAACATCCTATAATGTGCCACAGTGAAAAGCAGAGCACTGCCAATGCCCTGAAAAGGAGTTGGTTCATATGCACTCAGAAGATCCTAGGAAAACTGCCATGCCCCTCACCACAGAAGAAAGCAAAGACCCTCCCGCCGCCCCCAAAGTACTTGATTTCATAGACTTTCATAGACTTCAGGGCTGGAAGGGACCTCGGAAGATCGTCGAGTCCAGCCCCCCGCCCCAAGAAACTGCCAATTCGACTACCTGCCAATTTGACCCACTTGTCTCTGTATACATTGCTTTTGCAGGTTCGCAGCACTTTATCCACTGTCGTTTCAGCATGAATCGGGACCGTGTAAGGTTGAAGGTCCCTGATCGAGGCTACACAGCCACAACGATGCAACTGGGATGAAAACCTGGGGACTCCGGGCTCTCTGTTCCTCCCCTCTCCAGCCCGTACTGCCTTTGTGGTCATACTTCATTTCTGGACAGACATGCTTCTGTGCCCCAAGGACAGGTGCTACAACCAGACTCAGGCCCACACATGCTTACCCACGTGCTTAACTCCATATGCACGACTAACCCATTGGACTGTGCATGGCCGTACCGCTAGACTTGTGTGTCAGCAAAGGGGCTAAGGACCAAGTGGGCCTGGTGTCTGAGTTGCTCTCACACCGAATAACGTTTCCTTTACCCAGGCTGAGACTTTCCATGGGCTGGTGTGTGCAATTTATTCCCTGGCTGCTAGTGACTTCCCTGGTTGCAGCATAAATGGAGGACTCCAATCTCCAAGGCTGCCAAGCCAACATTTTTGCTAAGCGTTTCACCTTCTGAATGAAAAGCTTTTTTCTAAAAGAAAAAAAGTGAGTGGGTCTGATCCTTTTTTCATTTACACTAGCACAAATTAGGAGTAAGCCCACTGAAGACAATAGAGTTAGACTGTGTATACTTATCACGAAAGAACCAGGAGATATCCTCTCTCCAGATCCCCTTGAATTATTTTTAGGCATAAACCAGGTTATTTTTCTGATTATGAGTGATTTTCTTAAAATGGAGGTGCAGTGCAATAAGAAACAGTTAGCCTAACGCTCTTCCTATAGTCACAATGAGCGATACCAACAAAAAAAGCAAGAAAAATTGTGTCGTGACCTACCGTGTGTTGGGAATGGGTGCCAGCGGTCTCTCCACTATGCTGCTCAGCCTGTAGTAATCCAAAAAGGTCCGGGCCACATTTCTCCCTAGCTTCATATCTGTGAGTTTTTAATTAAGGAGCATCTTTGAAGAGGATTAAAAAAGGCCCCCCCCAAAACCCCAAACTAAAACAACAAGCAGAGTGTAAAGGTAAATTACTGCTATTTGATGCTTGAGCAAGTTTTACATTAACCATCCCACGGTGCCGAAAGCTTCAGGGCAGGCTCAGTGAAATAACTTATGTCAGCAGCTAAAGCAAGTGTCATCTGGTTTGCTTCTTGTTTTCATAGGCAGAAAATATACTACATGAAATCATAGAGGGGAAGGAACAACTCGTCTTCATCAGGGAGCTCGTGAATGCTGGGAGCTCAACACACTGGACAAAAGGGGGCTTCTATTTTACTTGGGGGAAGAATAAATCCCCAGTGAGTATGATCCTCACAATGCACAACAGACTTCTTCGCCTGAGACGACTTTTCATAGTTTCATAGTTTCTA
>NW_017728993.1:21130173-21131248 GCF_001723915.1 Gavialis gangeticus | reverse complement strand
CCACATGGACTAGGACCATGGGGTAATAATCGGTGGGCTTGCATCCAAATAGGTAGCATCTTAGCACTGGTGTGCTAGTCTCCAGAGGCAAAGGCCAAGACCATCCCAGTACAAGCTCCAGACGGTTCAGCATCCAACATGAAAGTTGGGTCTACAGCCCATAACCCTCTGAACCCTTGGCTTAGATGCAGGGGTGGGCAAAATGCGGCCCGGGGCCTGGATGTGGCCCTCCAGGCCATTCTATCTGGCCCCTAAAAAATTCAGAAAATTAATATTAATCTGTCCTGGGCTGCCTGTCATGCGGCCCTTGATGGCTTGCCGAAACTCAGTAAGCGGCCCTCTGCCCAAAATAATTGCCCACCCCTGGTTAGAGTAATACTGCGCCACATCCACCTGCCTTGGTTCTGCATTGTAATTTGTGTCCTGAGACTTGGATTTTAGAACTGAATTGGGATAGACACTGTAGAAGAGCCAGATTTGACCCGGCTGAGGGGGAAGGGCAGGGACAACACAAGCCACTGTCCCTGCTACATCTTTTCTTTAACCAAATGCCAGACCTGTTACTCAGTAGTAGGAAGGTGCTGCACTAAAAGTATGAGAATACACGTGACAGAAGGATCACGATAAAATTAAAGTTGGTGGAACAATTGGCCACAGTAAAACTAAAACGTGTCAGAGATGGTCTGACTTGCCACAATAAATCATAGTTTCATAGTTTCATAGTTTCTAGGGTCGGAAGGGACCTGAGCAGATCATCTAGTCTGACCCTCTGCCATGGCAGGAAAGAGTACTGGGGTCAAACGACCCCAGCAAGGTCTTCATCTAACCTCCTCTTAAAAACCCCCAGGGTAGGAGCCTGCACCACCTCTCTTGGAAGTTGGTTCCAGACCCTAGCCGCCCTGACCATGAAATATTGCCTTCTGATGTCCAACCTAAACCTACCCTCTGCCAGCTTGTGACCCTTGTTCCTGGTCACTCCTGGCGGCGCTCGGGGGAACAGGGACTCCCCCAATGCCTGCTGATCCCCCCTGACTAGTTTATAACAGGCCACAAGATCCCCCCTCAGCCTTCTCTT
>NW_017728993.1:21126791-21129502 GCF_001723915.1 Gavialis gangeticus | reverse complement strand
CGTGCCAGGGGACTTGCAGTGACCTCAGCCAGTTCCTTTAGAACTCTAGGGTGGAGATCATCCGGACTGGCTGACTTGAAAACATCCAGCCCCTAATCAAAACCTAGCACAATAAAAAAGGTCAATAGGTTAGCACACGCAACTAAACCAGCGAAACGGTGAAACATCGTGTACAAGCGCCCTAAGAAGGGCTGCCTTCTTGCGGAGATGTTGATGCAAGGCCACTTCATAGTGACGACCTAGGAATATGTTAAATAATCCACAGTCATTCTCACAAGAGACTGGGAACCACCCTTGTGGCCTGGACAACACAGCCACTGGATGAAAATCACTTCTTTGGCAGACAAGGTCCTTTGGGTGAATCTGACATCTTTTATTAGACCAACTTAAATAGTTGGAAAACAATGTTTAAGCAAGCTTTCAGGTTCAAAAACTGATGTCCTTAGACCAACGTGGCTACAAACTACACCCCTGTAATCACTCCTTTGTGCACTGGCTCACCCTCTATACAGGAATGAATTTTACTTGGAAGAAATAAAAGAGTTTCCATCACCTTTGGCCAAAGTGGGGCAATGTTTTCTTTTCTTTTTCTGTTTTTCGGAGGATGCAATGATTGCTATGTTTGTCTACACACTTTCTGTTCTGCCGGTATCAAACAACCACTTGGGGATACCTGGATAATCAAAACCAAATAAAGATCAAAATTCTACTCTGTCGCATTTCCAGGATGTTCAAGGACAATAACTATTATGTCTGTGGCAGTTTGCCAGTATATGAGTCAGGTCCCAGGTACATCATCTGGTAACTCTAAATTGACCACAGCTTTCTACCACATTCCCTGCCCTGTGCCGTTTCCCCCATCAATTTAGAAGATGAATCTATTTCTGTTTTATTTGTAACAGCAATATCAATAATTATCTGCTGATGCTTCCATTAGAGGGAAATTCCAGAATTGCAACATGTCAGGGGTTTCCAGGCAGTTTGTATAAAGATGCCAGCTTCTAAATGAAGCTTTTATTATCCACCTACTCACATTAGACACATCAAAACAAATGAGTTTTCGACATCAGGTTCAGGCGGCACCATGGAGAGAACTCTCTTCATTATTTTTTGTTTCTTTTCAAAAAAAAAGGGAACAGGCAAGCATGAAGTAGTCTTTTTTTTTTTTTTAATTTTATTTCATTTTTGTAGCTCTGTGCGTGCAAGCTGGAAAATATTGTGAAAAGAGATGAGTCCAACAGGCTTTGTAAATAAGCTAAGGTCTAGCTGTGGAGGAGGAACCTTGATGACTGCTCAGAATTGCAATTCATCCAGTGCCGAATTGGTCCCTTTGGTATAGCTTTGCCTAGTCAAGAGTTAAGAGGCTCTACCAGTTCTACTGAAAGCCTATTTCATGGGTCTCCCTGGTTGAATACTAATGCTCATCCTACCATTACATGTGCTGTTGACATCTTGACTATATTTTATGCATGGTTTGTACGGTTCAGAACAGTCAGAACCATTGGTACAGACAATATAATTAGAGGAGTGTCTATAGCAAGGGGGTGCTATCCTAATGGGTAATAATCAGCCTATGAAAAAAATTAGCACGGCGTTTAAGACAGTTGCTGCCCTGCAAGATAAATTTCCCTGCAATCTGGCAGGATATGAGGACTGTGCCCATTGCATGTACATGGAAGATGGGAGTATACCAAGTCAGAGGCTGCTTAAAGTTCACCATTCCACTGAGGTTACATCTCTTTGAAAGCCTTTTGTGCTTGCTACTGGAGTTTGGGGATGGCCGGGGGTATTTAGGATTCTGCAAATGCTGAACGCAAAGTGGCAGCAAAGGTTATGAGTTCAAAGTGCTCTGAGAAAGAGACAGAAAAGGGACGGGGGCTGTCAAACATTTAACAGAGTGAGAAACCGAACATGGCTTGATCTTGTAGTTTCTTTCATTTACTCAGCACTTTAAAAAACACAGGGTGATAATTGGATGTCAAGGACATTTTGTCAGTGCCAATATTTTAAGTCTCTTCTGCTAGCGTTGGCCCCATTGCCCCTTCTCTTTTTGTTCTTCATGTTGTGTGTATTGTGGTGGAGGAAGCCTTCGGTACAGAACAGGGGCAGCCTGGGTACCAGTGATGAAGCTCCCCCAGGATGTCCTACCACTGTCCAACCCCAAACTGGAGCATCCCACTAATGTAGCTGGGTTATGTCAGGCTCCATGGGCCATGCAGGCCTCAGTGTTTGCTATGACAGCAGCACAGATTCCCCAAAATTGCAGCAAGGGAAATTTAGGTCAGCGATTATGAAGAACTTTCTCATGATGAGAGTAGTTAAGTATTGGAACGGGCCACCTGAAGAGGTTGCAGAGTCTCTATCCTGGGAGGTTTCTAAGGGCAGGTTGGACAGACTTTTGTCTAGGATGGTTTAAACTGGGATGATCCCATCTTGAGCAGGATGTTGGACTAGATCAGTAGTGCTCAACCCCTGGCCCATGGAGCTGGGCCACCTGTCCCATGAAGCTCTCCTGAGTCCAGAAATTTGGTGATGAGGGAGAGGTGGCAGCAACTGCCACTTCCATGCTGCCAAATTTCCAGATCCTGGTGAGTCCCACAGGCTGGACGATAGAAGGACCCTGCATGTTATATCAGGTAGGCAGGGCCCAGCAGAGGCAATGCAGAATCCAATCCCAGCATGCTGGGCTGGATGGAGTCGGGGGGGGGGGG
>NW_017728993.1:21108737-21126579 GCF_001723915.1 Gavialis gangeticus | reverse complement strand
GGGGGGGGGGGGGCTGACCCCAGTATCCAGGGCAAGGCAGACGTGGCATAGGGCTGAACAGGGAGTGCTGGGCCCAATCCAGGTGAGCAGAGACAGGCAGAGGGCACTCAGGGCCTAACCCAACTCATGGACTGGCCCTGCACCATTCATCGGGCCCCGCTGGACTAGATGATCTCCTGAGGTCCCTTCCAAGCTCAACTTTTCTATGATTCTAGGAGTTCACTGGGAACTGAAGGAAAACTGAGAAAAAAGGTTTGATATAGACCATAAGATGGGGACAACATACAGTCAGTACCAAACTGTGTATTTTCAAACCGGAGGATGAGAAATCTATGTATGCGCTACTGCCAACACACAGAGGAACCTGGTCCTCTATTCTGACTGCCGTCAGAGCACCAAGGGACTGCAGTTCCTACCCCTGTGTGGCGAGCCTGCCGACAGCAGCCCACCTGCTGGCTCGAAAAGGGCTTTGAGTGATTGGCAGGGTATTCCCACCAATCTGGTAAGGCTGGAGAAGGGCTTGCCCCACTCCTACCTACCCAGGGCGAGGCGAAGAGCCTGGACCTAGGTGAGGACTATGCCCCTCCCCATCACCCTGATTGGTCCTTCTACAATCTGGGGGTGGAGCCTCCAGAGGGTATAAAAGAGCAATATGCGCAGCACACAGGAGGCTGTGACATGGGACGGAGAGGAGCGTGGGTGAAGAAGAGCTGGTAAGAGCTGGCCAGTGTGGTGGACAGTTGCCCTGAAGAGCCCAAAGACCGCTTCGCTGGATGGGAGTGGTGACTGGCTGCATCCCCAGCCCCGCCACTGAGAAGCGTGGCATCAGTGCACAGCTCGGTGCATGGGGCAGGATGCTGGGAGCTGCACGAGGCAGCCCGGGTCTCCAACCCCTGGTACAGGGCCAGGCACTCGGTGCACAGGTGGTGCACGGAGCAAGACCTTGGGAGCCGCACGAGGTAGCTCAGGTCTCCAGCTCAGTCGGTGCACGAGCAGCACATGGACCAGGACCCTGGGAGCTGCTTAGAAGCGGCTTGGGTCTCCAACCCCTGGCACGAGGCCAGGTAGCGGTGCATGGTGGGTGCACGGGGTCTGAGTGGGACCCAGACCCTGGGAGCCACTCAGAGGCAGCTCGGGTCTCCAACCCCTGGCACAAGGCCAGGAACCCGGTGCACCCTACAGCAGTGTCACTGGGGGGGTGGCAAGCGCTGACCAGCAATTGGCGACCACCCGTAGATGCCGCCGACAGTGGCAGCCAGTGGTAACCGGCGACTGCCCACAGCTGCCACCGGCGGTGCCAGCTGTGGCCAACTGCAGGAGGTGCACTGCTAATCTCAGGGGGTGCACATGTAATGGGGGGAGGAAGGCCAGAAGGGCACCGGAGATCTTCGCCCCTCCTCCTTGTTACTGGGGCAGAGCCACTGCTCCAGAACAGCCTGGACCTTGGCGCCCCTTAAAGAGTTCATTTGCACCTTCTTGCGCCTTATATTTTGTAAGTTAGTGCCTCATATTTTGTGTATTTGCATTTTATGGTTGGGAGTTGGTATTTTAATAGAGTTTAATATTGCCTGGTCTTTATGCTTTGTTCTGGTTTACTTACCTGTAATCCTGAGTAGCGGGGAAGGTAAAGGAGTGTACATATATTGCATATAGTTCCACGTTTTGTATACGTATATATTTATATATCTATTCTTTCCTATGGTTTATTGTATTAATAAATGTGTATATAGTTAAGTTCACAGAGTGTCCTGGCTTGGCTCTATAGGGGCAGGAGGGAAACTGCATGCAGTCAACAGTTTCACCCTGCGGTGCACCTGCCCTGCTAACCTTTCCCTTTGGTTGGAGAGGGGAGTACATAACCAGGTACTACCCGGGTTACACAAGCAGGATCCAACTACCTGACAAGTATTCAGAAATAGCAACTGCAATGACCAACTCGTAATCCTTCTGCCTGCCCAGCCCATGAGAAAAACAGCTTGATTCGTTTTGTCTGCATATATGTGTTTGTGTGTGTGCGTGCGAGTGAATATGCATGCATGTGCCTGCACGTGCATGTGTATGTGAACATCTGAGCGAGCAAGAGAAATCAGAACAATGACATTTGTGCTTAGCTCAAAATCTACAGAAGTACTGATACAAGTCGCAACCTGCTGTATACCTGGATCATGCTGGCTTCGGCTGCTGTACTAGAGCGCCAAATCAATGTCTTGCTTTTCACGGAGAGGTGGGCAATACTGCATAGGGTAAGGACTGGACTGAGCGTGCCCAAGCCGGCAGCCCTTGGCAGATGCTCACAAACATCTGGATGAATCTCTACCCCATCGCTATTTTGTTGGCTCCTCCAGAGCTTCCTAGTACTGGCTGAGACTGGAAGCCAACGTGCAAAAATGGCCTGAGGAAGGCTCTTCTCATCACATGTCCAGCCTGGATAGAAGCAGAACAGCTGGAGACATTCACAGCGAAGTCTGTTTGTTTGTGATTATCTGCCAAATGTTGGAGATCCAATAGGTTCAGAGAAGGATCCAAACTTCACGTCCTCCCCCAAACCAGAATGAATCTCCCCAGGGCGCTCCTGTGTATCATCATTCACATTCCTAAGACATACAGACTGTCGAAGCACTGGGAGGGACTGGGGGGGTGTGTGTGTCCATTACTGGTTTTCAATCAAGAAGATTTTCTGCTCCTATTGCGCGCTGGCCTGCTTAAAACAATTCACTGCAATCACAGGCCTGAGAATCACATACCCAGCCTGGTTCTGTCTCTGTGCAGATGCAATAAAAATCTCAATTTGGAAACCAGTTAGCAGTACAAGTCGTTAGGGGAGATACTAAGTGTGGCTGCTTTAATAGCTCACTGATCATTTAATAATGTCACTACTGCGGAGTGCAGCGGCACCATCCGTCAGCTTTTGTTTTGCTTTTTGAAATTCAGGGTCATTCCACTTGCAAGCGGGTGGATTATCTCTCTTCCCCCTCTCACAAAGCACTGCAAACTGCTTTAAATAATTAGAAACAGGATGGCTCCTTCAAGTTCACAATCTCATTTTCATAAGGTCCAGTGTCATTTTTGTTGGAACAGGAAGTGAAGCTTTGGTGGTGACGAGGATTTGACAAGGGCAAAACAGTTAGCAGCCCCTGTTCATCTTTGATAAGTCCTGTGGGGTCTCTGCCAAGCAGATTGGATCTCTGTTTTTATGTCTCATCTAGAGGACAGCACCTCCATCAATTTGAAACACTGCACCGGGTTATTAGTTTGTGGAATTCATCCAGCTTCAGTCCTAAGCAGGTTTTAAAACAATGACCTTCCAGTCCAGAGGCACCACTTCCCAGCCCCGCAAACTCTTTTGTTGCAGGCAAACAGATTTAAGTTCCCCTAAAGACTGAGGGGGAAAGAAAAACGAGACATGCAGAGCAAGAAAGATGAATCTTTTTAACAGCTCAAAATTAAAAATTGGAAGATGCTCTTTGTCTGACAACACTGCCTGCTACAGCAAGTCTTCATCTACTGCAACAAAAATCATGTTATTTATGAAAAGAGGAGCATTTCTTTTGCGTGTCCCAGGTGACTGTGGCCAGGGAGTGTATTGTCATTCCCCTATCGTCTCAGGAGAAATATAGATTACATTCCCTAATACATTTATAAGAGCTCCCATCAGTGGATAAAAGCCATTCCTAAACTGTGGGTTCAAATGAGAATGCTAATGGAAAATGGCATTAACTGGCTTTCAACCGCAGCACTACATCGTGCCAGGCTGGATCAAAACTGGTTTACTAATTTATTACAGCTCTGTTTTTCCCTCTGCTCAGTTGGTCCCATTGTTTCCATGGGGCCGAATTTCATCTTTGTATTAACCAATGCCTCCCCGGCCCGGTCCGATGGCAGGTGAAACGGGCAGTTTAAATGAAGTGACAAAGCACCTGGGGGGGTTGGGAAGAAAGTATTATGTGGACTTTTCCTTTCAAACGATCAACCTCTAACACGTGTACTTGTGCAAACCTGACTAGATGAGGGCTGGCTAAATAGTAAACACTTCCCATAGAAAAGCTGTCTGATAAGCTGGGTTAGCTTCCAGTGGAAGATACGTTCATAGATATTCTTGTGTGTGTGTATGTGTGTGTATGTATATATATGTATATATATATATATATATATGATAAGCAGTTAGAAATGGCTAGCAAAGAGGGAATTTGCAAACAGGCTAGAGACTTGGAAGCTCGTCCTGTTCCCACTGAAGCATACAGCAAAACTGCCTGTTGACTTTGGTGGTACCAAGCCTGGAGCCCTATGGTTGGCCAAGTACCCTGATGGTGATGGATCTGGGGCCTAAAAATTCCCCCTTGCAATAATCCTGACTTTTTGAATCCCAGCCAGATGTCTTTCTAACAGGCCCAGCCTGACTTAGCCATAAGATGTGGGAATGGCAGGGTCACGTTTTCTGGTCTTGTTCTGCAGGCAGTCAGGTGAAAGGATCGTAACGGTTGTTTCTGACCTTGGGAGTTTGAACCTTTTTGTGTAGTCTGGAAATACCAATAGGATAGTCTTTTTCCTAGCATCTCAGTGCATGATATTATAGTCTTTACTGCCCCATCTCACAGAATCATAGAAAAGTAGGACTGGAAGGGACCTCTGGAGGTCTCGTCTAACCCCCACCTGGTGCAAGATCACCTCTATCCAAACCGTCCCATACAAATCCATAATACAACCTCCTAGTAAAATTGCCATTGCCCCTGACACAACACACAACATAACACCCTAACCTGCCACAGGTAAAGCAGGGGGACCATGGTAGCCAACATCCTGCTGCTGTAAAAAGTTGTTAATATATCCCAAGTAGAGGACCATGCCTACCCCGCGACAAAGGAAGGCAAAACCCCCCAAAGTCCATACCCATCTGACCATCTCATCTGTTCTTGGTTCCTAACCAGACCCAAAAAGAGTCTTGTGGAAGCAAAGCATGACCGCAATGCTGTTATCTCCGTTTATATTTTTTTTCTGTGTTTTTTTACAGAAGGAACCAGTTGCAAGATGTGGGTTGACTCCATTTCTGGTTTGCCCTCTCCTTCCTGACCCAACTGATGGTGGTGAAAAATGACAGAAATGAAAGCTGTCTGCAGCCCTCCCTGGACAACGAGAGGCCTGCAATTTTGCCAGGCTCCTGACATTTCTATCTTTTCATGTCTAGGTCCTGGAATCAGTCTCCAGAGTGTAGTCTGATCAATGTCACAGATGTTGCAAGGTGCACGCTGTATTATCCATGTTATCATTTAAATACAGATGATATCCTCTACTTTCATTAAGGGCGATACTGAAAGAGCTAGATCATGGCCAAGATAAGCAACGGGAGTGCAGAGAGGCCTCCGAGCCGTGAGAACGCACTGTCCCTCAGGAGGGTAGGAAATCCAGCATGCTAAAAGACCCAACTTATGTCCTCTCCTCCAGAGTGGTCCCATGCTACAAACATCATTGGACACCCCAGGTCTTGTGTGCTAAGAGCAAAACAAAGATGATTAGGGCTGATGTTTGAATGGGCAAATGTAGGCAGAAGGTGGCTCCTGTTGCTTCCGCATTTCCCTAGTGCGGCTGCCCAAAGCTAGCCCAAACTTTGACACGTCAGTGTGAAGACAGACGTTATGCACAAGCCAACCAAAGGAGCTGTTCTACTAAGGGCCCTCTCCCCTCTGCTTATGAACTACAGAATCATTATCATACGTATGAAGAATAAAGCTTCTCCATAGAAGTAAAACCTAATCTCATGGTACCAAAACCAAGAGGAAAAGAAGGCTTACATACAGTCACAACCATACAGAAACACATTAAAAGGTAGCTGGTATATCCAGCAAATGGGCAATGCATCTGCAGGAATCCTCTGCACACCAGTGCCTGATACTCGCCGAATGATAGCATCTGTGGGTATCTCAGTGGTCTCCAGGCACAGAGGTTGGAGTCCCTTGCCATCTTGGGTAGATGTCTATCCATACTTTCTTGAAAACTCCAGTGAAGAAGAATCCCCAACTTCCCTGGGATGCCTGTCCCACTGTCCTGCTGCTCTTACTGATGGTTTTCCAGAGATTTAATCTAAGCCTGCTTTGTGGCAATTGAATCCCGCTGCCTTCTGGCCGATACTGTGGTAAGCAAGAACAATCATCCTCTTCTTTGTGGTAGGCTTTCAAATGTTTGAAAATTATATTTTAACTCACGTTAAGGTGTATGTCATTCCAATCCCCCCCTCGATACTAGCACGTATTATAGTTTTCAAGAATTTAACTAAAATCGGAATATTATGGCTTCACTGGAGCTACATTAAGAATAAACCCGGTCCATTATTCACATGTAGGCTGCAACAGAGGATCCCACATTAAGCCCTGGGATATGTTTAGTTGCACTACCACAGTGTCAATAGGGTAAGTCTTGTCCAGTTATTTTAATGCTTCTGATCTCTTTTACTGTTTTCCAGATCTGGAAAGAAGCCCTTGTAAGAGACCTGACCTCAGCCATTCACGTAGTCAATGAAAAATCACAGAGCTGGGTTTTTGTGATATACTGAAAGAAAGAGAGAGGGAGGAAAAAGTAATTTTCAAGTGAAAAATCCAACATTGGCAATTTTCTTCTGTCTGCCCAATGTTCTGAAATACACGAGGGAAGGAGTAGCAGGAAAACTGGAGACTTAATCATTGTTTTAATTCCAGCTTCCAGCGAGCCTGGAAATGCAAGAACAGCTGCACCATTTCCAACTCCAAATGGAAACCCGAAGTAGCGAGTAGCAAATAAAGTACAAGCGGAAGTTTTTCAAGACCCTGTTGATCCATACCAGAGCGCACCTTACGCACTTTGAAATACACCCCTCAATTTCTAGCGGCTCTTATTGCACATGCTAAGCTTTGGTTTTATAACTAATGCTCACGGGGCTCCAAATGAAATCAGCTCCATGCTTGACAGCAAAAATTGACTGACGCTGTCTAACAGTTCAATCACTGGGAGTTCAGAGAGTGCAAAGGTCATAATTTAGGGGCCGGATGAATGCTTCCTAAATGTTACGTCTCCCTTCCCTTCCCCCCTCCTTGCAAATTATTTTAGGAGAGGACATAATTATAAGCACTGATGAAAGGGAAGCCAAAAGGGATAACAAATGTGAGAAACGACAGGACTTTTAAAGGCCTCCTAGATACATCACTTGTCAAGCTAAAAGGAGGGCAGACACAGAGCACAATCAACACAGTGACTGCAGAATTTGTGTTATTCGGAGAAAAAGATGAGTTGTTTGGGGAAGGAAAATTTCATTTGAATCTCAGGCTGCATTCTGGGTATGCCCTGAGTAAACAGAGCATCAGGAAGAGAAGATCCTGGCCCTATGGGCTCCAGGCTGTGGCGATAAGCAACTTGGAGGGCCACCAATAGAGGACTGGGACAAGATATATTAAAGAGACTAACCAAAGGGGACCGATGTCAATGAGAACTGTCATAGGATCACAGGAAAGTAGGGCTGGAAGGTCATCTAGTCCATCCCTGACTAAACCATCCCAGCCAAGGGTGTAAGCTGCTGTTGGAAACTTCTAGGGATGGAGATCCCTTAATTTATCCAGGTAGCCTATCCCAGTGCTTGACCACCCTCACAGTTAGAAAATTCATGCTAATTTTTACCCAAAATTTCCCTTGCTGAAGCTCGTAGTCCCATCCCCTCCAGCCACAGAGAAAAGCCCATCTCCATCCTCTCTGTAATCAACCTTTAGGTATTTTAAGACTGTGATCTGCTCTTCTCCAGACTAAATAACTCTTTTAGCCCTTCCTTATCAGCCTTGCCTCCCAGGCCACTACTCATTTTGGTAGCTCTGTGCTGGACTCTTTCCAAACTGCACACCAGTGTGCAGTTTGGAAGGGCTGCGAGATTAAGTGGGATTAGCCTTGGACCATTTTGAGGTGACCCCTCCTGTTATGCACCCAGTGCCCCAAAGTACCTGATGTACCTCATCTACAGACCTGAAAAGGTTACAGAGAAAGGGTTATGGACAATTTAAGTCGAGCAAAGATTACTATTTCAAAAGTGGACCTAAAGTTCCCTGAAGTCAATGCAAAGACGTCCACTGACTGCAGTAAACTTCAGATCTGATCCTTCGGTGCCAAGGCCGTTGGCCTGCACATTGGACAGAACATCTGGGCAGATGGTTTGCCCTCATAAATGAGGCAATGCTGACAGCCAAAGGCTTCCTCAGAGGAAAACAGATGATTGTCCCTGACACTGTACCTTTAAAAACACTTGCAGTCTCCAAGTAATAGTCATGCTTCAGTGTGTTCAACATTTCGGCTGAGCTCGGTACAAAACGCAGTGATTTAAAGCTGGGAGATCAGACGGGATTCAGCAAATTCAGAATTATTTATTTCTTTAGTGCAGAAAGCCTGGCTACAGATTATTTACTGCAAATGGGTCTGTTTGGGGGAGGAGGGGGGAAAGATTGATTGAACATTTTCAATTAAAACAAGCAGTCTTTTAAAAAGATTTAAGGTTTTATCAAGACACAGGGAATAATTCAAGGGGCTGGAGTCCTGCTAACTCCATGGCCATGGATTTGGGGGGCGGGGTGGGGGGGAAGGAAAGGGAATTTTGTATTTTGGGAGAAGGGTCGGAGGAGGAAAAATAGGAAGGGGTGGGAGGGAATCTCCTTATCATTGTCTCTTCTGCAGCATTAATGTATTTGTCTCACGGAGTTACCTCCAGCATCTGCAACTATTGATTCAGAAAGAGGCAACGGTGGGCAGGCTGAAGAGGGTGGGAAGGGCTGGTCGGGAGCTACGTGATCTCTCCAGGCAGTGCATATTAAAATGAGATGTGGCGGTGGATCCCAAAAGGGACCGGTGCTGTGCACAACAGGCAAAGCACCCCTGCCCTCTACAAAGGGTGGGCCTGATTGGAAAATCCTGGGGCCCCCCAGCAGCCCAGCGGTAGGGCCGACTCCTTGATCAAGGCGACTTCTGGCACCCGAGTTAAGTCTGGATGGTGCGAAACTGGGACCGCTTGCAATACCAGCCTACACAATGTAAGTACATCATTAAGTGGCTGAATGTCTCCCCCAGGGCTTCCCACACCCGCGGGGTGGTGAGAAGTTCAATATGGGCTGTAACAGCATGGTAGAGCCATTGCAGCAGATTTTGACTCTGGACCTCCCTGTGACATTTGGGCTAAGATTGAGTGTGCATTCGCCATTACACATCTTTAAACACTGATACACCGTTTGCCTGCTGGGGCACCATGTTTGCTTTCAGTTTTGGCTCCCGTTCGCAGCAATAAAGTTACCAGCGATGCAAACGATGTGGTGTTCTCTCTCTCCTGGGCTAGCCTCACCTTTCAACCACTGTAAAGCTACAAGAGACATTGCTCCTCATTTCCATAGGCCTGATCTAACTCTCATGAAGGTCAGCAGGAGTAACAACAGGCCCATAATGAGTGAAATCAAACCAGGAGGGGTTTTTAGGACTGAAGTCAGGCTTTGCAGTCTAGGAAAGCTTTCTGCACTAAAGCCTCGTCCAGTCCAAAGCAGCTTGTCCAGCACTCATTGGATGGGATGTCACTGCATGATGAGGGAAGCTGTAATAAAATGCATTGTTTATGCACAATAGGATGGGACTATGCTGAAACATCCCTAGCAGGCCTACTGCTAAACTGCCTCATCTTTGTCCTTTTAAAGATGGCATCTCTACCTAGCTTTCTACAGCAATCCAGCTGGGGGGTTGAGTGCGCTATCACAGGAACTGCGACGCAGGCATGTGCCACGCTGTTATCCACCGCATGCTTTGGAGCAATGACACCACTGTATTGCAACAGCGTCCCTCTCCCCGGCTATATGGGGAACCAAGGGATATGTCCATTGCTCCCTTTCTCCAGTCTCTAGACCTCAGTTCTGGGTAATCTCATTCACAAAGACATTTAACTACCCTCTCTACACAGATGACTCGTGGGTCTGCCTTGTGACCCATCACCTTCTAAACAGAGTAAAATACTGGCCCGTATCTCTGCCATCTCCATGCCAATGCTAGAATAAGGCTCTCACTCTTCCCCCACAAACTCTGCTGACTATTTCCTTTCTGGATCCCTATAGACAAAATCATCATCCCACCCGTGCCTCAGGCCTGTCACCTGGGTATCAGCTCCACCTCAGACCTCTCTCTGGGTCCCCACATCTGGGCAAGAGCGAAGTCTGGTAGGTGCTTTCTGTATTGCACCTCAGAGATACGAGCTTGCCCATGCATCCGCACCAACTCTCAGTATCTCATGGTTTGCTTAATGCTACATTTTTTTCTCTTGCCTGGATCAATGCAGTCTGGTCCCACTGATATCTATCCAAAAGCTGGTGGCATGGTTTAGTTCCCTGCCCAGTTGCTTTGACCCCTTCACTGGTTCCACCCTTTCTAATGCATCAAATATAAGCCCCAGTCCCCATCACCCAGAGACTCCATTACCCACTTGTTACACAGTACGGTGGTACGTTCTCCCATGCTTCCTCTCACTCGTGGGATGATGTCCTTGTTCTGCTTCAAGGTCCCCCTTAAAACTGCCTTAGTCTGTCATGTTTACCATAGCCATAAATTAGCTTGCAAACCTCTTTGCCTCAGTCTTCTTTTCTGTAACAATCCTATATCCAGTTTTGTAACTGTCCTTCTTTTCTGTAACAAGCCTGCATCCAGGCAAGCCCATACACACAGACAGATACAACCACAATATCCAGACACACAAACAAACCAGCTACAACCTCCTACTCCAGCTCTCACACGCATTCTTCCAGCTATGAGTGCAAATATACACGTGTGTACATGCACATGCCTACCCAGACCTCCTCCCATCCCATTTATACACGTCTAGCTCTGCACTTGTTCACCCGACTTCTCCTTCCACATCCAAGTGCATGAAAGAATGCAAGCAAATTCAGCGTAATAAAATACACAATAAAACATTATTCACTTAAAATACCAGCATAAAAGCTAATGAGAATGGCCAATTTGTAAAAAAAAAAAAGGGGACATAATTGGGCAGCTGTCATTGTGAAAGTGTCTTTGGAAAATGAAGCTTGCAGGCATTCTCTTAAAAGTTAGATGCAAAGAGATGGATGCCGGGGAGAAATGACATCTGTACCCTACAGCCAACCACCATTGCCACATTGCAGCCCCAAGCTGGCTGCATTTCAGGGTGGATGAAATGGCTCTTTGTGAGTTGGCTGTATAGCCTGGGAAGATCCTTTGGGATGACAGGGAGTGCGCACAAAGACACCCATTGCGAAGTGAGAGCAAAAGGCTGCCCTGCTGACTCGGTGGGATGAGGCTGAGAGGCATGACCCCTTGTCCTGCCCCATCAAGCACCGCTTCTAATGACTATGTCAGATCATGTAAGGCAGCAGGGAGAGCTCCTCCAAGCGAATGCAGATCCCCCTCCCTGAAAACATTTACACCAGTGTGACTCCCTTCATTTCAGAGGCCTCCAGTTTAATGCTGGGGAAGAAGGGAAGAGAAAGCAGGCTGTTACTGTTCCTGAGCTGAATGGGAGTTTGCCTGTGACAGGAAGGGCTAAAATATTTTATAAATCCCTTTTTTTTCCTCCCACGTCCTATTGCCTCCCTTTATAATTCCCATTTCTGGATACACTTAGCTTTTTTCTAAAACCTTTGATTTTCCTTTTTTTGTTTTTTTTTTTTTTTTTGTTTTACGTACAAGCTGCGAGGCAGCGATAAGGTGCTATATATAAACATATGTACGTATGTATATTTATCCTCCTCCACAAATAGTACCGCTTTGCCACCTCCGATTGCAATCACAAAGCCCTCACTAAAAGCCGAGGGAAGGCTGCTTGCCAGGGCCAGCCTGCATTTTTTATGGCCCGCTCCCTGGGGACGTGTGTCGGCGGCTGTGGGACGATGCCCTTCCTCCTCCAAGGTTAGGATGCTGATGACTGTTCTTCTCCTCGCAGCATCCGACTGGAGATGCAACATGGTGGGTTGGGATTTTTGAGGCTTGAGCCACCTCTCCTTTAGAGGAGCATCAACTGAGCCTAAGGAAGAGGGTGTACAACAGGTGGAAGGGAGAGGGGAGTCGGGCTCCTTCCACTAAAGCAAGCAGCTCCTCGGGGCATTAACAGACAGACATCTACATTCACTGGTGAGCTGGCTTTGAAGACAAGGTGTATCCTTATGAAAAAGGTGTTCATACCACCTATCTGTGACTCCCTACCCCGTACCAAATCTGTAGCCTTAGGGATTTTTTTTCCAGAGGCCTATCTGGCAGTTTGGCATATTTTCATTAGCTGGCATCTCATTTATGAAAGTCGCTTGCCATTACCATTTTCCTTTTGAACGATGAACCTTCTTCATTAATTCTTGCTCTGGCAGAGCCCTAATGCAGTTGGATGGGGATGTGGACTTAAGGAAGAGACCCTGTGAGTGGGAACATAAATACTTGTTTCTTTTAAAAGCAAAACCAATGACACTTTTAGGTGTGACCTAATAATGCAGGGATGTTGGCCACTGGTGGGCTGATGTGACCCCTGGCTCACTGCTCCCCTGCCCCCCTGTCTGTCTGGGTTGTCTGGGACCTACCCAGTGGGGTCTGGCTGGGTCTCCAGGGTATGCGAGTAATAAAAACGACTGCCTTTCCGCTTCTATTAGGAAGTCCAGGAGTCGTCTGTCTCAGTTTCCAGAACGAGTCCCACACGAGGAGTGCACATGCAACATGGGGCTCAAGCCTTAACCTGGTGTTGCCATTTTCACCAGGTGAGATGATGGCTCCATCCCCGTGGGCTGTTCAGCCATTGGTCTTGCTCCAAGAACATGTTCAGTAGTCGATATCCAGTGTGGCTTTGTGACGTGGCCCCTGGGAACGAGACCAATACTAGCAAACTCCTTTTACTCAATGGCCCCCAGGCAGGATCCATTTTCGGTCATGCTAAGCCTGCGATAGAGGCATGCTGGCAGCTTGGCCCAAGCCGTCAGCTGCATTGAGTCTCTGTGGGGTGAACTGTTAGAGCAGCGGTCTTCCAAACCAGTCTAAAGGCTGTGGGTTCAAAGCCTGCTCCCAGCAGGCTTTACTTTGATTTTTTTTTTTGCTTTTCCAAAGGAGGCTTTTCTTGTCATTTCTTGTGTCCCCTTTACCATTCAACCTCATGCCCTGGGTCCTATTCAAGCAGATAGAAACAGCCACCTTTTGGCACGTGGAAGAGTATGACTTGCCTCAACGTCATGCCTCAGGAGCTCCATCATGGTTCCTGATCCTGGAGCTGGCTTAACTTTGGCACAGATGCGAGGCCTTCCCCAAATGCCACCCCTCACCCCCAGAACAGCTGAGGGTCCTACATTGCTGTCCCATTGCCCTCAAGGGAGGGTGTAAGGAGTAGTGGTAGAAGCTGGCTTGTTGGCTTTCTGCTCATTAGTGTATATTGGAAACATCCCTAGCAAAAGAGATGCAACCCATTACCTTCCCAGGAAGAAGAGTGAGGGCTCAGGATCTTGCTGTCCCTCTCCATTACCAATCCCACAAGCCCCAAATTGCCTCTCCACCTCCCAAGACATCTTCCGACGTGAAATGCTACCTCTCCCTTGAGACGCCGTTTCCCGTCACGTCTCGATAGGCCGGGCGCCCACCCCACAACAACCTGCTTCTCCTCTTCTCGTCGCTCGGCTGTTGTTTAAACTTCTTGCTGCCTTTTCCTTCTAATTAAAATATCGGTTGCCCTCTGGCTTGCTTTTCAAAGCGGGGTGGACAGCATCGCCGGCAGTTCAAACAAACAAACAAACAAACCGAACGAAGGAACAGAATCCATTAGGAGCTGCCACTGCTGACTGTCGCCCTTTCAAATGCATCACGTTGAAAAGGTTAATGATTCTGAAAGGGGTGGAAGAAGCAGGGGAGAGAAAAAGGGAGAGGGGGGAAGGGTCTCATCGGGCAAGGTGCTGGCATGGGAATCCAGGCAGCTCAGCACCATGCAGGACTGGACCCCAGAGCCAGACAGCCCTGTTTCCTTGGCAAAGCCTCCCTGTAAGGTATCTATAATTTATTAGAAGGGGTGGCATGCTGAATAAACAGTGCATGGAGACAAAGCAGCGATGGTCGCTAACTAAAATCCCCGGGGGCCTGACATTTTCAATCTTTAGCTCCCATTCGAGTCCCTGGTCTCCACTAAGTGAGCAAGCCAGAGAGCTGAATATCGACAAAACATAATGAGCTCATTGAGATCTAAGCATTGCAATTAGCAGGGAAGAAAGGAACAGAGGGGCTGGGAGGCAGACCGTAATTATTTATAATGTTGATAATAACTTACGTTTAGTTAAAAATATAAATCTATCCCGATGCTTGATGGCATTTTCTACCCCTCAATTAGCTCAACACTCAATGAGTAAGTGATACCCAAATAGATAAAGGACAATGGCTGAGAGAGCCTGCAGGCTGTGTTCATACTGGGATACCATTGTGAGAAAGCCAGTGGGCTGCAGATCCAGATAGAAGCGAGCAAAGGAGCATCCTCTCCTTGCTGGCTCTTACAGACCCCTGGAATTAAGGGGCAGATAACAAAGTTTGGGCCAAAGGCAGGCACATTTTAAACCTTCCTAATACCTAAGAGGCAGAGAGAACAGCTGATAGAAAAGGAGTACTTCCGTGCTCAAGGAAGATCCCGTAGTTTGGATCTCACCTCCACTGAAACAATAAGCAGAGGCAGGGCCGAATTACCCCTAAGGTGAAGTAGGCACGTGCCAGGGGCAGCGGCGTTTTGGCATTGTGATTTTTTTATTAAAGTTAAAAAATTGTTGTTGTTATTATTATTATTATTATTACACTATATATGACACATGTGATTATTACTATTATTATTAATAATAAAATATGTATCATATATAGTATTCTAGATAGGGACAGCAAACAGTGCATCAATTCCCATACACTGCAATACACCCTTGATACCTTTCTGTTGTTCTACCTGCAGTACAGGTGAATGCTAGATGTTGATATATCATTGGCTCAGAAAAAAGGAAAGTCAGAGTAGATATGTGGCACTAAAGACCGTGTGCCTAGGGGTGTGTGAGGTGCAAATCTGGCCCTGAGCAGGGGTGACCCTTACCAAAGGCTTTTGTCTCCTCCATTCTCTGAGCCAACAAAGACCAAATAATGTTCTCTCCCAGGGACAGGGAGAGCATAATTCCCAATGGAAAAAGAGATCACAAGGAAAGCAAAATGGAGAGCAAAACCAATAGATGACACAGAAAGGAGAAACTGCCATGCCCGTAGCCTGGTAGTTCCCAAATGGGTAGCCTTGATAGGAAATTGTTTCCTTTCATATGCCAAGGAATATCCAGATACATTGGGGTTAAACTCTGGCTTTCTCCCTGCACACGTACAGAAATGGCCAGAGACCAAAATTTAGTGAGGCTCCTTAATTAAAACTCAAGTGAGATGTTAAAATAAAATAAGAGAGAGAGGGGGGCGCGAGAAAAGGGGGGTGGGGAGAATGGATGGAAAGAGAAGACGACCATATTTCAGTCAAACATGCTTTAAGAGAATGCAGGAGGTGCTGGGTGAAATTGAACGGGAGAAAAGCAAAAACAGAGTAAATGGAAATTGTTCAAAGATAATTGAATGTATGTCCGAGTGCTTGCGTGTGCCAGCTAGCAATAAATACGCTGCCTGGGAAAGCAAGGCAGTATGGGCAAATAGAGGAAGTGCAAAAAAAGCAATCAAGGGGAAGAAAGAAGCGTATGAAAGCAGGGCTGCAGTGCTGGAGGGTACAGGAACAGAAGACAAGGGAGGACAGGTTAAACAATGAGGCTGAGAGGCTGGAAATGATGCAGAACTAGAGATCGGGAATTGCATCCCAATAGGGCCCTTCAGCCTGCGTGCGATGAGCCGGGAGTTTGGAGGACTGGGCTGAGATCTGCATTGTAGATGATGGCAGTTCTCAGGGGTACTTGATCTGGAGGGATTACCTCTCCCTGGTTCTGGTTGCCACCCCAATGCAGCAGGCCTTGAAATCAGGCCTGGTTGTAGAGACAGTTCCACTGCATCTGAGACAAATACATTGCAGCAAGTAGAGTAATAATGTACCATGGCTCCTCTGCTCGGTGAACAGCGTAGGTTCCCAGAAAGTCCCCAGGGCAGGCAGTGCACACCTCACATCCTTTGCTAGGACCTCGGTATAGATGGCTATATCCTGTACAGGAGGGATCGTGTAGATAAAAGGGACGGGGGTGTAGCTCTCTATGTTAAGGAAAGCTACACGTCCCTGAAAACTGATATTGGGGACCAGGGTGGATGACTGGAGACCCTCTGGGTTAAAATCCGTGGGGAACACGGCACAGGGGACACAATGGTGGGAGTCTACTACAGATCTCCCACCCAAAGTCCTGAGCTTGACCAGAAATTCACCCGAGAACTGGCTGAGGCCGCATGCTCCAGGACCATGGTTGTCATGGGTGACTTCAATTACCCAGACATCTCGTAGGAGGATCACTCAGCAAAATCTGAGCGGTTGCAAAGCTTCCTCTCATGCGTGGATGACCTCTACCTGCCTCAAGAAATCTATGGGCCAACAAGAGGCGAAGCACTGCTCGACCTGATACTGGCTACTGGGGATGACCTAATCAGCGACCTAATGATCGATGGGAAGCTGGGTGACAGTGACCACGAGCTGATCACCTTCACCATCCGCCGTAAAGCTGGCAAGTCAGTCAGCAACATGGAAGTCCTTGACTTCAGGAAAGCCAACTTTGACAAACTCAGGAGGACTATTTGATGTCCTGCAATCACGTGGCGAAGCCGCTGGTATCTGGGGGCCGCCTTTGGTCAGCAGCCGTGGTAACACAGTCCTCTGGGTCCGACGCGGGGGCCCGGAGATGGCCCAATGTTGCGCCCCGACTGGGCAGGTCCAGGCTGGATGTTGGCATCGTCGGCCTACAGCGTCCGATGTCAGCACCCAGCACTCGGCGACATCAACTGAAACAGTCTGCAGAGGGGTTCTCATCGGTGTCTGGCGTGCGATGTTCCGGCGGTTCATAAAAAGGCTAAAAGCTTAAAAGCAGTAAAAAGCTAAAAGCCTAAAACTGCCACGGGGTCACCACTGGGTAGGGCGACCAGCGCCTTAAAAACACCAATAAGTTACGGGGGACAACTAAAGAGAAAACAGGGTGTGCTCGTGCCGGTCACAGGTTCAAAATGAGTGCTCCCCCAGGAGACACCGAGCAGAGCACCCCGGACAGCGCCCACTGGCTCGTGAACTGAGGGAGCTCGCCGGCAGCTACTGCCCAGTGGTACTCCGCTCGGAGATGCGCGCAAAGGACACCGAGGAAAAATGCCCTGAGGGCACCGGGAGCCTTCCTGGCCAGAGCCTCCTGCCTGGACCGCCAGATGACAAGCTTGGCCAGCACCAGGAGGAGGTTGACCAGGAGGTCCCAGACCTTGGTGGGGCGACGGATAGGGTGTGCATAAACCAAAAGGTGCGGGGAATAGTGCAACTCAGGAGGCTTGTCAGCGAGGCCCTAAGGGACCACGACCCCAGGGAGAGGGGAGTTCAAGAAGAGTGGTTGCTCCTCAAGGGAGCGATCCTCAATGTACAAGCTAAGTCTATTCCATCTCGGAGGAAAGGCAGCAAGAGGACACAGCAGCCCCCCTGGCTCTCCAGGGACCTAGCAGACCTCCTGAGGCTAAAAAGAAAGGCCTACAAAGGATGAAGGATGGGATTCACCTCCAAGGAGGATTATTCTGCACTGGTCCGGTCCTGCAGGGAGCAAACCAGGAAAGCCAAGGCTGCAACTGAATTCCAACTAGCTTCAAGCATCAAGGACAATAAAAAGTCCTTTTTCAGAGATGTGGGGAGCCGAAGAAA
>NW_017728993.1:21101974-21108281 GCF_001723915.1 Gavialis gangeticus | reverse complement strand
GAATTTCTTTACTGTCCGAGCCCCCAAGGTCTGGAACAGCCTGCCATCGGAGGTGGCTCAAGCACCTACATTGAACACCTTCAAGAGCAAATTGGATGCTTATCCTGCTGGGATCCTATGACCCCAGCTGACTTCCTGCCCTTTGGGTGGGGGGCTGGACTTGATGATCTTCCAAGGTCCCTTCCAGCCCTAATGTCTATGAAATCTATGAAATCTATGGAACGTGGGGCTGACAGTCAAAGTTTGCTTTGGGACCTGTCATATAAACGATATTTCCAAAAGCCTACGTGAATTAGCACAAGACTGTGTGCAGAATAAGCTGTGGAAAACAACACCGTCTAATAAAAAAAGAGAGCTTCACTTCAGTCTGGTGGTCGGAAAGAGTGGTATCAAGGCCAGTAAGGAATGGTCACTCCCATTTTATGGATGAAATAACAGAGGCTCAGAGAAGTTGAATCACTTGCTCCTCTGCATAAAACAATTCAGCGACTGCCAGGCCGGTGTTTCAGGCATAAGAACTGCTGTCCTTTAGGTACTCAGACAATACAGTGATGGCTGGCCATATAAAAGCACTGAGCTAAGCACATTATAGAGTCATAGATTTTCATAGATTCATAGATGTTAGGGGCTGGAAGAGATCATCTTACAAGATCATCGTGTCCAGTCCCCTTGCACTTGGGCAGGAAAGACTGCTGGGGTCAGATGATCTAGGAAGTGGCTGAGTGGCTCATTATATAGTGAGTGGCTGTTTATAGACGTTATGTTTCTCTAGGTTTAATCTGGACTACAGCTGTCACTATATACACTATATACTAAATCCTGTTTGTGGATGTCTCTAGTCCAAAATAAAATTGGCTCCAATTCAAATGAAGTAGTCCTCATTGAATTAGGATTAAAGTTACTGCAAACTAAGGTAGGCCGAATTAGGCAATTTAAGCTGTATTAATTAACATACTTATTTGGCATTGCTTTTAGGAAAAACAGTACTTAGGAATGCAGGTAAGCATTGCAAATATCCCCTCAAGGGAAACTCAACTGGGTTTTTGCAACACAACAGAAGCTATCAGGCACAAAGCAACACCTTTACAAAGTCAAATGGGCCAACAACACCCTACAGTGACTAAGTGGCAGCATTAGCGATGTGTAGGGGGTGTGCACGGATGCATGTGCACCCCCAAGTTTGGCCGTGCACCCCCAGTGCACTTCCAGTTTCGCTGCGGGTGATTTCAGGCTCAGCGATCAGCTGTAGAGGGATCCCTCCCCCAGTCAGCAATCTGCTGCTAGGGGACCCCTCCCCTCTGGTTGGTGATCTGGTGCCCCTGAGACTTGGGAGGCACCAGTCGCCCATGAGGAGCAGTATCCTGACTAAGCCTTCAGCCCTGCCCAAGCATACAGGTTACTGGTCTGTGAAGAAAGGGGGCAAACCCCCTTGATCATCTATTAACCCTTCATTAAAATTGAAATTTGATTCAAACTCTGTGATGCAAATCAGTTAACACAGGGCACATCTACATGGGATGCTACGTCGCTGTAGTGACAAAATATGGTGATGTGTAATGTGAGCAGCGTTGGCGAGCACAAAACATGAAGTTGATGCTACTGTGCAGTAGCTTGTTGCGAATGTGCAGTAGGGTTGGAAATGACCCATGCACCACAGGGACTGCGCAGTAACAACTACACAGTCGAGGGCACATGTAGATGCATCCAGTGTTTAGAAAGCGGTGAGCACATCTACTAATGGCCAGTAGGGCTAGGGAAAGAGTGCAGAAGTATTGCCACAAATCATTGCTTGACTTGCCAAAAGGCGCTGCTTCATTTGCATTTGCCCCTTGGGCATGTTCACATTTTTAAAGGAATGAATTTGTCGGCGGGGATGCTCACTGCAATGGGAAGTGCTGGAGAGTACGCAGGGAAACAAGGGAGAAGTTACACGTTACGCTTCTGGGGAATGTTCGACAGTCTTAAAGTTAGCATGTGCTGTGAGCAGCCACAAGTTAAGGATGAATATCATGTCTTGCCTGCATAGCTCTGATTTGCCACTAGAGAGCTGGAAAGGACACCTGGGTTCTATCCCTGTGGGATGTGGGGGGATAGAAGCAGTGCATCCTGGGATGCTGGAGGACTGCAGATTGCTCATTTTATCTCCACAGAGAAAACTGAAGATATCCTACCATGAGCCAGGTATAATAGCCCTAAGGTAACCCTCACCGGAAGGGTTATCCTCAGAGGGCACTTAGCATGAATTAACCAGCTTTAATATGTGGATGCTCATACTGTAAGTGCCTTAGTATGGGCTAAGTGTAATGTGTAACTTCACCCTAAGGTTGAACCTGAAAGCAACCTGCCTAGAGTCCAGGAGCACAGAAACAAGGGGATATGGCCTCTGTGTCCAACCAAAGCAGCTCAAATTTCACATATTTAGGTTTCACAATGAGAGACTCATGATTGGGCAATAAGCCAGGAATTATTGGACAATCATTTTGAACAAATACTGTCAAGAAATATGCAGATTTTTAGCTATTGTCGGATAGGATCGGCAACATTTATTGATGAAAGCTGAGCCCTTCGCAGGTCAAAGCAAGTTATACATTTTGTTTACCTACGATGGGAATGAGACATCACCTCCATCGACAATCGCACCCTGCATTGTTTTTCATTTGTCAAAAATGCTGGATTTTTCAAAACTTTTCATTCTTTACAACATTTTAGTAAAAGCATAGTTGGAGAAGTTTTTCATTTACAGAACCTGGGTTTTTCAAAGAAGATTTTGTGATATTGAATTCAGTTGAAACAAACTAAAAAAATACCAACAAAAAAAGAACGGGCCTTCCCCACCCAACCTTGTTGCATGGAAAGAACTTTAAAAAACAAACAAACTAATGTTGTGATTTTCCCATTATTCAATCAGAGCAGCTCTATCTAATTTATGGCTCATTCAATCAGCTCTAATGACTCCTGATCGGAAGCCCTGTGAAATCAATGGAAAGATTCCCATTGATTTCAGAGCCCTTGGGATCGATTTCACAGTGAAAAAAACACTGAATTTAGTTGGTAAGCAAGAGCGAGGAAGGAAGGAAGGAAGAGATTAGGCAAAGAGGAAAGAGGCATTTGCAAATAAGTCTTGAAAAGAAGTCAGCACTCATGGAAAGGTGTCTTACCCAATGTCTTGATGCAGTCACCTGTAATTCTCCTATTTGCTTACGAGGAGGAGGCCAACACAGCCTAACTCACCATAGTGCCCATTGCCCTTCCATGAGAGATGCTGTGGTCATCATGGAAGTCCAACCCACTTCTCTCACTGATTATTATGCAAACCAAACTCCCTTCGTGCTTCTTTGTACCCTTGTGGCCTAATGGTATGGAAGGGATTTCTAAATGCTTATATGCTGCGGCCTCCATAATTCCTGCATTTTGGGAGACAGACAAACCAGTTCATTTTGACGAAGAGGATTCATCGTTTTGACTGCTTGCATAGACCCCGGGCATCAATAAATTAAAGCTTCTAGGGATTAATTGATCAGCGCAAGGTTGGTTAACTTTACGACTAAATGGGAACTAATCTACCAGCAGACAGAATGGAGCTGTGGTGCCTTTACACTTGGCGAGTTTGAGCAGGGAAAGTGAATAATAATAATAATAATAAAAATAGGGAAGCCAAACACGGAAGGAAAAAGGAGTTTTTCTCCCTAAAGAAAATGTACACAGGCTTTCTTAGATCTGAAATGATATCTCCCTCAACCTCTTTTCTTTGTGAAAATCGCTACTTCTGAAGCAGAAATTCTACTGAAGGGAAGATCCTATTATCAGCAGCAGTCACATTTCACAGCAATGTGATTAACTGCCGGTCACATGGTATTCTAGCTCACCACTTGTAGACAGCTCAATAATTTTAACAAGGAAAGAAGAGCGTCTTTCTTTCTTTCCTTTTTTTCCCACCCCCCTTCTTGCTTTTTGCCTTCAGACTTCTCTTACAAGGCAGGCAGTAAATTTGACCCTTAAGGAAGACCCCGCTGAGACCTGGATATCACTTATCAAGTCTAAATATGCAGTCCTGATCTAGGTTGATGTGAAGTGTAGCATCCTCATCTCGAGAGCTCCCCCCCGCCAGAGCAAAACCAGTCACCTTGGCCAGGAAATGTACTACCTCAATCACAGTCACACTTCAATCACCAGGCTGTCTCTTGTCTCAGCTCCTGTCCTTGGTTTGTAGTATTTACAGCCCATCTGTCTGTCTCAAACACACTTCTTACTCAAGAGGGAAATTAATCTCTCTCTCCCTTCTCCCCCCCACATCTCACTCTCTATCCTCTCCCCCGCCGCCTTCCCCTAACACTTGCAATTTGCCATCAACAGCTTCCTTCTTCTCATCTAAAATTCTCTATGACTTTGAAAATTGACTGCACACACTCGCATGCTCATGGTGATAGATAATTGATTGCATTTTTATTTTGCTTCTTCCCTAAACTGTTTTCCCTGCTAATGGCCTGATCCCCACTGGGTTGGTTTTTTGTTTTTGGTTTTTATTTTAAAACAGACATTCAGTTTTTCAGGGGGGGGAGAAATAAACCTGTGATTGTTCCTCCTTTGGCACATTCAGCGAATTAAACACTAAGGATCCCAGCTGGAGATAGACCACATCTCCATCCCCCTGCTTCTGAGCCATGTAAGGGTTACTTTGACTTCCCCTTTCTTAGGCAGCTTTGCTGTGTCTCTGCAACCTGGCATCACCTGTGGGCAGCATTGCAGGGCTGTGTCACAGGGAAATACCAGGTGTCTGGAAAGCATTCATCATGCCAGACATTTCTATACCCATTCTCAAAGTGATTCACCAAATTGGATGTTATTCCCATTTTCTGGGTAAATGCGGTGGGGAGGGAGAGGTAAACTGAGGCACAACATGGTAAACTGGGGTACCATGCTCTCACTTCCACTGGACTAAGTCAACTGCCCAGGGCACAGACTATTAGCTTTGCTCTAGGAGTCTCTTAGCTGGGGTAGCACGATCAAATTAGGAGGACATTTCTATGAGCAATATTTTTTTAATTATACACTGAGACAAATAAATGTGGGTCACTTCTTAAAGGAGGGGCACTGTCTAGCTGGTGGTATAGGGGGATGGGAAACAGGACTCCTGGGTTCAAGTCCTAGTCACATCAGTCACAGTGTCCACTTGCATCACAGAGACAGAAATGTTCTTCTGTGGATACTCAACTTAGGCTTCAAAGCTGAGATGCAGGCGCTTAAAGTGATGGCCTTGTCTTTACAGATGATAAACCCACACTGCTCCCTTTGAAGTCAGCAGGAGTGGGTGACTCGTACTTCTGAACATCCCCTAGCTGGTTGCCTAAATATAGATTTAGGACCCTAACCCTCAGATGCTCAAAAGTAAAGATACTTGCCCTAACTGTGGTGACTCAGTTTCCCTATTTATTAAATAGCAATAATGCTGACATGACAAGAGGGTTGTGAATCTGACACCCAAAGTGGCAATATACCCTTTGTGATGCTCAGGGTCTCATGCTGAACAGGAACCCCGGGTTGGTATATGAGACATAACCACACCCTATGGCTGTTCCTATCTTTCTGACGTAGAGGAAAGGGTGCCAAGAGTGAGGAGAGATCCTTCAATGGCATATGGTCCAGGGAGCTCAGTTGGGAAACTTGAATGGAAACAGGAGAATTTGCCTTTCAAATGAAACGTGGCCATTTGCCCTTTGCAACCACCTGGTTGTCCAGAAAGACATCAGGCCCCATCGTTCTGATCACTTGAAGCACATTCGCAATGGAGGCACCTCAAGATCAACTCATATTTTTATACTGTAATTTTGAAAACAGCTAAAAAAACCGGTGTAGTCCACAGCAGGGGCAAGATCATGAGCACCACAGAAAGCATTTCCTGCTGAAAGTCCCTGCCTGCCCCATCCAATCATTAGAAAATATTGTGAGGGTGGAAAGGAGGGCATTTCATGAAGCACGTCTGCTGTTCCTGGACTTGTGGTCCCCATCTTTGGGGAGATAAGAAGAAATGAATATAAAAAGAAAATAACTCCATTGTGAGGTATGGGCTTGTCATTGCTGTGTGTCTAGAAAACCTCAACTAAATCATTGAACAGTGTGGACCTGAGGACCGAGCCCTGCGGGACCCCACTGCCCACGTCCTTCCAGGTTGAGAAGGACCCATCCACCACCACCCTCTGGGTGCGGCCCTCCAGCCAGTTGGCGACCCATTTGACTGTGTGGGTGTCTACGCCACAGCCCCCCAGTTTCTTAATGAGAACGGGGTGAGAGACAGTGTCAAAAGCCTTCC
>NW_017728993.1:21074132-21101887 GCF_001723915.1 Gavialis gangeticus | reverse complement strand
TGCTGGTTGCCCCTGAGCATGCAGTCCCCTGCTGGCCCCTCCTGGATGTGTACCAGAATTATTTTCTCAAACAGCCTGCCTATGTCTACATTTATTTTTCCAAAGCCAATGTGTTTTTCAAACTGAGGTCTGGTTGCTCTAACCTACTGTGCTGGATAAGACAGGGCACAGGGAAGCCTGGGTAAGACAGGGATCATAAGAGGGACCTCTCCTTTTGGGAGTTGTCTGGGAGAAGAGACATTCAAGCTGAACTTTCTACAAAGAGTCCAAACAGAAGTTCAGAAGGAGTTTCTTGAGTGGGCTGAGGTTAGGTGCGGATGAGGGCTATTTCATAGATATTGCAAGTTTTGTTTAAATGATGCAACCTTTATATCTAAATTTGCTTTACTTCTGTTTCAGTGAGCTCACCTCTGGCTTTATTAACCCAATGGTTGCATAACCTTCTGTCAAGGTTTAGGAGTTAAGCATAACTTAAGTTTATTCCTTTCCTTAACCTAGTGCCTTGGGGGGGGGGCATTTATTTGCTTTGTTATACTGTAAGAAACAGTTATTTGAGAAAAGAGAGAAGCTGGGTGCCATATAGCAGCAATGCTATGGCACCGTGCTTTAGTACTCCCTTTTAGAAGTACAAAAGCACGGCGTACAACAGGCGGTTACTGTGCTCTCCAGGTGGCACACACTTAGATTTTGCAGCTATAGTGGTGCACTATAGGTAAGGAACACGCCGCTATGGCAACACAGCTGGCTATCACGTGTAGACACACATGATCGCTACATCGCCATAGTGCACCGTACAGTGACATAGCACATCACTACGTCGCCATAGGGTGAAGTGTAGATGAGCCCAGGGTTTATTTCAGGCTTCATAAGACATCCAAAAAAAAGTCACCGCCACTTTAGGGTCATCACAGATTACAACCCTTACACCTAAGAGCTTATACCAACATGAAATTAATATCTGGGGAGCAGCCCAGTTCATGCTTAACATTCCCTTTATAAATCAAACACCAAATCCCCAGGCCTTTGCATCTGCAGGAGCAAGACATAATAAAGACAAAAGAGCCAAGGAGCATTTCCACCTTACATGCCTGCCAAGACCTGGGTTTACTGTTCTGAGCTAGCCCTTGCATCAGCAGATGACAGCCCTATAACCTGTGCTGGTCGTTGCGCTTCCACGTAAACTCTCCAGCCCTCAAAGACTCTGTTGTTAAAGACTGATATAAAAAATTGGCCAAAAGGAGCTGTTTGCAGGGTACAACACAGAGTTTTATTGGACCTAAAAACCCCAGAGCAATGGTTCTCATTTTTGGGTGCCAACTCACTATCTGCAGGCAACTCATCTATTAACTATACCCAGAGACATCTCTCTTCTAGGAGATTCCTCTAATAGGCACCACTTGTACTAAAAGAGTAAAAGTGCAATCTAAGTCTCTGTGAACTTGATGGGAAGACTTCCTGGGAGTTCAGCCAGAGTCAGAGCAGGCATTAAATCTATTAATGTTTAGCTGAATGGTAGGCTGTAATGGTCGTGGGGGACAGCCACTAGAAGGAGGCACGTTCCCAAGCACTGAGGCAGCATAGCATGCTAGCAACTGAGCAATCTTCCCATATGAAGGGTGTTCATAAGGTCAAAGGAAAGTAGGGCTGGAAAGGATCTCACAAGGTCTTCTAATACATCCCAAAGGCAGGATCAGACCTATCCATCCCAGCCAAGCACCTGTCTAACCTGCTCTAAAAAACTTCCCATCATTTCTCTAGGTAGTTTGTTCCAATGCTTGACCATCCTCAGAGTCAGAAAGGTCATCCTAATCTCCAACCTAGATTTCCCTATTGAATCTTGAGGCCTTTGCTCCTAGCCCTGTTCCCTATGGTCACCGAAACAAACCCATCTCCATTCTCCCTCTAATCACCTTTCACCTGTTTGAAGACTGTGATCAAATCCCACCTCAGTCTTCACTTCGCCAGACTAAATAACCCCAGTTCTTTCAGTCCTTTCTCTGAGTCTTGCCTCTGAGGGCCCTAAAAAATTTTTGCAGCTCTGCGCTGGACTCAGCCCAATCTGTCCACATCCCTCTCAAAGCGCGGGGCCCAAAGCTGGACACATTACTCCAAGTGAGGCCTCACCAGTGCTGAATAAAGTGGAAGAATCACCTTCCTTGATTTACAAGCGACACTTCTGTTACTACACTGTACGCTGGCACTGACTATAACAACAGACATAAAATGTTAAACCGCATCTACACGAGACACTGAGTGCACAGTAGCTCATTACTACTGCACAGTAGCTTGTTACTTCTGCGCAGTAGCATTGCATGGTACGAAGCATGATGTGATGCTACTGCACAGTAGTAATGAGCTACTGCACACTCAGCATTACCAAGAAGCCATTCGGGGACGCTACTGGGCAGTAGCACTGATTACTGCGCAGTCATTTAGTACTTGTGTATGCAAGTCCTAAATGACTGCACAGTAACAACTGTGCAGTCAGCATCTCATGTAGACAAGGCCACTGAGGCCATAACAGATTAAAATAATTTTAGCTCATGCATAAACCAACAACTTGAAACCCAGTCCATTTAATTCAACATTTCAAATAGGATGCTTCAAATAGCATGCTCTGAATTCACTGGCTAGGTTTTGTGATTTTGCAGTTGGGTTTGCCCATTTTAAACCTCCGTTCCATGACAAAGTGAAAATATAATAAATAGTTAAACTCACCAGCATTGCAGAATGCAGCAAGATAATGAAGCAGAGAAAGGAAAGAGATTAAAGGAGAACAAGTTTTGGAGTTGTGCTGTAATAAAAGTAGGTAATGAAAATTTTCCCAAAGCAGCGTGGTTCTTCAGCTGCCAGTGGCCCTTTCAATGGAACAGTACAGAGGAAGAGGATGGCTCTGTGCACAAATTGCAGCAAGATAAGCTAGGGGAAGAGTTTACAGCTTGTCAGGTACTTTGGGGTAATTTCCAGT
Organism: Gavialis gangeticus; assembly: GCF_001723915.1. NCBI lineage: Eukaryota > Metazoa > Chordata > Crocodylia > Gavialidae > Gavialis > Gavialis gangeticus. The sequence continues at coordinate 21,098,919 of NW_017728993.1, read as the reverse complement.
GTACATGCTCTTACCCATGGTAAGTGTGAGAGCTCACTTCTCAATGACAGTGGGGCGAACTACATTGCATTAGCACAGGGAAGGAGCATGCACACTGGCAATGACCACAGAGCAGCTAACAGGCTTTAAATTCATGCTCTGGCACTGGTCTGGCCAGCTTCTGTGATATCATGAATCAGTCTAAGCTTCTAGGATCGCACCGAGGATGCCCATAGGTAAAGCCTGCTCCTGTTAATAAGTGTTCCCTGTATCATTCTCAGTACACTAGCTCCCAGTGTGTGTGGACTCACTCTGAGCGTGACCCTCCCTCACTTGAAGCAACATAAGTCACCCCCACATGTCAGCAGCCTGTTTGGCCTTTTTTACCGGTGAATCCCATTCAACCATGCTGCCCATTCCCATGCTGTGGCAGTGACTATGTGGCATTGACCTTCAGTATGCTGAAGACTGTCACCCTTGCACACACCGAGGAAAACCTGCAGACCATGCTGGATCTCTTCAGATAAGCTTACCGAGCTCTGGCCCTCTCTCTCAACTTTAAGAAGACAAAAGTGCTCTATCAGCCTGCTCTGGACCATGAATGCAACCCCTTCCCTCCCTCCAAATTACCATTTAGGGAAAAGACCCTAGAGGTAGTTGAGCACTTCCTTTACCTCGATAGCCTCAGAGAGTGAACACTGATGAGATCTAGCGCAGAAACTGAAGTGCAAGTGCCTCCTTTGGAAAATTGCTTCAGTGTGTCTTTATTCATTGTGCTCTCCAGAAAGACACCAAGATCTGGGCCTACAATGCAGTTGTCAACCCCACTCTCTTATACAGATGGGAAACATTGGTGACCTACTGTTGTCATCTTAAGAGCATAGAGAGGTATCACCAATGATGCCTCTGGAAAATCCTCCACATCAAATGGGAAGATTCCTACATAAATGCCAGCATCCTTGCTGAAGCCAATGTCACCAGCAATGAGTTGGGGTGATCCTCAAGCACCAACTTTGCTGGCCCAGACACTGTGTGCGGATGCCTGACTCTTGGCTTCCAAGACAAGTGCTCTACTCCCAGCTTAGAAACAGCCTGAGATCTCACAGCGGCCAGAGGAAATGCTACAAGGACACACTGAAGACATATCTCAAGAAAACAGATGCCAATATCAAGAGTTGGGAGGAGCTGGGTGTCAGCCGACCCCAATGTTGATGCAACCTCAACCAAGTGGCAGCCCATTTCAAGGTGAAGTGTCTTGCCTGTGAAGCAAAGAGGAGGTAAATCTCCTCTTTGGAAAGACCTGCAGCATTTGTAGATGGATCTGTAGCTCAAGGATTGAGCTCTTAAGTCACCTCAAGACCCAACAATGAGCTGTAGTACAGTTCCTCAAATTGAGGGTTTGCCACCACCACTAACTACATGCGGTGTATTCCCCTGGGATGCTCAGAAAATATCTTAGATATCTGTATATTACATATGAGAAACAGCTTTTCCATTCTGAGGGTAATAGGCTCCCACCGAGGTGTGGATATTTCCATCCTTGAACATTTTTAAGGAGCAGGTACGGTTTAGTCAGAGATAATCCTGCCTTGAGCTGGGGTTGGACTAAATAATCTCTCAAGGTCTCTTACAGCCCTACTATTCTATTATTATACAATATGACTATGTCCTGGGAATTAAGTATCATGCAGTCTAGAAGCATTGATGTTTTAAAACCCACAGCTCTTCTAAGATTCATCGTAGTAAGTTCAATGTGCCTTTCCAAGTAACTATGAGCTTTCTCAGGTACAAGCGGTGGGACAGTTGTGACATCATGGAGCTGTCTGCATGCCAACTGCCTCAGGATCAGGCCAATATGCTGAATGAGCCACATAACATGCACTGACCTCCTGGATGCTACAGCGACAATGATTTTGGCACCCAAGTGGTCCAATTTAAAGCTGGCTCGGGTCTGCCTGCACTAGACTGCAATTACAAGAGGGAGTCCTCTTCTGAGTCCATCAGTATCTGGAACTGATGAGGACAGATCTGTAATGACAGTGTTTGCAAACGTAGCCAAGAAGGGGCTCTTGTGTGAACATGTTAGGTCTTAGCTACCCAGAAGTGCACTTAGTGCCAAGGAAGAAAAGCTCATTGAGAAGGAGGTTATGGGATAACGCACACTGCTCAGTTATTTAAAGTACGGCAGTTAGCTGGTATATAAGATGGAAGGAGGTTTGGAGCATAAAGAAAGCAGCTAGAGTCCAAAGCTTAAGGTGCTCACACGAACAGAATTGCTTCTGAATGACCAAACCCTATGAATGAAGAAAGACAGGACACCCATGTGGTAGAGTGCTTCAGTCCACTTGCCTGCTGCTACATGAGCTATGGGTTTAAATCCCCCTCTCAGTCAGGAGCAGAAAGTAGGTTGGTGATGATGACCCATCCCAGGTGGGGATTGATCCACATCAAAAGCCCCTTTCTTCCACAGCCGATATTTGACGTGATAGACAAACCTTATTCACGATCAGCTAAAGAGCACATTATGGCTGGGGTGAGTGGTCTGATACAAGGCTGCTAATGGCACCTCTGCTGACACCAGCCAGTGTTGGGTTTTCATCTGTACATTCAACCACCCCTCAACAGGGGCCTGGTGGTATAACTATGTAGCCAAGATGGAGCCTAAAATTTCTGGTTGCTCATTCAAATCCATCTCATGCTGGTTAACTTCCAATGGTTGCATGTGTACTAGATTTGGTGGTCTCCATCCAACTGTAAGTGGGAATGTGTTCACATCACAGAGCACGCTGCCATGGTTAGCACCCTTAGTCATTTCGACAGACAACCTGAGTGCTGAATGGACCATTGAGGCCTTTACCCACTTCTCACCTCTCAAGCTGGTCCCTTCAGATCAGCATTAAGACACATTGGTGGGGGTAAGCTCTTCAACGGATAAAGGGTTTTATTTTTTCAGGGTGTTGAATCCAGCACATTTTAGTGCACACCACACTACATTTACACACATGCACAACACTCCAGTCAGAAGATATAAAAGCAATTCCTTGTATGTGTCGTGCCATTCACTAGCATCTTTCAAAAACCCTCTTGGGCGTTCAAAACCAACACAGTAAAATCCACAGAGATTTACAGGTATTGGTTTTCTTTGACTATAGGATTACAAGTTCTTCCCCACACTGCTGTGGTTGGTAAGTAATGGATGTTTTAGGAAAGAGCTCAGGAGCACAGAACCTGTTTTTCTGATGCAAGGCCCTGAAAAAATCGGAGAGATCTCTGAGCTGAACAAAGCTAGGGCAGTTCGGGGTGTGTCTACATGTGCATTAATGTGCTTTAGTTAATGTACATTAAATTTAGTGCCTCTGGACATGTCTACATGTGCACTAACATGCTTTAGTTAATGCGCATTATATCTCCATTGTGAGCTAATTAAAATTACCTGAGTATCACATACATTAGCAGTGCAGTGTGTCCCCATGCTGAGAACATGGCGGCAGGGCACTTTGAACTAAAGCACATCAAACATGTTTTATTTCAAAGTGCACTGCCACCATTTTCTCACAGTGATTTTTTACATGCTCCAGAGCTGAGTCTGCTCCGATGCACTGGATTTCCAGTGAGTCGAAGCAGGCTCCCCTCCCCACATGTGTGTAAGTGCCCACAGTTTCTAAGTGTTGCTTAATTTGCATTAAAATAGGCTAATGCGCATTAAAGTGCATGTGTAGACATTCCCCAAAGAGAATCTAGATCTGCGTCTCCTTGGTAGTAGAGTAACTCCCTGTTGAAACAGGCAAGCTGTGCTGTATTGCACGGCAGTCTGCTCCTGTATGCTACGTTTGCATTTGACAGGTCAGGAAACATGTATTCTATATCACATGCTTTGGCCTTGCATGCCTGTGAACTGCCTTGATTCCATGACTACACTGATCCCTGCACCCATCTACCAACTCTGGTTGAAATCGCTATACTTACTATGAAGAAATAAGAGTTAGTTCCATGCTGAGGTTCCACGCTCCCTTCCCCATCTTTTGTGTTTAAATCACTGCCTCTACTCGATAGACTACTCTATGCATGTCCTTTCACAGCATCTGATGTAGTGTGTTCAGGCTCATGAAAGCTCATGCTATACATCTCTGATTTAGTTAGTCTATAAGGTGCAAATCTACCCTGCCTTCTGCTGGGCTGCCTTGCCATTTAATAGGGTTTATATTATTTATAAGGACTGCATTTTCTTCTCTCTCTCCCCATAATTATGCCTTCTTTAAGACAGAGGTTGCCAATGCCATCACTGAGACCGACAAGATGTCTTCAGGAGAGACACTTTAGACTTGAGTGGACAGTGTCTGTAAGAGCAGGGATGAGCCCTGGGCAGGGAGTACCCAAGTTTGTATGTGCACATGCACTCTCATGTGAACATTATACATGCATGCTGTGCATGACTTCACATGTATTCACATGCTAACAGGCAGACCCATGTGAGCATGACTGTCTTCCTAGTGTACCAGCCAAACATACTATTACTGGAAAACAGAAAGTGGTGAGCTTGTGCTGTGGTTTGCGTATGTGACTTTATGCCTGGGCTTTGAACACGGTGCCCGTTAGCTTCATGACAGCCATCACTTACCCTTTTCAAAACCCCAACAGTCCCTAGAAGGAGGAGGTGGGGAAGAAAGAAAAACAATTTACCTTAATGACACGGTTTGGTTAAGAATTAAGTGTTGATGAAAATTTGAAAGCTAAAGCCCACTTTTTAATTCACAGACCAGCTGCAGCACAGCATGGAGGAAGTGAGGTTGGCTGTTTCATTTGCTAAAACACCTCTTTCCTAGCATGGTGATGACTATACTCTTCTGTAATTCAGTTTAATTGAAATTCTATGCTTGTTAAATTCTGAGTCCTATATTGATCAACATATGTCAACTGTGGAAAATTGTACTAAATTGTGTTGTGTTACTGTGAAGCAGTCAACTGTCCATTGGTATCTGAAGTTAGTTTATTTCACCTGCTACAGATTGGACCTAGACTGATATTACATCTCAAATTGGATTTTCTTTTCTTGATTTTTAATAAAAAGAATTTGTACTCATGGTCAGACATAAACAGAGCCAGCCATTTGGGTTGGGACTCTGTCAGCTCATATAAATCAAGCAGAGTCTTGCCTGGTTAGGGGTTGGGTGGATGACCTTGCACCCACAGCCGGTGGCTATACAAAGAGGTGCTGGTGATCTGACCCACTGGCAAGTCCCCTTTCTAGTTGGTGCAGCACCGACACCCTGGCATAGGCAGGGCGTAGCAGCAGACCTCCACAACAAGGTCCAGCTCGTTAACAAGCTAGTATTCACAGCAACAACCCCTGTGCCTTCCCTTCTGAAGGATCCTACCGGGCCTTGTAGAGAAATCACTTCACCCACCACTGGAACGCCGCCCCATCTGGAGTCAAACATGGGAAGCGTTAATCCTCACAGCACTACACAATAATGGAAACCAAGAAGAAGAGGATACCAAATGTGATTGAATCTGCATATAAATTGACTAATTTGGAACAAAAGAATAAATGAATACAAAGAGGCTTGTCAGTACTTCACCTGCAATTAAAATAAACAAACCATCCTAGAAGGGACAAGTAGGGCCAGCCTCTGATATGTTCGATTTATTAGTTTTCATAAGCCATAGCTCCATCGTTACTATGGAAGGCAACCAAAATTTGAGAGCATCCTTAATCCAGGCAGGTTATGCAATACTCACCTCTTACATGATGCCCAAGGGAGCTGTTATTTACTGAGTCTCCAATGGGAGTGGAGACAGGGAAAGGAAGAAAGGCATGAACCTGACACGTATCTTAATCTATGGGTCTACGATACACAAACCTGACATGTATCTTAATTCCCAGTTGAAGCCCATTGGCCCCTGGTGGTCTACAAGGCTATGGAAAGTGGTCTGCAGTTGGTCCCCAGATTGTACCTCTTGCCCACTGTCAATCAAATGTTTGATGAGGAGATGACATGGTGGTCCATGATCATATTGAAGCTTGGCAGCCAGGAACTATTGGTCTACAAAATAAGGCTACGAGCTAGGATGGCTATATTCTCACTGACACATGAACAAGTTGCACTCTGTGCCTCAGGTTGCCCAGTTATAAAATAACTGAGAAATGTAATTTGTTTTAAACGGCTTTGATGTCTGATGTCTCTCAAATGGCAGAAGTGCAATAATAAATGCATGGAATTATTACTAGTGAGTATGAAATTCTGGGTTCTACCCACTGATGCCTTGCAAACCTCATTTTCTTTCAAAGTTTCCTTTCTCTGAGCCCTTCTGCAAGCCTCTGGAGTCCTTTTCCTATTGGCTGTCACTGGACCCCAATACCAGGACTTCTGGCAAATGAGTAGATTGGACAGGTGATTCATCCTTTACGTTTTCTTTGGAACACGCAGGTCCTGGGTCTTCTAAGCTCTAACGTCAATGATAAAAGACAAAAAAATGGAAAGACAGAAGTTGCACAAGTGGTTAAATCAGTGAAATGGGAGAGGGATAGTGAATCTGCCACAACTTCAGGTTACTAGTTGAAATTTAGACTAGCCCATCAGTGCCCAAGGGTCATCTTCATCTGATGACTTATTAGCAGGCTCTGGAGCAGGTGATCTCACCTTAGTTTCTCTTGGACAGCTGGCACCATCAGCTGATACTTTTGAAATAACAAAAATGCTGGTTTACATGAAAGAAAAGCAGAAAAAAGATGTTCTCAGAACAGCAAAGGGTCCTTTGAGCCTAGAATTGACCCATTCTGCCTTTGTCTGACATATTGCAACACAAACAGTCTTCAGGGAACATTACCAGTGCTTTTCTTTGAGAAGCAAGAATGGAAGGGAAGAGAGAAATTAGATATACAGTGGGTTTTGAAAAGTGTAGAAACTGACTGACAAAGAAGTCAATGGAGCTACCCCAAGTCACACCATGATTATCTAGCCTATTGGCCATTGACTGGCAGTCTAGCAGAGGGGCCAGAGACTACATCGTCCTATTAAAATACCATTTGCACTCTTCTGATCTTCTCAAGTAGAAACTTGTGCAGTGAGGCACGTCAACAGATGCACAATGTTGTTTAAATCCCCAAGTGTTAAAATATATGTTTGGCTATAAAACACTTCCTAGACTTTTTATATGGAAATAGCAGCTCTCTGGGACTGGAGCTATGCTGCATACAGAGGCATCCCACAAAAAAAGCCATTACGGATGATAAATAAATAAATAAATAAACCCAATGGGATTGAATTTACAAGCAACATATCAAAAAAACTTCCTAGGCATAGAAATTTACTTTCCATGCAAATGCACTTCCCTTGTCTGCTTTTATCTATCTCACTCTCTGCATACGCTGGGGATTGACAAGTTGATATGCCATTGATTTTTTTTTTAACAGTATGGAATTGTCAAATATTTCTTCAGTAGGTAGCTGGACTCTTCAGTCACTTCTACCACCCCCTCCCCAAACCAGTCTCTTCCCTTCATTTCCAGATTTCCTGGTTGGGGTTTTTTTGAGCACTGTCGACAGCTGTCTTCAGCTTCTCTCCTTCCAAGCTGTGCAGTGTAACCAGCAGTAATTAATTCTAATCATAGGGAAGAAAAGCACAGTTGTAGCATGTATTGTGTGTTGCCCGGAAGAATGCAGTCAGAACTGACCCTTTCCCTAACTTCCACAGCCCTTCTTGCCCTCCAATGCAGCACAGTGGAAACCCTTCCAGAGATGGAGGACCCATCTGTGATTTTCCTCTCTTTACTTATGCAGAACACAGGGCAGGGTGGCACCTTAAAGACCAACTTGTTCTCATGAGCAATGACATAATTAACCTTGGTGAGCATTTGATGGAATCCTAGTATATAGCACCTGAAAACCCAAAAAGACCAATGGCCCATCTATGTTTCTTTCTGACAGCATTCAGTTCTGGATGTCTCAAAGGGCATTTGTACATGCTACATGTTTTGCCCTTTCTTGCACTGTATGCACAAGTGGGATTTCCAGACACTTTAAAAGTCTTTCTGGTGCATTAAACTAAAACCCCTTGGATGTAGTTTACTTTGGCTCATCGGTAATTAAAGCATCATGTCCATGGATTCTTGGTGTGCAAACATAAAGGCACCCAAAGACGTGTAATGAGCCTCTTCGTCCACCAGTAAACCTACTACGTGCAAACACTGATGCAATGCTCCAAAAAAAACAAGTTTAAATTTTATAAACCTATTTAATTTAATGAGGATTAAACCCTGTGACGTGTACAGGCACCCACAGGGAGGCAAACCTAATGTATCCTGACATGCCTCACACTGTAGCGCTGCATCCCATGGGTAAGAGTAAGGAATTCCACCTACTACCTGTCGGCGAGTAGGTAATGCCTTAACACAGATTAAAGCTATCCTCTCACTGACCTTGGCTAGTTTAATAGCAGGTGCTACTTTTACTCACAACTTAACACATAACTCCAGTTATTAACTCCAGTCCTAGTTCACCCCATACCAACATAGTTCACAAGGCCATTCTCCTTTTTTATGTTCCTCTTAAAAACAACTTCTGAGAAGGCCCTTATTGAGTTGAAATTTCCCAAACCTCCAAGTTTACCCTAGCTGAGGGTATATCTTTCAGGCTGTAATTTTAGAGGCATATAAAACTTTTATTTTTCTGTATTGCATGGGCCAGGAACACTGTCTGCATTTATCAGATAATGCCTCTAGTTCTTTAATGGATACTGACTGAGATACCTGCTGAAACAATCTCCTGTGACAGTGAGTTTCACAAGTTAACTCTACCTGCTCCTTTAAATAGCACTGGCTTTATGGCAGACCCAAAGATGATCTCCCACTACCCTATGGTTAGGAGTTTCCAAGCTGTCTAAGAAATTTAGGTACATCTTTTCCTTAAATGCAGCTAAATCCCATAGGCTAATTTGCAAATCTATGCCTCTTTTTATACCACCTTCTCTGCTATTAAAATCATGCAAATTACTATCAAATAATGATAACATGACGAATGATACATCCCTTCTTTTCCAAGCAGATGCTGATCTACCTACATCTCTGCTCCCCACTCAAATGGAAGGGAGTGGGTGCTTAAAAACACACAACAGCCCGAAAAAGAAGGAAAAGAAGGTGAAGGATGCCATGCCCAACTGAAAGTACAGCAGGAATTCAGGGAAATAGAAGATGATTACCCACATTAAAATCTGGCAAAGGCAGCCCTACCACACGGACTCTTGCAGCTGCCATTGTGACCACTAATGACCACCCTTGTCATGGCCTTGTCATTACCTCTCATCCAAAAATAAATGACAGATGGGAAAGAATGAATGCATTGGATTATGAGCTGGTGGCAGCCAGGCACCGAGATATTCCAGTTTTCTCATGGCTATAACTAATAATGTAACTAAGGGTAGGCGACAGGGCACCGGGGGAAATAGCAGCACTGCAACTGCTGGCTGTGCGCCACTGTCACTCGGGGTGCACAGCCGTCCCACCACTGGCTGTGACATGCCTTCCCACCCTCTGAAAAGCCAGCTCTTTGTATTCACAGTAGTTTCACAGAAGGATTTGGACAGATTAAGAGGTGGCCTTCAGCTGACAAAACAGAGACTGAAATCTCCCAAGATCCATCCTCTCATGAGCTGATCAATTAGTTTTGCACATGGGCTATAGATCTTTTTTTTTTTTTTGCCAGATTTGGCTGCTCTTACCTCAGCAGCCTTCTGCTTCCAAACATTTTGGAGCCTCCAAAAACCTTATTGGAGCCATTCTGCCAACCCCTCTGTAATCTAAATGCCACCCACTATCTTTGGCGGGTGTTTTCCTTGCTCATTGTTGGCAGGCAGGAAGCATTTCTTGAGCTATTCCATTAGTTTTCCCCTTGACACAGCACAACGCCAAGAAAACTGCCTGTCCCCTTCTCTCTAACATATCGCTGTAAGTAGAGCGAGTCAGGAACTGAGCCTAGCAAATACAGTGCGTCGCCTAGCTAGAGGCATGCATACCAGGAAGCAAAGAAGATGTAATTTCAGGTATTTTATTATATTCCAATTTTCACTCAATCTGATTGTAACAAGGCAATTTCAGAGCCAATACTTTCTTCTTTCCTTTCAGATAAGCCTCAGAAGCGGGGAACTTTTTTTTTTTGGCATTATGAGAATAACTTATTGCGATGCTGACTTAGACGAAGAACCAGATGGAATAACTTGAGGCCAGCTGGAAGATTTACCATCTAACAAGCAAAGGACAAATGCAACTCATGTCTTTATGGGCACCAGTAAAGGTGCTGCTCGCCATCATGTTCTTCACAGTAGAGTCAACACGTGTTTTTAAAAAAAAATCATTTGGTGTCATCCTACAGGTGAGAGCAACTCATGAAATCTAGAGGGCTGGATCTGTTCAGAGAAGTATCCCCAACGGTTGGAGCTTGGGCCTTCAGAACTGGGTGAATATTATACATAATAACAGCGCTAATCATCACCATCCTCCACAGACCTCTGGTGTTTCGTGATTCTGTAACAAGTGTTGAGCCTCTACTATAGCATTCAAGTGCTTCCCAGAGATACAGCAAAAAAAAGGAGAGATAAGGGAAGGATTGGGCTCCCTGTGAGTTATGTGCAGTGTTTTTTGGTGATGGCGGTGATTCTAAAAGAAGGCAAGAAATGGGCGTTTCTTATCTTTTTTAAACTCTCCCTCTCCTGACATATGTTGAATGGCTAGAGCTGGCTGAAAGGAAAAAAAAAAAAATCTGATTTTATCCCATTTTTCTTCTTGGTTTGCATTTAGTTTAGTTTAATTCAGTCCAACAGTGATATTATTCCTGAGTTACTTGAAAAGCCATTACTGAGGCTCAGAGTTGGACAAAGCATCTTCTCTTGGGAAGTATCAGAGAAGTAGCAAGCCAGAATCCTGCCCCTCCCTTCCCATGGGCTTTGGGGCAAGTCTCATTCCTCTCCCAGACTTTGTCCCTCGGATCTATTTGAAGACCATGCTATTCACACCAGGGACCATCTCTTCCTCAAAGACTGCAAAGGGCTGCACTTAGAAGGGGCTCCAATCTTAGTTGGGGTTCAAAGTATCACTGAAATGGCCTCAATAATGATGTCAAGTGATGAAGAAAACAATTCCTCGTCAAAAACCCTATTATGGGAACAGTGCAATCAGAACAGGTACAGCATTGTCTAACCTTGGTGGCCCACGAAACCAAGAGGCAGTTGTGAACAGTTTGCCAGCACCCTGTTGGTTAACAACTACTTATTTCATTGCTAATGGCAAAAGCAGAGGCATTTGTGAATGATTCACTGACCAAAGTGGCTAGGTTATATCTAACACTGTTTCCAAGGAGTAGTTGGCCATGCTCTTGACAAAGAGAGGGTGGCACCAGCAGTCATAAGTGAGATTTGGGGTATGTCCCCACTGCCTCCAGCACAGGCCTGGGGGTGACGCTGAAACACGTGCCACATCCTGCAAACCTCAAAAATAGGCCACACTGCCAGCGCACGTGCCCACACCAGCTCCCAGGCCCTCTGTCCCAAGCTTGCTTCTTGCTGTGTGCTTAGGGTCACCCTGAATCTCTGGGTTTTGGTGCCGAGCAGGAGCACAGGGCAAGCATGTTTTCAGCAGTATAAAATTGCCCTTTTACCAGTGATCATCCAACCCCACAAGCCACATTGGTGGTGCCAGGCTGGCGCACGGGCCAGATACTGCAGTGGGGTTCAGCCCAGGGGTTGGCTCCAGCGCACGGGTTTGGCCCCTCTTCACGGCCTGCAGAGATACCCCGCAGGTCTGGCGGCAGGGGAGCGTTAATTCCCGCAGCTCTGGAACAATAACCGCTGCCACTGCTTTCTTGCTGCCAAATTTTTGGACCTGTGGGAAACTCCACCAGCCAGATGACATGGTGCCATGAGCCGTATCCAGCCTGGGGACCGGATTGAGCACCGCTGCCTTAGAACGTAAGTTGTCCAGGGCAGGGACTTTTGTTCTGCATTTGTCTTACGAAGGGAAATCATGGGCTTTGGCAAGGGCTCAGGACCACTGTGGTCACATAATTAAATCATAAAGAAGAGAGCAGGCATATTGGGTACAGTCAAATTATCGTACTGTTTGAATGATGACATCCAAACACATTTCCTGTCATTCTATCCAGAAGGCAAGTACTGGCCCCACTCGTTTCCTAGGGCTCTGTCATGCACCATGGAAAACCTGGGGGTGGTTTGGAAATGCTGTTACTACACGGCTGGAGGACAGATTTTGTTTTGGGAGAGGGAGGGGTTGCAAACTGCTGCACATTAAGATATAAGCTCTCCAGAAACACAAGCAATATCTGACAGAGGCCTTAATATGGCATAAATTCAGCCATTGACATCTGTAGAGCGGGGCACTGTTTTAGATAAGATTTATGGAAAAGCAATTGATTGAACTGCAGCCTTCTCTCGGTCTTTTTTACCACTACTACATGTGCATGCACACACGCACGCGCGCGCACACACACACACACACACACACACACACACACACACACACACACACACACACACACACACACACACACACACACAATTAAATACATGAAAGAGCCTGGTAACATTTTAAATGATAGGAGTTTCCACTTCCAAAAGCATTTAGAAATCCCATCTAAACACACACGCGCATATTTGTACTGCTTAATTGACATTGTTTTCCCAGCTCCTTCAAGTCACCTGTAATATCAAGTCAATTAAGTGTTATTTTCACAACCTATTTACTGAGCTACCTGGCAATCAATCCACCTACACACACACACACACACAGTTTCAGGGATGGGAGAGCTGCCTGCTGCAAAACTGTCAGGCTGTGCCAATAGCAGAGAGCCTCATAGCTTTGCAGGATTACACAGCCTGACATCTTGCTGGAAATAAGTTTACAGGATAAAAGCTCCATATTCTGACAGCCCCATTCTTCCTGTGCAAATCAATACCATCCTGCGCAGAAGACAACGCACGTTTCAAGCTGCAGGCACGCTAAATATATTTTCGATTACACAGGTATAAATAAAGAGACATGCTCGTTGTCCTCTCTCTCTCACTTTGGTGGGTTATCGCAGAAGGGGAACGCGGACCTGGGACACTTGCGTTCCATTTCTTGCTCCACCGCAGCCTTCCTGTGTGCCATGTACGGCACATTTATAAGTATCCAGGTGCTTCGTATCATATCCAAAAAGATGTCGGTTCCTGGCTCACCTTGCAAATCCCACTAGATAAATATGTAATTCAACATCACCCTGGGGGAAAAGGGCCTTCTGTCAGCCAGAACAAAAGGATTTGTGCAGCTAGATTTTCTCAAAAGGATTTAATGATAAAGCTGGGGGAATCACGAGAGCAACTGCCTGCAAATATTTACTTGTTTTAATTGAGAAAGAATTTACTTTGCACAGTTTCACATGGCTCGTGCATTCACTTCTGGTAGAGATCCAAGCAGTTCAGACGCATGATATAAATAGTCCCAGAAAGTGAATTTCTGTGTTCACTGCAGATGGACCTCTCAATCTCATCCAATCTGGGAACAGAAGCAATACCCTGGGACTCATTTAATCGAATGCAGCCGAACACCAGAGCTGCAATTAGGGATTTACTGTACTCAGGCTATAGTATCGCTTTAATATTGGAAACTTCTTCCCTTTGTGGGATCACCTTTTACCATGGGTTTTAGCAGAAAATGCTGAGATTTTCAACCTTTGGTGATAATCAACGATCGTTTCAGCTACAACTGAATCTCAGACTCAAAAGAGCTTCCCATCGCCCAGGTTTCCCATTTTGTCAGACTCCTGGATCAGTCCATCTCTTCCACTTGTTTCTGCTACGTTTCCTAATGCTCGTCCTCTTTCACCAGCCATTGTGTGTGCTTATGCATCCCATCACAGCAATATATGTGAGCATCTATCAAAGCTCCGCTGCACCTATTGTCTTGTGCAGTGCGTGCGTATTTTTTCTTTAGCACTTTTATCTTGTCTTTTCATGAAATTCAATACCAATATACCAGAGGGAAAGGAAAGAATATAATCTGAGTGGGTTATACACGGACAATATTCTTGGAATAGACATTTTATCCATTATTGCTCTCTTTGTAAGAAACACGCTTTGCCTTCTGTAATCCATTCTGGCAAGTCCACAGGGTCATTTATTTGCCAAAAGAATGATTATCGATTATTCCCATTCTGCAGCTCCCGTGACTGTTCCCCAAAGTGTGTGTAAATTCTGATCAGAGCCAGGGTTAAGACAAGGCTATGTCCACCCTTGCCCCACAAGCCAGAGATATCCCAATAAACAGAGAAAATCCGTAACCAGGGGACATAAAATGCAATGGTGTGAAGCACCGGAAATAATGGGTTCTGAGTGAATTCTCCCCAGTTAGCAGACTCTCATATTTTAAAAAGGGTGATGCACTGCATATGATCAAAAGGGCTGTAGGTACAGTTTATCCTTTCACCTGTTTTAACAGGAACTTACCCAACTTTCCCTACCACATTAAAGCTTAATCGTGGGAAAATAATGTTCCAAAATATAAATTAGGCAAAATAATTAGCAAAGCATTTAGAGTTTTGATCGATAGCTTGAAATTTCAGTTCTAGGTGTCCTGATCTGTCTTGCTTCCCAAATATTGGCTGTGTGCTCGGAGAATCAAATTACATGACCAAATGGCAGTTGATGATGCAGATTTAATGCATGGTATTTAGAGGTTTAATATCCAAACCCCCACAGAAGTGTGGTCAGGCTAGGTCTAAAGACAGAGAATCAGGCACAGGATGTCCCACCACCTGATCCTCAGTTCATGTCAATTATTTTCATTTGATGATAGCCTGACAGCCGACGTGATATACTTGTTAATAATTATTATAGCGTCTGCAGGGATATGTAGCACTTTGCAACTGGGAGAAATGCCTAATGACAGAACTTGAGCTGAGGTGTTCAGAAACTAATGGTGCAAATGTGTTTAGTTTGGTACAAGCCATCACCATGCATTACAGACAAATGCCACCTAGCGATAACAGAAGGATGTGTGGTCATTGAAGTTGGCGTGCCCTATAGAATAAAAAAGGGCAAAAGGATGGAGGGGTTTGGTACACATTACAATTGCTCACCTTTGCTGGGTCAGTTTAACAAATAAATGGGACTACCTTCTCTCATCGCTGTGATGGTGTGAAGATCTTTTCTTTTTTGGAGAGGTGTGGGGAAAGACTGCAGAGCACATGACCATATAGCGTACTCTGCGGAGTCTGGATCTGCAATGTGGCCCGGTTTGCCGGAACAAGATACAATGGAAAATGAGCCTTGTCAAGGTAATCCTCTACTTTTCAAATAGCTCCACACATTATGGTAAGACTTTCACAACAGGGATGAACGCGATTGTGGGCACTGCTTTGAACGTGCAGCTCACTCACACTCTTAAGAGTCTAAACACATTGGGCTACAATGGACTTCTAGGATAAAACAAATAACCTTTTGTTGTAGACTGCATGGAGCGTGAGGTTCAGATCATGTCATGTCCTACTGTACGGCCAAAGAACTCTATGGAGGTGCTTTCATCCATCAATCCCAAGAGTTTAACACACTTTACAAACTAGGGTCAACATTTCAGAAGGGACTGGCATTCACCAGTGAATTTTCAAATGAGCTCTCCTCCCGCTAAAGTACCTTCATCGATGGTTGGATTTTTATGGTCGTGGGTATGGATAAGAATGGAACAGAGCTCATTGGGAGCTCCTTAGAGCAGCGTTTTTCAACCTGTGGGTCATGACCCAAAAGTGGGTTGCAAGACTATGTGAAAGGGTTGTGGACAAACTTTAAAAATGGATTCTCCTTTAAAGGAGAATAACATGGGAAACCGTGGCTTTTCCCTTGCAGGCTATCAGAGCTCCATCCTGCAAGGGGCTCCTTGGGGCCTTCCCTGCCCCATACGTGGGGGCCTGGGGGTGGGGGTCAGTGGGTCAGGAGTGAGGGGCACTGGGTCGGGATTGGCCATTGATGTTTACAAATGGGTCCCAATACAAAAACGGTTGAGAACCACTGTTTTAGAGAACCAAGCACTTTCCATATGTGCCTGGGGTAGGACACCAGACAAGAACTAGAGGCACATCAGCATGATTTGGGGCACACAGTCAAAGCTCTCACCATACCTAGGGCTTCACGTTTTCATTGCTTCTATGATCCCAGAATTTAGCACAGTGCCAAAGGAATATGCCATCTGCTAGGCATCAAGAATCCAGCCTGAAGTGAGAGACAAGCTATATAAGGCAAACAGTTTGCAGGGAAGTGTATATTCGTTACTAGGCACAGCAGGTCTATGAGTAACATGAGTGGCTGTTGTGGGTGAGAAAGGCATTTTGTTCCTTGGGTAATTTTTTCTATGAGTTAAGCATTTTAACAACCATTACCTGGCCTTGCAGGGACAAGACACTGACTGTGCCCTCGCTTTATCTTGGCCACATTGGGGTGTGTTGGGATGTTTTGGATAATGTGCCTGCTAGTTTTGCAAGAAAATAACTTGTGAAGTTTCAAGATTAGGTGAAGC
This sequence comes from Gavialis gangeticus, assembly GCF_001723915.1. Classification (NCBI taxonomy): domain Eukaryota; kingdom Metazoa; phylum Chordata; order Crocodylia; family Gavialidae; genus Gavialis; species Gavialis gangeticus. The sequence continues at coordinate 21,082,389 of NW_017728993.1, read as the reverse complement.
AAGCACTTGTAAAGGCTAGTTCAGATAGGGATGATCCTGCCTTCAGCAGGGAGTTGAACTAGATAACCTCCCGAGGTCCCTTCCAGCCCAACTTTTATATCACTGTAAGTGTTTTTTTCTCCTGTATTCTTCTCTTTTCTCCTCACATCTTGAGACCTCTCATTAAAATCATCATCATCTTCACTGATAAGGACTGGATGGACTTGCCTTTGAATCTGATTAATTAAACTTCCCAAGAGTGGTGGGTTCATGCTGAGTGATATCTGCTCTAATTCTGCAGACCTATAGGCTGGGGCCATGCACAACTTGTTATTGGCTTAACTAAAAGTCTAGGTTTTCTGCACTCTTCGAGGTGCGCATTATTTTGTAGTAGATTCAATTTGGTTTATATAAGAGTTTTTCCTTCATTGGTAAATATAGAACCACACACTGGTATTATAAACCTACTTTTTGGAGACTTGTCCAGAACTGGGAACAGACAGAAGCTTTGGGGTAGCAGCACACACTGAGTACATGTACACATGTGCTTTAATGAACATTAGCCTATTTTAATGTGCTTGGAAGCATCACAAAAAAAAACCCCATGCTCTTTAGCTAATGTGCATTAAAATAGGCTAATGTGCATTTTTCTAGTACCTCACAACGGAGGTACTTGATTTAATGCACATTACCTAAAGCACATTAATGAGCATGTAGACGTGCCCACTGTGTCCAAAAACTAGCTTCTAGGTAAACAAGTAACAGCCTGTTTGCACTTTCTAAATGGTTACCAGGATGAAGAGGGACAGACAAGAATTAAATAAATATACCTTTCCACTGGTATAAAGGTTTGGTGGACTTTTATCTCTGGCTATGTTTTTTTCCCTGGAACTAATTCTCCACTGGATTGAGGAAATCATCTTGTTTTAGGTAAACATCCGCTAGTTTTTATACTCGCATAAACACATTGTCCATGCCCTGAAATAAAACTTGCAGAGTGCCTGAGCACACTAGGCCTGGCCCTAATTAGTGCTATCAATTCCGCATTTCCAAGGGCAATCAAACATCACACCCATGTATGAGCTGAGCTCACCTCCTAACAAGTAGGTACAACTCAGAGGATGCCCCCTTAGGTATATTCTAGTATAGATGGCAAGCAGGAGCAGATAAGAGATGCACATTTCCACCTCATGCCTAGAAACCTACTGCCAAAACACTTCAGCTTGAAAAGCTGCCCTAGCTGATTGACCCACACTCTCACAGGAAACTAAGGGCAGAGCCAAGAAGGATCTCAAAAGTCTAAAAGGATTTCAGCAAGCCCATGCCCTGCTGTATCTGCTACTTGATACTACCCAAGCTGTATTTAATTTCAGGCCCACTGATCTAATTAATGTGCATTAGGCTTCTGAATATCTCAGATCATTGAGGGTGATGAGAGGGTTGCCCGATGTGATTGCAGTGCCACTGACCATTATCTTTGAAAACTTGTAGCAACTGGGAGAGGTCCTGGAAGGCTGGAAAAGGGAAAATCTAGTGCCCATCTTAAAGAAAGGGAAGAAGGAGGATCCAGGAATGAGATCCAGGGGATGAGATGAGACAGACCAGTCAGTCTCATCTCATCCCCTGGAAAAATCATGGAGCAGGTCCTCCAGGAATCCATTTTTAAGCACTTGGAGGAGAAGAAGGTGATTAGGAGCAGTCAGCATGGGTTCACCAGGAGCAAGTCATGCCTGACAAGCCTGATTGCCTTCTATGATGCTACTGGCTCTGTGGATGCAGGAAGAGACCTGGACGTGATATACCTTGACTTAAGCAAAGCTTTTGATCTAGTCTCTCACAACATTCTCACTAGCAGGCTGAGCAAGTACAGGTTGGATGAACAAATGATAGAAAACTGGCTGGATCATCAGGCTCAAAGGGTAGTAATCAATGGCTCAATCTCTACTTGGCAGCCGGCATCAAGTGGAGTGCCCCAAGGATTGGTCCAGGGGCCAGTGATATTCAATATCAATGATCTGGAAGATGGGATGGAGTGCACCCTCAGCAAATTTGCAGATAACACCAAGCTGCGGGCAGTAGTAGATACACAAGAGGGTAGGGTTAGGATTCAGAGAGACCTCTACAAATTGGAGGATTGGACTAAAAGAATATCTCATGAGGTTAACAAGGACAAGTGCAAAGTCCTGCACCTAGGCCAGAACAATCCTATGCACCGGTGCAGGCTGGGGGCTGACTGGCTGGGCAGCAGCTCTGCAGAAAAGGACCCGGGGGTGACAGTGGACAATCAGATGGATATGTGCCAGCAGTGTGTCCTTGTTGCCAACAAGGCTAATGGTAACCTGGGCTGCATTGGTAGGTGTGTTGCCAGTAGGGCAAAGGAAGTGATACATTCCCTCTATTCAGCACTGGTGAGGTCATATCTGGAGTCCTGTGTCCAGTTTTGGGACTCCACCACAGAAAGGATGTGGACACATTGGAGACAGTCCAGTGGAGTTCAACAGAAATAGTTAGAGGGCTGGGGGCACGTGACTTGTGAAGAGAGGCCAAGGGAACTGGACTTACAGAGTCTGGAGAAGAGAAAACTGAGGGGGGATTGAATAGCAGCCTTCAACTACCTGAAGGGGGGTTCGAAAGAGGATGAAGCTGGACTGTTCTCAGTGGGGGCAGATGACAGGAGAAGGAGCAATGGGCTCAAATTTCAGCACAGGAAGTTGATGTTAGATATTAGGGAAAAAACCTCTTTCACTAGGAGGTCAGTAAAGTAATGGAACAGTTTACCCAGAGAGGTTGTTAGATCTCTATGCTTGGTGGGGGTTTAAGACTCAGGTAGACAAAGCCTTGGCTGGGATGATGTAGTTGGGGCTGATCCTGCTTGGAGCAGGGGGTTGGACTAGATGTGACCTCCCAAGGTCCTTCCCAGCCCTAACTTTATAAGATCCTATGATCTCTTTAGACTACTACAGTGAGAGACAACCAAGACTGGTCAACCAACAAGTACAACTGTAGTAAGCTAGGCCCAAAGGTAGGGAGCTAGGCTGGGATTTGGATGACTGTTCTCTGTCAGATATCTTCTCTCTGTCCTTGGACAAGTCAGATCATTTGCACTTCAGTTCTCCCTCAAAAAATGGGACACCCAGCCTGTCCTCATCTGCCAGCAAGCTGGTCAATAGGAATGAATTAGGAGCTGAGAAAGGGAATGATATTGCAGTAATGAGATTGGATGACTGGAGAGTCCAAAAAACCCCAGAATAATTATGCTGCTTCACACTTGGCCCTTCTGACTGGTGATACGTCTCCAGCTGACACTTGATTTGTGACCAGAATGATCCATGGAAGAAAATGTGTTACACTTAAAGCAACTTAGAGGGTTCAAGCTGCTTATCTTCTCAAAAAGAAGGTCGATCAGTAACTTGATTACACAGCCAGTCCCTTTACCAGAAGAAAACAGCAGGCACAATTAAAAGGGCAATTTATCAGTAAAAAGCAAAACCACAGCCAGTGGTTGGAAGGTGAAGCCAGACAAATCGAGTGAGAAGCCAGGTAGTGTGAGTAATTAACCATTGGAACAAAGGCCTAAAGGAAGTCCTGGATTCTCCATCTCTTTATGTCCTTAAAGCAAGGCTGTACACCTTTCCAGAAGATATCGTTTGCTCAGTGACATATTACTGGATTAAATGCTGGGTCAACTGGTGGCAACCGTTGATCCTCCTGGATCATGGTGTATGCATGACCTACCACCCAGACCTTCGAAGCATATGCCTAGGCAGGAATTTTTTTGTTTTGGAGGAGAAGTGGAGGCTGCTGGGTCAACTGGTCGAAACATAATGGCCTGGGATATACAAGAGGCCAGGCCAGGTGATCTCAGTGTCCCACGTATCCATTAGCCTCTACATTACTCCGCAGGTACCTTGATAACTTGCCTTCACTGATGCTAAAGACGACAGTAGACATGTGTTGATAATAGAAACCCAACACAGGGAAAGGACAGGGGATTCCTCCTGTAAGCTCAGAATTTGTGGAGCAATTTTGACACCCCATTGCTTTTGTTTTTAGACAACTCTTTGCCAATAAAAAAACCCTGATCATTGGTCTTTATGAAAAGCTGATTTTCATTGCTTCTGCTTTTGGAAGCAGACAACTGAGCCTGGCTCCATTTTGCTCGTGCCTGGTTTCAGTCTCCCCTAGACACAAGTGTACTCCTCTCTCCTCTACCCTCCTTCCAGCAGGCTTCCAGGAGGTGCCACTTTGGCTAAGGTAGTCATCAACGTCAGCGCATGAATCAGCCGACAGATGGGGACTGGAAAATCAGGGGGCTGGCAGAGACATCAAAGCCATCAGCTTCACACCGTGTCCTAGTCCCCCCACGGGCTTCAAAACCAACCCTCCCTGGAAATACGATCTCCTCCTGGGTCAAGGCAGGGAGCTACCACCACGCCAGCTTAAGCTGGGAGTTGGTTGTTTCACGCCGTAATTACACATGAGGATTTGTGTGCGATTTAATATGCAGTATGAGAATCTCCCGCCAGGATGAAGTTCCAACTAGACGTGGTTCGTTAAGCAATGCCTTTTGCACTTGATTTTTTCCCCCCATAGATTCGTAGATTACAAAGCTGGAAGGGACCTCGGAAGATCATCAGGTCCAGCCCCGAATCAAAAAGAAGAGTTCTGGAGTTGTCCAAGGACCGGGACTAGAAGGCACCAGGGATTACGGTCCTATAACGAATCTCAATCAGATACAGAAAGAGGAGCATTGGTGCACATTTATGTAGATGGCCTTCCCAGTCACAGCCTCAATCCTGAGCAAGGCAGACTTCTTCAAGGGTGCACTTTTCACGGCCCCCCATCTGCTGCTGGCATTTCTTCAGACAATGGTAACCAGGAGGCCACTTAATACCAGTGGCTGTTGTATAATGGGGACTTTCATGCCTTGGGCCCTAAGGGAAATGTTGGATGGATTTGTCTGACATCCAACCTTTCTTTACTTCCAACTTGCTCTCTGAAAGGCAACTGTTGAGATCAACCTGTTGGAAGTCAACTGAGACCACCAACCTCTTTTCACCAGATAAGAACAACTCTCTTGGTAACGAGTGACCTAGATTGGGACCCACAATCACTGATGCCTGTTCAACATTATTTCCTCCTGCTTCTTCAGATGGATCCACGGCCTGACACAGGGACCGTGAACTGGCACATGGTAGTCAGAAGTAACCAAAATGTGGGAACATTTCCAATCACTTGCCATGCAGTTATAAAGGGAGCCCCTTCCATCTAAATGGTTTGGAGTTAATTTTCTTCATCTGTTTTGTCCCCCCGCTACCCCCAACACTGCAAACTTCGTTGGCACAGAAACATTTTCTCTCCAGCAGTTCAATAATTTGGAGACTGCAATGCATCACAGCTCTCTGTTGGAAAGCACATTCAAACATTTACCATTCACTCCTACACTGATTACTCACACAGAGAGCTTTAAAAAATAATAATAATAACAACGTAACAAGAAAAAAAAAAAAAACCCACCAGGAATATGGAAGCATGCGGCATTAAAATAAACTCCAACTCTCTTGCCAAACTCATTAATAATTTTGGCTTTCAAAAAAAAAAAAAGTTGGATTGCTCTGCTCTTCAAGTATCAAAACATCCAATTAACACAGCTAATTAGCGTCACAAACAGCAGTCAAAAGAATGGTAATTTAGATTCAGGATTTCAAAGGTTTCCTAATCGCGGGGCAATGCAACTAATCTCTCAGAGGCTGAAAGTGTTTTGTTATTGCAATGCAATTGTATAGCATCCCATCAATTAGCAGCCTTGCAGGGAACACTCACTTGTATGATTCATTTGTCTAATCAGAACAAAAAGGGGATGAAAGAAAGAGAGAGAAATCAAGCTCCTTCAAATATGCAGTATCAATTTTTCCAAATAATTTATGCCATGACTGGAAAGGGTGGTGAATAACACAATGTCCTTCCCAACACCAAGCTAGCAAAGCAAGAGGTTTTAGCTAGGTTTGGGGAGATTAATAGGACGGTAAAACCAGCCACCCAAGAGATAACTGCTGGCATCTGATTAGATGCATTGGCTGATATGAGCATTTTCTGATGGAGGGAGGATGGGACGTGATTAAATGTGAAGTCCCCTTCTCAGTTGCCCGCATTTATTCCTGCCCTCGTCAGCATCTCAAACAGTCACCAAGGCACAAAGAGAGTCATGATGCTCAGCTGATGTGCATTAACACCTCTCCCAAAGTCAAGAGACCGCTGCCTCTTTACACCGACTGAGGAGCATCACCAAGCACAGAATGGTTTTTGCAAATCTTGCAGTCTGAGCTGCATTTCCTCAAGCCGGATAGTTGTGGGAAGTCTTAGCTTCCACTTAACATGAAAAAAAGCCCTTCTGGTTCCAGAGAAAAGGGAGAAGAGGTGAATCTCAAAGCCTCTCAAACCGAAGGCAAAGCAAAAAGACTCAGAAGACCACCCCCAATTTACCACTTTCAAAAATATCATGATTTCTAAGCTAATCTCATGGTTTTTTAAAGCCCATTCATGATTCAAGCTGGCAATATGCCTTCCTCACGATGCATATACAGAGGCAGGCATACTCACATATGTCTATGCAGACTCAGAGGCCTATATACAAAAACCCAGTGGTCTGAAGGTAAGCACAAATGCTAAAGAAAGTCTAACTGAATGAGCACGTTGTGTAAAACTTAACTCTAAAATCCCATCAGTCGCGTACTGCAATGAGACAAGGCAAAGGAAATATATCTTCCATTTATATGTGTTTTTTTTTAAATATACCTGTTGTCTAAAACAACAGGAATAACAATGCAAGTGAATAGCAAAGCAGTTTGTCAAATGTTATGAGTGGGTCTTGAGAGCAATGGGATTAGCCAAGGTAAAATGTATACAGAAGAAATTCCCATCCCTGTGGCTGTTTGGTGGGAAGATTTCACTGTGATTCCCCTCCCCAGACTACAAAAAGGATGAGGACTTGTCTACATGGGGAAGTCATTCTGGAATAAGGCAGGGTGTGATTTTAAAGAGGAACGGGTATTCAGAACAGGTCCCCATGTGATCACATTTATTCCGGCATAAGACAAAAAGAGCCATTTCCAAGAGTTATCCTGGCTAATTTTTCTTTTTTAGATGGTCTGTAAGTACATCTCATTATCAAGCATAAGGCAGTGCCAAATTAATACTAAAAAGATGTGGCCACATCCTCAAATGCTGTCAACTGATCTGACCCCATTGACTTTGGAGAGCTATGTGACTACCGCAGTTAAACATCTTGCCCCAAGGCCTATTGCTACATGATATGGGAAAGGGACAGCAAGCCGTAGCATTTACTATAAAAATCAAAGAGGGCAAAGGAGCAGAGCTGGACACAAAGAATAGAAAAAAGAAACACCGGTGGCAAATATCCAGACTGGAACAGGAAAGTGGCCTCTTTCCATCCAGAGAGCTCACTTCCCATGGGTTAAAATAAGGCGAGGTTCCTGAGCCATTCAATCCAAGGTGTTTAGGCCTTTAGGGCTGATGTGAAGGAGGCTGAACAAACTAGTCCTATGAGACAAAAGCTACATTTGGAGCCACATGCAAAGGTGGGAGAACTACTTCGAAGCAGATGGCTGTACTTGAGCTCTTCTAAATGCAAAAAATATACCCACTAATGGAGACCATAACCCCACCCTGCTTAAGATGCAGCCGGAGGCAGACAACTTGAGCCCTTCGCAAATATATCTGGTTGCAGATTTCCTGCGTGCACCTGTGCACCCAACATCACAGGCAGGAGCTGGTTTAAATGCCGTTCAGACAAGATGGGACTTTGCAGTATGTTTGGAGTTTACCCACTGAGTCTGTGTGGTGCCTGCCATTAGTACCTGGGGAGGCAGGTGGCTCTCAAGAGCCATCCTAAATGATGCTATGGCTCTCCACTTCGTACCTTCACACGCACTGCTACGCCTGCAGTTGGTTCCTCCTCACATCACAGCACTGCATCAATGCACAGCCATCTACCTGGCAGCCCTGCAGGCCTGCAACAGGCTATTATCAGGCCTCTGAGCTGGGATGCACCCTATAGAGTAGGACCGTGCACCCTGCAGTCTGCATGCAGCCAACCAGGGGTTAATATATGCCCCCCACCAGGCTTTCACTTCCCCGCATCCCCCAGGGGTAGCCAGGGCAGATCATCAGAGCAACTCAGGCATAGCACTAAGCAAACATGACTGCTGCTTCCAGCGATGGAGATAGTATGGGATACCACTGCAGCAGATCTGGCAGG
>NW_017728993.1:21054061-21069132 GCF_001723915.1 Gavialis gangeticus | reverse complement strand
GGCAGGAAGGGCCAGGAGGGAGACTCCTGCTAGGGTAGGGTGAAGGCGCTGAACTAAGCTATAAATAAACAGCAACTTCTATGATGGTGTTGACATGGAGTGCTGCTAGGGCCCCTGCCCGGGGGGTGCAGACTACCCACAGCTTGTCTGAGGCCTCCACCCAGACAGAGCCCATGGGGGAGCTGGTGTCCCCCTACCCCCTGGCCTGCAGGGGTTGCTCAGCAAGGCCCGGGGTGGGCAGGGCAAGGGGAGAGGGAGGCTCTGGGGATGGGAGAGCAGTGGGGGAACAGGGTGCCGCAGGATAGTTAGACCCTATGGGGCCTGGGTGTGGAAGCTGGTGTAAAGGATAGGACTGGTGGGAGGCAGTGTTCAGTGGGGGGACAGCAGGCATCTCGGGTTCAGGATGCTACCTAGTGATGCAACAGAAAAGCATGGCCTACAGGAGGAAGTCCCCTGGTACAGCACCCTCAGGGCTGGGGAAGTGTGCAGCACAGCCACATGGGCCCTGTCTTGGAGGGAGCAAACCGCATTGGCGCTGGCTTACGGCTCTGCTAGGAGAGATGCACTGGCCCGCCGACCTCTCTCTTTTCCTTCCCTTGCGGTTGCACCCCTGAGTACACCAGCACAGTGAAATCTGGGCCTGGCTCTGAAGAAGTCGGACAGCTCTGCTCTAAGGGATTATGTGAATTCCTACTGAGCCCATCCCCAACTGTTGATATGCCCCACGGTAGCATTTCACGGCCTAGGCACCGTACACATGCACAACCAAAAAGGTGGCGCTAGCTCTCTGCAGCTTTCAGCGTCATCACAAAGGCCATTTGGATGTTGGAGGCATCCTTCACTGAGCACAGATATACTGGGTAGCCCAGCACCCTGCTGCCCCACAGCACAGCACTGGGTGCCAGCTATCGCCATCAACCCTACGCATTCAACGACGAGAGGGGGGACAGGGAACCTACTAGTTGCTCCAAGGTAATCCTTCAGAGGGGGGCCCACCTGCAGCAGGTGTGCCACAAGTGGCACAGGCAGATTGGAGAAGGTGCAGAAAGTATGGTGGCAGATAGGGCAGGAAGCAGAAAGCAGAGCAGCAGCCCAGGCAGGGAGCACAGGGCAGGCAGGGGAAGAGAATGAGAATGGCACCCAGTGAGGGGCATAGGGCTAATTTGTGGCACAGCTGCCAAAAAGGTCAAGGCCCTTCCACCACGGCTTCATATCCTATTTTGCACGTCCCCGTCTCAGACACCGGACCTAGCGTAGACCTGTTCTTAATTCGACTGCTGCCTGTGTTAAACAGCAGAGCTCTTGGCTTCTGGAGGCCGGATCTCTCATTTCAGAATAACGTTCTTTTAAAGCACAAAGATGGGAAATGTATGAAATCCTGGCATATTTACAGTTTGCGACCAAGCCGTCAAACTAGCCCGCTGGTCCACACCCAACACTGTACTGCAGGTATTCAGGGGTGAAAAAGTTAACACGCTAATTCAGTGTTCACTCTTGGAACCGTTACCCATTTTAAGGCATAAAACACTAATGAAGATCTATAGACTCAATCTCATGGACTCATGGACTGAATCTTTGCCTCATTTTTATTAAGCTCTAGCTACTCTTGCCCACTCAATCATCCTTAACATGCTCATTGGCATCAGCCACTTCTTTTGTCCTATATAGAAAGAGATTCTCATATAACGTTGCAGGTTTTGATACGATGTCGAAAGAATGTATGACTCTGAAGAGGGTCGTGCGATGCACAGAGTCTGCTCCAGTTGGGTCCAGTTGTTGCCATTTACTTGTGAAAAATTAGAAGAGAAAAGACCTTTAGGAAACCCACACAAAGCAAAAATTCTCTCTCCAGAGTATCCTTGATTAATGGTCGCTATTAGAGATGGCCCAGACTGAAGCCTTGAATCTGAATTCTTTCGCACTATTAGGATGAAGGAGTCTTTGGGTCCAAATTGCCCTGGTTTCTTTTCATTTTACACTGGATTAAAAAGAAGTGATGGGGAAGGGGGAGGATTCATCTCCTGTGCAAATACAACCAAAGCCTGGTATTTTCACAAGATTCTGACTTAAAAGGGAAGGACCCTCAGGAAACCAGCCGATATCTCCGGAGTTTCACAGATCGTTGAACCTCACTGCCATCTACCAGACCCTGACCCCTAATGTGGTTGCAGACCCAAATCCTGAAATCCAGGTGAAGCCTATTCTAGATCTCACCGCCGTCCTCGTTGATGCATACAGCACACTGAAGGTGGATGAACAGCACCAAGGTTTCGTTTGGCAAAAAGGCCAACTTTCTGGGTCTGGTACCAAACCTTCCCCATTCAAATGACGAGGCACTGTAGCATTTGTCTGGAGTGGGAACGAGTTTTCTAGTAACATTGGATGATGCCTTCTGTTTCTGTTTCACATGCCCAGGCCCAACTGGAAATCAAAGTACGGAGTTGAGAGAAAATGAGAAAAAGGGAAAAGTGATCCCAAACCACTTTAAGCTGCGACGCTTGTTTAAATTCTGTGTTTAAATTCTGCCTTAGCCCTGCTAAGACATGATTCGTGGGCCAACCCTGGCCTGACAGCCCAGCTCTTATTGGGCAAATAAGTGTCTTTATATTAAAGACCTTAATACATTTGTCTTGCATTTTCCTAAATCCTGGGAGAAATAGGTATTTCCTGTGCATTTATGAATGAGCATGTAGCCAGAGTGCAGCAGGCTCAGACCTGAGGTCCATCCCTAGCTGTGCTGTGAGACACAGATATGTCATTTTGCCTCGGTTTCCTGGTCTGTAACATGGACAGAATATTTCCCTTTGTTTGTAAAGCAGAAGGAAACCTGCAAATGCAAGGGGCTGGATAACAGCTGGTATTGATAGTCACATAAGACATCTTTTAATTTGTTCTGCACCTTTTGTGTATAGAGAGCTAGTAAGCTGTGCTAGTCTGACGGCAGGGTACAGTTGCACCTTACAGACTAAGTGAATCAGAGGTGCACAAGCTTTGTTAGTGAACAGCAGCTGCACCCCATCTTTGTGGTATTGCCTGGCTCAAGAATTAAGTTTTATCCTGAGCTCTGAAATCCCTGGCATCAGCAAGTCTAGGTCGGGTATGGAAACATTATATTAGCTTCATTTCCATGCATGTTAACTGTTAATAGACAGGTAGGCAGGTATACATTACAATTAATAAGCCGAGCCGGGGAAAAAGCAAGTCCCGTAACACACCTTATAGATGCAAGCCGTTATTAATCAGCATTTTAACGAAGCGTAATTACAACAGCTTATGGCTCCCACCAGGTAAAGCAATAATTATAGGTGCAACCAAATAAACAGGGAAAATAATTACCCGTTTCTCAGAGCTAATATTAATTTAACAGCGCTCATAGTGATGGCGAGACAGACAACTTGGCGCTCCTGTTCTGTAAGCCAGCGAGAAACAAGAGCTCTGATTAATAAACCACGATGACGGTTGTGAAGTCTAGAGCGGGAGGGGGCGCGCGGGTCACCTCCTTGCATCCCAAGATGCAATCGCCAGATTTTGGCAGGCGGGGAAAGGCATCACGGGAGCTCCCCTCCACCAACTGTGCAAAAGCAGGTTTCCAGATGGGGCAAGCATCACACAACTCCCAGCTCCCTTGCCTGAACGTCACATCTCCCCAGCCACTCTTTGGCCCGTGACGCTTGCTGCAGCCAACGGGCAGAGCATGCATTTGACCGTGTCGTGCAAAGTGGTGCAATCTCTTCCCCCCACACTCCCCGAGAGGCGCAAAACTAGACAGGACAAACAACTGGGAAATTTAATGTCCCAGCAGCACACAGTCCTACGCAAGCTGCAATAAGAGCATGCTTTATCTTCCATGGGCCTGATGATCGTTGCGAGCGTAGGTGCTGCTAACTGCATAAAGCTCCTCTAATGTCCTGCCACCCTTTGTGACATCGGTCCATAAAGGCACATGGTATTTTCCACCACCAACCGGCAGAAACAATACAATGACTTTCCCTCCTGTTACAGCCTGCCGTAAATTCGACCCGTACATAGCAGCAGCATTACCCAGCGCTGCGAAAGTATCGGGAGTCCCCCAGGCTGTTTCTCTCTGGGATCCAATTGTTTGTAAGTGCCCCTCCTCCCAGACCCAATGAGGCATTTTGATTGCATAGTCTTCTGGATATTATCTTGTGTGGACTCCAGATTTCATAGACCGAGTCCCTTGAATATAGAAGAAAAAAAAAGAAAAAAACTGTTTGCTACATGGAAGTTTCTTCATGATATTTCCCCCTTCCTGCAGTGGAAACAAAAACAAGAGGTTGATGATGATTTATTACTCATGGAAAAAAAATGCTGATGTTTTTGTTCACAGCTCTAATGCTGCTAACTATTAATAGCTTAATGATTCAAACGTGAGCTGCTTGTGAGAGACGATGCAAAGGCAGGGGCTGAAGGTCAGCAGCCGTCAAAGGAAACGCTCTGCACTTCACGTCCCTCTTGCACATGCTTAAAACAGAGTTTCTGGAGTGTCGGTCGTACAGGATTAATAAAAAACCAGCAATGTCCTAAACACCATGAACAACAAGGGGCTGGGTCACAAGCGAAAGGTGATGTTCCTGCTATTGATGCCAATGGGAGTCAGGCGGCCACAATTTGGCCCCCGTGGTACTGCGTTGCATGGTCATCGAGTCGGTGCAACGTCCCAGTTTCAATGCACATTTCCTTCCTCCTGGCCCTTCGTACTTTCTCCGGGCCACCGGTCTGACTCCATCCCACTGGTAGCTGGTGTCTAGGATGCTCTTTCTACTGAACGACTGAATCGACTGGGCCAGGCTTTCTCCTGATGTAAATCAGCAGAGCTTTGCTGACTTCCACAGAGCCACAGCAAACTTTCCAGCAGCTGAGGATCAGGATTGTTTTCACCTGGGATGCGAGGACAAGATGGGTGCATTTCACAAAACCAGTTCGGTTCATGGGCAAGCTCCCGCTGCCCCACAGCTGCAACTCACTGAGGAGCTGTCCCGTGTTAGGGAGGGAGCATCCCTGGGCAGACGGGGGCAAGAGGATGCTCCTGATTCAACCAACACCCTGTACTGGCCTACCCATTAGACCAGTGGCTCTGAACCTTTTTAGACTCAAGGCATGCCTCAGAAAACGCCAGCTGTCAGTTTTTACTCATCTTTTTTCTGACCACAGGATCATAATTAAAGCATTTGCAAAGAACTCAAAAAGCCCACAGCAGGACAGAACATGTTAATGCCATGCTTTCTTATTTGGACTGTCTGGGTTTATCTTGTGAATCATGTTTCCACCCTTAACAGTGCAGCAGCCCATGGCACCCCTGCAAAAAACCTCAAGGCACCTCAGGGTGCTGTGGCACCTGGGTTGAGAATCACTGTGCTAGACTTTTTCACTCTTCCTCGTCTCTTCTCCGTTTTTCATGTTCTCAGAAGACCCCAAATTCAGCGGATTCAATTATGAGCCGGACTTTAGCCAAGCATGAATTTATGCATAGGGGAAGTGGAGGCAGAGAGGGAGAAGGAGGAGAGAAGAGAAGGAACTTGCCCAAAGCCACAACACAAGAAACACCGTGTTTTTTTCTTTTGGTATTTTTGACATAGGTAAAACTAGGAAGCATTGGCCTTGCTAGAAAGAGCAACTTTGTCATGAAAGCTCCCAAACTGACTGATCTGGAGAAGGTTTGAATGCACAACTGAACTCAGGCCCATTTCAGCTAGATGAAACCAAATCCTATGTATGGGTTCACTCAACACTAAACAAAGGTTTATAATATAATTTATAATTATAATATTCATTATAATTTGGGCACTTTAATGTAACCTGTGTATACCAACAGAGTAAAGGGGAACTGAACAGAAGGAGAGGGTGAGGAAGATCTCCCTGAAGAGATTCCCCGTAAAAAAAAATCCCCCCTAAGAGATACCACACCTTGTAAAACATGTAAAGCAAGGATTACGCTGGGGGGGGAAAAAAGCACATCACTAGGAGGGGGGATATTACTAACCCCCTCAGGCAGTTTCTTGGTAATTTTATTATTCTTTTAATTACATTTTTAATAATGTCCTCCTCCAAAGAGCAACCATGAAAATAGCCATTGAATGAGTCACTGAACAAGAAAGATTCATGCCTGGTGTAACTGTCAATTGGAGCTGGCAGTGAAAGACTCCCTATCCAATACCAAGGGCTTGCAAAACAATTTTTTTCTTGCTGGTGAGTGTATTAAGCTTTGCAGTTTGTGGCGGAGAAGAAGCTTAAACTAAAAAAACAAAACAAAAACCCAAAAAACCCAGGGAGGGGCATCTACTAATTTTTTTAGCCCCTTTTCTTGCCTGAGCTACAGGTGCCATGGCTCCCACTCAAAAACTGAATCGAGATCTAGGAACTATCTAACTGAACAGGCCAAGAAGGAATTTTTTTTACAAAAAACAATGCCAGGACAACTGGGTTTCACAACTTGTGCAGCTACGTATTTGCTCCTTGACCACAAGACACGTTCATCAGTCACTTAGGCCCAGATTTGTAAAGGCATTTAGGCACTTGTGGCTCTAGAGAGATGCTTTTGAACATGCCAAAGGACTCCTGGGCACCTACCGCCCATTGAAAGCAATGGCAAGATTTCTGAAAATCTCAATGCGTGCCTGTCTGTATTTTTAATACCAGTAGAAGTCTGACTCCTTAGCTCAGGTTCCCCATTGGTAACTTACATAGTAATCATGGCTCCCATGTCATAGGGATACAGGGACGTTTCTTTAAGTATATATTAAGCAAAGCACTTGAGATCAAGGAGCCGGATACTTCTCTACACAGAGCTTCCATTGGGAGGGATAGCACAGCCCTCGCCTGAGAGCTGCTGCATTGTGAAAGTACAAAGCATCATACCAATAGTACGGAGCTGATGTTCCCTGTCTTATAAAAGGGGCCCCTCAATTGAATCATCCTGAGTTTTTCTTCTTCAGGGTTTATATGGTGCAGTGCTGGTTGCATACAGAAAAACTGGGCAGTTCTGTACTTGTTGCGGTCATTCCTCTTTCAGATTCTCATTTCTGACTCTTCCTTTCACTTCCATAAAGGCTTCTCTTGTAAAAGAAAGGCATGCCCATCTTTATATAAGGACTCTAGACAAACTTGAAATGCTGAGGAGGCTGTGGAAGAACATGCAGAGTGCCACTGTGCCCGGTTCTCAAACAGGCCAGCACAATTGGAACGGAAACTCGGTATTTCTACAACATAGTATGGGAGTGATGCTTCAGCTTGCACTGGGATGTGTCTACATTAGAGGTTTCAGGGGCATAGGTGGTAGTCGTGTTGGTCTACGGACATAGGCAGACAAGGTTCTTTGGGTAAATCTGATATCTTGTATTAGACCAACTCAGATAGTTGGAAAAATGCTTCTTTATAAGCTTTTGGGTACAAATAGGGTATTTGTACCCAAAAGCTTGCAAAGAAGCATTTTTCCAACTATCTGAGTTGGTCTAATACAAGATATCAGATTTACAAGCAAGGTATTTGTACAGATTTGTACAGATTTGCAAATAGGGTATTTGTACCCAAAAGCTTGCAAAGAAGCGCTTTTCCAACTAGTTGAGCTGGTCTAATGAAAGATATCAGATTTACCCAAAGAATTTTGTCTACGCTAGAGGTTTGCACTCATGCAAATATCTACAAGCTAGGAAAGCCCTAGAAATGAAGTTACGAAAGCCCTAGAAATGATGCCGGGGGTGCCAAGCAAGGAGTGTATGCACTCAATGCGGTAGACAGAAGAGGTCAAGTAAGACATGAGCGCAGGAGCTACATCTACTCCTCTCCTCTCTCAGCACTAGATGGAAAACCTTCCAGCCTACTTGGCTGGTGAGGTGTAGACACAGCCAATGGAGTCACCACTTGTATTTTTATTACAAGTCACATAGTTATGGTATTCACCTTGAAGCCCCAGCTTCTGGAGTCATGTCATTCTATGAGACCCCCCCACAGAATTCATTTAAAAAGAAACCTAAGTTCCTAGTTCTCATGGCAATGAGGAAAAACTAGGAAGTGCCACACATTAAGGCACAGAAGACAGACAAGAAATGAAAAGAACCCCGGATTTATTATGTTTTTCCTGTCTTGTGATTTCCAAATGCTTGGGTTGACAATCAGAACTGGGAATTTATCAGTTTGCTCCCTGGGTCCTGTGGGTGTTTCAGAAGGCAACTGAGAAAAATGAACTGAGAAAAGGCTCTTGTAAAAACCTAGCAAGTGGAAAGGGGATCAAAGGGGAAGATGTGCTACCTGAAACTACATTTCGAGAATTCAGGTTCTTTTAACTGCATGCCGTTTAGCACTAGGAATGAAGAGCACTGTATCCAATGAAAAATCTGATGAACGTCATCACCATGCAATCTCTTTAAAATTGATTTGTGGGAGCTGGTGGGGGAGAAGGGGAGGGGGGGTTGCTTTACCTTCCTTGATACAGAAGCTGGGCACAGCTTTAAGCTTTATTGACTCTGGCATTATAAGCACAGTTTCTGGTCTTTCAGCCTATTCCAGAATTGGAGAGAGGTTTCTTTTCTGTACGACTATATAGTGTAGCATGGTCAATTCTGCGCTGAATTGAAATTCATCAGAGCCTTCTCTGTCTCAACAGAGTAATAAAAGGCCTAAAACATTATTATGCATGAAAAGGTTACAAGAGCTAGTAGAAGGGTTATTTTTTCCCTGCACTAGAAGGGGGATAAAAATGTGTATGACCTGAAAACAGAAAGAAGATGAAAAAAAATACGAAGCCCTTTATACAAGGGGCTGTGTCTGCTGAATGCAAAAGGCAGCAAACCCACTGAGCAGGCCTTAAAACCCAAAGGGTCAGATCGCAACTTCATCAAATGCTGAGTTTGTCGAGGCTGGGGTTACAAAACTACCTGGCACTTAAATTTCATTGTTCTGAATTGCTTGTGCCTTTGCCTCTTTCCCACATCAAATGGGAAGCACTACCAAATGACACTGGACCTGATGCTGCAAAGTGTTGAGCACTGACTCCCATCCTGCCAATGACTCCCTTCCTGCCAAAGAGGTAAGCCCACACTGGGCACGTGTACACGTGCGTTTACACCTGCTTAAATTTACTGTGCAGTAAGTTACTGTGGGAATAAGCCAGCATCAACATGCGCAGGCATTCAAGCGCATTAACACTGTGTGTGGACTGACTTAGAACTAAAGTGGGTCCCAAGTCAGTCCGCACACACGGTGCTATGGCTCAGTAATGTTTCTACACATGCGTTCCTGCATAGTAACTAGTCAGGCATAAATCTGGTACCTGCATGATGCAGGCATCAAATTTATGTTCAATTAGGTATAAGTTGCCATATATACTACACAGCACAGGTGTGCACATGTAGATGTGTGCCCTTACTGCGCAGTAATTTCAGTTATTGCATAGTAAATATGTACACACAGATGCGCTCACTGAGGTTTAAAGAGACCGTGCAGGTTAAGCATATCCTACAGTGCTTTGTAGGACTGGGGTCAATGCCTGGCTAGACCATACCTTCTCAAGCAACGTGCTACCAAAGGAGATGTACTAATGGACTTTCTCAGGGACTTGCACAGCATGGTGTAGAGTTGCTCATAGACACTTAATTCAATGATGGATGGGACAGAATCTGGCCCAATACCTTTGGGCTTAGAGGAAGACACGCAATGGTGGGGAAGGGGGTGGTTGACTTTGCACCTGAAAAAATGTGGGGCAGGGTAGTTGTAAGGAAGGTAGAATGCTTCCTGGAAAGAACGGTCACAAGTGTCTTAGCAGCACAGCACTACGCCCAAGCCAGTCGTGTGACACCCAGGGCAGTCTGGCTCCTGCTGTGCCCCCTTCTAGACCCCCATGGAGATGGCTGCCTCAGTCGCCTTGCCCCTTGGTTGTGTTACAGGTGGCCGATAGACCTTAAAAAGGTGCAGGTTCTGCTCCCATCAGCTGCTATTAGTAGTGAGGCCAATTAGCTCCCCCTGGGACCCAGGGAGAAAATGCTGCATCTGTTGGCATCTGACATGGGTGTTTACTGCCTGAGAGACTCCCTGCCTCCTTTCCTCCATCAGCAGCCATAGAAGGAGGAACATAACTTGGCCCTGTGAGAATCATGTGAATGCCACCATGTACACTCTTACTGGGCCCTTGGATGGGTGCTGCTGGACAGAGAACAGGCAAAATCCCGATTCCTTTGGAGTCGCTGGGAAGTTTCCAGTTGGATTCAGTGAGACTAGGATCTCACTCATTTTCTGGGGGTACAGAGTCTAGACACACACTGGGTTTGGCAGCTTCAGTTTAATTCCGGGACTTGCATCCATTAGTTGCAATGGGATCAGAATGGGGTCTAGAATGTGTGCTTCAAAATAACCCAGTGTGCATGCGCACATGTACATGCGCTTGTGTGCATCCATGTGCGAGAAAGACGTGCACCTTTTCCTTTCCTCCCAGCAGAGATGTTCTCATGAAGGTGCCTGGCTTTCAGACCCCTCCAGCCCCAGGGGGCCTTTGGAAGCAATAACTTAAAATGTTACTGCCATTTGTCTAATGTGATGCCATGCTCCACATCCATCTTTGGAGAGCGGACTTTCATTAACACTTCAAAAATAATTTAAGGTTTTTTGCTGTGAAGGTTGGAAACTTTTCACAGCTCAGAGCTAATAGCTCTGCTGTTTACATGCTATAATGTCTCAATAACCTTTTCAAGCACTCTGTGGCCAGCAGCTGGGACCTGTCCCTGCTATTTTTGCTCCCAGAATGTAACAGCAGAAATGCTCTGACTTTGTGCCCCAGAGTGGTCAAATATCTTCTCCTTAGGCTTTTCTTCCATTAGTGCAGGAAGAGAAAGGACCTCACCTTTTCAAGTGGCTCCTGATGTACTGAAATACAACCCTGGCTGTCTTCACTCAGGAGAAACAAAACAATCTGACCGTTTCACCGGGATCCAAGCTCCGGAGGCTTTGGGGTGGAAGAGAAGGCAGTCAAGGGAGCTGTGGAGAGGACAAGACCTGGGGTAGGGGGGAGATTTGCCCACAAAAGGAGGGGAAGAATTTTGGTTTCAAGTGCTGCACAAAACAAGATCACGATTCCAAAGTGTTTGCTGTAAAACAGAAACCAATGAAGCCCATTTATTTAATTTATGCCCTTGCAGATTATACACACTTAACAGAGAAGTGTTACATGGGATACAAGCACCATTTACAAACTGATGATGGGGGGCGCGGACGGTTGACAGCAAGAACCCAGAGGGTTAAGATATAGTGGGCGCATGTACACATGACGCTTACTGCGCATTAGTTACACTGCACAATAACTTGGCAGCTGAAAACCATGCTAATAGCCTGCTGCGCAGCCTTATTAACTTAATTCACAATAAGCATCACAAAATAACTGTGTGCCAGCACTTCTGCGCTTACTGCACATTTAGTTTCATACTTCATTAAGCAAGTACTAAACGAAATGCACAGTAACTAAGGCGCATTAATGAACATGCAAACGTGCCCAGAATATGCAAGGATCTATCTATTCCCTGTAGCTCTCACAACCCAGGGATCTTGTATGTTCGAGGTCCTGTTTGCTCACACAAATGGAACGTGCAGCTGAGTCAAAGTACAGTCATCCACAGCTGACAGGTCTAATTTTAGCCTATTATCCCTAAAGCAATCTTTTTAATATTCCTGGACCAAACCATGCCCTTGGCTGGGAGTAGTGTAATAGCATCTGATGCCATGGGAAGCTGGAGGAGGGATCTTCCTTCACAAACCCAGTGATGAAACAAGCTGAAAGTACCAGCTGGGGACCATGCTTGCTCAGTTAAATCACAAGGAGCTCTAATACAGAAAAGCAATGCTTTCAACCCACATCACCCCACAACATTAGAATGGACCCAGAGGTATATCCATGATGTTCTGTTTCCTGAAAACTATATTAGCTTTGTGTACTCAAACACAGTAGCAGAATATTTTCTGCGTCAAAGGAAATTTCAGTTAAAAGCCAAGGTGGATAGTCCCTAAAAAAGTCATGTATAGGAAGATTTCATAGTTTCATAGTTGTTAGGGACTGGAAGGGACCTTACAGGTCATTGGATCCCACCCCCCAGCACTTAGGCAGGAAAGACTGCTGGGATCAGATGACTCCAGCAAGATGGGCATCAAGACGGTTTCCTCCTCCGGTTTTTAGTCATGCATATTGTAGCCACACAAGCATATTGTAGCTTTTTTCCATTGGCCCCACGATCGTCCCATTTGAGGCTGGCCGGTGTGACAGACTCTCCATCCATATGGACTCTCCATCAATTTCCTAGCAAACAGGATCTGAAATAGGTTTGGTAGCTTCAGTTCAATTCTGGGGAACGGGCAACCTCATAAGAAAACCCACCAAATGAGTCAACGCCAATTGCCGACTTAGTCAACAGGATCTGATGAAGTGACCTTCGGCTCATGAAAGCTTCTGCTGTCTCTATACACCTTATTTAGTTAGTCTATAATAGTGCATATCTACCCTGCATTTTGACTGACTTCAGAATAACAGCTAACTACCTCTTTTTAGTCAACAGCCACAGAAGCCAAGGACTGCAAGGACAGGGACAGCAAAGCTAGCTTGAAAGTTGATTAATTCTGGTAAGTATAAGGCATATTAGCTAGATGATGTAGAAGAATACTCATTGCTACCACATCTATCGTGCTTGGCTTAGGGACATATCAAGGACTTGAGCCTCCAAGCCAGACAGGTCTTGCCCCTTCTACATGAATCAAGTTTTGGGTTTGTTTTTTTTTAATTTGAAGCCAAATTAGCCAAAACTAATATCAAATCCAAGAGTCCAGAACCATAAGTAGCCCTACTACTAGCAAACATCCTCCACCCACACCTGGGGATTCAGATGTTTCCAAAACCTTTGGCGGGCATCCTACTTGCAGGTCCAAGGCCAGAGGTTTGGGTTTCGAATGCCTCTGAGTTTTGCTTGCCCTCAGCCATAAGGCCCTCAGAGCAAGCAAGGAAGGAGACTCCCATTTCCATAAACTGGGCTTAAAGCCACTTCACCTCAGCAGGTACTGAACCATGCCAGAAGTGCAGTTCTCCTGTGGAGAGGTTCAGGAAAACTGCCATCATGGCTACAGATATTTCTCCTGCCAGGTTAAGAAGCCTCTACGCTTGATCTGAGCCTTCAAGAGGCTGAGAAGCAAAAGAAAGAAGGATCCTAAAAGATCACAAAGTTTTTGGGACCTTGTCTGTTAGACCAATGGGAGGTTGCAAAGAGTGAAGGAGAAGATACAGTCAGCGCAGTTGACCATGGGCGAGTGGTGCCTCCCGAATTGGGGGCGGTGCACTTCCAGCAGCATTTCCAGTTTCATGGCTGGCGCTTCCAGGTGGTGCATGGCCGATCTCAGGGGGTGTGCAGGCACTCGCGGGCACCCCCTACACCGTGCCAATGCAGGCAACTGTGGCTCATCTGTGTTTTGCATGCAGCTAAATTCTCCATGAAAAGCTGCAGATTCAGCAGAAAGTGGTGGGGAGTTAGCACAGCAAATGAGAATGGGGGCAGATCAGGCTAAAGAACAGAAAACAGAGTCATCGTTAATTAAGGGACCTACATGATGGGACCTGCTGAATTAGGTCAGTGAATATGCCCTTCCCGCTCTAGTTGTAGGTTATGCAAATGACTCAGAGAGAGGTGGTTTGCAAACTTCTTCCCCTTGCCAGTGGGGCCATATAAGGGATGTGGGAAAAGCAGTCAAGAAATATCCAACGATTTAGATCTACTCTAGAATTGGGTCAACATACGGCAAGAGAAAATTAAAGTCAACAAATGCAAAGTAATGTTCATCGCTACATGATCCTTGGAACCCCTGCTAAGCCTAATTTATATAAATGGCTTAGAGAAGCTGGCTGCAAACTGGTTAAAGCATGCTGACAATACAAAACTGGGCAGAGTGGACACAGAGGGAAGAGGAAAGAAAAAAAAAAGCAAGCAAGGAAATTCTAAGGAGTTCTCAGCACAGCCAGGTAATTTAGCCAATATGCAGCAAATAGCGCTTAATCTTGACAAATGCAAAAGCAATACCATTTATTTGCAAAACCAAAATGGGGGCTGCTTTGGGTTCCAACATCTCAAATGGCCACAGGAGTGGAGTGCAGCATTTTCTAAGCACGCTGGGCTGGAATAGCAGCATAATTCATTTCTAAAATGAAAAATAGAAGGAGGGGAAACAGGAATAAAAAGGGAACACAAATGGACTCACCTTTTTTTTTTTTTTTTTTTTTACTTCTTTATAGACATGTCAATGCAAGGGGGAAAAAATGGGTTTGTGCTACACGTTGCAAAGTGCAAGCGTAAGCAGGGCAGGCTGTTTGAGGTAATCCTAGTGCAGACAAACCCACAAACGAATAAAAGCAAGGGGTTTCTTTTAAGGGCTTTAGGGGCTCTGAATTTGGAAAAGGCTTGGAAGCCCAGGTCTGGTTTAAGGCCGGTAGATGACTGGTGGACCAGAGAGCTGGCGGCCTTACACAAATAAAAGCTGAGAAATGGAGAGAGGAAGGGATTTGCAATCGGCTCTTCGGCCCCGTGAGCTGATCTCTCTGGCTTTGTGGCTCTGTTTTCCCTCCCCATCATTTTCTTATCATACACTGCTATTATTTTAATGAGGTGCGAGTGCTAACATTAAACATCCCCGGAGACACCCAACAGCATTCGTCCTCACAACCCGGCAGCCTCAAGTTGCCAGTACTGGTATTTCACAGGTTAAGGGAAGCACAATCAAGCCATTTTAAAAACTGAACAAGCTTCTGGGAGATCCTGATGCCTGAGGAAGAGGCAATAGAGGGCAAAACCTCAGGAGGCCTCATTTCAGCCTGGGTATTAAACCCAGGTTTCCCCGTGCTCTGACAAGCTCCCATGTCACTAGTGCCCTTTGGCTGTCACATGCGATTGACTTCGACACCACATCACAGCAGGCAAAAAGGCAGCGGGAAGAGCAGTCGGGCTAATGCAGGGCTCAAAGGAAGGTATGGTGGGCAGAGGTTCAAAAGGAAACCTGACCGGGAAGGGAGCTACGGCACGTAGAGGGCGTTGCAAATGAGG
>NW_017728993.1:21021688-21053565 GCF_001723915.1 Gavialis gangeticus | reverse complement strand
TTTTTTTTTTTTTTTTCCAACCCAGTGCAAATCATACAACGGACAAGCGGAGGGATTTAAAATGTAAAAAGCAACCTATAGAGACAATGGGATGCAAATTTAGGTCCAGGGCCGTATCCTAAAAGAGGGCTTGATCTTGCTCAAGGAAGCCAGTGGAAGCTCTGCCACTGAATTCAAGGGCCAGATGATACAAGAGTCAGGGAGCATTGAGCAAAGCTGCTATAAAGCTGCTCCTGGCGTGCCCCTGGAGCCGGTTCTGCGTCTGCGTGTCCTCCGCCACATGCTGCGTGGTACAGCAGACATGGGCTAGACTAGGTTGCAACAGCCACGAGGTGCCGAACAGCTTTGTTTAGGCTCCATCATGACCGCCTTCCCTTTTATCAACCCCACTCCCTTTCCCAGAAAGCACAGTAAGAGCAGTGCACAACCCTCTGCTGTCAGTAATGGCCATATCTATGCAGTAAACTTTCCATCCTAGCACAGCATGCTGCTCTAAGCAAGCTGCCTCCTATGCCAAAAAGCGTCGCATGGGGTACTTCTGGAGGGCTAGCAGCACTGCTGAGACTCAGACCCCAGTAATCTACCCCTGCCCTCGTGGTGGGAGAAAGGAGAGAAATGGCAGGCATCGTACTAAGCACCAACTTATCACTGGCTCAGGAACAGACCCATGCTAGCAAATGGGCATTTGGGGTTAAGTGCCAAACACAGATCATTGATGGCTCCTAACAATCCCTGATGCCAGAGGGATCTGTCTTGTAGTACCCTTTGGCAGATCACCACTGCGACTGAACTGGTGGAAGTTACAGTGGTGTAGGGGGTCCCAGCTTAGCCATGTGCTTAAAGCAAATAGCCTCATACGCTCCTCTCCGAGGTAGTGGAGAGGCATTGCAACAGCACCTGCTGTACGCAGCTACCTCCGGCTGGCCGTAACCCAGCAATCAGGGTGATTTACTCTGGTGGACCAAAAAATGATGCAAGTTAGACTGGTATAAATGTGTCGTCTGTCCAGACTCTGAAAAATTGCAAGATGTCTCTCTAAAGCCCCCAGATTTCTTTAAAATGGTATGCTGAGACATTCCCACTATGTTTGTGTTTAATGATATCAATGAGATTTGGGGGGGGTGGGGGTTGGAAGGAGATGGAAGTGGGACATTTAAATGTTTTCTCCCAATATTAAAAGCTGAACAGAACAGCCTATTCTTCTGGTGCAGAAAATTCAGACAATGAATTGAGCAACCTAGTTGCAATGGCCAGTTTGAATGAAATGCAAAGAAATTAAGCATGCTAAAGACCCAAGAGATAATCAGATAAAATCTTTCTTGCAGATGTAATTAGCAGCACAGTTTTGAAAAGGTTGTGGGTGAAGCTATTTCAAAATCCATGTTATTTTGAGACTGGCTGGTTTATTAAGAGACTGGAAATGGTAAAGCTAGAGATTTTCTTGGGGCCAAGCTCTCACAAAAGGATGACTTATGTCATGTTCCCTCGTAATGTGAAAAAAATTGATCCATGTAAGTGGACATCTGGGAAGAGCATGAGGATTGACAGCCCTGCTCTGTTTTTTTTCTCACCTGATCAATATGTTTGCATTTGGAGAGTAAAGTTTCTTTTCATTTTCCTGAAATGGTGCACTAAGAACACAGTGGCTGAAAAAAAAAGAGTAAGTCTGATTAGGTTTAGAGGGAAGGAAAATATGAGGAGACAAGATAGATAGATGTGAAAGAGTAATGCACCTTTGCTCATAATACCACAACTAGTCAACACCCAAAGAAAGCAAAGGCGACACGCCTGAAACCGGATAAAAGGAAAAAAAAAATGTTTTGTATGATGTACACTTGACCTGTGGTACTCCTTGCCACCAGATAGAAATGGGGCTGAATAATTAGTAGGACTCAAATAAGGATTGGATGAATGTAGACATGGGAAGCGTTTGGCCTGTCCTCTCTGTTGTCTATCTGTGGGCCCCTTTGGGACATGCGGGGCAGGAAGAAAATGAGGTCCTGGGAGGCCAAATGGTGCATGGAGGACAGAAGATGGCACCATCCATCCAAGATGATGATACAAAAAATACACTGGTCCGGGGGAGAGCTGGAAAGTCTCAGACCTGACAAATCGAAGGATTTCTCTACAGCACAATGGATGCTCCTAGGAAACCTGCTGGCAGATTGAGTTTAATGCTACCAGGTCAGGCACAGGGGGGAGAAAGGGAAGAATCCCAGCTGAGAACAGAGTGATAGGTGCAAGAACTAATTGTTTAAAAATAATGTATTCATCCACCTAATACAAATCCAGGCTCCCTCCACATGCTCATCAGACACCATTCTACATTTATATATGCGGGTGCATGTATATGCGCACACCTCCTGCAAGGGTACATGGCCATTGCCATAGCAATTGAACCCCTGAGAATCTGTAATGTATTTGTCCTCATGAGTTTCCTGCGAGCAACGGGGACGCTGGACCTCCTTGAAGAGGCTGGCTTGTGCGCCACTCCTGCAGACAGCATTTTTTTGTGCCTATAAAAGCCAAACACAACCTCCCCCAGCCATCTTGTAGGACTCGGCCTATCTGCTATTGCGGTTCAGTGATAGACTTCTTGTCTGCCGTACAGGAGACCAGGGTGCGATTCCCAGACATGCACGAACGCCAACCCTCAGAGCAGTAAATGCCTGGATTCAGTCTGGCCTTTGGATACTGTCTCAGTGGTCCAAAGTGGAGGTGAAAGGTCTGGGCAGCCTTCACTCCTCCATAATCCTGCCTAGGCATATGCATTGACCTCTCATGCATATAGCCTGATCCAGATGGATTGCCAGTTGCCTACTAGTCCTCTGTCCTGGCTCCCCTTTTGACCACCTTGGGGTAAAAAGGTGCAAACCTGCTGGTTTGCAGCTGCAAACCAGCAACTTCCCTGCATGCCTCCCCAAAGGTCAGTGAGATGAAGCAGAGGGGAATACGACTGGACAAGCAGGGGTGAGGGGAAGGCTGAAAGCTGCATGCATTGCACTTGGCCCAGCTCTCCCCCTACCAAGCAGGGAAGCAAGGTGCTTCCTGCAATGGCTCCTGGGCACCAAAGGCAAAATGATGGTTTTTCCCCTGTATTTAGAGCAGGCACCGGGTAAACACTGAGTTTTTCCCCCTAAGGATGCCTGCAGGGGAGAGCGATGACACTGGGCCCGGCAAAGCAATAAGCCTTGCAAGGAGAGGTGAAGGGGTGTTCCTATGAAAGCGCCGGTGGATGTCAGGGCTGCGGCTGACCCCCTTGCAGATATGTGCCGTGCCCAAATAAATGTGCGTGACCTTTTTTTCCAGGGAAGACTGATTCCTGGGTGGTGACGAGGCACATTAGCACTGTACAGCTTCCTTTCAATTGAGCCTGTCTTGTGCATTTGCTCTGCTCTTTCGAACTGAGGTCTGTCTGCTGTTGCCTTCTGTGCAACACTGCAGGAGCCGCCGACCGCGAGCAAACAGTGGTGTGTCGGGTGTGGGACGTGCCGTGTCGGCAGCAACAGATCCAGAGCGCGGGGCCGGATATTAGATCATGCAAGGACCACGAGGGAGGAGGGGCGTGAAAGGTCATTGCTGGAGAAAATGTGGAAGGAAGATAGAAGGAGGATGCAGAGGAGAGGAGGGGGGAGGGAAGCTAATTTAACAGTGCCCCTGCCTCTGGGACGATACGGCTTGATCTAAAGATTGCAGATCTGAATTTTTCTATTCAGTGGGACAAATGCATCTGCAGGAGAACCCGGATGGATTCCAGTGGAGGTGTCGTAGGGATGAAGTTGGACCACAGAGCTGTTATGTCCCATGTATGTGTGTGCACACACATGCACACTGAGACAAGCAGTTAGGCAAACCCTTTTACCAAGCTGGCAACCCCAAGGCAAAGTGCAATGGGGCAGCAGGGGGGATGCAATACAAGTGAAATTCCACCACATCAAAAATCAGTGTTTGAGAGAGGGAAAAAAAGAAAAAAAAAAAAAGCAGGTGCCACCTCCAACTTGGGAAGCAAAAGATACAGATGCTGCGAATCCCATTTTTCTGCTCTGCTTGGAAGAGTCTTTTTGTCCCTGCCCCCTGCCTGGACCCTTGAAAACAACATAGGTTTGAATTGCTCTTATACACAGCTGTGAATGTAGTGCCGGTAAATAATACAGGTGGGCAAGGGAAATCCAGGCTTTCTGAACGCAGCCTGGCTGCAGACACCCGACAGGAGCTGCTTTGTTGGCCCCGTGGCGGTTGCCAAAGTGCGGAGGTGTTTGCAGGTCCCTGCGCTGTAGCTGGGCTTTGCCAGCGAGACGAGGAGCTGATTACATTGGCTGGGGGGCTGCGCCGGCTTCCTCCAGCACTTGTCCTCCTTGGCTCATTTTCTGTCGACACTTCTGGTGTGGTTTCCTAGCCCCCGACAGGGTTAATTGGCAGGCGCAGCAGGGGAAAGAAAAGGCCTCAGCTCCCCAGGCGCTTGCCTTTTGTCCTTGCTTGCTGTCTGGTCGGCGGGAGGGCATTGGCTCCTAAAGGGCAGCAGAGAGCCAATTGCCCCAGACCCCGGAGCTGCTCTTCAAGCCCCTGGGTCCACGATGGAGGCATGGAAAGGCCGTCACAGCACAGAGGCGAGTACTCGCGATAGAGGAACAGCGTACAACTGCTGCGACCCCACTCTCATGCAGGCCCCAGTGCAAGGGCCATGACGGGGACTGGAGGCTGTGGACGAGGGGCAGGAAGGGCTACAAGCTTTGCCCTTAACCCTGGGGGGATTTGAGGCCAAAAAGCGGCCCAACAACAGGTGGCATAAGTTAGAGCGGCATCTGAGCTGCTCTAGGCTGAATGTCCCTTTGGCCCCTGCAGCAGCCGAAGTCAAAAAGCCACCTTTGATCCCTGCACCTTCTGGCCTGAGCCCCTCAAGGGATACGATACAGAGTCAAGCCCTTAAAAAACTCCTAGCCTCAAAGCCCTTTCTTTTTCATCCCATTTTAGCTTAGGCTTCCAAGGGAGAGTTATCACTTCAAATTATGCATCTCAGCCAAGCCAGTAGCCAGAATAAGGAAGCCTGAAAATACCCTTTCCTCTTGCATTTGCAACCCCATATTCTTCCACTGCTCGTTCAGGCTTCCAGCGACAAGATGCACGGACCACGTCAGTCGGCCAGTACTATTTACTGTGTTGTGACACTCCTCCTGGATCCCCAGCCAAGGATCAGGACCCTGTGGTGTGAGGTACCATACAGATAATTATTTTTAAGGCCAGGAGGACCAATGGATGATCTGAGTCTGACTTCCCACGTCACAAAGGGCATAGCATTTCCTATGAACTGTGAAAAAGCCTGCCCCAAAGGCCTTATGCCCGGGTATGAGACATGACATAGCTGGTGGATGAAACCAGGCTTGTTCAAAGATTTATCATGCCAAGGGCTTGGGAGAGGGAGAGGAGCAGCAAAGC
The DNA here is from genome assembly GCF_001723915.1 of Gavialis gangeticus. Lineage (NCBI taxonomy): Eukaryota > Metazoa > Chordata > Crocodylia > Gavialidae > Gavialis > Gavialis gangeticus. Next base: position 21,048,132 of record NW_017728993.1, on the reverse strand, counting down.
AGAGTTCGGTATCAAATCAGAAGAGTTTGCCAACTTTTCAAGCGCAAGATCTGATTTTTTACATCAAATCCCCATCGCCAAGGAGACGGAGCGTGCAAGCGAGCACATGCCCACGGATTTTCCCCAGGACCGGCTGGGAATAGGATTGTTTTCATGCTTTTTTATTTTCTAATGAATTGAAAATGTTCCTATTTGCTTTGCTGCTCTGCGAGAAGGGCAGAGACCACTACAGGTTGTAACTATGGGTGAGAAAGTGAAACTGCCTCTTAATAACCAAAACTAACCCACGTAATTTCAACTTCCAAACCTGGAGGCATGCAAAAGGTGAGAGGTGGCATAACGGGTGGGCAAGGACATCAGATGACAGCGTGTTTGCCATTTTAATGCACTGGTTATCAGTCAAACAAGGCCCTCCCAGACAGACAGGGCTAGAGCTTCCTCCCTGGTGATCAACTGGTCTGGGAGGCAGGGGACCTTGTTGTGTGAACTGGGACAAATCATTTCACCTCTCTGTGCCCGTTTCCCCTTCACTCCTTTTGCCCGTCTTAGAGTCCCAATCTCTGCTCCTTCTCTCAGTCTCCTGCTGCAGCCAGTCTCCGTCTCTCCTCCCTAGGCTCCTCATTCAAGATAGGTCTGATGGGCGGGATCAGGCTTGGAGGATGAGACAGAAGGAGCTGTGATCATTAAAGTGCAATCCCATCCTGGACCGGTAATTAAACCCCAGACTCTCCAATCTCATCATTTCTCCGCTGTCAGCGAACAGGTCTGAAATGCTCATGTGCCCCTTTCCCCTCCTGCTGCTGGACCACAGAGACGATTATAACCTACTACTAGCAGTTCAGCTGCTCATTCAAACCTGGACCACGCATCCAAAGGTCCCTGCCCTGCTGATGTGGGTCAGTAAGAAGAAATTTCCATTTTCAGTTTGGCTCTAAGAAAAGGAAACATGTTGGACTTCTACCTTTAGCAGCAGAGGAAGCAATCTCTGAACCGTCCCTCATCGAAAGGGAGCTGCCGTACTGCGCCACCCTGCTTCATCATTAGTTTAATGAAGTTTTGAAGTTCTTCACTTTCTTCCAATCGAGTCCCTGTCCCAGGGTTGCAGAAAGCAGCAGGACAGCGTTGTAGAGGTTACTACTCAGATAAATATAGCATACATAAACTACCCCTTTTGGGTCGGTCTCTCTCTCTGCATATTACGGAGATGCCATGCGTGTCACTCTGGAGCACTCTGTTATTTGTCACTCCTGAGCCCCTAGACCAGCCCTGTTAGAGGAAAATCAAGGATAGCGATAGGGGTTGTGGTTTGATGGGAAGAAAACCTATTCCTCCGCACCCCACCCCATCCCACTTCCAAGCTATTCTTGCAACCAGCCGGCAGGTTGGCCCAACCATTTACTCCCTTCAGCATGACAAATTTCCACCCCCGTCCCCTTTCCCTTCCTCTCGTCAGCAAAGTGCACGGTCTGCTGTGGATTTTTGTATCAATTACCTGCAGGACATGATTTGCCAAGGTGGGCTCTTTTCGGGGACGGGTATTGTTTTGGATCCAGGTGGTGCTATTATGCTCCTACAAAAGCCAAACACTCCTGTGCTAGCAGGGGCTCTGGAAACAAGCTTCTCCACGCCACTTTTCAGCGCCATCTCCCCCCCGTCCCCGCTCTCAGGTTGTTCCTTTGGGAGGCCACAGACTCCGCAGCCGTGTTTGACTGACGGGCCTTTTTGTTTCCAGGGCCAGTGTTTCGGAGCCAGCCGGCACAGAAAGGCAGTGCCTCGGTTTCCTTCCCTGTTTTAATTAATTTCCTTTGTTAATCAGGAAAACAGAGTAAGTGCTCGTAAAAAATGCAGGCCTCGCGTTAGCTTGAGAAGGGGCTTCTCCGGGCTTGTCTCAGCCCGCTGCTATTATTAGCGGTGGCAATGCTGGATGCTCCAAGGGTTCAAATGTACAATAGCAGGTGGTCTCTGTCCCAAAGAGCTCACATATCTAAATAGATGAGACGGACAATAATGCTGCAGGAAACAGCGTTGCAGGACGTATCCCACAGCAATTTGGAAACGGGAATAGCACTTGGATCCGCTGAGTCCCCGTACAGCACCCTCAGGCACCGTTTGCAAATCTAGCAATGAAATTAGGAAGTCAATGCAACAGCTCAAATCCTGGGCAGCAGCTACGACATAAAGGCACCCTAAAGAGGCCAAAACAGGCCATCTTCTCACGATCCTTTTGTGGGGTAGAAGCAATGCAGTCTCGCGCGCTGCCACCAGCGCAGGGGATGCGTCTAAGGGAGAAGGCGCCTTCTTGCCCCCTGCCACACACATGAAAGAGTAGCAGCAGACTTTCGTCCTAGTGCTTTTTACTGCTCCCTACCCCAGAGGAGGGCAGCATGATACCAGGCTGCGTGCGCTTCCTAAATGCCTGATGCCAGCAGGTATTCGAGGGATTTGCGTTCCAAGAGCTGATGGGAAGTACAGAATTATTAATACGGCATCACATTCCTGTTTGTGACTAGGGAAAAAAAAACCCAACAAGAAAACCCCCCAAAACACCTCTTTTGCAATAAAAGATCTATATGGGAATCCAGCTCGGCCTCGTCTCAGAGGGGAAATGCTCTGACCCCCTGCTCCCTACTTTGTAACTCAAATTCAGCTATAATCAATGATGCCTTGAAATGCTCCTTAAATAGAGAGAGAAACCTGAAGTGCACGCCAAGGCCCCTGGTGCGATAAAGCAGCACAAAAAAACTCCTTTTTCTTATTAAAGGCTGATTTCCAAACCCTGTGCAGACCGACGCAGTTGCTGCATGGTGTGCTGCTAACCTTGAATTCACATTAGCCAGTGTATCCAAACTTTGCCTTCCCAGCTGAGTACTTAGCAAGGCGACCTCCCCCAGCCCCGGCATCCTCGTTCACCAAACCTTTCTTCCCGATCGATAGGGGTCAAATCCCAGCCCTGCCGGAGTCAAAGGCAAAACAATTGACGTCAGCAGGGTCAGGCTTAGCCCGCGTGTGCCAGGAGATGATTATAAAGCAGAGAGACAGAGATGCACTGTCAAGGAGAACTGGATCCTACCTGCTGTAACTGCCTGCTTATACCAGCTGGGAGAGAAATAGGGAGACATGCATTATTTTGGGGTGTAACGCCCGTCTCGTTTGGTGCTTAAACAGTCCTGCTCGTCTATGGGAAAGGGAGGAAACGCTGCAAATTCATGAAGGGAAGGGCAGGACAGCAGGGAGGGCTCTGTTGTGTCCCTGCCTGGTGGCCATTGCACTGCTGACCCCGCACCGGGGTGGGGGGGATTTGAAAAGCCGAACCTGATCCCTGCTTTGCCCCAAGCTCTGCAGCCAGGGGGAAAAGAAACCTTGGTGGTTTTCATCCGAGTGCCACTGAAGGCAAACCTGCCTCGTGCCAGAAGAGGGCACTTTAACTTCAGGCATCCACGGGCTCTGCCGCTTGGTGCTGGCCCAGGGAAGGCAGGCAAGGGGGAAAGGGAACCTGCTTAATTATACACAGAATTGCTTTAAAAAAAAAAAAAATGACTAATGGGAGGTCAGAAATTGCCCGAAGCCAGTGGGCCTCAAAATCTCCTCCCGGGCATTGATGCTGAGTGCTTACACTCAGTAATATTTTTTTTTCCCTTATGTCCCTGAAAGCATCTAATCACCAGAAGGAGAGATTTTCACCCATATGTGGCACAGGTCTTGTACCAAAGTGCTGTGTTCGAGAAACCATGAATTGCACTGACTCGGTCTGATGGAGAGAGATGGGGCAGTCAAACGCAACGATGCTGTTGCAGCTAAGAAGTCAGGTGTGGCCGGAGCAGTTTTCGTCACACACTCCCCCATGGGCCAAATCCCTGTCTCCCGAGATGGAAGAAGGATCGCCCGCCCATGCTGGTCCGTGTGCTGCTGTCGCAGGAAAAGGCCTGCCCAACCCCATTCTCCATAGTTTACTAAAACTGGTGAGTCCGTTTTAGTCGTCACAGATTCCAGACACGCGAACGCGCCAAGCACGGATACACTGGGGCAGAAGGTCCCTTTCTCAGACATAGCTGGCAGCTGCCTCGGTTTATTGGCAGTTCATTTATCATCTTGAGAAAAATATCGATGGCTCATAAGACTCAGATTCCCGCTCCCCTTTTGCCCCCTTTGAAGGAGCACTGTCCTTCTGGGCTGGAAACAGAGCCAAACTCAGGAGCTCTGCAAATGCAAAGGATAGCTGGCAAAGAGGAGGCACTGAATGGGGAAGGCATGATATGCACCAGTAGGTAGACCATGAAGAAGTGCTATGCTAGCCTAAGATGGGCCCAGACCAAGGCCAGCAAGGACATTTGTGACATCCAGAAACATGTTGGTAAAACAAGAATCGCAGGGTATTCGACTGCTTTGTTGCAGCAGCCAGCGCCAACAACCGTTTCCTCAAGCTCAGTTGTCCTGCAGGATAAGTGAGCTCGCAGGCTGCTTCCCATCCTCCCCAAAGGGATTTGCTTGGCCTCTTGCAAACTGGCGATCAGATGCTGTTGCAATGGAGACTCCCAGAAACAAGCAGCCAAATTATGCGATGATGGGAGCAAAACACTTTTGACCCTCAAGCTGCAGACTCCTGCATGCCCTGCTCAGGGCTGGGGAGTGCCAGGTAAGAGAGCTATGGCACTGCCCCTTGGGGAACACTGCAAGGCCAGGTGCTTCTCTCCGCACAGGGCACCTATACAAACCGTGCCCCGTAATCCCCGCTGAGAACAGACTTCCAAGGCATTAGCCAGTCTCGTGCCAGGCCCCATAAATTGCATGCAACTGCTTTACATAAGCGGACCCGGCTGGTTTGGGATTGATGAAGGGAAAGCCTCCGACGTGGTGTGTATTGAGATAAATGCAGGGAGGGAAGAGGAAAAAGAGCCCTCCCCACCTCCATTGCCAGATAAATGTCTGGCCAGGCCAGACTGATGGATGGTGTTGCTACACATCACTCTGAGCTGTCCTGCGGATGTGTCTCACTTAGCATTCGGCCCCAGGGGGTCAGTACAAGTGACCTACAAACCAGGGGCGAGGGGGGGTGGACAGAGAGTGATTATGGCCTCTCAACGGAGACTGTGCAGTGCCTCCCCGCGGGAGCTGTTCTTCTGGGGGGCTGTGTCACTTGAAAGCAGCACGGCGATAGGGATGAAACCTCGGAAACGCGATGCCAGGGAGAGGGCAGGGGTGGAAGGAGGCTTGAGTTTGCTGATGCACGGTTGGGGAGTGGTTTGCATTACTTTCCCCGGGCATTTGCAGGGCTGCTTCAATGCGGTGATATGCGAAGGAGCCCAAAGCAGCTCAGCACCAGAGTCCCATTGACTTCCAGAGGCAGGTGGGTGCCTGGCTCCTTTAGCCCCTTAGAAAACAGCAGTCTTGCGACTGACCCGACTCTCATCGACTTTAATAGGCTTTGTATCAGGCTGGGACATAAATAGCAGGGTAGATTTTGTACGTCCCTGGGTGATGACAATGTCACTGTCCTAGGACAAAACAGTCAAACCCAGTCCACTGTATGCACTGGAAATGTCCCACGTATCCTGATGGGAGCTGATGTTGAGTGCCCAGGGCAGGAGTGCTCCCGGGCATTTGCACACGTCGTTAGATGCAGTGCACAGCAGATTCGCATAAGGTGCAATTATAGATGCAGGGCTGGATTCTCCCTGCCTGGCAACTGGGCCAGCTGCTTGCACCTGGCTGAAGTGGGTGTATGATTGATACTCTGCTCTTCCTGGAAACGAACAGGACGTACTGATTTGGTAGCATTTACATGGAACAACTCCAGGCCCAAGAGGCAAGATGATGAGGCATCAGACTCATTCCACCGTCCTATTGCAGTACAAGGATGACGTTGCCGAACCAGATCAAAGTTTCATGACTTCCCACTTGCTGTTGCTCTGTTCGCCTCCTTTTCTCACACAAGGCCTGGGCTGGAGGAGAGGCGTGCAGGCATCGGATGCAAGCACTAAAAGAAGGCATCCTTAAGGGTCTATGATTAATGCCCTCTGTCTGGATGGGTCTTGGCCTGAAGTGAGGCATTACAGGGAGAATGTGACCTCCTTTGTGAGATGTCCAGGGAGAAGGCCTGTCCGATGCCTGATGAAGAGTGTGGGAGCTGTAAATTTACTACATCAATATAATCAAAGAGGGAAAGAGAGGAAAGCTGCAGTGGTTTCACTTGACAGCTAAACTTAGGCCCCGATTCACAAAAATAAAAACCCTGAAGCTTCCAGATAGGGAATGCTTCCCTGGCCTGGAGTCTCGAAACATAACCATATTGCAAAAGCTGTGCAAGGAATGGGTGTGTTTTGCAACCCATGTGGAACAAACTACTGAGCCCTCCGTACTTCTTGTAGCTTGGTGAAATGATGCACGTTTTTCTTCCCAGTAAACTTTGGAGTGTTTGTGCCTGAAAGCTTGCAATTAAAGATTTTTTTTTTTTTTTGGAAATATCTACTTAGTCTAATAAAAGATATCACCTCTACCACCAGCCCTGGGTGCTTTTTCCTCTAGACCAATATGGCTACCACCTGGATACCTGAAGGCCTGTAGGGGCCTTAAAGCAAAAGCTGCTATCAAAGTGCAACTAGAATGCACTTATTTTTGCCACGTTTGAAAAACAAAAATAGCTCCGAATTCTTTCAGGGACTTTGGAGTTTGGGACTATATAATACCTCCAAGGAACAGACGCAGATCTCCATCACATGATTTTCCTCCACAAAATGCCCTGCTAAGCCTTCAGCATAAAAGAGGGATGAATAGAAGGGGTAGCTGGCATGTCTTTGGGGTGAAGAGAAGATATAGGGCAACATGAAGAAACCACAGCTCTACAAAAGAGACACAGGCAGGAAGATGAGTCTGAAGCTCAGAAGAAACCAAAGCTGAAAGAGGGGAAAAAAATGGACTGAAGATGAGATGCAAGAGAAGCAGAAGAAAAGACAGGGCCTGACATAAAACCAGAAAAGCAGGTATGCAGACACCAGAGGGCATTTATGCACATGCTCCAGGAGTGGGGGGGAAAGGAGGAGCGCTTTAATTATTGCTGCTCCAAGATGTGCTCTAATTAAAGTAGCCAGAGCGTCACGTGTATCAGCATCCTGGTGCTGAAAAATGGCAGCAGGGGTGCTTTAACTAAAGCTTGTCAAACGAGGTGTAGCTAAAGCGCCCCCACTGCCATCTTTCGGCACGTGACACTGGAGCCTGCAGGAGTGCAGTAATTACAGCATGTCGGAGCAGCCTCACTGCACGTGTATAGGTGCCCAGAGTGCCGAGACCTGCAGAAAGGCAGTCAGGGTACTCTACAAGGGGCAAAGAAACCCAAAAGCCCCCCACCCTAATTTCCAAAAGCCTTTTCCCTTCCCTTGTGATCGGCGCGTGGGATTGCTCTCATGTGCGGCACCGTCTCAAGGCAGCTCCCAATCCAACCCTTCCCCTCTGGGGAGGTTATCCTTGCACTCGCATTAACCCTGTTCCCCTCAGACATTTCCAACAAATTGATAATATCTTCTAAGTCCTGCTCTGCATTGCCTTTCAGATTAGCCTTGCCCTTTCCTTTGCACTTAAGTTTAGCAAGTGTTACTAATAGGAATTTAACATTTACCGAAGAATTATTTTAACTATAGATCTAATAGCATTTTTACGGTGCTCTGAACACCCGAGAGTTTAGCCATCAGTTCCATGTGCTCAGTCTCCTCCAAAGTTGCTTATGAAAAAACCAGAAAATTGCAAGTTTATGGGCAGTCATGACAGAAGTGCGCAAGGATTCAAAAACCAGCTCCCAAGTGGGGAGCAGGGCCTGCAAGAGAGCTTTTTTGCTCCATTTGTTCGTATTGCAGTCTCCATGCCACAAACCCTTCGACACTACCTTTATCTTTGCTGCCTCCTCCAGTTGTTCATAAAAAGAGGTTGCTCAGCCTAAGCTCTGAGTTATAGGGTATTTTATCTCAGGTTTCAAAGTTAAAAGCAACTTTTGCTTCTTTTAATTCTGGTTAAAAAATTTTTTTTTAATTTAATCGTTCAATTAAATGGAAAATGTTTCCATCAAAACATATGAGTTACTGAACCTAAGTGTCCTGGCCTGACTGGTAGCAATCAAAAGTCTTGCTTGATGGCTTATGTAGACTAAGCCCATGTAATCTTAATCAGTTCTACAAGGCAGCAACACTGTTAACATTATATGGTGCCAATTAGCACACTTGGACAGGCAGTCTCGACAGAAGAAAATGAGGATGCAGGGCTCGTGAGCTTGCCCCATGCTGAGATTGCATGGATTTGGTTAGTCAGGGTTGAAGACGCTCATTATTTCATGGGGCTTGAGCCTAACTCGGCCTGGTAAACCTGCCCCTTCCCCACCCATAGGGACGCAGCCTGAGTTGGGGAAGATAGCGCAGCCATTACTCCTCTGCTGCTTCTTTGGTGACAACGATGCAGAGTATTCAGGGTTACTGGGCAGCCCCTGGGAACCACCCCACCTAAAATAAGCAAATCATAGATAACCTAAAACAATCAGGGCTCCTTCCTGCGTGGTGCTGAGAGAGTCCAAGAGTACGAGAGACTGCTAAACCCATCCCAGGAGCTGCTCGATCCCCTGTCGATCAGGTCCTTAACTTGCAAGCTCCTTTTTCCTTTTCATTCAAAACAGAAACACGGTGCATTTGCTGCCATGTGATGCAGTTACCACCTCTGCAGTCTTTAACACGCTTTTAACATACAGGTAAATGATGCATGAATTACCCAGGGCTAGCTCTGACTAAAGCATTTGTCACGTGAAAGCCACCGTGGCATTAATTTCCAAGTCCACACTACAGCGCTAGGCTCCTGCCTCCCATTAAAGGGTTAAGGCTCCAGAAATCGCTTTGCAAATGCCCTCCTGGATTAATATTCCACAATTCAGCAAAACCCAGATTTCTCCCTTCTCTTGAACATATATATAACACCACGTTGCACTTCTCGAGCATCTTTCATCTGAGGATATCAAAGCACTTTGCAATGCAGATGCCAAGAGATACACTACAGAAATTACAGACCTTCCTAACGTGACTGCAATACCCAACTTGAATTTGCATGTCCTCCCTCATGCTACTAGCCACTGCGTGCCTAGACTCACGCAGTCCATAATATGAGGAGTGAAGGCCGTCGAGCCACATGCAAACCCACACATGCACACACGGAGTGAAAAGCCTGCTACAGGGGAGTAAGGTTTTCTGACAACACATTTGCTCTATGCCAGGGATCCCTTTGCGGGGAAGCGGAGCGTGTGCATTGCAATACCACTGTCTACTCTGCACCTTCTTTCTGCTGCACTTCATTAAATAGCGTTTCACTGGTTTTTAATTTCCTTTGAGCGGGTCCCCCGTATATATCTGATATGAACAAACACATAGATTCCTTGTGGGTATGAGCCAACAGCTGCAACCCTGAAAAATATCAGCTTCTTATATCATTAACCGAGTTTCCATGGTGCCCCGAGGCAGAGATATTGATGCTTGACAGCATTATCACTATAAAGTAACTTTACAACTCTATAATTTAACTCTATGCTTTCAGTAATATTAAGCGCATTGGAAATTATGGCTGCAAACTTGCCACCCTTGCTCAGAGGTGGGGGATGGGGCAGGGCTGGGGTTTTGTCTGCTTTATCTCAGACTGAGTCCAAAAGAAAAAAGGGAGGGAAGAGACGGCCGTTGGAAAGGCGGCGTGTGAAACAGCCACTTTCCTCTACCAGCTAGACTTCAACATTGGCTTTAATTTTTATGGAAGCCTTCAAAGGTTTCTGATCATTTTAACTATGCCTATTATGGGTACATGCTGCCCATGGGATGAGAAAACACATGGAAGAAGCATCTCTGAAGGTGCAAGTGGAAAGATAGCACCCTATATTGTAAAGCAGGGTCCAACATACAGCCCAATGGCCAAATCTGGTCCTTGGAACTTCTCTATTGGGGAGGTCAGGGGAAAATGGGGGTGTGGACGGGGGGTGGCCTGCTACACAATCCTTGGGCCCTGGCGGGCAGGGTGATCAGTGGCAGGAGGGGAGTGCAAGTTGATACAGGCCCTTCTGAGGTGGTAGGGGCAGCAGAAGTACTTCTCCGGGGGATGCTCAGCACCCCAAGCTACATGGCCATTGGCAGATCTAAACAACCTCTTTATCCTGCTTTGCAGTGGTCCACCTTGGGGTCACGTGGCACAACTGCAGCAAGCAAAGCCCCATGGCGAGGCACTGAGCACGCTCTGCTTGCGCTGAAGCGCAGCAATAGCGATGCACGCACATGATGCAACCGGTGACACGCACACTGTCACACCATGGTGGCTCAGACGCCTGCATAACTGAATACTTCCCATGGGTAACCCCCGCTAGATTTCTTCGACTATTATAAGAGTACCACCGAGTCCCATCCTGCAAACGCTTGAACCCATCACTTCAGCACTGGTCGCTCTGAAGGAGCTCTCAAGTTTATGGTCTCCTTTTTTCCTTTGTTACCGCTCACCTATGGGCGGCCCATTGCACAGCCCCGGATCCATGTTGACGATGCACAGCCCCGGATCCATGTTGATGATGTCTCATGAGAGAAGGTGTTTTGAATTGGCAACACGAGGTGGAGAACCTGGCACAGCTCCCTTGCCAGCCATTCACAGGTCATGTTGGCAATGCATGCTGCCTGCATCCCAAGTTGCGCTGTAACAGGAAGGGGCTCTTGATGCCCTGCGCGCTCGCCCACCAAGGACTCATCTTCTTCCTGATCTCTAGTGCCTGCGGAAAGCGGATGCCAGAGCCGGAGCATCTTTACTCAGCTCGCCTGCAGAGCCTTTGGGGAAAGTCACACAGCGCTTTACATGCTTCTAGCTCTGCAAATGCCTAGTAAAATGTGGTATTTGTTTAATGGGAGCATATCGGCTCATTTGAAATCTTCCTTACCTGGTGCTGTGCTGCTTTTTTTTTTTTTTTTTTTAATCGGCTACCACCAAATGTGTGCATGTGTGAGAGGGGTTTTAAACAAGGTTTTTCTCTGCCCACTTATCCAGGCAATAAACCCACAAGTCCACAATCCTCTTATTATTAACAGAGTCCATTCACTCTTATCATAGGGTATGCTGCAGAGCTGGGCCTAAAGAACGTATCCCTCGTGCCTGTAGTAAACCAGGTACGTATCAGTTAGACACAGACCCTACCAGCCAAACAGGTATTTCTTAAGGAAGAAAATAACGGACTGCATGGCATTAAAGGGAGGAAGTTATGCCTATGCAGCATCATGCCTGCTGTGAAAATAAGAAAATCCCAAACTGCAAAAATCAGCATTCCTGCAGCAACGTTGAATTCAAGCCTGGCACCTGTATGTAATGCTGATTATTCTTCAGGTTATAAGATACTAACATTCACGCTTATTCTATTCTGTATGTCACCGTCCTGAGCCACGCACACCAAAACACAGGGCACTGGGTTCTGTGACACCAATGCAAAATCCTTCAAGTATACATTTCCTTTTCATTCAAATGCACAGTTTTGGGCATGAAGTTCTACTTAGTTTTAAAATGTGTACATCAGGAGTAACCCTATAAATGGCTAGAAAAGAGGGTATTTTTAACAGAAGACCATTCACTCAAGTTAATGGAAGTAACTGAGAACTGAACTGTACTGCTAATGATATGTCACTTTTTTTTTTTTGCATTTAATCTCCTTTGTTTTTAAGAAAAACTATTGAAAATAAAATACCGTCCATGTTTTTGGATCCTAGAACTTACACAATTCAACTTTGGCTTGAAGTTCACACCTATACGGTAAACGAGGCGTCCCTTTATCTTGATAGCAACCCATCCTGGTAATCATAGAAGTCGGAGGCAAATAAACCACTTTTTACAACTAGTAAAGTGTAAATATTTATCTGCTCGACACGGCTGAAGAAAACATAACCTATTTGAACGTCTGCATCAATGCCTTGTAACTAATGTAAAAGAAACAGTTGCCTAACGAGATCTGTCATCTCGTAGTGAAATGGTGGGATGAGCAGATATGCAGCGTGATGTAATGATGGGAACCACTTTTTCATGTGTACTGGCTTATGTGCAAGATTTTATGTGCCAGCCTCACAAATCAGAAACTGTATCTACAGTTTGTTCAGTTTAGCAAGCTGGGAAATGGGTTTAAGTATACTTGGCAACCTTAGTTGGGTAGCCCGTGGCTTGAATTTACATTTACTGGTAAATAACCATTTGCAGAGAATTCGAAGATCCTCAGCTGATTGCTCTTAAGAAATAACAATATGAATATCCCTAACTGAGTTCACCTGGGTCCACCTTTGAACTCTGCAATAGGAGGCCCTTTTCGTGACGCTCCTGCGCAGTAACTCCAGTTATGGTGTAGTCATTTAGTACTTGTGCATGCAAGTGTCTCATGTAGATGCGGCCGGGGTCTGTGCCCGAGAGGTGGCTTATGTCAGCAGGTGAGGAATGCTGACTGTCGAGGAGAAAAATAAGTCAGATCCATCTCTTAGATCCAGCCCTCCTGAATGTGCACCTCCCCTTCCATAAGTCAAACCAAAAAGAGAAACCTGGATTTGGTGTATTCATGGATAAGGGGCTCACTGGATCATTGCCTCAACTGCAGCCAAACACTCCTCAAGACAAAATGGGACAGTTATCTACTGCATGTGGTTTCTGTATAAAGCCTTGAACCTGTTCCTTTTCAACAGAGACCAAGAGACTTCAATTTAGGTGCTGGATCAAGGCCTAAGAGATGGATCTTTGAAGCCATTACAGCACTGGCTACTACTCTGCCCAAAGTAGCACTGGCTACTGCTCATTTGGATTTGCTGGGCACTTGCACTGTCAGCTCACAGAATTTGACTGGTTATATTTTCTTGGTCTATTTGCTTCATTTCCCCCCCCAAACATAACTAGGTAGTTAACAGCAGAACTCATCTCCTTGGGAGTTAGTGCAAAGCAACTAGCTGTGTCTTTGGTTTAGGACGGAGTGTTAATTAATTACCAATTTGGAGAAAAAAAAAAAAATCAGAAGAGCAATTTTGGCTTCTCTGGGATGTTCCCTTATTATTTTAGTTTTGGTGACAAGCACCTTTGGGACAAGGAGAAAATTTCTCTCCCAAAGAGAGGGCTTGTGCGCTGACGAGCAGAGGGCTCTGGCTTTGTTCACACAGAGACACTTGCACATGAGCAGACATTGCTCCACGGGTTCCCTTCACCAGCTGCATTTGCCCCAGGGAAAAATGAAACTGTCCCCTTTACTCTCACAAAATGCTACCATCCAAAGGTTTCTTCTCCCTCTAGCTTTCACAATTAACCAGTTTAACAAGACTCTACTACTATTTTTTTTTTTTTAAAGTAAGCTCAGCTAGGTCAGCGCAAGATTGGGAAAACCAAGCTGCAGTCTATACTTTCCATACATCATCATCACCAATAATCATGACGATCTGAACCTTGTTTTCTGCTCTCTGGCTGTTGATGGCAATGATGTATGAAGCAAGGGTGATACAGCTCCATCTGCATAAGACAGGTTGATCAAGTAGATTAAAAAAAAAAAAAGCAGCCAACAAACTCACAAAACAAAAGGTGGCTTTGAATAACAAACGGAGCAAGCATGACATGTAAATCACCGAGGGGATGTGTATATTCAAGAGAAGCAAGATCTTATTTGTATAGGGGCTGGCTTCCTCCCTCTACAAAAAAATTGTTCTTGATAAATTGGACCTTTAACAAGAGGATAAATAAGCAGCTGTCAACACAATGAGTGCAAAGCAAGGAGGAAATTTAGAGGCAAAGCTAAAAACCACATCCTTAAAAGGCCAACGAGCCAAAAGAATAAAACAAGCGGTCAAAAGGGAATCGGCGTGACAATTCTGCTCTTTGCTCCCCGACAGTAAGCTGCATTGCTCAGCTCAGTAGTTGAGTTAGGAAATGGGGGTTGGCGTCTACAAGAGACGCTGGCTGCAAGCAGCTCATTAGTACTGCGCAGTAGCGTGGCACGGCACAAAGCATGATGCCACACTACGGCGCAGTAGCAACAAGCAATGGCACAGTCAGCATCACCTGCAAGCCATTTGGCGACGCTCCCGTGCAGTAACTCCAGTTACGGAGTAGTCATTTAGTACTTGTGCGTGCAAGCGTCTCGCGTAGACGCGGCCGGGGTCTATGCCTGACAGGTGGCTTATGTCAGCGGGCGAGCAGAGCTGACTGTTGAAGACACAAATAAGTCAGCTGCATCTCTTAGATCCAGCCCTCCTCAATGCGCACCTCCACTCCCATCAGTCAAACCAACAAGAGAAACAAGGATTTGAGAATCTGTGTTTTTCCTTTGTTTCTCTCCTTTCTCAGCTACTCTCACCATTCTTCTGCTGAACCCTAGAGAATGAATTACACAGGAGAGCCTTGTTCTGTTTGCCTTTTCATACAGGTTTTTTTCAATTGGAAAAAAAGAAAATCCTAAATAATGGCCACACTTCAAATCTGGCCATCACTTACTGTAGAAGGGGGGGAGGGGAAGGACAAAAGGAACAGAAACGGTAAATCTTCAAAAATGCAATTTTGTTTTCAAGTATAAAATATTTTAAAAGAATTAAAATTCATTCTACTCTGGATCATGGAAAATGCAAAAAAAAGTTGACCTTTTTTTGCAATATTGTTTTTCTTTTCTTTTCTTTTTTTTTGAATACAGTATTATTAGTGTTAGTAAAGTCTGAGACCTGGGGGTGAACGAAGCTTTTAAAGTCCTTTTGCTACACAATGGAGACAGTTAAGTCATCTCAGATGGTAGAGAAGATTGTACAATTCATTGCTAGCGATGGCTAGCGGGGAGGGGTTGAGACCATAATGCAAGCAAAGGGCTAACGGCAGAATAAAGAGCAAGCTGAAACAAAGAACTAGAAGGTAAGTACTGTGGTGAATGAACTTGTACTTGAAAGTGAACGGTCTTTCGATCTAATGGGTCTTTTCCTCCTTGAATTCACGCAGTATCAGTATTAGGAAATTCAAGTGTCGAGAACAAATGCACATTTTCAAACGTGTATTTTCTAGTCAGCACATTTTTCATAGTATGGAGGTTTTACCTTAGCTGTCCAGTACCGGGGCCCTCAAAGGCAGAGGAAGGCTGGATTTCAAAAGGATACATGCTTCCTCCATATACGGGACGGTAGACATTGCCCCTCCAACGATGTAACTGTAGAACGAGACTTCCAGAGTGTAGCAGTAAGAAGTGTCATCCAATAACCCACCAAGAAAGCGCCGTCCTGTCCCTGCCTTCACGGCATCTCGGTTGAAGGACGTGCTAGACTGGAAGCAGAGAGAAGACAGAAGAAGTGAACAGGAGCGTTCAAGGGTATGAATGTGACTGGATGGGACTGATGCGTAGCAAAACTCCCGGACCCTGATTCTGATTTATAGCAACCCTCTGCAAAGCTCCTTGAGGCTGTCAGAGTGGAAACGCGTCCGGGTGGATGAGATTTGGGCATGGGCAGCTTAAGGCTCTCCTGGCCACGTGCATTCACAATGCTAGCTTCAGATCGCGAACCTTTACGCATTGTCACCTGAGCTCTTTTCCCATGGAAAAAATAATGCAAAATGAAAAGTTTTCTAACAGGAAGCTGTCCTCTGTGTTAGGCAGGGAAAGACCCTTCTCGTCTCAAGGCTAAACTGGAACAGGTAGTAGTTTCTACAGTGCACCTGCATCACTTCTGTTTCTTCCCTTGTCTGCCCCCCTGCATGCACCCTGGCTCTTCAAAGCAAAGTACAAACCCAATTGTGTGCAAGTTGAAGTCAGCCTTTCTAACCCAGGGTACTGGAGTGGCTCTGAAATTAGGTCACAGAAGTTTTACCCTTTAAATTGCATTTTGGCTAACAACAACAACAAAAAATAACTGCATGGTCCTGCAGTGCAGCAGTTCATGTGATCACTGGAGGTCGGGCTGTAAACCCCAGAGATCTCAGAAGAAAGCTTGGATGTTTTTAGTGAAGTGGCTGATGAAAGAGTTTATATCCTATGTTGGATTTAAACATCTAAGGGCCAAAGAAGGGTTTAGTCTCCAACCCATTCAGTTCTTGCCTCTTCTCTTATTACAGCTAGTCTGGCAATTTATTGTGGATGCCCGTGTTTTAGGAACTGGAGCAAAAATGGTATTTCATGTCCTTTAGGTCAGTTCACACCATCCAAAGGTGATAACCATTTGCCAGTGCCAGTCTGGGATGAACATCAGCCCTGTGACTTGTAAACAGAGAATTTAGGAGGCCTGATTCTGATCTGCTACCCTTCGGAGCAAACCTAGAAATGCACCAGGGAAGATGCTTTGTGATATCCCGTTAGGGTCTCCAGCATGCTTGAAAGCAGCCACTGGAGGTGACTGCCAGAAACCCATCCCCAGGGTGTCCCCAGAGCTCCAAGTTTCTCTGCACTGTCCCAGGGCTTGTCCCAAAGAGCAGACTGCCCTGACAACTCCTTATCCCCACAAGCCTTAGCTGCGCTGCGTTTGCACTGGCCCTCACAGCTGGAGGGTCTCTGCCCACTCCTGGTGGCTTCCCCTTGGGCTGTGAAAGAAAGTGTAGGTCGCTCTCTCCATAGCACAAGTAAACCTAGAACATCACTTGCCCAGAAATCACTCTTTGCCGCAGGCAATGAGCAAAGAGAGAAAACCACAAAAGAATGAATTATGTAGGAGAAGAGAATTGTACAAGCAAAGCTGACCATCAAGTCTGAAGACAGAAACATTAGACAAGTACAGTTTCTAACTCTCTTCTCTGGCTACACCCTCGCCCCCCCGAGACACCTGCCAGCACTTCCAGCGTTCAGCCTTCCTGCTGATTCTGCCAGCCCTGGCTGCTGGGGCCTTGCACCCTCCTCCAGCCTGGGTGGTGGGTGGAGGAGGAATCCCAAAACCTTGATAGACTCTAAAATTCCTCCAAGTATTTTGCAAAATACCCGCTTCCAATGCTCACTATTATTCAGATTGCTCATGAGTCACCAGAACCCTTCACAAAAACATCTCTCTCTGGGGCACCTGGCAGTCATCTAGCCCGATGGACCATTTCTCTTGGATGCCTTTGCTTTTGTGCAGTTGTTTTTCCCCCCCGTTATCAGCAGACAACAACTTAGGTGCGTATCCCAGCAGTGGCCCTTTCTGCCCATCAATTTTCCTTTCCCGGGTATGAAGAGATGCCTAGCAGTTCCTCCTACTCTACTCTCTTTTTTTTCTTTGGCTAACCCAAGTCCCAAGTCACAATGGTATACACAGACAGCACAACATAATCTATACAGTGATAAAAGTGACGTAAACAGATATAGCATAAAATTGGCTTTCCAGTGACACTACACATGCTACATGAGTACGACAAACACAGTGCAATCTGCATGACACCCCCAAACCAGAGCGGGGGTCGTGACAATGACCTCCCGGGTTTGGAGCATGCACGCGGGAGCAGATGGGTAGGGCACGGCCCAGACTGTGGCCACTACTAATTCCCTGAACTCTCCAGGTCTTTTTGCCACATTGGATCTGAAAGCTGACATATTTTATTTTATTATTTTTTGCTTAACACAGTAGCAGGCATTGAGCCCATCTGTTATCTAAAACATAGAAAATAAGGAATTTTGATTTATTAAAAAAAAATTAAAAAATCTAGCAGCTCAAATTATTTGGCTTCCCGTGACTAAAACTGAGAAGATAACAGTAACATTCAAATGCACAACAATTCTTGATAAGTAGCATACATGGGCAGATATAAAGCACAGAAATACCTGCTGCTTTATTAGCATTCTGCATGTTTTAAAGTCTACTGTGTTATATAAAGGTAGGTTTTCTAGGTTAATTGGAATAAGATGGAATTCTGCTTCCTATTAACATTATATGTAGAGGCTTCTGAATGGGACTGGTAATCTTAATGATGATAAGTGTCTTTTGTGGCAGCGGATGAACAAAATGCATCTAGCTTCCAGGACCATGGGTGCAAGACTTGAAGATACTCCGGATATTTGGAGAGGAAAGGAGTAGAAAAGCAAATGGAGGCATAAGGACAGAGCAGAAATTAATTCTGAAGTTAAAATGGGTCTAAGAAGCTGATGATTCCCCATAAAGGAAAGCTCAGAGCAATGGAGCCCACTGGCTTCTGGGATATTAGCATAAACCACTGCAGGGCTTTCAGTGTGGGTGGTGGCAGAGAAATAGGGAGGGTCATCAGTTGATGACCAAAGAGCGAGTACCTCTCTACCTTCCTACAAACTGAACCAAGATTTGGCTTAAGTAAATTATGCTTCCTATTGAGACCAGTGCCAGGGGCAGACTATAATAGCTGAGAACAGCAAATGATGCACCTAAATTCTAGAAGAGAAAAAAAAATTGTAATTTGTACAAATGCAAACTTACTCATCTGCCCTCCATTGCATATTAAGCTTTAAAACAAATTTGGAAGGAAAAAGGTCATTAAAACATGGAGGGCAAATGATACCACATAAGAAACTATTATTTCAGGCAAAGAAGATGGAGTGTAGCTATTTAGGAATTATAGAGTAAAAAAAAAAGAACTGGGTAAAAAGGAAATGACAATAGGCAGCACTGAGTGGAGAACTGGAAGAAAGTTATTAGTGGAGGTCCCCGAAGATGAGTCTTGGGACTGATGCCTCTTTTCATTTATGTCCTTGGCACAAAGAGCAAAAACCCAATAACGAGCTCCGCTGACAATGCAAAGTTTGAATGCATCCTCAAAATAGAGGAGGATCAGATTATCGTAGAAAAAGGCATGGATGACCTCGACGACCAGAGTATCAGAAACGAGGTGAAATTTTGGTGATTCAAAATGCAGGGGACTAATAGCAGGAATGTCTGCTATCAGTCCGAAGCTCTTCAGTTGGAAACAAGGGAGGAGAAAGACTGGATGTATGCGTTGAGCATCAGATGACTACGACTGATCAATGTGACCCTGCCATGAAAGAGACAAATGAGAACGTAGGATGTAGGTACAGGCAAGATATTAGCTGGGGAGAGATGAGAATAGTAATGACACTGCACAAGGGCACTAGAGAGACCTTGGCTACAATTATGAGCGCATTGGTGTACAATCTGTACACAGCTCAGACGGGAACAAGTACAAAGAAGGGCAGTTATGACAGCCAGGAGAACGGACAGCCTCTCTTGAGAGGACACCAGGGGCACAGGTCTGTATCAATTCTATATCGTGGCAGTGTCCTGTCCTGGCACAGATGTCCCCAGACACACCAATGCATGTTCCCTGACCTTCAGTACTCATCCCTCCAGTGGGGAGGTTCTGGGGAGCTGTGGCCTTCAGAGACCCATCTGCTCCCTTTTGCATGCTCCAAACACAGAAAGGATGCCACTCCAGGGCACCCCTCCAAGGCCACACAAGAGCTTGGTCCCCAGCATGCTGGAGGGAGAGCATTGCGGATGGCCCTGAAACGGTCCCACGGCCACAGTGGGAACAGAACATATCCAGAGGGGTCTATGTTGGGACATGCTGCTGCTTCCATGTAGGCAGACCCTACAGGAGTGTGTGTAGATGAAACAGGGGCCCTGAACTGAAGAGGTGGGTTTTAAAAAACACCGCTTCAATTTAGGGCTGATTAAACCCCTGTGTTGGGACCGCAGGCACCCAGCTCAGGCGGTCCCGGGGGGCACTGCAGCTGCAGAGGAAAGCACCGGGCACCCGCACAGCTCAGGCAGGCAGGCTCCAGAAGAGAGGGAAAAAAAGGATCAGGCTCGTCGCTTTTCTTGGGCGGAGCTGCCTTCCCAGGCTGCTGCCAGGCTGCCTGCAGGGCTTCCTGCAGAGCCCAAGCTGCATGGAGCCCGGTGCTTCGCTCCGCAGCTGTAGGGGCAGCAAACTAAAACTCTTCAAAGGAGTTTTAGTTTGCTGCACCCCAAGTCATTACGCCACTGAATTTCCTACAACGGCTGGAATTAATGCACAATACGCTGCCAAGGCATCCAAACACCGACACCATTAAAGCAGTGCAAAAGCATTTAGCCCGCTTTAAAGTGCCATGCACACACACCCCTTGCTTTGTCTGCACAAGGCCTCAGTGGTTAGGTACAAACATTCAAAAAGCTTGAGGCAGAATCGATCTAAGTTACGTGGTTTCTGGAAGCGATGTAGGTTAGATCAGTAGCAAACAGGACGCACATTCACCCTTTGGTGAGGAGGAGGAAAATCTTAGACTGGGTTCTCCCATTTTTAAACCACTCTGTGTGCGCCGAACTTCTGTTCTGTTATGGATATAGACCCGTTTCCAATCACTTATACCAGTAAAAGTGCAATGTCTGTACCTGGCCAGTTTGGTTAACCTAGAACAGGGCAGTCCAACGTTTGAGTGGCCGAGTGGTGCATGCTCTGCAAGTTGTATATGTGAGCAAAAGCAAACAATGTGGTGAGTGTTTGATGTGGTAGCAAAACCAAGATGGACTGGGCAGAAAAAGGAGTGTGAAAGAATGGAAATTTGAAGAAAAATATAAAATCCACTCCAGACACTGATTGTTTAAGTCCTTCAGATGCAAACAACAGAGTTTTTTCCTGTCCCGGTCAGGACAGGGTAGGCAGGAGAGCAGTGTGAGGCTTCAGGGCACTTGGCTCTTCTGCAAAAGAAGAGGTTTAACAGTCTCTGGCATGGTCAGACTAACGTGTTACAGAGTGCGGACAGATGTCAAAAGCCCCTTTCGTGGGACCAGCCTGCAGCTAGACTTCATCAAGCGCTTTTTTTTTTTTGGTGATGGGGGAGGGACAATGCAGGTAAGGCTCATCCCTGGTTTCCCTGGGAGAATCTATTACCCTGAAGCCTTTGCAAAGCTGAATCGAAGCCATCATTAAGCAAATGCACTGAGCCCACACAGCAGGAAAACAGCTAAACAAATATTTATTTCTCCAAGGCTGAACTGCAGAAAAGTGTCAACAACAACAACAAAAGTACAGAATCAGGGAAAAGAAAGCGCCAGGGACTTTGAAGTTCTTGAACGCGGGGATTTGTCTAAAATCAACAGCAATTCATTATCAAAACACAGAGATCCACTACAGCTCGCAGAGTGACTAAGCTCCCCAGCTCCCAAGCGTTCCTGTAGTAGAACAGAAAAACTTTTCTGAGCAAAAAAAGGCATCCCAAGGGTTGGGAGAAGCTAAGCAACAGGAATTCAGGATGATACAACAGTGAAGTGGATGGCCAGTTCATGGGACAAAGCATGGGCACTGCAAACTGGCACAAGGCAATTCCCAAACCAATCACACCTGAGGCTCAATATTGCCCCTGACTCTTACCCCTTGGTATTAACATGACATATTATATATATCTGCTAGGTTATGCCATGCTCCTTTTGAAAAATATAAACTCTATTTCCAATGTCCTCTGGACGGTAACAATCCCTGTATGAGATTCCCATGTTCAGCTTGTTCGGTGGTGCACCAATACTGGGGCAAACTGGGATCCTGCACGCAAATGCTCTTGCTCTCGATACAACGCTGCCTGTAACGGTCAAGCAGAATCGATCGGTACCTCTCTGAAGGTCATGGGTTAAGAGGATGCTTACATTTCCGAGGCTGGGCTGCCCTCCCTGAGCCCCCTGCCCATGGCGCCTGAATGGGCGGTGTAACAAGAAATAATTTTTAAAAAAATAGTTAGCAGTTAATGCACTGAAAAAAAAAAGAAGAAGAAGAATGACACACTTGTCATCAAGGAAGAACAGATGTGCCATGGGGAGGAGGACAGGAGCCCAGAGTATGTCAGATCCATCTCAGTGAAGTGTCCTGTACTAAGCGCTGTAACACTTTCCCTCTCCCTGGATCCTTTTATCAAAGTCTGGGGACGTTAGAACGGGAGCACAGAAATTCGCTGCCTTTGAAATTTCGGCCGTGGAAGACGGTAAACAGCGATAGCACAAATTGTTACTCTTTTGTCATCTTCCCAGCAGCGTGCTCCAAGAGGGGTGCAACCGGCAGCTCGCTTGCCCCTTATGGATCGAACTAATTACTTCCATGGTGTGCCCAGCATCCCCTGCCCTGACCCTGCCACTCTCTCATTCAGTAGCCCACCAAGCAGCTACCGCGCCAGCAAAACTGTTATCTCCTTACTTTTCGGGAGGCACCGAGGAAGCCTCTTACTTCTAAAGCCAACTTAACTCTCTCCTCACACCCACCTCCCACCAGCTCCATTAACTCTCTTAATAGACTGGAAAGTATATACTTTATTGTTCCCCGTGGTAGGCTATGGACTCTGTACCAACAGGGTCTGGGGATGGGGAGGCGATAGGATTCAAGCGGCTTCCCTCCGGCAGCCCGTTTGCTTTAAATGATAGCTAGGTGCAGCCAGCGTCTGCAACACCTGGACTTGCTGGAAACAAAAGGTGAGAGAGTAGAAGTGGGAGGCTGATTTGAAGGAGGAAAGCAGGTAAAGAGGAAAGTGCTTGGCAGCAGAGATGTAATGCACTGCAAATACGATTCAAGTGACCGGCTGGCTCACCTGCAGCTCTCGGGATGCTTCTGATGAACAGAGGGAGGCGCAGCTAATCTCAGCAAATAATTAGCAACTGCTGGGGTGGGGAGGGAGGAAGGGCCCGGTTCAACTCAAGGCAACATGCCACGTTTGGGGGGTTTCCGAGCTTCTCTGGGCCCACCTGGAAAAACGACTCCGGTCCTTCCACACAACTGCTGGATGGACGGCACGTCTCAATATTTTGGGACTGCTGCTCCCAGCCGCAAGCAAGAAGTGCCTAGGCGGGCACTATAATGAGGGAGCATCCTCTGAACCCTTCCGAACCTAGGAAATAACTGAATGTGTGGTCCCAAGTCTGAGCGAAACTTGTGGGGATAGCTGACCGGCTCGCCCATCCATCTCATTCTCCTCCTGACCATGCCACAGGCAGTGCCCGACAAGAGCATCTCGGGAGCACCGCCGTCGCACCGCAACCAGGCTACCAACACTCCTCGCTCAGCACAAGTCTCTCTGTCTTTAAAGGGAGCTTCTACTTGGAGAAATGACAGTTAAAAAGGCACTTTGTTACTGCACACATCTATGCTCCCTAAGGGGGTCCATTATCCCTTCGATATGCCAGAGCAACCCCCATTAGCATTAATGGGAGATATGCACATGCACTGAGGGGATACCAGCCCCTTCCCCCTCTTAAGTGTCTCTTGGAGTCATGCCTACTTAAATTTGCTGACAAAAACATATATTTGTCTGGCCATCAGCATAAGGGCTGAGAGAGAGAAAGGGAGCTGAAGCCCTTCGTGCAAACTGCCAAGCAAGTTCTGCCTCCAGGACCTCTGCAATTATAAGAGCAGTCAAAATCCGTACTGCAAAGTGTCAGGGGATCACCCACAAGGATGGCCCCTCTCCCTTCCTCACTGCTCTGTAGAGTTGTTTGCTATGGGTTTTGCTTGGGCTTGGGTCCACAGACAGCACTCAGAGAGGCATCCACATGGCCCTCCATTCATGCACTTCTGTTTGCCGACTTTGAGGGTGTAACCCTGCGTTGCACCAGCTTGGCACCTGGACCTGCATGCTTTGGCGTTCCTGCACATCCTTAAACCAGGGTTGATGCAAACCCCATTGGAGAGTCTGGGGCTTCAGGAATGAAAGCCCCCCACCGGGCAATAAACTGCAGCGGGAAACCAAAACACATGGTTTCATGCTTGCAAATGGAGGATGAGTGACATGGGAAGGCACAGGAGAGTGCCGGATGGTGAAGCATGGCCAGAGGTCAGCCTGGCAGGAAAGGTTTGCAGCGCGGTGTCCGGACATTACAAATTACAGAGACGGACACAATTTTCAGTAATACCTGCTCTGATTTTGTCAGGAGCTGTAACAGCTTCTCACTTCCCCAGGCTCTGGGTCCTGCCAGTGCTGTGGTTCCCACGCTCTTTAGGCTTTCAAAAACTCACCCAGACACTTGTGAAGTCGACTGGATACCTCTTCTAGGAGAAGGCTTTTTAAAAATAATGCAGCTCAGCAAGCCTGCAGCAACCACACCTGAGGGCTAGCCCACACTGTGTCCTGCTGGAGTCCCATTTGGAGCCCTAAGCTAGTCAACTCCCTTTGGCAACTTTGACACTATCACAATCCATGCTATCTAGAAAACACCATGCCTCGGGGCTTCCTCCTTCAGTCTGAAGTGTGCTTACTCCAGCTTGGCCAGCAGGTAGCTCCAGTGGCACCTCTTCCTATGTGGTGAGGTCCTTCTGACTTTGCATTTCCAACCAAATCTTCCCTGCAGGTCTCCTCCCTATGTGTCTCACTCCTACATGAGCACTTTTCTTCTTATCAGTAGCACTGCTCCAGTAGGTACAATTTCAGCATGACTGGACACCTGACTCAACCACGGGGGCCCACGGACCTCATCATCCAGACGGCAGGTAACTAGGTGTACATAAGGCTGGGCCTAATTTGCTTTAAAGGACCAGCCCAGCCTTTGACTGATACCATATGCATACATATGATCAGCAAATGATTCACTGCGATAATATGGAAAAGAAGAACTGCCCTGTAGAGAGACAACTGCCACTTTATGACACATGTCCTACCCCTGAAGAAGTCAAAAGCAGCAAGTTATAGTCTATTGGTGGCCAACCTTTTTGGCAGATGTGCCAAAAATTAGCCCTGTGCCCTCCTTGAGCGCCACTATAATCCCCTTCTTCTAGGCAATCTGCTGCTCTGCTTTCTGCTTCTTGTCCTGTGCTCTCTGCCCAATCTGTTGCTCTGCTTTCTGCTTCTTGTCCTGTGCTCTCTGCCCAATCTGTTACTCTGCTTTCTGCTTCTTGTCCTGTGCTCTCTGCACAATCTGCTACTCTGCTTTCTGCTTCCTGCCAGATCTGCTGATGTGCTGCCTGTCCCCTCCCCAATCTGCCATGTGCCACCCACAGTGGCTGCCCATGCCACAGATTGGCCACCCCCATCATGGTCTCAGCTCTGAAGAAGAGTCAGCATATTCAGAAAACTCCTTGCATCTTTCAACTCCTCTCTTCTCCCTGATTGCTAATGGAAAATTAAGCATTTTCTTTAAACTACACACTGAAATATCCTCTAGCACTAGTCTTGAACATTACGGTTTACAGCAGTGTTATCAGTGTTGGGAGAGAGAGCTCCTGGGAGCACTTTTACTGTCATTTATACAAACTGCAAGTTCAGGACAGTGAGAGAGAAAGAGAGAAGGCATAGCTATCAACAAGTAGCAGCTAAGAATAATCAGCTAAGAAAGCCTCCTAATCCTACAGTGAAATGGGAATTCCACACTCAATTCCCAGGTCTATATTGTGAGGGTATAGACTTGAGAGCAAGGAGCAGCATGTTGGGACAGAGCGACTCAAAACTTCACCTCCCTCTGGGCTCTCCTACTCCTCTGAAGGCTGATTTATCTGGGCTGGATCTCTGCTGGGAGCAGTGTATGCTTAAAATATATATATATATATATATATATATATAGCTGAGCTATAACATCCATTGGTGGGGGAGAGGGTTAGGTAAAGGACCAAGTCTCTTTCCATTTTTCATCCTCTCTATTTCCCCCATGCTAAAAGAGACTGCAACATTTATAGCTCCATGGAGGCCCCTTCCTTTGCCAT
This sequence comes from Gavialis gangeticus, assembly GCF_001723915.1. Classification (NCBI taxonomy): domain Eukaryota; kingdom Metazoa; phylum Chordata; order Crocodylia; family Gavialidae; genus Gavialis; species Gavialis gangeticus. The sequence continues at coordinate 21,022,578 of NW_017728993.1, read as the reverse complement.
GTAGCCATTCAGGATGCAAGTAGCCTGTGCACGGTGCACGGGTATAACAAGGTTTCTTTTACCTTAAGGCAGCAACCTGGTCCCAAATGGTTGGCGTTAGGTAACAAAAACACGACTTTCCCAAGCTCAGTGCATTTTTTTAGGCTAATAATAGCCAAGACAAGTAGTTGGATCCTCAGTTCTTCATCATGTCTGCTGTGGTGTTGGGACTTTAATATTTTAAAGTGTGCGCGCAAACAACATGGCGAGAAAACAATGGGGAGAAAAAAATCCAAGTCTACGTGTGTGTGTCTGTGTGTTTTATTTTTCACTACAAAATTAATTTGAAGACAACCCTCTGGGCCATATGGGACTGGCCTGGCTTGCCGCCACAGTACAGATCAGTCTCATTTAGCAGAGAATCTCCGGCGGGCAGCATTCCTGGAAGATGGACACGCGCACACTCAGAAACATGCAATTTACAGGCTGTTGCCTCTGTCGCAGTACACACTGACCCACAAAAACATATAGAGTGGCATGTCCGAGAAGCAGCAAACAGAAATGCATCCCAGAGGGCTGATAGAACAAATAATAGCTATACCTGTCTTCCTGGAAATGCCCTGGTATAAGACAACAAAGTGGAAGGTAGGATCATTTCTTTTGCACTCTGGGTTTAGGAGATTTCTAGGGGTCTGTTTATCTTGCAGGATGTTAACAAACTCACCTGAACAAAGCACACCTGGGCACTCCACTGGCAAGGATTTTAAAGATACATTTGAGCAATAACAGCTCAAGTGCTTTTGGATTTTGCCCTGGAAGAAGCCCTGTACTGAATAACTCATGGCCTAACCCTGTCTCCAGTCCATTAACCATAAGGATCTGGGACAGAAGTTCAATAAACTGATTTAACC
>NW_017728993.1:21016880-21021597 GCF_001723915.1 Gavialis gangeticus | reverse complement strand
GTTATGTTACAGATTTGAACCAGTTCCTGATCACTTATACCAGTTTATGTGTAATTTCTGCTCCCAGCCAAGAACATCTACAATACACGCTGCCACAACCCCCGGCCCAGCCCCAAACCTTCCTGTTTTCACTTAATCCAAGGCACATGTGCTGCTTTTAAGGCTGCATTTGGGATGGAGCCCACCTCCAGTAGATACAGCAGCTAATAGCTATCTACCTGAGGGATGACTCATCCCCAGCTGGAGAATCACTCCTCCTACCCAGAATGCCCTGGGTGACTCTGATGTTTGCACTATGAACTGCAAGATTATAGAGGGAGGTTGTTGGCAAGTGGAGGCAGTGGCGTACTGAAGAAGTGGTCACTGATGGTGCAGATCAAGGACAGCTCTCGATGGGGTGAGTGAAGACATGCATGGAAACCATGGAAATGATGGAAAATGTGGGGGACACAGGGCAGGAAGGAGCCTTCAGCAGAGACTACCACGAATGAAGGGTTCCTGATCATCCTCAACAATGGTGGATCCAATTTTCCTTCCTGGGATCACAACAATATTCTTATTTAGAGGGAATTTGGCATTGGAGGCGCTGGGTTAACTTCAGAGTATTGTTCATCGGCCCAGTCAGATCATCTGTGTGAACAGGAGCCCAGTTGGAGAGCTGGAAACATAGGAGCACTCAGCCGCGTAGGAAGGCTGTATAAGTAACAGCATAGCACTGGCGCGGGACACAGGAGACATGGTTTCTGCTGGGTGACCCTGAATGCGGTACGTCGACCCTGGTTTCCCTCCCACTCTGCCTCTGTCTTTCATATCTGGATTGCAATCTGCAGTACAACAGGCCTTTCGCAGATTTAGCCCAGCACTGCCCATGGTGGGCTCCTAGTGGCTGGCACGCAAATACAACCCATGAGAAATAATGTGAGTGATGCAGCCATTCTGCTTGGTGGTTCAAAATGAGGGAAATGAACAGCACCTGGGATGTCGCCAATTCATTATTTTTGCTCCCTGAATACTAAAGAGAAAGCAAAGACCAGGCCATGAAGTTTTGGCCAATGGCTTTGCTCACGTAGCAGCCAGAAAAGCGATCCAGAACAGACAATAAAGCCATCAGAGATTGGCTGTGGTTGTTCCTTTTAAATGAAGCACAGACAACAGATGGTCTCCTCTCGTGTTGTCGCAGAGGTCAAAATTAGCCCTCCCTGAAGCTAGTGGGTTCTTGAAATGCTCGAGTGCTCGTGGTTGGCCATTACGATGCCTCCACTGTCCAGAATAAGAAAACTCGAAAGAGGAACACGGCTCCGACCGCTGCCCCTGCGCCCCGCCAGGGATAACGTGTGATGCCTTCAGAGATGGTGTCAACAGCTGCTCGTAAAAGCTGATGAGTCAGCCGTTTCAAAGGAGCCTGCCAACTCTTTCTGTTCTAGCTTTAGTAGACATTATATTTACTCGCTCTTGTTTAAAAATATCTTTCTAGAAGCCGGAAAAATATAAAAGGCTTTTCCCTGTAGGATTTGTTCTCTTTCCCCAGATGGCAGCCCGAGAATATCTCGTTCTTACGCAGCTGCTGGGGAGCAAAAAATTGATCTCTCTTTTCTGCCTGCCTGTTTCCTTATTTATGCACTGGCATCCAGGTGACTGAGCAACTAGGAAGCTGCAAGAAAATAGCTGGGTGCTGCCATGCGAGCAGGAAGAGCAAAGCAAATTGTGGCTGCTACAAAAATAGACACTGCTTCTTCATTTCTCCGGGACAGAGATTTCTTTTGCAGGGAGGGAAGGGGGGGAGTTATTTAGAAGGTGGAAAATGTTCCCAAATTGCTATGAAAAGTTTCAAGGCAGCCCTATCCAGGGACTAAACTTCTTGGAAAGCTGCATTTGATTCCAGTGTGGTTCAGAGATGAAGACTTCTTAGCATGATGCTGTTTTCCTTTGCAGACAGCAACGACTCCTCTGTACTCCTGACAGGCAGGTGGTTTTATCTTGCTCTTAAGAGAAAGGGCACAGAGAAGCTAGGTGACTTGCCCGAGGTGATGCAGTGCAGCAGTGTGAGGGCGACGTGCAGTCTTCCTCTCCCCTGCTCTAATCACCAATTTCCCTTGGAGGCCGTCATTTGCATAAAAAGGGCTATTGGAAATGACAGGTGAAGAAAGCAAGCCATGCATGAAATGCACTCTCAAGTATATTAATAGGAGGCTGCCAGGCAGACTTGATCGCATCGTCTTAGGCCCGTTGTCCGGGCTCGTTTGCATCCCGCCCTGTGCTCTCTGCCAGCCTCCTGGCTGAAAGGGAAGGCTGGGATTTGCCTGGTGTCTCTAACCCATGCCGGGCTCAGCTGCAATCATGCAGAGCATTGAAAGAAATCCCTTTGAGTCGGGATTCATGCCGAACGTGTAAAACCCAGACAAATGACTGCTTCTCCAAAGTGAATCCCATTTCACAGCAAATAGGTTATTAGTGTGGAACTCCACACAAGTAGCCGGCATTCAAAAGCCCTCTGCATTATTAATAGAAGATGAGCTTTTGACATCAAAAGGAGATCCATTATGTATGCTAAACGGTGGCAAAAATTGTACCCGCACTTCAAACCTTTTCAGTTCTTTGTCCCTTGTAAATCAATCAAGGTTGACAGATGCTTTAAGGAGAGTAATCTTTTCAATGATACTGTCAATGGATAACATAATGGAACATTGTCTCTGTGCTGTGTGAAGACATGGAGCTAGTCAATTATGGACAGCACTTCACGCAGCCGCCAGCTTTCACTTGAAGTGCTGCTGTTGAAGTATTATAATCCCAACAAATGGCCGCAGCAGCACACAATGTAAATGAGACCTCCTGAAGCTTTGGAAAATTAATTAGTAACAACAGTGGTCCATTCCCACACTTTCAAACATCAGCCCGATAATGCTCACGATGCTCTCCCCATTCAATGGGGTGTATTTACATACACCATTTTTAATCTTCACCACCTTCCCCCTTCTGTGCCCCCTCCCCAACACACACAACACTCACACGGCGGATTCCCTTTGAGAGCATTTGATGCCGAGTTTGAAGTGGAGAATGGTTCACATGACTCCCACTGAAAACAGTACAACGTGGGGACGCGTCCGTTTGGAAAACACTGGCAACTTTCCGCCGCTCCCTTCAATGCATGCTGCTCTTGTCTCCAGCATACCGATTCACGCTTCCCTACGGAGAGATTAATGCTTTGGATGGATGACTGAGTGTATCCTCCAGACAGAGCAGGAGAGCAGTGGGCTGCAGGGCTGAAAATCCCTCCCTTGAGCAGACCCGCTGCGTGGCTATTGTCCGGGACATCCCACTTTGCCCTTTTGACATGCCCCCCGGTATAGCACAGTGGCTCACATTGCAACTGGATGCCACGCTGGATTAGGCTACAAGGCAACTGGCTGGGCTGGGGGAGCTGGCACGGAGCAATGTGTTGAATGAGTTGCAGCATGCTGGATGCCAGGCTGCCTGCTACCACCACGCTCAACCCAAAGCGGAGGGGAAAGGTGGCAGTGGTTTTATTACAAAAGGTGCCTTTTTCCTACGTACCTCCCCTTTGCCAGCTAAGCCTTGAGCTATAGAGGGAACCTTGTTGCAGTCATTAACAGAGATCAATCGGTCTCTCTCCCTCAAATGGACACAGATTTGAAATGTTTTTATGGTACTTATCTGGCCCCAATTTCCATTATGTCCATGCACCTCCGTATCTCAAATGGCCCCTTAAGGCAGGCAAGGAAATGCTATTGAACGGAGGCCTGGAGAAACTAGAAACCAAGGGGCAGACAGGACACAGGCACAATTTGACTGCCTGAGCCCAAGGGGATCCTCAGAATCCACCCACCCTTGTCAGTGCCCATGTTTTTGCCAGCAAAGTTTGCCAGGTATCTGAAACAGCAGCCCAAAGCATCTCCAGCTTGTCAGTGGTGAACCCGTCAGTGCCTATCTTGCCAAAGCTCCTCCAGGATCTGCAAACTAGGTGTTCCCCTGCCGGTTTCCCAGGGCCTAATTGAACATGTCTGCTCAGAGCGCACCTAATGCTACGGGCCCAACACGAACACCCCATTCTCCTAACAGCTACCCAGTTTTGAACGGGGATCGCTCCTCTGTGCACAGAGGATGCTTATTGGGCCAGAGGGAGGAAGCAAGCGTGAGCATAAGTCTCCGACCCAGCGGTATGCGCACTCACCTGGGATGAGGGACGACTTTCATCCTGCCCCCATGGCAGCTTGTTATACATGGTGTATTAGACTATCATTAGCTAAAGCCATGAATTATGCCCACTCTCCCCTTTTCTTCCATTTGGCTTATAGCAATATTTTTTGAAAGATAGGAGATGCGTCTTTGAACCCCATCACAAAAATGGATTCAAACGTGGTTGTCTCAGATTCTGGGCGAGTGCTCTAACCACTAGGTTTTGCATGACAGTGAGCGATAGCACTGCCCCCCTGCCCCCTGAATAGAGGAAAGTCCAGTTTTCTGCTACTCTATCCTCTATTGATACGAAACCCGACGCCTTTATGTCCTCTATTTTTCTTTTAAAGAATAGACATTTCCAATAAAATGTCAAAACATTTTGACTATAATATATAATGTAAAAGTTGATATAATAAAATAAAAATGAAACATTTCAACTGGATCAAAATGCAACTTTTCTATCTTCAAGAGACCAATAGAGGACATAAAGGCATCCGGTTTCGTATCAATAGAGGACAGA
>NW_017728993.1:21014264-21016869 GCF_001723915.1 Gavialis gangeticus | reverse complement strand
AGAGGACAGAGGACAACCGGACTGTCCTCTATGATGGCTACAGTACCGCTGAAAGAAAGGAGTGACCTCGCCTCTGTTTTTGAAAGAAAAGGCACCTAACTCTGGGAAGGGAATTAGAAAGATGACTCTTGATTGGAGAGAGGTACTAGGTACCCTACTAGGTACCCTACAAAGTTGAGGCACAAGATGGACCCTTCTTTCCAGACCGGTCTATTGTGGCGATTCTCTATCAGGGTATCGTGCCCTATACATAGGGCCGTCCCTGGGGGGGTGCAAATCAAGGCGACCACCCTGGGCCCCACCAGCCACTCCCTACCGCACCTCCCCACCTGCTGCCGTTGGTGGTGACAGCTTCTTCAGGTCTACGGCGCATGGGATCAGAGCGGGGGCGGGGCCCTGCACGGGCTGATTTGCCCCGGGCCCCACACCCTGCTCGAGTTGGCTCTGCCTACACATGATTCACAAGATAAACCCTGAGGTTTCAAGCTATAATTATAGGAATCCACCGTGTCAAAAACATTCTGACTCATGGTAGGCTTTCTGAGTTCTTTGCAGCAGAAGCCCGGCTCTTTTATTTTTCCATAATCAAAAAACAAGTAAAAGCGAAGAGCTGGAATTCTCCGAGGGGGGCCTCACGTCTAACGAGGTTGAGAACCACTGATCTATTGGCTACCACCGGCAGCTCCCTACTCAGCATGCTGTTTGCTGTGAATCCCGCTCCGAGGGGCCTCCCTCTCCTCACGGCTCATGTAATGAGTCGCTCTCTCTTCCTAGCTCTCTCTCACCATTTCTGTATCACAAAGCTGCAATTCTAAAGCAAGAAGTCTTTACGGGATGCCATGAGCTAAAAATAATTTCCGTGTCACTCTTTGAGGAGGATAAGTTAAGCTGGCATTACTGCTATTGGGAAAACGGCTTTCTTTTGGATGTCCCAAGCCCCCACTCTGTCGATTTGGCTGCTTTTGCATCTGATGTTGTTTTCATAAGAGACTAAAATGCTCTGATTTATTAAAATGATCTAAAAGTTTCTTTCTACTTTACTGTTTTGACTTGGATGTCATACTGTCATTTACAATAAAATGTCACAATATTTTGACTATCATATAGAATACGGAAGTTGATATAATAAAGTAAAAATGAAACATTTCAACTGGATCAAAATACAACTTTTCGATCTTACCAAAACCAAAGGTTCCAGCAAGACTGAGATGAAATAATGTGTTTACACTTTTTTATGTTACAATTTGAGACAAAGACAAATTTGCGATATCTCAGCATTTCCTAAGGGATTTTCATTGTGTTTTTTCACATATCTCTAATAGTGTACACCATGAACAAGAAATGGTGTGCATCAGCACCGTACCTAAATGCCTGGCGCCCTGGGTGAACTCTTAGTATCAGGCCCCCCTTCACCAGAGATAAGGATAATGATAATAAAAAACTTACTATTTTCAAGCCCCCTTTCTGTCCAGGGCCTGGGCAGCCACCTGGTTTGCCCATGCCTGTGTCTGGCCCTGTTGTGCATGGATGTGTCTGTGCATTCATACGTGCACAAACACAAATAGTTATGAGATGTGAGATCACAACTTACAACTTAAAAAGGTTTTATGACCCCTATTAGTATTAAGGAAGGAATCACAGTGATAATAATAAACATTTCAATTATAAGTCTGGCTTTCAATATTTCTTACTTCTTCAAAACAAGACTCATAGAATCTAATTAAGCATCACATTCATCTTCTTTTTTTTTTTAAAGTCAGGAATAGAGAAAATGAAGTGAAACATTACTTACAAAGGAGAAATCTTCAGCATTCTGGCAGAGTAGCTTTGGGAAAATAGCCTGTCTCTGAAATCTTTCTTCCTCTTCAAAGATGTTCCCATACATGAAGCCATTCATCATGGTGGAGTGGGCATGGATGTCAATATAAAACTCCAGGCTAATTTTCTGTTGAGAAAAAACAAACAAACATCATGAAATAAAATCATGAAGCCATTTCAAAGGAGAAGTCTGACTTAAAAGCTATCCTTAAAATTAAACACACAGTGACAAGGTCTGCATGCTCAGGAAGCAATGCTAGTCACCTTGCTTAGCATGTATCCACATTTGGGCTTATCCAAATGATCCATGCCTTTTCAGGTCTCCAAATCCTACAAGAATATACAGTCCCTTGGGGTTTCTAATATATCCTACTCCTTGCCAGGGAGGAACTACTCCAATCTGCCAAATCTACTTTAAATCCTGAAGGCTGTCTTACCACTTCTGCATATCAAGAACACTGCACACTTCAGAGAAAAAGCAGAGGAGCCGTCGCCTCAGGTCTTCTTCCTTTTTGTGCGCTATTGCTTCCTATAATTCCCATTCATTTCCCGTCTGTCTTTCACAAGAGATCACAACACCTCCTAATATGGGATCTCCCGTGTCATAGTTTCATAGTTTCTAGGGTCGGAAGGGACCTGAGCAGATCATCTAGTCCGACCCCCTGCCATGGCAGGAAGAGCACTGGGGTCAAACGACCCCAGTAAGGTGGTCATCCAACCTCCTCTTAAAAACCCCCAGGGCGGGAGCCTGCACCACCTCACTTGGAAGCTGGTTCCAGACCCTAGC
>NW_017728993.1:21002189-21014201 GCF_001723915.1 Gavialis gangeticus | reverse complement strand
CTGGCCCCTCCTGGATGTGTGCCAGAATAATTTTCTCAAACAGCTTGCCCAGGATCGAGGTAAGGCTGACTGGCCTGTAGTTCCCCGGGTCCTCTTTCCTCCCCTTTTTGAAGATGGGAACCATGTTGGCCCTATTCCAGTCCTCCGGCACCTCTCCAGAGCACCACGAGTGTTCATAAAGCCGTGCCAGGAGACTTGCAATGACCCCAGCGAGTTCCTTCAGGACTCTAGGGTGAAGATCATCCGGGCCGGCTGACTTAAAAATGTCCAGCCCCTCCAGAAGCTCCCTAACTAAATCCTCACTCACTCTAGGCCCAGGTGAGCCTAAGTAGCCAGTAGGCTTCACATTCTGTACCTGAATTCACTCCCCTGCATTGCAGGTGCCAGCATGGCTGTTTAAGTAAAGCAAAATTCACTGCCTTATGACAACCAGAGTTTGAGGTCTCTGCCTCAGGTTCAGGGGGTTCCTTGGAAGTGCCATGCACAATCTTAAGGGAGGGTCAGGATTGTCACACTCACATGACACATTGCAATTTATTTTACTTCTCTTAGATTCTTAAGTTTTCAGACAACAAGTATGGTATTAAAAAACAAGAATCCATACATAACCAATCCCACTTCTGGGCAGGGTTGCAAACTGTCCATAAATTTGGGGACAGTCAGTAAAAAATTAGACTAAAAATGCCTAAACAACAGGTGCTTGATTGAAGCTTCATGGTCAGAAAAAAAGTTGAATACAAGATGATGGGCAGACTGAGCATGAGTGTGCTTCCTGGTGGCTGAGTAGGTGCACTGTACCCTAATGGAAATTTTCTCTCAGGTTTTGTAGATCCCTCCCCCCAGGCCATGTGATGCTGCTGCTGAGTCCCACTGGCTGCCGGTGACACCTCTGGGTGACAAAAAGTGTTTTCTGAGGGTCTGTACTGGGAATGGAGGGAGCAGAAATGGGGGGGATTAAGGCTGGAAGATGAACTGGGGGAGCAGAAAAGTATGGAGTAAGGTTGGGGTGTCAAACATTTTTACTGCCGTTGTGTGAAACCCCTAAATTAGAATCCAGCCCTCCTAACCAGGACCTGGCACCAGAGCAGGACCTGGCACAAGAGTTATATTTATGTCGTGTAAACATATATGTAGGTAAAAAAGTTTGGCCATCAGTAAAAAGTTCATAGATTATCAGTATGAAAATATTGTTGTGTTGGCAACCCTGTTCCTGAGCGAGGGGAAGAAGTACTGAAATTCAGGGCATTAGATAATGACAGGAAGTATAGAGAAGAACAATAGAGCATTACCAGAAAACTCTCTCTCTCTCTGAAACGTGATAAGTTCATTTTTCCCCACCTGAATAGCAAGAGCTAATAATTCAGTTGCAATGAATGCCCAGGACCAGAGTCCTTTCCTTGATCTTCAAGTATATTTCCCATTGTCATCAATGAGATAGGAACAGCCATTCAAATAAAGCACCTTTAAATGAATGTTCCCAATCCACTAAGTCACTAGCAGTTGTCCTTACAGAGGTTAGTCAATAGTCCTTAATGGTAAATTATAGCTAAGAAAAATACATCGACCATGTTTGATCCTTACAAATTTTCACTGCACTGCTCTCTGTGGCCAACTAGAAATCTCATGGCGATTAAGGGATACAATTAAATAATCCTACTTGCAGTCAGCAGTAGGCAGTGGTAAATAAGTCCACGGCCATATACATCAAGATGGATAACCATCACATAATATATTTAGTCAGCATATTATGAGCTCTAACATAGAAGTGAATACTTGTTATTTCTGAGCAGAGCTTAGGAGAGCAAAGAAGTACAAGAGAGTCCAATGTAATACAACAGCATTTCACATGACACCAGTGTGAGGTCCTTTAGATGTTCTCTAACAGAGGAAAAACATCATTTGGTATGTGATACTAATATGATACAGATTTACTTTCCCTTGGCAGTAAACCAAAGTACAACATACGACGACTGTTCAGTTTAATTAAACAGCCAAGAGAGAGTAGTCCTGCATCTTATTAAGTCTCTACAACACTATAATTTTAGTTAACACAATATCAATATCTGATTATACTTTATTGGAAAAGGAGCGTTTGATTGTATTTGACTAATAAAAAGCAGTTAAGTCACTTGCCACTGCTATATCGCACTATATTGCACTGCTATATAGAGGCCAAACATAACAATATAAAGCCACCAGGACTTCAGAAATATAACAATGAGAAGAAAGATTAGCATCTACTCTATGAAGTATCCAGTAGGATTTTCCTCTTTAGAAAAAGCCTTAATGCATAAGGAAATGACTGATATTAAACAGGATAATTTCCCCATCAGAAAGAGAATTTAATGAACTCTGATTCTTACCATCATATCTTAATAAACTAGCAGGTTATAACAGTAGATCTTAAGATAGTGATTTAAGGGGAAGCATTATCTTAGCAATCTACGATGTGGCTACAGCACCGACAATCTTTGCATCTAAGCACCATGGAAATTTGAGATGCATCCCTACCTATACATAAAATCAGATTTTTCCTCTCTATCCCCCATCCGCAGGGATATATGATATATTAGGTTTTACCTGTGGGCAGGGAACCATATTTCCAGCTGATTGGAAACTGGCATTTCCATTCTGCAGAAAATTCTGAAATTTCAAAAGAATATTTGCTGGAGACATCTGACCCCATCAGACTTCCTACCCTTTGGGCGGGGGGCTGGACCCAATGATCTTGCAAGGTCCCTTCCCACCCTAACATCTATGCAATATATTTCATATTCTTCAAATATGGAAGAAAAATGAGATACTTTGAAGTTTCCTCTAAAAAGAAAGCACCAAAGGAATCCTTCTAGAAATGGATACATTTTTATTGATTTTCCCAAAACTAAATGGAGTAGATCATTGCTCTGTGATGCCAGGCTGCTCTCCAGGCAGATCTTGGAGATCCCCAGGCCCTTCAGTCCTGATTATCCAGCAGAGTCAGCCTACATTCTGGAAACATTTTCCACAATACATTTCAGTTTTCATGGGTCAGCACTTTCCATCAGAAATAGTTTAATCAGAAAATATCCGACCAGCTCAGAAGTACTGAGATTTACAGTCAGTGTCCTTAGGAAAAGGAACTTTGTTCTCCTGAAAAGCATCTCATGCACGGATACAGGATGCACATATATATGCCTGTAAACTTTGCACCAAGTGAAACTAGCTACTACGAAACTATGATAAGTACAGAGGCAGGGGAATGGTTTCAAAGTGGTCCAACGCTCTACACGAGAAAGCAGTTGATGTCAAACAACTTTGACTTCCACGCAGTAGCTCCTGTATCAAACCTATCAGTTCTGGTTGACCGAGGGCAGTGGGGGCCAATCTTTGGGCAGAAGTGCCCTTACCATCGACTACTCAGCCTTCTGCTTCCTGCACTGTGCTCCTTGCCTGATCTGATGCTCTGCCCTATCTGCAACTGTGCTGCCTGTCCACTCCCTAGTCTGCTGTATGCCACGCACACAAGCAGACTGTGCCACCATCCCTGTGGTTGACCATCCCTGATCTAGGGCATATATTTTAGCAAGGCAATAAACCTTGACTTATACAGCACAAGAATCTATCACACCCCTAAGTAAATTGTCCCAGTACTAAACTTTCTTGTTAAAAATTTTCAAACATCTGAATGCGTTTACTGTCATTTTAAGCCACTGTGTCTTGCTATGACTTGATTTGGTAGTTTGCAGAGCCCTCTCCCATGGGGGATCTTCTCCAAGTAGGTAATTTTAGACTTCAGTCACCCTCTTAATTTTCTCTTTGAGTAGTTAAATAGGTAGGACTATCTATTGAGCCCCTGTAGCTATCATTTAAGGCTATACTGGACCAGGCAAAGAACTGCAGAGGAGCCGGCAAATGTCTTAAGATGGGTAGGTAGGCTAAGATGGGGAGCATATTCTAGGGATATGAATTTTAAATAATTTAAAATAAATTCCAAGAAAACCATGCGTAGTACGTCTGAGAAGAAACAGCCTGGAAAGACCTCAGTTTGAATGTCACTGTAGCAAATTAACTGGTGTATCTCTGGTGTGATCCAGGGAGTTATTTCAGGAATGAATTAGCCTCTCTGTCACTGGGTGCCACAGAGTTGGTACTCTCAGCTCAAAGGAAGGGGAGAGTTTAACTTGCCGTTGGCACTCATGAATCCTGAAGTTAAAGTAAGTGTTCCTGCAGCCAGCTGGACCCCTTGTAAAGAAATGGTGCAATTTTAAAAGAATTAATTCATAATATTAAACCCAGGTTTCTCTCCATTATTGGGAAAAGCACATACAGTGCCACGGTGAATTTATTTCATACAAGTGCACTGGTTCTGAAATATTCCAAGTCGTGGTGACCCGAGTCATTTTTATTTAGTGCAATATAGTTAGAGTTTCTTTGAAATTATCTAATAAAGTAACTGGGATATAATCCAAAGTAATTGCAAAGCCCAGCAGGAGATATAACAACTGTGCAATAACACTTGCACCTTAAATAACAGACATACTGGCTTTGGTTTTATGACTTCTGCTCTAGAGATAATAACAATGAGTTCCTACATATATAGGACTTTTCAGCCATGAAACTGAAATGGTCTTAAAAAGGAAGTCGGTTTCATTACGCCCATTTACAAAAGATGAAACCGAGACGCAGAGTAGTGATATACCTTGCCCATGGTTACCCAGCCGTTCAATGGTAGAGTCAATTAGAGATCTGTTTTTTCCTCAGACCTAATCCTGTACTGTATCCCAGCTCAGTGTGTTATCGTTAGAGAGTATTTCTCCCCCTACCTAGTTGACACAACTAAAATGAAAGCTTATGAAAAACTTGGCACTCCTTGGAGTTCTGAAAATCTTTTGCGGGTGTTTTGTGATGATCAAAACAACTGCAACCCTATTACTATTTTCTAAGAGCTGCCATGCAAATAATGAAAAGGTACTGATATTCATTCAGTAGTTGGTTTCAAAAACATTTTTAAACTTGTAAGTTACTCAATAATTATTTAACCCGTCATTTTCTAATCACGCCTACTCTTCGTCCTTCACTCTTCCTCTAATATCGAATGCGTCTCCATCCAACACGCATCCCAACCCATTCAATATAGTGCCAAACTGCAGTATCTCGGTCTATTCAGTAACTTGTTATGCATTGCTGTAACTGCCGTATAGAGGTGCGAGTCTGGGAAAGTGGCTACGTGTGAGCAGAACAGTAGTTCAGCGTTTCACGTCTCTTTTCTTCAGTATCACATTTATTATTATTTTATCAAAGGGAAACATCTCAAGCATTCTTCATTACAGAACAGAATCACTCGGAACATTGTTAATATAGTACAAATGTTCCTAATAGAAAGATTCGCTTTGTTCCCCAGCACAAAAACCTATCCTGGTCTTATAATGGACAATGGCAGCCTGGTCATTGTGCTGTTACACTGCATCTCTCCACATTGTACCAGTGACATTTGCTATGTCCCAGACGGCATAAAACCAGTTGGGGGGTTTGTTTTGCAGAGTGATCATGTACTCCGCAATGACAAAGACCTTCCTAGAGATCCAGAAGAGCTCTAAATGTTGCAACGCTTTCATTTGTTGCTGAAATGCAGTCCCCCCCAATGCTGCACCTTTGTGAAGACAACATCATCACGCTGAAACTCCAGTTGAGATTCACTTACAAGTTGAGATGATGTGACTGGCCTTGAAAGGAGGACTTTGGTGCTAACACCCACTCTATTGCCAAGGCTGTCATGAGAATGTTAACGGTCGATTGCTCACAACGATACATGGAGTGTTGATCTGGCAAAGTTATTTTTGTTGGGAAAATGAATTTTCCTGAAACTTTAAAATACAGAAAGTCTAAACACATTCTATCAGGACAGTAAAATCTTTGGAACATTGGCACAGTATCTTGCACAATGGAGCCCTACCTAGCACAATGGAGGCCAACTTGGCCACATCCTTTCTATGCAACTGTAATATAAATGTTAAATAATGAAGCTAAGTAATTTATAAGCAGCCCAAATTCTTTCCCTTAAAGAATCTAAGCAGAACATAATGAATGGCCAGGCTCACCCTCTCTTGGTCACCATCGCTGCCTTTTGAGAGCCTTGCAACTTGCATCCTACTCTCAGATATTAAACTCATCATTTTTTGCTTTTGAGGTGGAATGCAAAATGATCCAGATGCCTTATAAAAGTCATTGTGCAATATAATTCCCTCAAGTGTCTTTTCATTGTGCTTACAAGCAGAAGCAGAGGTTTTTTCTTTCTTTTTCTGTTTTTAAAGTAAAGTTGTGATTGATGCAAGATGGACTTGAGGGGAATGCCTCCAGACCTCAGGTTGGGGAGGACTGGGTTAGAGAGCTTCTGGAGGGGCTGGACGTGTTCAAGTCAGATGCTCTCCACCCCAGGGTGTTGAGGGAGCTAGCAGGGGTTATTGCAGGGCCCTTGGCATGGCTTTATGAGCGCTCATGGTGCTCAGGCCAGGTGCCAGATGATTGCAAGATAGCCAACGTGGCCCCCATCTTTAAAAAAGGGAGGAGGGAGGACCCAGGCAACTATAGGCCCATCAGTCTTACCTCAATCCTAGGTAAACTCTTTGAGAAGATCATCAAGGAGCACATCTGTGATGGCCCGGCTTCAGGGATGATGCTCAAGGGCAACCAGCACAGTTTCATTAGGGGCAGGTCATGTCAGACCAAAATGATTGCCTTTTATGATCAGGTCACAAAGGCAATGGATGCAGGTGTTGCCGTGGACATAGTCTTTCTGCACTTCAGCATGGCCGTTGACACCATCTCCCACCCCATCCTCATTAAAAAACAAGGCAACTGTGGCATTGATGCCTACACAGTCAGATGGATTGCAGATTGGCTGAAGGGTCGTACTCAGAGGGTGGTGGTGGTGGACAGGTCATATTCAAACTGGGGGGAAGTGGGCAGCGGAGTCTCCCAGGGCTCGGTCCTTGGGCCTACGCTGTTCAATTTCTCTATCAGCGATTTGGACAACGGGGTGAAAAGCAACCTATTTAAATTCACTGATGATACCAAGATTTGGGGTTAGGTGAGTATGCTAGTAGGGAGGGAAAGATTGCAGCAAGACCTGGATAGGTTACAGAGGTGGGCTAACAAAAACAGGATGCATTTCAATAGTGACAAGTGCAGGGTGCTGCACGTGGGCAGTAGTAACCAGCAGCACACTTATAAGAAGGGAAACTCCCTTCTTGAGAGCACGGAGGCAGAAAGGGATCTTGGAGTCATTATTGACTCCAAGATGAACATGGGTCGACAATGCGAGGTCACGGTTGGGAGGGCTAACCGGACCTTGTCGTGCATCCACAGGTGCATCTCAAGTAGGGCAAAGGAGGTGATCCTCCCCCTCTACGTGACACTGGTCAGGCCGCAGCTGGAGTACTGCGTCCAGTTCTGTGCGCCCCACTTCAGGAGGGATGTGAACAACATTGAGAGGGTCCAGAGGAGGCCACTCGCATGATCCAGGGACAACAGGGCAGACCCTACAATGAGAGACTGCGGGACCTGAACCTGTTCAGCCTTCACAAGAGAAGGCTGAGGGGGGACCTGGTGACCATCTATAAACTCACTAAGGGGGACCAGAAGGGTTTGGGGGAGGCCTTGTTTCCTCTCGCGCCCCCTGGCATAACAAGGAATAACAGCCACAAGTTGTTGGAGAGGAGGTTTAGATTACACATCCGTAAGAATGACTTCACGGTCAGGGCGGCTGGAACCAACTTCCAAGGGAAGTGGTGCTGGCTCCTACCCTGGGGGTCTTTAAGAAGAGGCTTGATGCCTACCTAGCTAGAGTCATTTGAGCCCTGTTTTTCTCCTGCCCAGGCAGGCAGTCAGACTTGAAGATCTACATGGTCCCTTCCAACCCTACTTCTATGATTCTATGATTACCTGAGTATTTGGATGACCCAGCTTACAGAGCTGGAGGAAACAAAGACAGACTTGGATGCTCTTTTCTCTTGGTATCAAATCAGAAATCACTCAGACACCTAAAACAGACAGCAGGAGGACCCTGTCCCCGCAAAATAACACTGAGCCCTCCATCCCTTCCTATAGGGGCTTTGAATCATCCTGCTACTTCCCATACGGAACCAGTGTAAATAAATAAACAAATCGATCTTTGCTCTAAAGCTCATTTGAACCCCTGCTAACACGACACATGTTTTTCCCTGGGTTGGTCTCAAGTTTCTCATAGCTAAATAAATATACATGCGATTTAGAAAGAGAAGACAGTAAAGGAAACTGTGGATAAAGAATAAAGGCTTGTGTTGACTGTCAAGACTTGAAACAGCCCAAGAGGCAGAGAGGCTTGAAACTAGTGCTGGAAGATACAGTCAAGTTTTTCCGCATTTTTATTTCATTAGCTGAATGCCTTTGGAAGGTCAGTAATTAAAGGACAGGAGGGAAAATTATATTAATAGCTAGTGCTGATATGACCACAGCTAAAGTTTGAACTGTGCAATTATGATTCTTAAGGAAATAGAGATAAAAAAAATCAATAAAAGCTATAATAAAAGGATAAATGCGCACTGAGCCCAGAACATGGGCCACTAGAGAGGCAAGTGATGCAGGGGAAAGCCAGTCCTGTCCACCAGCTGTCACTTTAATACTGATTTTATTAATTCTCTGGTATAGGAATTGGTTTAGAAGTAGACTTACTCAGATATTTCATATATGGCCTGAGGGGAAGATAAACTCCCTGCAGTGCTTTATGCAAGGGGTTAATGCCAGACTTTATTATTAGCAATGGGCAGAGTAAAAAAAAAGGATCTAGGTAGATTTTCCCATCTAATGGAACTGTCTCATCTATTGCTTGAAGTCAATGGAGCTACAAGAATGAACACTAGCCAAGATACTGGCCCTCTACATTTCAGACAAGTCAGAGTAACTCCTAACAGACTGTTTCATACAAATTCACTTGAGTCAGAAATCCCATGAGATAAAACTTGCACAAGACTTGCAGAGTTGTCTTCCTCCAAGTATAGAGAAATAGCTTGCCTTGAGTTATTTTGGTAATTCCTCTATTGGTACCAGCAGGCAGCAAGAAATGCTGATGCAGCATGAACATCAACAAGAAAAATAAAGAAAAGTTCATCACATTTTCAAATATAGGTCTTTATACTCTGTCCCCTACTCTACCGCCAGACAAATGACACTGTTGACGCTACGTATTATTGGGGACCTAACAAATTTGCAATTTCACGATTTTCACAGAAACCGCAAATTTGGTGGATCTTCATGAAAAACCCTGACTCCTGCGAAAAGGTGTAAAATCAGCAGCAGGCAGGGGGTGAGGAAGGAGGGGGAAGAGTGTTGCAAAAACAGAAAAGGGCAGGAAGCCCTGGTGTCCTCAAGCACAGGGGGAGATGACCAGTCTCTGGGCAGGGGTGGGACTTTGGGGCCCTTTAGCCAATCAGAGTCATGGGAGGGGGCCCAATGCACTCTACAATGAAAATGGTGCCTCATGCTGCACTTGGACTGCAAAATCAGGGGGCAGCTCCTCTGAATTTGGTAGGTCCCAACTTATTATGCAACATCATAGGCTGTTACCACAAGGAATGTCCCCTTGGTCCCATCTAGGATGTCTGAAGGATAGAAAAGAAGGCCCTTCAACAAAGGATCTTTATTCTGTTCATGGTGAGAGTCTCCAAGTTATCAGACAGACCATCTCAAGGGCTCACCTTCCCCCATTTGAGATGATATAAGAACCTCCCCCACCTCTTCCTTCCAGCCACCACACAAAGAGTCATCTCCCCCTTTACACTCATGAAACATCACAGTAGTCATAGCAATCATTTACAAAAGAAATTATTAGGAAACATTTTATTATTATTAGCTACCCACCCCATTCATGGCTCCCTGTTTCATTCTTGCTCCCTCCCGGAATCAAGAAGGAGCCAGCCTAAATTCACACATTAGTGACCATTACTACATAGAGAGCAGTAAATTAATCAGCTCTGCTGTAGGATAGTACTGTTTGGAATAAATGCTAACCTACAACGGAGTTATTTAGTGTGCCTCAGTGCACGTGTAGACAGTGACTGGGGCTGGCTGGAGCAAGAGGGTGCTAGCCTTGCACTTGTGCCCAAGCCAGTCCATCCACAGCACGTTGAGCTGGGGTGGAGCATCTCTGGTCTGGCAGGCTGCCCCTAAGTGCGCCCTGCTAGCCGGGGCTGCTCTGCCCTAGTTCAATATGCTGTAGTCCCAGGCGTACGTGTAAACACTGAGCCTGGGAGCAAAAAACTTCAGTGCAAACTGCACAGGAGTTTATTGCCACATGCTAATTGCACATGTAGATGCACCTACTGTTAAGTATAAGAAGATATTGTAACATATAAGACAAGTGTATGGCAAGAGTGTTGCATGGTGCATGCAATAGTTACATGGTAGATTATGATACAGGTCTAACATGAATTGCATGGTGGCTGCAATAGTTGCATGGTACATGATGATACAGGTCTAACACACCAATTAACTCCTCAAAAGAAATGAGAAACAGGCCACAATATCACTTGCTACTTTGCCTCCATGGGTTCCATAACACAGTCTACGAATGCAAAAAACCTGGCAGCCACAAAACAGGCCTACACTGCCTTGCTCCAAATTATCTTGTGCAGAGCTGAGAGCATAGTTGAGAGGAAGTGGCTTAAGAGTGTATGCACAGGAGTGGGAGACCACCATGCATTTTCACTCTTCCACTCTCTCCTTGTTTGGATGGTGCAAAAAAATACTTGCCTCCCAACAATTAGCTGATTTTGTTAAAGTGCTTTTAAGATATAAAGCACTTTAATACCTACTAGTTAAATATTAATTCATCAGCCAAGCCAATTCACTCATTGACCTGTCTGCAGGGACTTCCAGTTAGTGTCAGGACAGCAGGTCGTGTTATCTGGGCACCTGTCCACCAGCACCTGGACTGAGGCCAGCAACTTGCACAGGACACAGACGACCTGTCAGATGGCACTAACATTTGGTTATGACAGGCCTGAATTGGATTTGAAAGGGTGACCTAGAGGTGAAAGGCTCCATCCAGACACTGCTTCTGTTCAAATGCATATTAAATTAGAGATGGACCAAGGGGATGACGTTAAGACCCTGATCAAGTTTCAGCAAGACTTTGAGGTCAGACACACAAGCCACTCTTGTACAACTTTTAGATTCAGCTGAGCGCAAACCAGAAAGCAGTCTCCTTTTGATCTGGAGCCTGGCTTCAGACTGATGTTACAAGCATGAGTTTGAGCAAGGAGCTTTGAAATTCTTTATCTCACACGTACAAAAATTCAGTGACGTGGTGTTGGCTGATATCAAATGCCAACCGTTTATTTTAGAGGGCTGTGTGATTCTGTGAGCAGAATAAAGGCATGGGGTCCTGAGAAGTTGCTTTGCATAGACACAGTGGACCGGTCCTTCTCTAGGCCCCACTTACAAATCCCTGTTGTGCACCTGTTTGCACAGAGCTCCCTCTGGGTGCCTTTCCTTGGCATGAGCTCTCCAAAACCTGCTCTCACATTTGGTGCCACAGAACCACATTGGCTCTGCTCCAGGAGGGCTGCCCGCTTCTGTGGGAGAGGGGGTAGGATGTGAAATACAAAAAGTAGGATACTCAGTAAAAGACAGGTGACTTCCAAGCAAATACTTCTTGACAAGAACAA
This sequence comes from Gavialis gangeticus, assembly GCF_001723915.1. Lineage (NCBI taxonomy): Eukaryota > Metazoa > Chordata > Crocodylia > Gavialidae > Gavialis > Gavialis gangeticus. The sequence goes on along the minus strand of NW_017728993.1, from coordinate 21,002,520 downwards.
TTCAGAAAGAACTGCTCTTTCTTCTGTTAATCAAAAGTAGGGGGGTGAACTGCAAGCAAGGGCCATTGCCTAAATTACAATGTGCATAGATTCATAGATGTTAGGGTCGGAAGGGACCTCAATAGATTATTGAGTCCAACCCCCTGCATAGGTAGGAAAGAGTGCTGGGTTCAGATGGCCCCAGCCAGATGCCCATCCAACCTCCTCTTGAAGACCCCCAGGGTAGGGGAGAGCACCACCTCCCTTGGGAGCCCATTCCAGACATTGACCACTCTAACTGTGAAGAAGTTCTTCCTAATGTCCAGTTTAAATCTGCTCTCTGCTAGCTTAT
>NW_017728993.1:20987175-20997189 GCF_001723915.1 Gavialis gangeticus | reverse complement strand
CTCTCCAGGTTATCCACATCCCTCTTGAAGTGCGGGGCCCAAAACTGGACACAGTACTCCAACTGCGGTCTGACCAACGCCCGATAGAGGGGAAGTATCACTTCCTTGGTTCTGTTTGTCATGCATCTGCTGATGCACGATAAAGTACAGTTAGCTTTGCTGATGACTTCGTCACACGGACGACTCATGTTCATCTTGGAGTCCACTCAGACTCCGAGATCCCTTTCTGCTTCCGTGCTACTGAGCAGGTAATTTCCTAGGCAGTAGGTGTGCTGGACATTTTTCCTCCCTAGGTGCAGCACTTTGCATTTCTCCTTGTTAAATCACATCCTGTTGTTTTCTGCCCATTTGTCCAACCTGTCCAGGTCTGCCTGCAGTTGTTCCCTGCCCTCCGGTGTGTTCACTTCTCCCCACAGTTTTGTATCATCTGCAAACTTGGACAGAGTACACTTCACTCCCTCGTCCAAGTCACTGATGAAGACATTGAAGAGTATCGGTTCAAGGATCGAGCCCTGCGGGACCCCACTGCCCACACCCTTCCAGGTTCATACCAACCCGTCCACAACCACTCCCTGGGTACGACCCTGTAGCCAATTTGCCACCCACTGGACTGTTTAATCATCCAAGTCACAGCCTCTTAACTTGTTCACCAGTATGGGGTGGAATACTGTATCGAAGGCCTTCCTGAAGTCTAAGTAAACGATATCTACCCCTATGTCCAGGTGCTTTGTAACCTGGTCATAAAAAGAGACTAGATTAGTCAGGCATGATCTACCTGCTATGAACCCATGCTGGTTTCCTCTCAGCATAATTTTTCCTGCTGGGCTGTCACATATATGATCCTTAATGATCTTTTCAAAGACTTTACCAAGGATGAAGATGAGACTGACTGGCCTGTAGTTGCCTGGATCCTCCTTCCTCCCCTTCTTGAAAATAGGGACTACACTGGCCCTTTTCTAGTCCTCCAGGACCTGCTCATGTGCCACGAGTGCTCAAATATTCTTGCCAGTGGCATCAGCCAGTGCCTTCAGTACCCTCAGATGGAGCTCATCTGGGCCTGCCGACTCGAAAGCATCCAGTCCTTCCAAGTGACTCTGCACCATCTCAGGGTCAATGCTTGATAGTCTGGTGCCCTGCCATTGTCTCTCTACAATCCCATTGTGAGACTTGTTTTGCCCCTCATTTAGAAACGTTGAGGCAAAGAACTCATTGAGGAGTTCAGCCTTGTCCCTCCTGTCTATCACCAATTGCTTTTGCCCACTCAGTAGTGGTCCTATAACACCCTGGACCTTCTTTTTACTCCCTATATATCTGAAAAACAATTTTTTGTTATCGTTAACTTGGGATGCCATCCTCAGCTCCATGCTAGCTTTGGCTTTTCTAACTGCCTCCCTACAACTGCGAGCCGAGAACTGTGTTCTCTACTCCCACTTTGAAGGCTGACTCTGATTTGGCTCTGAATGTCTTCTCCGTTGAAATGCTAACTAGGTCAGAAGACTGGGTGACTGGACTCCTTGATGTTATTCCCAGGACCAATGCTCAGTTGCTGTACAGCTGGTAAGCCACTCATTTTATGTCTTTGCGAGTCTACAGCTGAGGCAGGGAGAGCATTCTGACTCCCAGCCCCTTGGTCTAGACAACGTTTCATTTGAACGTCCTATCAAGGGCAAATTAAAATGTAAAATGACTCATTTTTCCAGCCTCTCCCCTGACATTAATTTATCCTCTGGATGGTCATTCCTACAGCTTTTGAAAACCATATGGAAAACAAAAGTAGGGTCCTTGTTTTTAGGAAGAATCAAACACACAAATAAGTGTTAGCACCGGCATTGGTGTCAACGACAATGTACATAGAATGGTGTGAAGAATAGGTATAAAATAGATCAATTTATCTTGGTCCAAATTGAAGAATGCTTGCTAACAGAATCAGCAAATCTGTCCAATTAGGTGGACAACCAAAGAACAACGTGGAGTTGTCATACAAACCTCATGTGACCAGCTGCTTTTTCTGGATGGTGGTAGATAGATGCTACTCATGAGCTCCAGGACTGAAAGACATGGATAAAACTCTCACCCCTAATCTTCCCAGCATATTTCCAAAACAGGCATAAATCAGTGAGGGATACTGCTCCATTTTCAAGTTGTCTTTTGCTATGCTGTCCCTTGTAGACTTCCCCCCATCCACAATTAAGTGAGAACACCTCCAGGGGATGTGTAAAGAGAGTCACCTTTGAAGCTACTAATGTCAAATAGTAGCACCAAGACATTAGGACTGGCTTGGAAACAAGGTACGTCTGTGGACACAGAGGTTCCTCTTAACGATACAGAACGATAAGCTAACGCACCCAGAGTTTTCTCACTGAAGCACCCTTCCACATCTTGTTATCCCTCTTTCATTCAGGGATAACTTAACTTTGTTTAGCAGTTGTTTGTGTAGTTTGAGGACCAGGTAAGACAAGCGTGTGTATGGGGTGGTTTGGACAGGGATGATCTTGCTCTGAGCAGGGACCTGGATTAGATGTCCTCCTGAGGTCCCTTTCAGCCCTGCTTTCTATGATTCACCTACTGAAAGGGTACAACAAGCGTTACTGCAGAGCAGTGGACATATGGAGAAGTCCCTGACTCCTGTTAACTTGAAATTGTTTGTTCATTTGTCCCTACTTAACCTGCATGGCTAAGTTACTACAGTTCCACCATTGGTGACCACCAGGTAAGAGCAGGCACTTGGACAGTTTTCACAGAGCAGCAGACACATGGTAAGCCCCTGGCTTCTGTTAACGGGATGCAATTCCTTTGAACGTACGTAAAGTGAATTCAAACTCCTTATCACTGATTCTTTTCCTCAAGTAGAAATATATCCTGGCTGGGTTCAGGCAACCCCTGCCACTTGCCAACAGGATGGTGCTGGAGGACAACAAGAGAAGGGCAGAGTGACAGAACTGGCAAGATGACTGTTAAAAGTACTGCACGCCGCAGCTATCCTTCCTGTGGCCTCCTCCTGGGATAAACTAACTTGCACTGGAATGCACGAGGATGCTCAAATATCCAGAAAACAAATGTCCTTGCTTAGACCTGAAAATGCCAAAAATAATATCAGAAGCAGCCAGCTCTCAATAACTGGGTGAATTAGAGAAGAGAACATATTGGCTGACTGCTCGGCAAAAATGACGCAAAGGGCCAGGATTATACCTAAAGAAATAAAAATGTGAAATCAAATTGAAAAAAAAAACAACAAAAAAAACAAGAAACTCGGATATATTTTTTCCTCTTCAGCAAACTTAGAGCAGAACAGAACTGTGGCCCCTGTGTCAAAAACTAAATGAAATGGTTTCTGATGCAATTACCTGACCACGTGGCAGAGGCGTAGCTGGGCCTGTTACAACAAGGGGAAACATAATGAAATGCAAAGAGAAAACACACTGGAAATGGCACCTGCAGCAAAGTTTTCTGGAATCAGAAAAAGCAGGAGGAAAAAAGTTTGCATAAACTTTATATAGACAGCTCCGAGGCACACCAAACTTCAGTTCAAATTCAGATTTTCTCCAGCTGTTTTTTTTTTGTTTTTTTTTTAACTCTCACATCAGTGTTCTTAAAGTTGGAAAAGGTCCAGCATTGCACAATAAACAAACACCTACTTCACTCCTGTTTCTTTAGGCTTGAATTTATCTGAACTGAGCGAGTTTCTGCTGATCTCTGATTTTTGGAGCCCTTTCCATCATCAGCACCTTCTCTGGGACTCTGCATTCATGCGGCTGTTGGAAAGTTGGAAAGTCGTAGGCGGCAGGAAGGGTAGGCATTTTTATAGCAGCTACCTGCCAACAGATTTCAGTTCTTTATCCCTTCAAAATCCCACATCTGTCTGTGTCTCCAGGCACTAGTGCAAAACTAGGGTTTTTTTTTTTTCTTTATTATCAACATAAAAATCTTTCCATTTATTTATTTATATATAAAGAACGAGCTATCTACAAAACTCAGTTCGTTTTGTCCTTAGGCAGATATCTGAAGCTGTCTGCAAGCTTCTTTTCTTAATAAAAAAAATAAGTTAAAGTCTTTATTACCTCCAATGTGACAAAATACGATCAGCTATGTTTACCCTGCTCAGACACGCGGTACACCTCTATCAGTCAAAACGTCTGTGGTTGAACTAGTGCAGATCTGATAAAAGGAACCCATTTCAAGGAAATGGTGTTTCGCACAAAGGTCTTTGTGAAATCAGCACGAGACATGACTTATGTTTTACAGGCTACTGAAATATAATAAGTAATCGTTTCTGTGATATAAACAGAGGCCGATACCAGGCTTGCAAAACTCAGGAGGGGAGGGGAAAAAAAAAAGAAGAAGAAAGAAATCAGATAAATGGAAACCAAAACAAGCAGTTGCTATTGGGCTTGGCACTGGAGACCAATCTCATTACTCACAGTGGTGCGACCCACACGGTCATCATGGTACCACAGCAAAAAGCAACACGTTCAGAAAAGAACAGAACACTTATGGAAAGGTGTCCCAGGATGGGAATGGGGATGTTCAGCCTTGCACTGTGCTTGCCACTTGGAAAGCATAGCTTAAGTTTTGCATGGGGTTTCCTCCTCACCAGAGAACCCCTATCAAGCTCACCACCAAGATCTTTCACTTGCCCTCAACCAGTGACATTATGACCTACTTTTTAATAACTTTCTATGCCTCACAGTGCAGATGCCACGTAATTATCTTGCACTGTCCGTCTGAAATTCCACAGCAGAAGGTTATACGCGATAATCATAACAGTGCCTTCTGGCCCTAAAACCTATTAGTCTCGTCCAGATTAAGCAGCCTCCCAAATGCAAGAATGATTGGAACCCAAGCCCGTGTACGTCAAATTCAAATGCATCTCTTTCTCGGCGAGTGACTGACATGTTAAACCCAAACACCACATCTAAGGCTGAACCAAGATGAAACACATTAAGCAGATGGCATGTTTTCTCTGTGCAAACCAGTGCCAGCGTATTTCCTCCTAACGATCTCCTGTTTTTGTTCTCTCAGCAAAATTAGTTTTCAAATAAAAAAACGCGTAACGCGATGAGAGCAAAGATTACCGTGTGGGAAAAATATATCAATATCAGCAAGAACGAGATTTTATTCTTTCAATTCCATAGGGTTTTTTTTTATACATATATAAACAGACATTCTACTTAGTCAGACGTGAAAAGTCAAAATTTACATTTAAATGGAGGCATTTAAGCTTTTTTTTTCCCCTCCTCATCTCTCAGATGTAGAACACAAAACACTAAAACTCTCAATTTTCCTAAATGGAAGGACGATGGGTGAAGTTTGCATGCTAGATGTCTTTTCATTAGGTAAACACTACTTGATTTAGCAGTGAAGGAAGACCAGCTGATCAAGGACAAGTGGGAGTGCCTATATATTAAGCTATGCATTGATTTGCTCAACGGCTAGTATGGGGAGGGGAGGTGGAGGAAGAAACCTTCCATTAAGGGAAACAGAGGTTTTAGTTCTCCCTCTGCCCTTTCCCTGTGGAGAGGGCTGTGCCATATACATCCCCTGAAAACCTATACCCTCTGGGTCAGCTGGACCTAGGGGCAGATCCAACTGCTACTGAAGTCAACGAAAAGACATCAGTGACATCAGTTGGGCCAGGCTTCTAGGTCAACCACTGGAAGAGCCTTGAAGTTTGAAGCATGGGACAGAATTTATTCCTTGAATATTTAAGAAGACAGAAGTATCGTGTTGCTTTAGAACCATTAAAGGAGAATGTGAATAGGCTGCAAAGAGCCTAAAACATATCAGGAATTAAAATTTTCTTCTCCTATCTAGGAAGCCAACAAATGATACATGACCAACTGCGCAACAGCCTCAGAAGGAAGACACTATAGCCTTGGAAGAGGACGGTGCAACATATTTCATGATTGCAGTTGGGAGAATCAGGGAAGTAATGGATGGAGTAGTTCATTTAGTTCATCTCCTGGACGGTGGGGGATGGGGGCACCTTTTTGGCAGGCATGCTATAAATTCACCCTTCGTGCTCCCCAAGTGCTACTCTGGTCACCTTCCCCTACCCAACCTGCTGCTCTGCTTTCTCTTCCTGCACTTCGCCCCTTGAATAGTCTCCTGCTCTGCTTCCTGCCCTGAGTGCTGCTATGCTGCCGACCCCTTCCCTGATCTGCTGCATGCCACACATAAAGGCTGCCCATGCCACTTGTGGCACTCATGCCAAATGTTGGCCACCCCTGGCAATGGAAAATTGCCCCCTACCTGGCCTTTTCCAATGTAGCACCAATTTCCTACGTTAAAGTCATTTTCAAAACAAGGGCCAATAGTAGTTTCAGGTGGGCAGATTTACAGTCAAATCTTTCAGCTTTATTTGGAAAAAAGTTTCACTTCCCTGTTAAATCTGTAGGTAAAATACCCCCAACTTGACTTTAATGGGAAAACAGTGAAATGGGCTTTCCACTAAGGGCTGGAAAATGCCCTCATGAATATAATTTAGATGCTCCTCAGGCCTTCATCACCACAGCATCAGGTGCTACAGAACAAAAAGGAGGCTTGGGCGGGGGTTTCCATTGAAAGCGTCCTTCTAAATATCCCAAATGATGGCTCTGTGGTTCCATCATCTGTCCCAGGACGCTACCCCAGGAAGTAACACAGCTTACTAGTCAGAAGCATTTCTGGATATTCACTACAAATTCCTCCTTTATTAATCCATTCCCACTTTGTGCCACCCTAAAGGTTATTGAAATTACCTACAGTTTTGACTTAACATTTTCAAGCTTCTGAGAGGTTTATATACTTTAACTAATCCTAACAGACCTCAGCCCCTTTCCCTCTTATTCCACCCCTTTAAGGTTGGAAAAGTAATTTAGTACCATTGACTCTATTTTACAGAGACGCGGAAGTTCGACAACTTGCTCCAGGTCTCGCCGTGAGTCATGGTAGGAGTCAGGAGTTAAAGCTTCCAAGGTTGACGCTCAGATGACTAGACAACTCAGCCTCGCAGCGGCCCTTCAACCACCACTCCATGCCCTACCCCCAAGGTGTGTGGCCTTCATCCTGAGGAATAAAACACCGTTCCCCTGACCTGGGAATGATCCCACCATCAGCCATGGGTTTTGTTTATCACATGTGCTCTACCTTGTTTTCGGTTGTTTTTGTCCTTAAACAGACAGCTTGTGCCACCCTACCACTGGCCCGCAACCTTCATAAAGCAAACAAGGCCTATTGACACACCGTGGCACGTTTCCCAGAGCCATCATCCCTTCAGCTTGATGAATGAGCACAAGGTTACCGCATATGGCGTCTTCAACGAGATGCAGCTAATTAAAGCCTACCCAAGCCCTTTACCTCAAATGTAAAAGTATAATGAGGAGATAACATTGTGATCGCTGTGCTGCAAATATGGCAGGGAGGACTGCGATGCGTAACAGGCGCATCTCAGGGCAACAGATGCAACTGTGCAAAATGAGAGAAGGATTTTACTGAATAAATCAGTAAGGCTGATTTTACTGAATAAATTGGAGAGGATTTTGAGCTGCAGAGTATAGTGACAGAAATACAATTAATCCCTCTGCTTCTTTCCAAAGCTTTTGTATCCTATAAACTGTGCTATGGGCTCCTGTAAAGCATGGCCATTTTTAGCCATGCCTCATATACCCAACTCTTATTAAGTTGGACATTTTCATGATATATTTATAGACATTTCTATGGCAATCACAGAATATCTGTTAATCCCATTTAAAATTAGCGCATTTAGATCAGGAGCTCTCTCTACAAGGAAAATGCCAGCCTCCGTGCGACAGGGGAGGCTGTACACATGCACCATTACAGAAGACTTAACATCTAAAAAAAGGAAATCGAGATCAGAATAGCCATTTCCACCAGCCAGCTAAAAAAGCTAGAGAAAATCAGGACAAGCAGCAGTATTACACTGAAGGTAAAGTTATATCTGCTGCATGCTGTGGTCATTTCTACAATGCTTTATCGCTGTGAGGCATGGGCACTTAATAAGAAGTGAGAAAACAGAATTGAGGCATTTGAAATGTGCCGCTTTAGGAGATTGCTGTGCATTTTGTACACTGAGCACCGGACTAATGAGTCTATCAAGCAGCAAATCAGTCAAGAAACTGGAATCTATGAACTGTTATTGGAGGATGTGCAATGAAGGAAGCTACAATGGTTTGGACACAACATGAGAAGGCCAAATGATCTTGCCAATACCGCAGTGCAGGGCACGGTGACAGGAAAGAGAAAAAGAGGTAGACCCAAGAAGAGCTGGGGAACCAATATGAAGAACTGGATGGGGGTTCAACTGATGGAGTGCACAAAACTACCCAAGCAGGACAGGGTGGAGGAGGGTTGTTATAGCATCTAAGGTGCCCCAGTGGCTGCAGTGGTCTCGGGGTCGACTTGCTTGACTTGATGCATGCAACACGGCACTCGTGGTTATGCAGCAACTGGGCTGATAGGCAAGAAGATGTCTTCAAAAAATGTATGTGAACAAAACCTCTCTTTCCTGGTGTTATTCTTGATTCTGCCTCCACAGCTCTAGAAGCGCTGACCTAAAGATGCAGATAATCATCACTTTCCCCTTTATCTCTCTAGATAATAACTGACAACAAAAACCTAGTTTTTTGATCTCACTTGAACCTGAGTCCCACTCCCCACAACACCCTTGTGTCACCATTTTTTTTTGTGCAAACCAGGCGTGTAACCCAACCACAATGAGTTTTGCACTCACTGCAAATGGAGATCAACAATGATGCAGTTTCCATGTATTAACTCATCCCTTCTGCTTCTGTGGCTTATAAGCCCTGCTGTAAACATCCACATTTCTGACCATGCCTTGCAGGTCCAGCTCCTAGAGTTGTACATCTTGATTCCACTTTTAAAAAAAAAATCAAAATATTTCATTTTTTCAAGTCGTAGATGACATTTTCCTTTAATGTACCCACCCGTGTTGAATTTTAATACAGAGCTTGGAAAAAGGTTAAAACAACCTGACAGTGGAAAAAGATATTTCATTTCAAGCTCAGCTGAACCCTTCTGTTTGACCCCCAGATACTTTTTCCCCAAGAGTTTGAGGAGGTGGAGGCTAGTTTATGGTTTGTTTTGCTTTATTTCACAGCGGGAGGGAGGAAAAGTGCCTTGCAAAGTATAAACCAATTATTCACACAAGTGTAGTGAGGAGCCCTCCCTGCCACCTGCCACTAGCACAGAAGGACCTTCCCCCTTGGCTTGAGCACTGCATCATGCAGAAACGTCACCATGGGGGAAGAGACCATGTCATATAATTCACTCATAAATGGGCACGGTTTGATACCTAGAGCCTGTTATTTTACCTATGTGTCCCACTCATTTGGCTGAAGAGTATTTAAACTGCGGTTAGCAAACAGAGATGGAGAGCATGGTTGCAATGAAGGGTCCAGAATTGAAATCCTGCACCAGACAGGTTTCTTTTCTCTCTGATATCACAAAGGATTTGCACTTAGACAAAGCTGTTGTACCACACTGTGTGGTTTTTAGTTTTAAGAAGGTCTCCAAGTTCCTATAAATGGCATTGACTTGTATATAAGGCAATGGCATTTTGTTCTTTGTAGTACATACAAGAATTCACTTCCATGCAATTTCAGTGTTCACCTCCTGAATACAAAGTCTGAAGCAAAGAGTCAAAGGCAAAGGCAGTTGGTTGTTTTCTTGTCTAACTTTGCTAGGATTTGATAATGTTCTCTCTTTCTCTCCCTCTCCCACTTCTATTTTGTCTTGAGGCTCTGCATCTTGGAAGGCTGTGAAGCTGCTTGTGTGATTTTTATCTCCATGATTAAAGTGTTACACTTTATTGAGCTCTTTGCATCAGCACCAAAATCTGCAATGCAGGATTTTACATAACACTTCATTTTCTCCTCGCACCATTACTGTTATTAACCTGGTGGCAATAAACAGAAAATACAGCTTGGCTTATGATGTACTCCTGGGTTTTTTTTGTGTGTGAGCATAACAAAAAAAAAGTGTGTGTGGTGGGGGGGG
>NW_017728993.1:20976244-20986920 GCF_001723915.1 Gavialis gangeticus | reverse complement strand
GGGGGGTGGAAACAGGAAAACAATGCTAAGCCCGCAGTCTGAAAAAAGATTAAAAGCATTGGTACAAACTTGTAGTTTTGCAGCGCAGAGATCAGGAATTGTTCTCAAGCAACAATTAAACTTCCCAGGTAGAAGATTTTTGTTGGTTGGCCACTTCAAGGTATTTTATTGTTCTGAATGTTACTTTAAATGACCGAATCTGGAGAACTGATATATATTAGGACGCACCAGGGCACCACTTGAATTCAAATGTCAGCTCAAGGGGTATGTGCGCGGATAACGTGGATGTGCATCACTGCTTGGATGCACTAGAACCCACATCCTCAAAGATGCAGAATATCTGTGGCTTTCACTGGGAAATAGGCACTGAAATCCAACAGAGGTGCCCAAATGCTTGTGAAGATCTGGGGCTAAGTTGCCAACGGAGCTTCCTTTTTTCCCCCAAAGTGGAAGGGATCCGTCGTTTCCAAGCAGAAGTGTGAGAGCTTTGTTGCTCCCATCCAGAAGTTTTGAATGCAGCACAGCAAGAGACATGAGGAATTATATAACCAATAATTTGTCGAGATGCTGGGAAGAACAAAAGAACGCCGAAATGAGAGACTTAAACCGAATGGGATTTAATTACAGGGAAGTCCATTCATTAGAGTGGCTCAGACCAGGTGAGGTTTTCAGAAGTGCTGAAGTGATTGAGAAGCACTCTGCAATTTTCCAAGACAAGTCCATTCCCATATGAACAGAAAGCCAATGGGACTAGTGCTCTCAAGTCCTTAGAGACCTTTTGGAAATCAGGACCAAATGACAGGCACCAGAGGCAGGCAAGGGAAGCTGCGTGCTTTGCAATACTCCTTGGCTCGCTTAATCCCAATTTTTACACCCTTAAATTGCTGTTGGCACCTGGAAAACAACAGGAGCAAATCAGACCCTAAATCATTCAGTTCAAACGCAGCCTCCTGCCTGCACAGGGCAAAATGTGCCTCTCGTCATGCGAACCCTTAGGAAAGCAGACATGGCTTGGGTTAAGTGTTATTGGTCCAGCTCTTATATAATATAATTGTTTAGTATTAAATTGAGTTTTGCTGGATTGTTTTTGAAGGATGGTTTCTTTTTTAACTGAAGCAAAAGCTTCTTAGGAAGTGCTCTGAGCTTCTGCCCCCTACTTATGTGGGTCCCTGCTCTTTACTCTTTATTTCCTACTTGCTCTTTTACTCCTAAATGCAGCAGTCTGAAATACAGCAGAACATTTTTCAGTCCGTCCATGTGTTGTATGCTGTCAAGGAGATGAAATGTTACTGCTTTCCTCTGGAGAAGCTTAGGACATGATGGATGAAATGTCACAAATAATTAGACTTTTCCTATGAATTAATTTTTTTTTAAAACTTGTGTTTTCATGTCAACAGGTATGTTACAGATAGGCTGCGAAAAAGGACCGGGGGAAATTTCAGATTTCCTAGAGCAGAGGTAGTGTAATATCAGATGTGCCAGGGCAGAGATCCTGCCGAGACAATTTCCACACAACTTCCTCTGGCTCAGACAGATTCATGCTACCATCAAGCTCTTTTGGCGATGGGCTTGTTGCCTATGCAACATGACAGCCATGTCTCCACCGGCTTGAGAAGAGTGAGCAAGTCACTCTTCGTGCCACGGGAGGCAAAGAAAAAGCCACAGGCAGATCCAAACTGGATGAACAACCCAGATCCAACCCAAACCAAACCCATGGCCCACGTTGTCCATACTTTATCTTTGACATTGCTCAGCTGACATTGTGACCTATCTGTTCAGCTAAGAAGCAAGCACTAGTGCAATAATCATACCCCTAAAGTTGCCAGTACAACACTCAATGCCTTGTGATAACAGGAACAGGAACAAGGGTAATAAGCTGATGGAGAATAGGTTCAGGTTAGAGATCAGGAGGCAATATTTTACAGTTAGGGTGGCCAGAATCTGGAACCAACTTCCCAATGAAGTGGTCCTCACCCCTACCTTGGGCAAATTCAAAAAGAGGTTGGATGATCATGTGTCTGGGGTCTTGTGAACCCAGCATTCATTCCTGCCTGTGGCAGGGGGTCAGGCTAGGTGATCTGTCCAGCTCCCTCCTGACCCTAGCTACTATGAAACTATGAAATATCAGCACCATGTTAGGAGACAATCCAAACCTTTACGGCCCTTCAAGACCACCAGAAACTTAATTCATACTTTCCCCTCTCCTTGGGAGGAAATGTACTGCTTATAGATTATCAGTTCACCTAATGTGACGACTGAAGGTGAACCCCCCCCCCCCCCCCCAAAAAAAAAAAAAAAAGAGAGAGAGAGAAAAAACTCTGAAAATCTTTGGTTACAAATTTACACTTCTGGGTTTGGAGACATCTACAGGCAGCCCCCGCCTAATGTGGTTTCTCTTAGCGCTATTTTGCTATAACGCTCACTTTAAATTGATACCGGATTCCACTTGGCCCTCAGCAAGTTTCCTTATAACACTTGAGGTTGCCATCTTGGGTCATTAAAAACACTTGCAGTCACCATCTCAGGTCATCAAAAGCTTTCAGTTTTGCTTCCCGCTCATTCTACTTAACGCTCGGTTTTTTCCGGAGCCAATTAAGAGCCAGAATATCCCAGATATGTACCAAGATGTCCATATGCCAGGGAAATCAGTCAAAAAGCCATGCCTGTTTCCATTCTCCTCAGTCATTATCGTGATAGGTATTTTCAAAGCCCCTGCCATCCTAATCCCTTCGTTTATAAGCCACCAGTTGTTATATGAAGTACACGGTAAGGGCCGGATCAAACACCACAGTGCAGCTGAGTTACTGCTCTGAAATCTAGTATCACATAGAGTGACTTTAAATTGTACTTAGTTGGAAATGCTCGAAGAATGCAAAGCCATGACACACTACTAAATCAGACCAATCAATGATGTAATTCTCCACTGAAAGAATCTATCAATAACACAAAAAGCTACAGAGAAACACCTCATGGAAATTATAGACGTTCCAGATCTCCCTTCCACTCCAAACCTACTACCATTTGTCACAGGATCATCATAACCATACAGAGATTAGTAATGAAATAGGAAAACTTACTTACTGCTTGACATGGAACTGAATTATCTTTGTTGCACGTAGAAAGAAAGTTTAACACATTTTTTTTTTTTTCACTCTGCGGTCTCAGCTGATGAGAAGTTATTACTATGGAATGGATGCCGCTGAGATAATATGAGCCTGAATGGGCACAGAAATGCAGCAGAGAGGTTGTTACATCCAGTGAATACATGTGCGTGCGGACTCATGAACCAAAATACAATGAAATGTGTTTCTTTGAAGCACTCACATCTCCGATCCATATTTTGGATAATCTGATATTTAAACAAGAAAATGGTTCAAGGAAGTGGTTCACATGTGTCAGCAATAGGAATAGGCTTTTTGCACCTTGGGACTAGAGACAGAGAGGGAGCATCCACTCATTTCATTAAGTAGCCAGCAGATATTAATTTTCCACCACTAACATCTGCTCAAAAATAATGCTGTACAGCCTATTGGTTGTATTGCAGCTTTCCTGCCATTCTTAATGAGCTGAAGCTATATAGCAGATTCCATATTTTGCGGGAGCCTATGCAGGAGAAGGTGAAGGGGGTACTCAGTGGATACTTCAGTGCCCCCAGGGTGTTCTGGTGGATGATTCATTTCAGAGCCCTTTTGTATCACGTGTGCCACAGAAGTTAGAAAACCATCATGCTTTTTTCACTGCTCCAGAAATCAGCTAGTTTCTTAATAGGACTGAAAGATCACTAGCAAATGTTGCATCATGCAAGTGCACAGGTCCCTCCCAGATTATAACGTGATTGATTAATCCTTTTAATTTACTAGGCAGGAGAGAAGGAGTCCCCATGATGCTTTTCCCGGTCAGATGGTTAATAAACTGTTAAACCAATAAAACACACATAGGCAGACACCAAAGCTATCAAACCTGGTGTGATGTAAGGCCATGTAGACTACAGAAAGTCTCACAATGCTCCTGTCCATGGAAAAGTGCATAGAAAATGGGAATTACTATTATTATTGCTATTTAACAACAACAACAAGATGCAGCGTTTTTACCAGTAAATCTCAACACTTTACAAACAGAATAGTAATATTATCCCTACTTTACATATGGGGAAACTGAGGCACAGAAATGAAGTGACCTGCCCAGTGTCACTTATAAGACCTGTGGCAGATGGGATAAGGGAAAGCAGGTCATCTGGGTTCCAGTCCAGCACACTACTAGACTGATCCTATTCAGCATCTGATGAAGTAAGTTATTGATTACAAAAGCTGATGCCCCTCTGAACTGATTAGTCTATATGGGACTACACAGCCCTCCCTTCTGCCTGATCCTATTATTGTTATAGTAACAGTTAATTGTTCCTTTCATGAATCTCAGCTCTAACATATTAAAATGTGTGTAACAGCAGGGAGAACCAGGGGCAGGGGACAGTCTGCAGAGCTGTGCTGACTGCTGATTTCGACTATAACTCCCAGAACCCCCCAGGGGCTGGGGACCAAAGGAAAAAGGCAGAGGAAGTTTGAGCCTGGAGTAAGGGGAAGAGAGACCAGCACTCACATGGAACCTGGTCAGCCCTACACAACGAACAAAATCTATATGCTTCCTGTAGCAGTTTGCCCTGCACCTTATGGCCTGTGACCACCAATCCCTATGTGCCTCACTTGTGGGATAGCACCCCTCAGAATCCCACTGCTGCCACCAATTTGTGCCAGCCCTTCAGCCCCAAAAACTGGCATAAGCAGCAAGGGAGAGTTCCCACTTTTATATAGAAAATTATAGGGGTTAGGGTCGCAAGCCAACAGGCCAAAGGGAAGGAACAGGTAAAAGGTAAAGAAACATCAATACTGTGATAACATATATTCAGCAACTTTGTTTCTACCCCCTACATCTCCAAAGGTGTCCCCAGACAAGACTTTAGTCCCTAGAGAAGTCAAACAGCAGCCTGCAGCTACCTTCAAGTCTGAATCCAGCTCCTTCAGTCCACAGTCCTGGCTGACCAGTTCCTCTCCGTGCTCCTCTGTGTAGTGCTGACTAGGTTCCACATGCACCCTGCTCTCTCTTCCCCTTACTCCAGCCTCAAGTGTCCTCTTCCTTTTTCCCTTGCTCCTACCCCAGCCATTTCTGGGAGCTGCTGTCCACACAACTCTTCAGACTGCCCCTGGTTTCTCCTGCTATTACACATATGCTCTATCTCTAGTGCCCACATAGTACCAGGAGAGGTAATTGTGCAACTGTGATTTTCTCTTGTCCAGAAGTGGAAAGATTCTTGAACCTTTTCTACTGATTCCTCTGACACCCAGGAAAGGTTGAGCACACCTAGATCTGCATGGCTTCTAACAGCATCCCCCTATTTGAACAAAATCTCATTCAAGTGCACGGGCCTGATTCATCATCGTCTTTTACCGGGAAATTATGTACGCCAGGACAGGTTGGAGTGCGCAATGTAACCGTTCTGATTTAGTAGCATTTTTGGCACTTACTCCTCTAGTGCAAATAATTCCATGGGCACAGGGCAGTGGGCAAGCAGGACCATGGGGATATTTAGCTAAGTGTGCAAACCTTTCAGTCCTCATTTCAATTACCGAGGAATGGCTTTGCAAAAGTAAAATCAAAATGGAATTAAACTGAAAATTGGCTAGAAAGATAAACAAGATACCTGTGTTACCGTTATGGTTATGAATGCCAAAGGTTAATATTTATCCTTCGTTTACCTTCTCCCCAGGCGGCTGTTTGTTTACATTTTGCATTTCACTCGGGTTGGAAAGTGAAACTCATCTAATCGATTTCCCCTCCACTTGAGAGCCGGTTTTTTTCTTTCTACTTCCCCTGCAGCACCGGGGTCTTATGTTTGTACTTTGTCACCCAGCAGGGTAAGGTTTACATTCAAGATGTAATAATGGGCAATATATATTTAAGAAGCATGCAAAATAATGACTGGTGAGTCAGGGGCTCCCATTCAGCATTCTTCAAATTTCAGGAACAACAGGATGCTGAATGAAATTGGAATGGCAGCAGATTTAAAACGGTTAAAAGCCTGTAACTTATTACATGCACACATGCACATCATCATCTGCAGAATTCCCTGCCACAAGATATTACCAAGTTGAAAAGCCTTGCAGGATTCGCAAAAGGCAGAGGCCTATATTTAGGTAATAAGAATATCTGCAAGATAAATATGAATTCTTCGACGGCAATAAGAACATCTTCAGGATAAATATGTATTCTTAGACAGCATATAAAATCCTTTTGCGTCAACCCCAGATTCCTATAATTAACTGATGAAGGGAAGGGGGAAGAAATTTCCCCATGAACGAGTTCTTCTGTCATCTCCACTATCCCCTCCTTTACCTCATGGTCTTTATTTAAAACCAAATACCTAGATAAATATTCAAAGGTGTTTCTGCTGCTCGAAGCTTGGGTAATGCATGGAGGTCAAACTGGACTGGTGGCCTAATCCCTGCATCTGCCACTCTTCTCCTATAATCTCGTGGGGTTAAATTAGACCCGGGAGTGAAAATTTATTTCCTGCAGCTGTCTTGATTATTGCAACAGGATTAGAAAGGATAGTCTTGTGAGTCGAGCATAGTGCTAGTTTGTGGGAGATGTGTGTTCAGGTCTCAGCTCCACCATGGACTTCTTACGTGACATCTACCCAGTCACTGAATTTCTCTGTCTCTCACATGTAAAATGCAGATCGTTACCTGGATTACAGGTGTCCTTTGCAACTGATAAAAGAGGTGCGAGACAGGCCTACTGCCTCACCTTTTAATAGTTTACAGTTCCCAAACACAAGATAAATATTATATCTATAGATATATATAGATATATATGTGTCCCTGTGTTCATCTGGTTACCTGGAACGCAACAATATAGACTCTCACCATGCTACCTGCGGAGCCTCAAGAAGGACAAAGAAGATGGCACATGGACTGAGAGCCAGTCGTCTTGGATCTGCTGATTTGTCCAGTTTTCCCTCCAGTCCATACCTCACACTTACGCATGGTTTACTGTAACAAATATTCTCTGACTGGTTTATTCAAGTGTCTGTTTTACTGAGACTTTGCTGGGATTGACATCCTTATGAAGAATCACAGGATGGGAAGGGTGGATTTCTTCTTTCCTTCCTTTACCATCTTGGAACGCGACTTAACCACCATCCTGGCTGCTCTGCTCTTTTATTTTACTGTCTTCGATTACAAAACTTCTTGTTTTTAAAAAACTCATTTAAGAAACTTCACAAAGATATGCCTGTTGCAGCACAACTGCGTCGGGTTCATTTGGGCACATTAATCACCAGTAACAGTCTTAAATTAAAGCTATAATGTACTGTGTTTGGGTTATTTAGCTCCCAGGCCTGCTGTTCTCTGTCAGGCCTTTCTGGCTTAACCTAAACAGCAGATTTCACCATTTGCTTAACCTGGCAGGTTGCTTGATTTAAACATCCTGCTGAGATGGCAGTTGCAAGGCTTACAAGATTCATGTTGCAGCTACTTAAAGTTTTAAGATGGCTTCGGGTCTGCTGCTTAGCTGCACTCCTGAAGCTTTGCCCAAGCCTTTACAAATGGCCAAGGTTGACAACAGAAGAGAACTCTCTTTGTGCAGTGGTGCTCGTGGTTAGGGCTCCATGGGCCGCATGAATGAGATCTGGCTGCAGGGGCCCCATGCCGCCCTTGCCCGGCTGGGATTCCAGCTCTGCAGCCCTGTGCGCCCCCTGCCCAGGCCCTGTACTGCCCTGTGCACCCACTGTAGCATGGGGATCTGGCCAGTTGGATGGAAGTTGAGTACCCTTGCTTTCATCTACCTTATCTATGTAGACTACAAACTCTCCTGAGAAGAGACAGTGTCTCAGAATGCATATGCAGCATACAACACAATATCACCCACGTTTCAGCTAAGAATATAAGTGCCATGCTGGGTTAGACCAAAGGTCCATCTAGCCCAGTATTTTGTGGTGCAAGAGTGGATGCTTTAGATGGAGAGCCGGATATATCTAGAATGATCTATTCATTAAATCTAGAGTGACCCTGTTCATTACGGTCTCTGGTGCCCACCATTATTTACTTAGAAATCCCAGTTGAAACATCTTCAACTGTTCTGAGCTATGAACCAGAAGCTAGGGTTCCTAGACCCCGCTGTTTTATGACATACATCATAAAAGACAGTCCCTTTAGGCAGTGCTAAAATGATGCCATAGCCATGAAATACATAAGGAAGGATTTTTGTGGGTAGTTGGAGAGATTTAGATGAGTCTTTTTTCAGGTCTGAGCACAGAGCTAAGGAAGGGAACTTTATGCCCCAAAGCTGGTCTAAACCTCTCCCTGCTATCCAGTTGGCCTAATAATTAAAAATAAAAGTTATCACCCACAAAACCCCTCTTTTTTTTGGTGAATTCTGTAGTCTATATAGAACTATAGATGGTCAATAATAATGTATGACCATGTAGAGGCAAATATACACTTTATTTTGCTTTTGGAAGAAAGGTGTATGTTCAACTCCAAGCAGCCAGAGCCGGACTAGATATTTGTTATATGAAGAGATACTGCTTATTTGAAGAACATCTTTATTTTGTGCTTAATGTACTATCCTTGCACCAAGTAAATAGAGGACATGCTTTTCCCCCCCTTATATTTCAGCAATAACCATACAAGGGATCATACGCTGTTACCAGCGAGTGTACCATAAATAATAGGTCATTTAGATTCCACATCTAGGTAGTGTGCTTTTTTTTTTTAAATAAAAATATTTACTAAAAATGGAAGAAGTTTCCAATGAGAAACAACTCGGAGATCAAACTGAAGTATGGTTGAAATGTTAGCTGGCTGTGTGCACAATCCCAGAAAAGCGAACAAAGTTAATGTATAAGAACCAGACAATGAGGATGATTATGAACAGAGTGAAACCAGGCAATACAGTCTTCTTCCAAGATGACTAAATAGGACAAAAATCCATTAGTGTAAATGAAAATGGAAATCATTTTTATAAAATTCTCTCTGTTTCAAAAGTCTGTGGTCAGCTGCTGCTGGTAACAGGGGAAAAGGTTGTTTTAGGTTGCTGGGTTTTTTTCCCCTGTTAACACAGATTTTTATCCTGACAATTTCCCTTTAATGTTACTTGAGTGTAGGTTACTCTGGCTGCACATCAGAAATATACCAGTTTGGAGGGTAATTTGAGGGCAGACAACCTAAGATTTTGCCAAGAAATGGCTATCCTTTCCCTGCATTTCATGGCTCAGTAAGCATTTGGGTAGGAGATAGTTTTACAGGGATGTGTCTCTGTACATCCTTTACAGTCCCTGTAAAACTGCTTGGATGAACGGCACATCCTGATTGCCTGGGGAGCGTTCAGGAGGGGTAGGCTAATCTATGTGACCTGCGTAGTTCAGGTGAAATTGCTGTGCAAGTTTCTAAACGGCCAACTTCATCTTTTTCTTTTCCATTTCCCTCTTCTGCTTGTATGAATGAGTCACACACACATACAATTTCTCTGTCTAATATACACAGACTTCCTCTAAGGTAGATGTATAGGGATATCCATGCCCATCCAAACTCAGCATCCCATTCCATCTGTCCGTCTGCCTGTCTCACACATGCGTGTATACACACACACGCACATGCACACACACACACACACACAGGTCAGGGACAGAAATTACACATAAACTGGCATAAGTGATCAGAAACCAGTTCAAAGCTGTAACACAACAGAAGTTCAGAACCTATAAACAACTTTCAAAATGGCCAAAACTGGTTTAAGATAAACCAGGATGGATGTAGTATCAGACTCAACTGATTTAGGTTAAATCAGTTCATTGAACATCTGTCCCAGATCCACTCCAGATTCAAATTAATTCTCAGTCCCCCAGCATCCCAGGATACTTTGCACTCCCTTGAAAACCCTCCCTGGTAGGGTGGGCAGGCTAGCCTTGGCCCAAGCTGTCTGCTCCAGCCCAGAAGGGAAGCATGCTCTAACGCCCCCCTGCTTCTGGCCTGGGCCAATGCAGGCAAGTGGCTGCATTTCCGGACTCAAAAGTGAATGTCTGATCATTTGCTGATGGGTTCAATCTACACAGCTTAGACTAACCTGCGAAGACTGAATTGAGTCAGCCTCAGGTTTTCTGACTGTCTCTACTTAGCCAAAGAGAGACATGTGGTGTTGTGTACTTATATCTGTACTGTACTTCTCCTAGTCCACCCTACAGCCACACACACTCCCACTGAATAAGGAGGTTTCCTACACCAGTGCTAAACACAGTGCCTGGTTTTTAGGATTGCTGGGATGACGATGTTGCTGTGATGGTCCTGGAGATATGCGAGAGGCAACAATTCTTGTGTGAGATCTTTGATTTTTAGTGGGTTTTAGAAGACAGTTTTTTGGGGGTGGGGGAGATTAAAATTCTTTGCCCAGGCCCCTCTGGGGGTGCAAAACCCTTCCTAATAATTGCTCCCCTTACTGTGAGCATATATGATATTTAAATGGCTTACGAGTTACCTCGTATAATTGCTCAGGCTTGGAGCCGAAGGGGCGGGTCCTTGCCAATTACAAGCCTGTATTTCACCTTGTCCTCCAAAGCGGCATAATTTCAGCTGGCTGCTCAGATCTGCTGTCTAGGCTGTGGGGCACCATGTAACTCTAGTAAA
>NW_017728993.1:20969381-20971244 GCF_001723915.1 Gavialis gangeticus | reverse complement strand
TTCTTGTGTGAGATCTTTGATTTTTAGTGGGTTTTAGAAGACAGTTTTTTGGGGGTGGGGGAGATTAAAATTCTTTGCCCAGGCCCCTCTGGGGGTGCAAAACCCTTCCTAATAATTGCTCCCCTTACTGTGAGCATATATGATATTTAAATGGCTTACGAGTTACCTCGTATAATTGCTCAGGCTTGGAGCCGAAGGGGCGGGTCCTTGCCAATTACAAGCCTGTATTTCACCTTGTCCTCCAAAGCGGCATAATTTCAGCTGGCTGCTCAGATCTGCTGTCTAGGCTGTGGGGCACCATGTAACTCTAGTCGCCGTTCCTACCCAGCCCCCACCCCTTGCTCACTCCCTGCCGTCCCCCCAGCAGAAACTGCCACCCGTCTGTACAAAGGAGGGGCTGAAGAATAAGGTGACAGTTCTTTAAGGAATGAATAAAAATGCAAATTAACAAACACCAAATTTGCTGTAAACATTAAATACTTCAGACATGAAACCTTCTGTGCTACAAGAGCGCTTTCAGCATTATCTATTCGCAGCAGCTCCTCTGCTCCTGAGGGTCATAAACACTGAGAGATGGAGCCAGGGAAAAAGCTCTAGTTGAAATTCAGCTCACAGCAAAAGCAATTTCCGAGTGTGCAAAGTGCTGTCAGCAGGCCTGATGTTTGTGTATGAAATATAGACAATATGACTGGCCCATCGGCAGTCACTGTCAGCCTGATGGATGGCGCCTGAAAGGAAGTAAAGCGGCTGCCGTTAGGGCCCAGTCTATCAGCTGCTTGAAGGAGATTCAGGGGCTTAATAGAGCCAAAAGTTTCTTCTAATCGGACAAAATTTCCAGCAATGATCACAAAGAAAATAAAAGGAACAGCAACGTGATACTCGGGGCCCACGCAAGCCTTGCCGAGCTCCTTCGCAATACAAAACAGGAGGGATGAAAGCATTGCATTTTCAATACCGTGCTAGTCCTGTATCTCTAGTTCCCACGCTTTGGAGCATCTGCACACTCATCCTAAGAAATCTTCCTGCTCACAGAGGGAGAGGCAGCAAGTGTTTTCAAGGTCTGAATGCTGCACACACATGCCTGAAACATTTGAACATCATCTTTTTTAGCCTTGGCACTTCTTTATTTTCTATCTGGGATTCAGTTCCATGTGCCAAGCCTAATTTTCATATTCAGGGAATGAGATCTTGTATATGGGCACTTAAAATCAGTGCTCTCCTGAAGCAGGTTCATCAGTACTGATGTGAGCCACCCAATACACAGTGCAAATGTCCTCTCCAGCTATTCACATCTGAAAACTGGGTCTAAAGATTGTATGCAATGTTATCCCAGGTATATCATCAGGGCATACTATATACAGGACCTTTTCAATACAGGCATAGAAAGCAACAAGAGAGGTTTATAGTGGATTTTAGGGAAAAAAATTCTCACTGGGTAGGTGGTGAAGCACTGGAACAGGTTACCCAGAGAGGTGGTGGACTCTCCATCCTTGGAGGTGTTTAAGCCCCAGGTACAGAAAGCCTTGGCAAGGATGATGTAGTTGGGAATAGCCCTGCTTTGAGCAGGGGGTTGGACTAGATGACATCCTGAGGTCTCTTCCAACCCTAATTTTCTATGACAGAGTATACAGGGCACAATCTCACTCCCTGGCTCATGGTACAGATCTTTTATCCCATGATATTAGCTGAAGATCCATAAAAGGAGAGATATTCAGAGGATGCCCACTTAACTGCTCACCCATGTGCCAGGAAGATCAAAGGACTCTGAAATTCATAGATTCATAGATTCATAGATTAAGGGTCAGAAGGGACCTAGTAGATCTTCTAGCCCGACCCCCCGCCAGGGCGGGAGAACAACAAAAA
>NW_017728993.1:20957226-20968447 GCF_001723915.1 Gavialis gangeticus | reverse complement strand
GCGTCCAGCCCCTCCAGAAGCTCTCTAACCCGGTCCTCCCCAACCCAATATCACGAACCCCCACAATATACACAAGTGGTCTTCAGTTAGACAATCAGCTCATCTTTAAAAGTTGGGATTCAAGCCAGGAGCCAAAATAAGACAGAGTTTGAAGATATCTGGATCTGCAATAATGACATTAAATCCAAGAGAGATGCAAAAAGGTTAAATGTGCACCCAGTTCAGAAACTATGGTCTATGCGTTTCCTTCAAAACATGTGAACATGGTCATTTTTAAAGAGTAAAAATGAAAAGGAAGTGGAGGATTGTCACGCCGCTTCAAGAGGAGGCTTTACAATCACCTGGCTGGGGTCGTCTGACCTCGGTCCTCTTTCCTGCCAGGGGCAGCGGGTCGGACACGATGATCCACTGGGTCCCTTCCGACTCTATAATCTATGAAATCTATGATTTCTCACTCAAAAACTGGGACCATCGCTCCATCTAAAAAGTACCAGTTTTCATTGAATAAGAGACCAATTATCCAGCAAGACATACAAATGTTTCATAAATATTAATTTTGAAATGTGTCCAGGGAAAAAAAAACCTAACCATTTCACATATATCAGAGCTCCAGAAATGACGTATAGATATGTGGCCCAGCTGGCTACAGGTAACAGTCCCTCAACTCCTTTCTGTAATCCAATATGGAAATACAAGCTCTTCTTCCTTTCACTTGCCCAAAGCTACAAAGCGAAGCGGTGGTCAAATCAAGAAGAGAATCTATTAAAAATGGACCTGAACTGCAAAGTTCGAGCTGAGCTTCTACAACATTTGAAGGTGCTTTCATCCCAGGTTATGATTTCTTGTTGCAGAGAGCGCCCAAAATTGAAACACAGGTGGGTCTACAAGGATGGGAAGAGAACTGGCCCTGACTGCACGCATCCTGGGTACGTGAGAAGAGTGCTGGGCTCGTCCTGAGCCATGGCAGCATTGCTGCATAGCTCATGTTTTTAAGCCATGTTCAGACCTGCCACTCAGTGACTGACACCAAGCCTTTTACAGGATTGCTACCTCTATAACAGGTTTTATACCACACTACTTTACCCTATTACCAGCACCTGATGAAAATGGCTATCCTATTGAACTCAACAGTGGGCCATTAGAAGTGTGTCACATTATATTAACTAGGCAATTAAAAAAATATACCCAGCCAGCCACAACAATGAGCAGGCAACTAGGCACACAATGAGAGTCTGCCTTTTGTTTTCAAATCCTCAAATTAGTTTTGAAAGGCCACTTTCAGCCTGCAGTTAAGGCCACATTTCTCCTCTGCATGGCAGCGAGTGGAGGAAATCTCTGCGCTAACCTCCTGAAGCTGATTATTTATGATAAGTGAGTGACACTGGACTGATACCCAAAAGGCAAAAGCCTGAGAGCTGCCTTGACCTCAAAGGACAAGATTTTCCATGCACCATGCTGACAAACTCACTCCATTTGGCTCTCTCCTTTCTGCTTAGAAAATTAAACCCCTAAGTAAATGAAGCAGCATTAGTAACAAAAGGTTGCGGGGTGGAGGGGGGCAGTAATGCAACGACACACAAGCTGTTTATTTTAAGACTTCAGTGTCACTGAAATTCCCCATCAGAAAAAGAAAGAATGATATTTTAAGTGTGGTGTGGGAGGCATTTTGGAGAGCTGGGAGTCATTTAAAACACAATATGATTTTTTGATGAGACTGCCAAAATAAAATGCCCCTGGATTTAAAAAAAAAAAAAAAGGATGTTAATTTACAAAAAACAGAGCTGTCAAGCATCCCTGGCAGAGCGAAGGATAACAATTCATTGGGTAACAACTCCCTTGTTAGGAAGATGGCAGCAAGAAGCAGAATCAAGGGGCTTCGTTCTCCCAGCACAAGGGAAAGCTTCTGCGCAGCTTTTTTAAAGAAACGGCACGCGTTTTCTCGGCCGTTCTGTTTGGTGTTTTTCTTCTGACTTTACATTTACCTACAGTCATTAGGACCCGACTAAGAATCATTTAAGAAGGCACCAGTGCGAAGGAAACAAATGTCATTGAGGGAAAGTGACTGAACATGTTGTTATACCCTGCCACATTTGCAGAGAGAGGTTTGAGTCAAGGGTTTGAACCCAGAATTCAATCTAAAACCACTTCAGGTGCGGGGAGGGGATGTTCAGATGTAGCAGTTTGGACTGCCTGAAGAGCTGACAGATTTTGTTGACATCACTAGCAATAAGGCTTGCTTTGCTCTTTGGGTGCCCGCCTTGGAAAACTTGGGAAGTTTGCAGGAAGCATTGCATATTTGCCCACCAAAAATCAGGTTTTTAGGTGTGCACCCAAAAATCAAGAACAAGTCTCATTCCTGCAACTCCCCTATGGGGTCGGTATGCAGATTAAAGGCTGTCTGAGGAAGCACAGCACATGCCAGCTATACAAGCTACACGTCTTTTTGCCACCTTCCCTGAATTTCCAACTGGAGCCCTCTTCTGATACATGTGTACAGCCAGCGGCACAAGTGACCCCCAAGTGCATATAAAGAATATTAAATTAACTAATTTCTCAAGGTTGAAAGTCTTTTACATCAGCTTCCTCTGACTATAAACTGTCCCCAGGACTGCCAGTCTCTGTACTTTTACATGTACCCAGAAACGGATTCTTAAAAATTCATAATGTCACCTCAAATTTTGATAAAAATGAGATTACTTTTAATCCAGCTCCCTACTCTTTTCCTCTAGCCATGTGTTCTTTGTTAACTTTAAATACAACATCATTTTTAAACATATGGCAGAGCTTCCACAGAAGAGAAATCCGCTATGGTGGTAGAGGAAAACTGTGAAGTCTGTAAGAGGCACAAAATATCTCACAAACATAGCCATTGAGTAATTTGTCCATACATTCATTGGTACTCAGTGGCCTGCTGGTCATGCTGCGTACATCAGGCATTTTCTCCACTGAGGAGGGGATTTATGTGCAAATCATATTCAGCCATATGGTCCATGGCTGCTTATAAGTTCTTGTAAGCACCAGTTGCTCATCTTACTTACATTTTTATCAACTTGAGTTTTGCCATTGGCTTCAGTAGGAGTAAGTTGAGGGTCAATGTCTTCAAAAAGGAACTCAATTGATGGAAGGGAGTAAAGCCGTTTGAAATTTTTGTCTCACCTTTTTATTACAGGGGGATGAAAACAAGGACTTTGACAACGTTCAAGTTTTTTTGCAACATTTTGGTCCAAAATGTTTTTTTTTAAAAACAACCCCCCCCAAAAAAGTTATGCATAAAAATGGGGGAAAAACAGTTGTCTTTGAAATGTTTAATGAAAAATAAAGTTGATATTTTTAGATGGCCATAAGATTGGCTTTTCTGCTACTGCTAATGGTTGCAGCTCTGATGTGGCCATTAGTCACACCCACTTGTGCAAAATCTTCCATATCAGACACTGAATGGCCATTGTTAACAAGAGGCTGCAGTTGAAGAGGAAAAATACGTCTCAGAATAACCCCTATGATTTTAAATATGGAGCAAGAGCCTGAGGAACTGCATTCAGTGGTGCCGTTCTGGGAATACAGGCAGTCCTCGGATTTGCAACACAATTGGTTCTTGAAAACTGCATCTTAAATCGAAACGTTGTAACTCAGAACTGATTTTCCCATAGGAAACAATGTTATAAATGGGGGATTGGTTCCTGAACCAAGGCCCGATACCCTTTTTTCACCCCAACTAACCCAGAATTTTGCACTCAATCAATTACAGATGAGTAATACAGCTACATTAATGTATTTATATTGTAAATAGCAATCATATTGATTTGGAAGGACTTCTTTGGATTTTTTTGAAAGGTTCTTGGCTGGAGTCTTCTCAGGAGGCTTGGCTACAGGTTTTTCTGGAGCCTCGTCTGCAAAGTGCCCAAGGAAGCTTGGACAGATGTTCTCCAGGGAGATGGGTGATGCAGCGAACTTGTTCACTGGTGTGGCAGCACATTAGACCAAGTATCGTAAAGTCAAAACTGACATCAGAAAGTTGAAACAGGGTGCCAGTTCATAAGCAGCATACATGCGACACATTGTAACTCGAACCGCTGTAAGTTGAGGACTGCCTGTAACAGGTACCGTCTCGTGGACCAACAATTAGTAATGGAAGCGTTTCAAACCCACGTCTCTTGAAGGCTCACTAAGTGAAGCGTCCCTTTCTGGTCTATGGGTGATTGCATTAAGTGCAACTCTGATCTAATAACGGGATTCCTCTTAGCTTATAAGGTTGAAGAAACTAACTAGCAGAACAGAAAGGAAGGTTTCTTAAAAAGTAAACGTGTGGGTAGAGTAAGGAACAGTACTTCACTGGCTGCGGGGGTGGACTGGATGATTTAATAGATCATTCCTACCTCTAGCGTCTGTGATTCTACAGTAACGGCAAATGCTCACAAAGCTAGCACGGGTGACTCAGAAGTTATCTGCATTTTGCAAACATACCTTCCCCCCGCAACTTTGTCGCTGTTTCTGGAATTCTCTGGGGAACTGATTCGGGAAGATGCTATGAATCCTCAATTCATATTTACCTCAGTGGGAGTCGAAACTCTCATCCCCTTGTGTGAGGCCACTAATAACTCAAAGCATTATACATCCTATGGATGTATTCTACGCCATTAGCTGATATTTGAACACAATATATTCTGTTGAAGTATTAGCTAGGGAGCAAGTATTAATTTTGATGAGGTAAGATGAGGGACTCGGAGAAACTACAGTTATTCACTGAGCCACTTTGGGACACATATTCAGCATAAATAAAGAAAATTAAGCTATTTTCGCATTGTGTATGCCATGCTATATTTTTGATTGGGACAGAGCTTTCAGCCTAAAAAAGTCCTTCTTTTCAACGGTTTGCAGCTTTCCCCAGTGACATTTTGGGGCTGAATTTTCTAATGATTGTTCTCATGCCAAAAATCATTTAGGCAAACAAATAAGCAAGCTGTTGAAGAAAAATAATTAAAACATTTGAGTTACCAAAGCATGGAAAGGAAAAATGGTGTTTTTGATGCCTGTCACAGCTCCAATTATCCAGATACTCTATTTTTTGTTGGGAGTAGCAAGGAGGATGTAGGGATAATCAATCAGTTAATTTCAAAATTGCCTTCAGTATAAAACAGGAATTTAGTGTGCACCTAGTCCTCCACAAGTAAAGTTATTTTTCCTCAACAGGAGGCAAAAGCATGCTATGTGATTACACTAAACGTGATCCCACTGGGATAACCCAGATATGCATACAGCATATCACCTTGATTATAGCCATTTATACAGAAATTGGACAACCCTTTATAGACTAAAGCCTTCTTTTGCATCCTAGCATAATCCTTTAATCCCTGCATAAATCTCTAAATTTTAGATTCATAGGATTGGAAGAGCCCTCAAGTTTCTTGTAGATAAATGTGCTATTCCCAAAATAATAAATAGTTCTTGTTCTTGGCAGTTCTTCGCAGACAAAGAAGTTAGGAAGGTAACTGCCCACAGCAGTTGCGGGCCTGCTGATGACTAATCAGTCCAATTGCAGAGAGGCAAATCCTGCTACAACGGTTACACATGTATGGCTGACTGCTGCTAGATAAGGGTGTATCTTTCCTCCTACTCTTCTTCTCAATGCTGACATTCAAAGGGTTTGTAGAGTCTGCCGTAGAGTCTGCTGAAGGCACCGCTATCTTTTGAAAGTCTGTTGTCTACCTCCTGGTCAACCGTGGCATCATATGAGATGACACCCCCCCCCGGTACGTAAACTGCTTGACAGCATTTAGCTCCATTCCTTTGATAGTCATCTTTGGTGGCACGTAAGCTTGGCATGAAGCTGGCTGATGAAGAACTTCAGTCTTCTTCAGGCTGATGGTAAGTCCAAAGTGTTGTGCTGCAGTAGCAAAGCAAGTGGTCAGGTGCTACAGATCGTGTTGTGTGTGGGCCACCAGAGCACAATCATCTGCAAATTGAAGTTTGTGGATGTGCAGTTGCAAGGTCTTTGTGTGAACTTGTAGTTGTCTGAGGTTGAAGAGGTTTCCATCTGCCCAGAAACGGGTGTAAGCACCTTCCCCAAGATTACCCAATGCTTCCTGTAGCATCATGGTGAATTAAATGGCGAACAAAGTAGGAGTAAGTACACGCCCTTGCTTAACTCCACAGCAGATCAGGAAAGGACCCGAGAGGTTGCTGTTGTACTTGACTTGTCCATGCTGACTATCATGGAGTTGCCTGACCATGGTGAGGAACAGTCCGACTGTTATTCTGGTACGGGGTGACCATTACAGAATGGTGAAGATCTTGGAGGATTTCCCCTTGCTTCCAGCAGGCTATAAAGAGTTCATGCAGCCTTGAGTGTAGGGCGAGCGCCATATTTCAGGGCTTCGGGTGGAATTTTATCAATCCCAGGGGCTTTGTTGCTTTCTATCTGGTTGATAGTGGTGAAGGTTTCTTCCAGTGTAGGATGCTAAATAAAAGCTTATCAAAATGTTTATTGTAGGATCATTGTGTTGTGGTAGCTGGGACGATCTAGGGAACATGCCTAACAAACTTTGCTTCTGGCATATCAAATGCTTATTTTGTGGAACCTGAGCTCCATTTATCGGTTTTTTTTAAAGATGAATACAGGTCCCTAAGCCATTAAGCTCATCATTTTTCACAGAATCATAGAAATAAAGGGCTAGAAGGGACCTCGAAAGATCGAGGCCCACCCTCCTGCTCTGGGCAGGAATACTGCGGAGATCAAATGTTCCCAGCAAGGTGTCTGTCCAGTCTCCTCTTAAAGACTTCCAAGGTTGGGGATTGCACCACCTCCTTGGGAAGTCTATTCCAGACTGTGGTTGCCTTTACTATAAAGAAATTCTTCCTTACATCCAACCTGAAACCATCCTCTAACAGTTTTATGGCCATTGCTCCTTGACTTCCCTGGGGCGCCCTGGTGAAGACAGTTTTTCTCCCAGCTCCCAATATTCACTCCTTACATACTTATAGACAGCCACCAAGTTTCCGTCAGTCTTCTCTTCCCCAGACTGAACAGTCCCAGATCCCTTACTCATACGGTTTGTCCTCCAGGCCCTTGATCATACTTGTGGCCCTTCTCTGGACCCTTTCAAGATTTTCCATGTCTTTTTTGAAGTACGGCACCCAGAACTAGACACAGTCCTCCAGCTGGGGTCTCACCAGCTCTAAGTAGAGAGGAGGAGAGGATTCCTTGGCCCTGCTCATGATGCATCGGCTAATGAATCCCAGCATGCTATTAGCTCTGTTAACTACAGCATTGCACTGGTGGGTCATGTTCATCCAGTGATCAACCATCACCCCGAGGTCCCTTTCAACCATGGTGCTGGCCAAGACATCTCCTCCTAACCTACATTCACATTGCTGGTTACTTCTCCCCAGACGAAACGCTCTGCATTTATCCTTACTGAACTGCATCTGGGTTCTACTCCGCCCACCTTTCCAGCTTGTCCAGGTCTGCTTGGATCCACATCCTCTCCCTTAGTATGACCTCTTTTCCCCATAATTTAGTATTAGTCCACAAGCTTGGCTAGCGTGCTTTCCACATCCTCATCTAAATTGTTTGTAATGATGCTGAACAGCACAGGGCCAAGAACCGAACCCTGTGGGACACCACTGGCCACCTCCCACCTAGATGACAGCTATCTTGATAGTACTTGATAATGCAGTTATCTTGATAGCAGTAAAGAATTGCTTTATCTCCATTGTACAGTCGGGAAACAGAGGCACAAAAAGCAACTAATAACTTGGTAAAGTTTGCAGCAAGCAGGGAATTTAACTAGGTCTTCCACATCATGGACCAGCACCTTAACTACTGGACCATCTTCATTGCCCATAGACAATAAGGAAGTCCTGCTCCAAAAGCCTGACAACAACCTGAACACTTCCTCATAGGAAGTGGAGTACAGAAAGATTTGGGTACATAATAAAAGGAGAGATCCAGGGGACCACCTTAACAACATACCTTATCAACAAAGGAAGTGAAAATTCCTGTGGTTAGTTCCTGTACCAAAGGCCTGATCCAAAATTTGCTGAGGTCAACAGCAGGCAGCTTCCTTCAATACCCTTTGAATCAGGCTACAGGTCTCCTATACAGCAGAAGGATTATGCTCCTTGCTGTCCACCGATATCTCTACCCTACTGCAAATTACAAAAAAAAAGGAACATTTTCTTTCCTATTTATATTTCATAGTCATTGGTGAATTTAGTTATTTAATTTATGCCCCAAATTTTAGGTGGAACGAATGGAGAGTGTTATTTGTTGCAATCCTTTTGGATACACATTTACTCTTGTTGTGTGGCTTCATGATTTATGCATGTTGCCATCACTCTTGTAAAAACACCGCCTCATTCCTCAGACACCATTCAGGAAAAAATGCTGCTTCCCATTTAATATCTGAAAAAGGGACAGAGACGCAGAGCAACTCGTATTTCTTTCTAACTCCAAATTATAAATTCAGCAATGGATGGTACTGTATAAATATCCAGCATTTCAAGCTTTATTTCACACACATTCAAAGACCAAGTTTAAGTCGTGAGCGGTGGAGCAGTTAAAATTATTGCAGTTTCTGCCTTCTTGTATAGCTTGGATTGTCGCTTCGAAGGGCGATGGTATTGGGGGACAAGATCGTCAACATGCATGCGTAGGCTTCCTGACTTCATGGCCTATGAAAATGACCCTCCAACTTTTCTGTACTTTGATCCTATACTACAACAGAAAGGGAGAGGAAACAATAAAACATTGGGGTATACTTCCCTGGTATGCCAGGAAGCCCTCTCCCATTTGGCCAGAAAAAGTGGGAGGTGGCTTTACACAGGAAGGCATAGCTACTTTATATAGATCTGGTTAGCTTATAAGGTGCAAATCTACTCTGCCTTCCCCTTTTACACACAAGAAGCTATTTGCAGCACACAACAGTGACATGAACAGCTGAATTTACACATTTATATGAACAGAACTCCATACCTACACATACGTCCATATTCAGCTACTGCTTCTTAATCATAGCTCTGGCAACATGTGTGACCCTCCTCAAATCTCTGCAAACCCCGGAGGTAGAGCTGGGCAGCTCTGCCCCTATGCCAGGGCAGCCAGAGATGCTTAAGATAGGGCAGGCTGCTGCTAGATTGATTTCAGTGGTTTTCTTTGCATCACCCCGAAGTGGCCCAGGGCCACTGCCCCGGTTGCCCTCTTCAGTTATGCTACTGTCCGAACCCAGTTGAGAACCTGTAGTTCAAAGGCAGCCCTTGGAAACGTTCAGAGATTTCCAAAACTGAAAAGGCTCTAAGTCATGACAATGTTGTTACCCAATAAAACAACGCAAGCCTGTTAGGTGCTGACCTCTGCAGCCCGAGCTACACAATACTGGACTCGTTACAGCAGTGATTCTCAACCTTTTCTATACATGGGTCCTGCTGAAGTTCCTCTTTCACCGAGGTGGGACTCTCCCAATCTGGCAAGACAAGAAGAACATCATGATTTCTGCCTATGCCCCCTTGGGAAATCACAAGCATGTGCCCAGGTTAAGGAGACCTGTTTCATGACACTGTGTGCTATATAGCCTAGTTCTGCAAATCTAAGAACAACGCATGGGTTGAGTACATTTCCAGGGACAGAAAATGGGTGGATATTAGAAAAGACTGGCTGACAAGCAACCTGATTAACACAATTAAGAGAAGGAAGTTAAAAGTCTTCGGACCTGCGGTTGGACAAGAAGAGAAGAGGACTGCTGAGAAAAGACACATGGAAGGAAAGAGAAGGATGGGAAGGGTGAGAGGCACATGGATAAAGACCATAGAGGAACGGATGGACCTGAGGATCAATAAGGCAACAAGATAAGCAGAGACAACTGATACAGAGATCTGATTTACTGTGTCACCAGCCCTCACATTGAAAATGACTGAATAATAAATAATTACCATTTGTAGTAATTATCCAAATTTTCAGGCACTTCTTCAGATCCACCCAAAGCACTGACTTCTAAGGTATGCACCTCACCACCAAGAATAGGCTATGCTCATCAGTCCTCAGGCTGCATTATATCACTATACCAATGTCATAAATACATATAAATATATAAATCAACAAGACCAGATTGAAAAAGCTGTCCCAATATCCCAAAAGCTTGGGTTTTTTATGTATTATGAACACACGTGCTCCTAATCAAGCATGACAGTATTGTCCCTGTTTGCTCAGATACCAATAGGCATATGTATGAAGGATTTAGGCAATGCATTGGAAATAAAGTAAAATTGCAGTAAATAGTTATGATGAAATGTGAAGGGGAAAAAAAAATCCTGTTGTGATAAATAAAATGAAAACCTCCAAGCTTTGAAATCTCCGTGGATCAAACCTTTTTCTTTCCACTAAGCAAAACCAGAAGAAAACAAATGAAAAGCCAAGGTACAAAAGCTACTAACTGGATGTATTTATTGACCAGTGGTTTGTCAGATACAAAACAAAATGTTATCAAGGGAAAACCTGGATATTTACTTGTTTTTCTCTAGATAATCTTAAAACCCATGTCCAGAGCTGATGAAACATTTCGCGAAGAAAATAAAAAAAACCCCATATCTACGGTTTTTGTCATTCTTCCTCTATTGATAACTTCTGGTGTTTGGAATTTATGTGCAGTATTTAATAAAAGTTGGCAAGACTCTGGAAGGTATCTTGGTAAGATGTTAAGTGTCAAAAAGCGATCATTTTACTGTATGATGGATTAATATGAAGAAACAGCTTGAAGGCAAGGTATTCATCTTTTTTTTTTTAATTTTATTTTCATGACAACACTAATACATTTGTTTCAGTTCTGAAATTAATTTCCTAATAGTAAGAAAGGTCAAAATGAACTAGAGGAATATGAGGCTTTTTTGTCATCCTTAACAAATTATCCAAAACAAGCCTTGTCAGATCAGAAGGGATAACATTTTGAGTAATAAATGTTAGTACTGATTAACTGGTCAAAGTTAATTCTTTTCAGGAGCTGATATATGCAGAAGGTACAGATCCACTGATTTGATTTTTTTTTTTTAATTTTCCCCTATCATGTTTGCTACATGGTTTTTGGAAACTGGACTACTAAGCATTTTCTAGGAATGATACCTATTAGCTGGAATGAGACCGAACATGTCATCTCTCTAATATGGCTCTAGACTGAACAGTTAGAAAATCTATTTTGACTCATAGACAAGTCTCCAAGAACAGAGACCAGGTCCA
>NW_017728993.1:20934980-20952226 GCF_001723915.1 Gavialis gangeticus | reverse complement strand
TGTAATAAGCATCTCTGCTTTCATTTTGGTTTCTTAAGGTTTGTCTTTGGGATGCTGAGCTGCGGGAGCTTCGAGCTGAATGCTATATGAAGGAAGGAGAACTGGGCAAAGCCATTAATGACTTAAAGGCTGCTACCAAACTGAAGAGTGACAATACTGAAGCCTTCTATAAAATCAGCACAATATACTATCTCCTGTGATGGTGCCCTCAAGCATGTTGTGTTGCTCCAGAGAGGCTGCCAATGCTGGAAGCAGTGTAGCCAGTACTGTACAGGCTGGGTAATAAGCACAGACCTTCAGCTGGACTAATTAGGCTACTCCAATTGCTGCATAGAGGTGGCTATCCTTTCTGGGATAGGAGGCAGCCCATGTAAAGCAGTGCAGAAGGCTGGAGGGCACTGCTGCAGGGAGCTGTAAATTTACTACATCAATATAATCAAAGAGGGAAAGATGCAGTGGTTTCACTTGATAGCTAAACTTAGGCCCCAATTCACAAAAATAAAAACCCTGAAGCTTCCAGATAAGGGATGTTTCCCTGGCCCGGAGTCTCAAAACATAACCATACTGCAAAAGCTGTGCAAGGAATGGGTGTGTTTTGCAACCCATGTGGAACAAACTACTGAGCCCTCCGTACTTCTTGTAGGTTGGTGAAATGATGCACGTTTTTCTTCCCAGCAAACTTTGGAGCTCTTCTCCAAGATAGGAATATGACAGTGCCCTCACTAACATGTAGTTCATAACATGTAGTTCAGTGAACTAACATGTAGTTCATAGATTCATAGATGCTCGGGTCGGAAGGGACCTCAACAGACCATTGAGTCCAATCCCCTGCCCTGGGCAGGAAAGAGCGCTGGGGTCAGATGACCCCAGCCAGATGCCTATCCAGCCTTCTCTTAATGACCCCCAAGGGAGGGGAGAGCACCACCTCCTCCCTTGGATGCCCATTCCAGATTTTGGCCACCCTCACCGTGAAGAAGTTCCTCGATCTTGTCCTTTAAACCACAACAGAACAAAAGCCATTATATTACCAGTGGATGAACACTGGTTCAGCTGGCATTAGCAAGCTTGTGGGCAGCTGTGCACTTCTGGCCTGGCTCTTGCCCCTGCAGGTAGTCTAAAGGTTTTTCTACCTGTGGGCATCTGGAGCCTAGTTTTCAGCTAAAAAAGCCAAATGAATAAAGGAGCCCAGGTGATTATAAGCCACTGTGACCGCAGCGACTCACCGGTGTCGAAAGGATGCCTAGAGTCCTCTCTTCTGTATGGTCTCAGTACCACATCACCTTTTTCAAAGCAAATCAAAATAATTCATCCCACTCCTCATTTGCACAAGATGAAATGCCTTGCAAAAACAGGAAGCTTACAAATGCCTTCCTGCCCCACTCCCTTCACCCTCTTTTCCCCCATAGGGGCTTGAAAAGCCGATACGAGCATGCCTCACCTCTATTGAGCAGAGCCTGGTAAGACATATTCATACAAATTTATCAGGCTATCACTGTACTGACTTTAAATACAGGGGACAGATGGCTCAGGAGCCCTGCAATACGATACGGAGATTTTGCCTTTGTAGACAATGTGTAGTTGG
Source organism: Gavialis gangeticus (assembly GCF_001723915.1). NCBI lineage: Eukaryota > Metazoa > Chordata > Crocodylia > Gavialidae > Gavialis > Gavialis gangeticus. Next base: position 20,950,644 of record NW_017728993.1, on the reverse strand, counting down.
GGCTGGTCCTGCTCGGCGCAGGGAATAGGACTAGATGACCTCCTCTTTGATTCTAACAAGTCCAAGGCCAGCCCAGATCTGCAGTGATGGAAATGTGTCATCATTACCTGTGGCTATTTGGGCCCTGTGTGAAATGTGCTGCTCGTTCTAGTACAGTTCATGGTGGACAAATGCCTAAATCACAGTAACTCCCCTAATTTGCAAAGCATTGAAAGTCTTTATGGTATAGACCAAAGGAAATGCAAAATCCCCTTTCAATGTTAAAAGTGATCCTTTGGGCACGCTAAAGGGAAGGGGGAACTGGACAGCTTTGCATATGCAAATACCTGCTCTATGCATTAAAGCAGGGGTGGGCAAAATGCAGCCTTCAGGCCACATGAAGCCTACCAGGCCATTCAATCCAGCCCGCGGGGCCTGTAAAAAATTTAGAAAATTAATATTTATCTGCCCTGGGCTGCCTGTCATGTGGCCCTCAATGGCTTGCCAAAACTCAGTAAGTGGCCCTCTGCCCAAAATAATTGCCCACCCCTGCATTAAAGGATAACTTTAATCTGCTGGTATCCCCTTGCATTAAATTCTTTTCAAAATGGACCATTACAATTGCACTTTGTTTCATTCTATGAATGGATAACAAGATGTGTAGATACAGGAAGCAATGGATGTGATAAGCCTAGACTTTACTAATGCTTTTAATACAGCATTAGTAAGTACCCATGGTCTTTAATACAGCTTTAATAAGTACCTGTGATCTTTATATGGTGTTAACAAGTATCCATGATCTTTAATACGGTGTTAATAAGTACCCATCATCTTTAAAACAGTGTAAGTACCCATGATCCTTTGATCTTCTCATTAGTAAACTCAGGTAATATATGGTGTAGCTTAAAGTGCTATGAGGTGGGAGAATACTTGCTTAGATAATCTTGCTCGAAGTGTAGATGCCAACAGCTACCTGTCGAACAGGGAGAAGATATCAAGTGACGTTCCCCAGGGGTGTGCCCTGGGACCAAGGAAAAATGATTCTTCCACTCCATTCAATACTGGTACAGCCTTGCTTGGCCCCTGCGCCTTGAGCAAGATGTGAATAAGATGGCAGGAGTCCAGAAATAAGCAATCAAAATCATTAGAGGTCGAGAAAGCCTGCCATATGGGGAAAGTTTGGAAGATTAGGGATGATTTAGTACACAGAAGAGTGAGGAGGAATTTGATAACCATGTTTAAATACAAAAACAAACAAAAAAAAAGTTGTTATAAAAAGGATGGCAATCAATTGTTCTATATATTTGCTACAGAAAGGATAAGAAGTATCAAGCTTAAATTGTGAACGAGGAGATTTAGGTGAGATATGAGAAAGCTTTTTTGTTAACTCCAAGGGTGGCTCGGCCCTGGAACAGATTTCCTAGAGAGGTTGTGGAATTGCCATCACTGGACGCTTTCAAGTGTGGTTTAGGTGAGCACTTGGCTGAGATGATTTAGACGGGGATGAGCCTGCCTTGAGCAAGGGGTCGCAGTTAATGGCCTCTTACTGTCCCTCCCAGGCCTATTTTTCAGTGCGTCTAAGGATTTATTTTGCAAAAGCATCGGCCACTCGAACATTGGAGCTTTCACCCTCAAACACAGCACTAGCCATCCAAACTCCTCAGCAACCTTTAAAAGGAGCTCATCATACATTGACTAATGCTTTGTACTTCGAGGGGGAATTTTTTTTTTTTAAATCCTCCATAATCCACCTAGACAGCTGTGTAAAGCCACACAGAAGATGACAAGGAAAGTTAATTTCTGAGCACAGCTTCCATCACTTGATCACTTATTGATCCAAGCACTTTCATCAGCTAGACGCCGCCTGTCCCATCTCCGGTTCTATTTCTCCATCTGATAACAACATTTACCCGTCTTGCAGCGAGTGCCTCTACAGCTCGTTGAGATGCTGGGTGTAGTCCCATAACGACGCACAACATGAGGTGACATGAGATCATCTTGTCTATCTTCTAGAGCCAATGCTGGAAATAAGATGGATGAGTTCCCAGCCTTTTGGTCCTCAGTAGATCCCTAGGAGAGGGTACAACTCTTGAAAAGAAGCCTGTACACTACTGGCCTAATCCATTTTTTAAATTATGTAGGAGAGGAGATTTTTTTTTTCCCCAGGAAGAATAGCCCAGTCTAATAGATCACGCTGTTAGGGAAGTTTTCCGCTTAATTTCTTCCCATTAACATCTCATAATAAACCCTTGGTCCACGCAACATAATCCCCCTCTCTTTGGGGCTTATGCAAGTCAAAAAGCTAGAAGAGAGCACAACGTTAGGTGACAGGGAGGGGGAGAAATATGCTGGATCCTGATAATTGCTCTTCTTAGAATAAAGACTTTCCAATTTATTACAGTTGGAAGGATTTCTGCAGCATAGAGAAGGCACTATCCGTCTGTACGTATTAACACAAGATTGGTCTCTCTATTATGATATCGGCATTCCTCCAAAACAGACGACAGCATGACTAATCTCAAAGCTCCAAAAAAGAAAACATCTCCTCTTTGTTTGGCCTCCACAATCTTCTAAATATTTTTTTTAAAAAAAAGGTTTCCTCCTCTTAAAAAAAAAGGGGGGGGGGGATTTAAAGCAAAAGAGCTCAGCTGAGAATCCAACACAAAGTGAAAACCTCTGGTGGTACGAGCCTTCTAACTTTTTTTGTGATTGCATTGCAAACCCGAAGTGCAGCACTGAGTAAAATAAAGGTCAGCCTCCGTGCTGGGAATTCCCTTGACCTTTCACGCAGCATCCATCATTGGTATTACAGAGAACATGCCATTTATCATGCAAAACAGAGCAGCCCTTAAACTCCTGCTCTCTTCCCGGTAGTACAAGGTTCAACAATTAGTCAGATTTAAAACATAATTGATGTTTACCTGGTTTTCTTCTTTATAGATTTGCCCCCGTTATTTCTGGCTTATCACTTGACTATCAGAAGGGTACCGGGAAAGGAAAGGAGACTGGCCCGTTATGGATGCAGCAGCGTGAAGGCAATGGATGAAAGCTACATCCGTCCACTCGAGGCCTGTTCAAAAATGGCCTGTTTTCCTCCCGACATCTGATTCATTTGGATGAAATTCGTGAACGGTCCCCTGTACGAATCCAGAAGCAGATCCAGTACAGCATGCGATGATCCAGGAAGAGGGCTCTGTGGCAAAACCTCAGGCATTCGAGGCACTCCAGGTTATTACTCCAGACACTTTTTCGGCAGAATTTCAACCTCCACTGAAAATAGAAAATCTTCTAGCTTGCAGAGCAATCCTTCCAAATGTGACCCCATGACAGCGCTGTCATCTTGAAGCTGCACACTCCACCTTAGGGGGCTGGGACAGACATGGCAGAAACCAGTTCGACCCAAGTCTGATACTGCATTCGACCAGCTTTATCTTAAACCAGCTTCAGCCATTTTGAAACTGGTTTGTGTGCACCAAATGTGTGTTCTGTTACAGGTTTAAGCCCGTTTCTGATCACTTAAACCGGTTTATGTGTAATGTCCATCCCTAGCCTTAGTGACACCACTCTGAAACCTAACAATACCAGTGACAAATGCTCCCCAACCCCAGAGTGGGGAAAGCTCCTTGTTGTAAAAGGTGGGTCTGTGCAGCACCCTCCTACTCTCAGCCCTGCTCTGCACTGCAATCCCTCACCTCTATAGGAAGACATGGGGATGGCAAATAAGCCACAAGGCTGAGCCAGGTAAGAATATGTTCTTTGCAGCTTTGCTCCAATGCGCTAGAGGCCAAAGGTGTAGCAGAGCATCCATGCAACACCTGGGCAGTGCCAGCTGCTGTAGCAACTATCACAGCGGTGTGATTCACCACCTTGGTGGTTGCTGCTGCCCTGGTTGCTACCCTCAGTTATGCTACTGCTAGAGGCAGCTTCCTTTCAACCATCGCTTTCACAGCTGCCCTGCAACTCGCCGTACGGCAAGGAAGCCAAGGGTAGCTGGGATGCAGCACATCCCTGCCCCAGTGAGTTCCAGTTGCCATAGTCTGGGCAATGAGGAGAAAGGACCTGCTTCAACTATGTCTCCTCCCTTCCTCCCCCCCTCAATAAGCCTAGGCAACAGAGAAAAGACAATCAACCATCTTTTGATGCAGGATCTTCCCCGGCGCATGAGGATCTGGGGGAATTCAGCCTCCCTGCTACTCACGGTGCTCGAGACAGCTGCACATCAGGATCTACAACCCATTTTCCAGTTAGGTAAAGAGAGAAAAAAAATTGCAATACTCTCTTGCCTGCGAACATGGAAAGCCTCTGGCCAAACCAGAGGCCTTCTCTTACATCCTGATAACCACGCTGTGATGTTCACAGCAGCAAGCTCATTCGGCAGGCTTTCCAGCCCCGCTAGAAACAAAAAGCAGCAGGGACCCTTTGGGAAACCCTGCTTTCATGAGACCATCATGCCGGTTTTTCAAGCTCAAGCAACACACCTCAGTTAGCAGGATTCACCCATCACTGATGTTCGCCCAGAGTACCCATAACACCAGAGTAATAGATGGTCTCATCATGCAGTTCAGCATCCTCTACGTGCATCTTATATAAACATTACTGGTGATGAAGACTAATTTTCAGGCTCCCAAGCTTAGCTTCATCTAAGAAAGCTTCCCCTAAAAAAAAAAAAAAAAACCCACTCAGGGCACTTGCCAGGATATGTACAACAGGATACAGGGGGCAACTTAATTTATTAAAGGTTAAACAGCTTAATGTATGATATGAAAGCCCGTGTCATGAATCAGCCATTAAAGTAAAGTCACTTCCATCAAAATTCAGCACTCTCAACCATGGGAAATAATAGGCTAATTAGGCATCTGCTCATCCAATTTATATGGCTGAAGCCAGTTTCTGGCACACAACAAAAGATTTGATGCACCGGTGAAGAGTCATTTGTAAATCTAGAATCCACTTCAAGGAAAATAGATCAATTCCCCCACGTTCCAGAAAATGCTTCGCTCATGTGAACAGAAGAAAGGACCTTAAACTGTAAATGTTGGGTGATGGAGATGGTACAATGCTGACAGTGGTGACCAAAAGAGAGATCATGGAGAGTTCATCATTTAGGGAAGACTTCTACAAGCTGGAAATTGGAAAGTTTTGACAAAAGCCACCAGGATCTCTACACCTCCTTGTAATCTCCAACAAGGCTGACTTCCTGAGGAAAGGAAGTCTTTGCTCATGGAGACCCCACCATCTCCAATGTATGGTCTGCTCATAGGAGCTGCTTCATCTTTGCTGGCTGCCATTGAAAGATGATGGGTTGGAAACAAGCTGTGGCGATAAGAATCAGTTGGGAGTGCCCAAATTCCCCAATTCTGAGGATGAAAATGATATACAAATGGGATGGAGGGGGACTGAGCCACAGGTCTCAGGAAGGACCAGAAAGCTATGAAGGTGAGTTATGAGAATATAACCCAAGTCAGGGAGTTCAGGGAAGTAGGAGATATGAGATGATGCAAAGTCTCTTGTAGGCAATAAAGACCAGTCCCTTGGGAGGCTCCATGACTTGATAGGGTGAGAAATGAGGAGCATTTAAGACTTGTCACAAAGTCCAACCTGTGTGGAGGGGGTATTTGTTATAACTTCCCCACCTAAATGGGTTGTCAGCCAAATCCATGCTTCCTCATCTCTGACTCTACCAGGTCCATGCTTCCCCACCCAACTCTCCCAGCCAAACAGAGAGGGGGAACATGCCAGTGGGGCAGTTTCATGCAGAAACTCGTCCATTTTGTACCTATCCATTCTGCCAAATTTAGGCTCATCTTTTTTTTTTTATTCCCCACGTTCAGTTTAGCTAAGAAGCCACCACTATGTTTAGTGTTACTGCAGCTCTCCAAGAGCTTCTGCATCTGGTTGTGTTTAGTTTTGTCATCCTGTGCTGCTGCAGTTGGTGAATCAGCTTGAATGACAGCCAGATTCAAGAGGGAGGTCCTTTTATGGTTGATTGAAATAACCCTGGAACTGAGAGGATTATGTCCTGGCAGAGAAGCTGCCGATGCATCTATATTCAATATAGGTGCCATTTCATCCTAAGCACTCTTATCTAGCCCTTGCACATAACTCCGAGTCTCCTTCAAGGGGAGAAGTGCCTGCTGCCAGTCAGCTGGACACCTGAAGGCCACTTGGCACAAGGCAGCGCCTAAAGCAAAATGCATAGCTTATTTTCCCTTTGGAGGCTAGATCTGGATACTTTAGATGGTGAGCTGCAGTTGCCGGGCTCAAGGCTTTTCCTTTTGTTTCGGCCTTATCAAGAAAGCAACTCCTTGGAAAAAATAGACTGGGCATACCAATCTGCACTGTCTTCTGGGATTGTCACTGATTCTTCCTTAGAGGGACTGGATAACTCAGCAGGTGAGAGACACACAACAGGGTTTTTCATGCATAGTCTCCTACAGTGGGTCACACCAGGGGTGCCAGAAGATCCCTTAGAGGGTGCTTTGAGGTGCAAGAAGATAAGCACTTGCTCTTCCCCACCCAGCCACTATGCATGGTGCTCACTCCTTCCCATCTCTGTCCCCATACACCCCTGCGCCAAGTGTTGCAATAAATAAGTGAATTATTGAAACGAGGTGCTGCTCAACTCACAGGACTTATGGAGGAGTGTGGTGGGGCCTGAAAAAGTTGGGAAACCTCTGGTCTAATAAGTTAAATACAGCCCAGGAGTATGTTGAGTGCTACGTTAGTGGGCTCAGACCAGGTCCTTTTCACTTATGATGTGCTCTGGAATTGGCAGACAATTTCAGTAGAGAAGGAAAAGAGATGGTTCTGCATTTGCACAGTGCCCCGTGCAAACAAGTCCTGGTTCACAATAGGGACTTCTACGCACCACCACAACAGACCCAGTAATTAAATTGCAGTAATAAGTATCTGGGCCTAAAGAGTGAACTGCCCTGCCCTTAGAGCTGGGTCTGTCTGGTGGCTCGGGAACCCTCACAAGTCACAGACTGAAAATAAACTTGAATTTCCTGGGACCAGAAGGTGATGCATCTCTAGGGAAAGTTGCTGCATGGCTTCCACAACAGAGCTACTGAGATTAATGCATTTTACTCGGCAAAATGGCAATCAAAGTGACCTGGTTTTCTGAAATGCTGTGTTGAAGTGGATTTGGGCTGCCCAATAGGGCTGGATGAAGCTTCGGGTGGTGATTCGATTCAGAGGAGATTTGGCCCAATTTGACAGCCAAATCTCCGAATCCAAATTGAATCAGGGGACCAATTAAAAGGTCTGAATTGATTTGAAACTCTTCGAATCTTCGGAAGAGTTGATGATCGGGCAGTCCCCAGTGGCTGCAGCAGGGAGCTGGTAAGTACTGGGGTGGGGGGGCTGTGGGAGGGGAGAGGGGACCTGCCAGCCCCCCCATGGCTGCCCCACCCGCTCCAGGTACCGGTGCTTTAAAAAAAAAATCCCCCACTCACCAGGTGCTGCCAGGAGGGGATGATCCCCACTGCCCCATGCTGCATGGGGGGGGCTCTGCCACAAGCCCCCCAACCGCCCCTAGCTCTCCTGGCCCTCCCCGCCACAGGTTGCTGCACCCCAGCTCCGGCCCTTTAAGAAAAAAAAAAAAAACAACAACAAGAAAAACCCCTAGACCCACCGCTCCGGCACCGGCCTAGGGGCTTCGAGGGGCTTGTGAAGAGCCCCCCACATGGCATGGGGCAGGGGGATCGCCCCCCACTGGCAGAAGCAGCGAGTCCCAGGGTTTTTCTCATTTTTTTTTTTCTTAAAGGGACGGAGCCACAGTGGGTGGGCCAGCCATGGCAGGGGGCGGGGGGCCTGGGACAGTGTGGGGGGTTGGGGGCTCTTGCAGAGTCTTCCTTGCACCATAAGGCAGTGGGGGGGCAGCAGGGATTACCTCCTGTCCAGCAGCACCTGGTGAGTCCAGGGTTTTTTTTCCAAGTGCCAGGAGCTGGGGCAGGCGAGGCAGCCATGGCTGGGCTGGGGGAGGGGCTGGGCATAGGGCTGTCCTGGGTAATTCAGAGATTCAGATTTGGTCAAATCAATTCGGGACAGTGATTCGAATCACTGAATCGAATCAATGTCCCCTGAATTGGCTGAATATGAAGCGAATGCTAGCCGCTTTGGACAGGCCTACTGCCCAACACCCCTGGAAATCAGACTCCTTATGCTCAGAGCTTCACGTGGATTTAAAGGACTAGGTTTATTCAGTGAAATGTGAAGTTTTTGACCCTAGGCAAACTGAGAATGGCCCTGCTCTTCCACTGTGGGTTTTGACAGTCTCCCAAAGAAATGTCTCCATCTGTGATGCCTTCAAGATCTCCAGAGGTACAGAAGAAAGCCCTTCCTCGCCCACCCACTGCACCTCACTGGGTTTGCTCTACCAAGACAAAGGAGCATTAGCAGGGCAGGAGGCATTCCTGGGAAGCAAACACTATCTGTTCCTTTCTCAGACTGCCTTATAAACCCCAGACTAGACCCCAGTCCAAGGACGACACGAGAGAAACAGTCAGCCTGGCTGAGGGATGATGCCAATACGTTACAGTCACAAATTTAGCCACAGCACAGAGCCAGTTAACCAAAGTTCAGTATTGTTCTTTGTACAGCGTGTCCTGCAGGAGAATGCCAGCTGGCTATATTACACAAAATAAAGAAGGAAAATTCCTATTAGATCATCCAGCCGGTCTCCCAGCTCTTGCTGGATGGCTCCCCACGGCACATTAACGGGCTACTTTCCAATTAACATGGCCCCTCTGAAGTCTGCCAGTCTGCAAAGCCAGATGATATTTTCTCCTTGGCACTCCAGGACCAGGCACCTAGGGCAAACCAGAGTCTTTGTAATGGCCTTGTTAATGGCTCCCCAGCTCCATTCCAAAACCCCAAATGTTTGGGTGTCTTGCATGACCACAAAATAACGAGAGCAGTTTTCAAATCTGATCCTAGTTTGGCTTTTTTTTTTCCAAACTGCATATAGCTCTAACCTTCTGCCAAATGTACAATCTAGAAAAAAGAATGCAAAGCATAGGTGCCATACATGTGTGCATAGACAAATGTACATGTACGTAATTGTATACACACATACAAACACACACACTTTCTAACCACTTATCAGTGCAGACAAGTCATAGATTTGCAAGATGAATTAGCCCTAGTGGCTGAGGAAGCAATCACCACTTCCAATGCCCAACGAAAGACACTTGTTCTTCCAGGATTGGGTGAGCCACTAAGTAAATATGTCACTTGAACAAGTTTCTATCTTTCAGTGCATTGCATTTGATTTTTTTTCATGAATAACATAAAAATCACAATGATTGTTACATGATGAATTTTCATAGTCCCTCGTTACTGCACTACAGTAGAAACCAACCAAGTCATTTGCAAATGCTCAGCTATGAAAGCTACTGCCATGGTCTTGGTATGATTCAGTTCGTAATAGCTAAATATTTGTTTTTAGAAAACTACTCTACTGCTGTGACTGATCACTCCTTGCATTAATGTGAGGGTTGCATGGCTGTTTCATGTCCCCCTCAAGCCAATCCTCTTCAAATCAAACTTTCCGGCCGCTCTTAGAGTGCAACTGAGTGGTTCATTGCCTCTCTCTGTCTCTAATCTTGTTACAGGGTAAGTGTGCCACATGGAGAACAATCTTTGGAATTAACAGACTAAAACCACAATGAGATGGTATCACGCAATCAGCATTTTCAGGTTCTCAAAGCACCCTCTCCCACCGCCCTTACCTTTGAAATCAGGTAATCTTCCACCTCCTGCCTTAAATGAAAGTAAAACACTAATTGCTATTTTCCCCAGTGCTGCCTTTTCCCTTGGACCATTTGTTTTTCTAAAGCTGCTCTCACCCCTACTGAAGATGCACTGAACTACTACAACCGTCACGATGAAATACATGGTTGCAGAATTCGAATCGCTTCCATTCCAGGAGGGAGCAAACATTTTCACCTCTGAAAATGAGGCAGAGGCTTAAATCATTTTCTAAAGAAAGGGAGAGAGCCTCTTCCAGTGTGGATGCACACAGCTCCTTTGACCTCAGTTTGCTAGTTTGGGATGTGCCAGCTAAGCATCTGGCCACAGACACTTTTCCAGTGAGCTGTTGCTTTCTACTGCAGATTCATGCTGAGCTGAATGAGGCATCAGATAATCAAGTAATTTGCTTAAAGTAATCAGGTGGGATTAGAACCTAGGGTCCCCTCAGTTCTCATGCCTTTAAACTGCTTGCCACTAAGAAAGAGGACAAAAGAACGGGCTGCTGGAGTTGTAAAGTCAGCCAGGGGTGCTGAGAAACCTGAGGGGCAATTTTCATGCATCAAATAGTAGCAATATCAGGCTCTTTTACAGAGCATGTCTCCTCTCGTGCTCAAAGCAGCATTATCACCGTAACCAGAACTTGGGAAACTGAGGCATCAAGGGAAGGTCCCTGCAGCAGGTCATTGGCAAAGCAGGGAGCAGAACGTGGAGCAATAACTGCCAATCTGATGACCCAGTCCCTGCAGCACACTGCCAACTCCAGAAGCAGCAATGCGCAATCCCTGGTTCCTGTGGGAAATTTTTGGAAACAAGGGGCATATGTACACGCCACGTTTTTTGCCCTTCCATGCACTGCAACTGCATGTCCTTTGCATGAGCAGGATATCCAGATGCTTTAAAAGTCTTTCTTTTAAAGTAAACACCTTGGATGTAGTTTAGTTTGGCTCACTGGGAATGAAAGATTTGTGTCCATGGATTCGTTGCGGGCAAACACAAAGGTACTCAAAGACATGGAGGAGAATCTATTCTCAGCCCATATGACTGAGACAAGGGCAGTAATGACCTTGAGATCTGTGGGAAGAATGGGTGCTGCTCTGCTCATAAAAGATTGTGTGTCATCTGGCATGTGGCCGCCTATCACCTGCTCTGTAGCATGGCAAAAATCAGAGCAAAGCATTCTGGTCACACCATTAGGATCCCCACTGTATCCGAGGCATGACCTCCATGTCGCAGGAGGTGCCGTAGGCCAGTATCAGACTGCCCATAGCAGCCCAATGCCACTTGAGGCAAATCAGTGGGGAGGAAGGGGATACTCCACCCCTTAACGGCACAGTAAAAAAGGGCTATTGCTAGACCAGAGTCTTGATCCCTTTTATTTATCTTACTGTACCATGGATTCAAATTGGTAGACAAAAAAACAATGTGCCCTATCTTATGTTGTGTTTTGCTTTGCCGGCTCCTGATACATATCAGACGGAGTCCTGCTGCTTTCCCCTTGAGCAACGAAGGGCTCTGAGATGATGGAAATGTCTACTAGCTGCAGTAAAAGCCCAGTGCCCTTAAGAGCATTTGGTAAACTGTGAACTTCTGCTCATATAAAGCCAGATCAATACTACCATTATCAAAGGGACGTAAACAGAATAAAAAGCTGTCTCTGCTTTATGATTTAACCATGGCAATAGGAAAAAATCCCAATTGCTGAATGGCAGCTTGACCAGCTATGCCTGGTACATGGCCAATAATGTTTCCATTGACTACAAGTCACTAGAGAGGAATTTTCTGTTCCATGGAGATTTTATTCTGCACTGAATTCCCTGCATTGGGAAGCTGTAAAACTCCACAAATTTCTCAACGCAAGGCTAACATGAAGGCTAGGTGTACTATTTCCAAGACAAGGAAACATTACATTGCCTGAACTCAAACAGAGAAAAAAAGCTTTTTTTTCCCCTCGACATATATCTATGTGCGATCACCTTAAACTAAATTATTGTTGAAGAGTTCTGACCTAGAGATGACTGCATTTCAGTGGTAGATTCCTGTATATATGAACAGCTTTGGCATCCTTCAGAATTAAAGATGCTAGATAAGAAATAATGAGAATTTTCTCCATGGTGCTGTTCTTTATTGTCTTACTGTAAATGTAAGACATTCTTACACAGAGAAAATGAACATACAGAGTAAAGGTATGCAGACAGGATTTGTGTAAAGCAACAGTTTTGGGGGTTGTTTTTTTTTTATTTTAACCCAAGGTCAGCTTGAACATTAGCAACATTACATTTTCTGCAGTGGTAGTACTGTGCAAATGCACTGTAAATGAGGGATCTGTCTATCTCAGCTACAGGCTTAATTTGCAGCTTGAAACCCTGTAAAGCCAAAACATTAAAAATATAAAAACCTAAATAAAAACGATCAAGGCAACTGGAAACAGAGATGTTGTAGGGTACAGCTCTTTCACAGAGGTGTTTCCCAAGCTTTCTAAAGAGTGTCCCCTTCACAAAAATGAACCTGATTCTTGTCGACCCTGCAAGACCTCCATGCATTATATACATCTTAACGAATGCTATTTCTAGCCAGTTGCCTCCCTACCAAATACACGTTGCATGCCAGAACCAAATCAATCTCTTATACACCCCCAGTTAGGCATTACAATACCTAAAAACCAGGCACCTTAACCTATCTAGGTGATCCAAATTGCCCAGGTTAGGCAGCTGGGATCCATAAACAGTCAACAGGAAGAGTAAGACACCTCAGAAAGACAACTCAAGGAGCCAAGGTGCTGACCAGCAAGCCCTACAGAGCTTGCAAACAGAACTTGTCTTTCTCTGAAGCTGGATGTTGTGGGTCTGAATCCTTTCAGGCCTAGGAGGGAGTAGAATCAAATTGTCTCCAACTTCCCATGGCAATTCTACTAGATTATGGTGGGAAAAGACAGCCACGATTACCACCCATTTCCCATATCTTGAAGTGACTACAGATGCTGTTCTTTGCACTGGACTCAAGGCTACCAGGTAGGGCGGCCATCACAAAGGACATTCCGGTTTTCTGCTACTCTGTCCTCTGTTGATATGAAACTGAACGCCTTTAAGTCCTCTATTTTTCTCTTCAGAACAAAAATAGAGGACATAAAGGCGTCCGGTTTTGCATCAGTAGAGGACGGAGGACAACCGGACTGTCCTCTATGATGGCCATACTACTACCAGTATCAGTCAAGTGTGCTCTGTGGACAGTAACAGAACAAGGATTTAGGATCAGCTTTAGCTGCCTCCCGATTCTGACCTGGATCATGACACAGTTTAGATGGGAATTAAGTGCCTAGACTGCTAATCCTGATTTCTTTAGAGCATCATCAAAAGTAGACGTGCCAGTGTGGAGGGAACTTCCCACTGCAGAAAGGAGGCACTTAACCATTCTAGGCACTCAGGTGATTAAGTAGCTACAAAGGGGTGATCCCAACTGCTTTTAGTGAGTCAGGTGCTTAATCTCTGCTGAGGTCCTATCTAGGTGCCTATAAGGACAATTTAAATATGGTTGTTCATGAACTAAGAGTATCTATCTTCAATAAATATTACTTTTTGTCCTCTCATACACACTTCAATGAACATTATTATCCTTGGGATCTGAGTGACACCCATGGAAATCAATGGGTGGGTTCACATATGAGAGTTCAGGCTCTCGGCAAAGTCAGGCAGCTGTATTGACCTTGATTATGCTCATTTCAAATGTTGAAGGTTTTGTTGGCAACAATGACAACTAGAGAATTTTCTTTTAAATGAAAGCTGAGTCTGAAAGCCAAATAAGAGGTCTGCTGAGTTCCACCCCCAGCGGGGACGGGTACACCTGATTTGAGGGATGGCCTGGCTTTGAGCAGGGGGTTGGATGAAATGACCTCCTGAGGTCCCTTTCAGCCCTAATTTTCTATGATTTCTCCGATTCTTTAGAAAACACACAAGCGGGAATCTAGAGGAGTAACAGCGCAATTAAATTACCACGGCTCCTCTCTAATTATAATTATGTAACAATTAAGGCTCCTGAAATGCTGGAAGGAGGGCTGGCTGAGAAGCTGACTTCTGCGGGAGAGTCTGCTAGAAACCTGTAAAAAGCACCAACTTTGCATTCCTAGCAACAACTTAAAATTTGCTAGAGCATCACCCAAAACAGTGAGGCCACATCCAATGCCTCAGGTCCTTGCAGCTCTGTTTCAGGGATACACGTCCCAAACGAGATGCTTTTGTTCGAGGTCTAAAACCAAAATTCACATTCCCTGAAGTCTGAAACTTGTAAATAAACTTTTTTTTTTTTTAGTTTGTCAAATTTAAATACTAAGGTTTGGGACTTTTTGGTCTCCTGCACTCCAGCTGTGCCTAACTGCAAATTCCAGGGTAGAGCAGAAATACCTAAGCAAGCTACCACCACCTGGTCTTATTTACCTTGTTTCTCACCAGGGGAAATTAGGCCACCTGGAGCTATGTGCTGCAATGGCCAGGTTGCTTCCAGTACCCAATTGAGCTTGTCTAAAGCTGGCTCGGGTATTTCTGCTCTGCAATGCAATTTACAATTCACTATGTAGACACAGTCTCTTTCATTGCCCGGAAGGGTAAAAATACTGCAAAACAAACAAATAAATAAGGGTGGTCTCATGACAGTTCTCTGATTTTACAGAGTCAAGGAGTTTTGAACACGGTTTAGATAAGCAGCCAAACATGTAGGAACTCACTGGAAATGAACCTTTGCCGGTCAGTCATTCTTCCCAATGGTCTAGTTGCCAGGAACTGGTGCTTTCAACCATGGCGCTCAGATTCGATTCCCAGTCAGGGAAACCACTTTGGATGATGTTCAGTGGACTATGTTATGCAAGATGTGAGAATTGGTTATCATAATGGTCCCTTCCGGTTTTAACAAGCAATTAATTTGCAAGTGTCAATACTCCTGAAAAAAGACATCAGTCGGGAGCCTCAGAAAGGCGTATGATTATTAATACTATTACTACCACCACCACTCATAATGAGAACAACAACAATTATTCTTATCATCATTATTATTATTCCTTAGAACTATTGCTGACCTTGATGGTGCAGAATCTCTATATTAGGGTGTATTTGCTAACAAGAAGAAAATTAAACTTTCTCTAATTAACACATTTATCCTAATAGGATTTTACTATAAGTAACATGGGGATAAAAGTAAACAGATTCCAAGAAAATGGCTGGACCTACCACTTGGGGAAATAGCAATATATGGTGCTAAGCTGACTCTGGTTTGAAAGTGTTAAGAAGTTAATATAGTTTTTCTGTCTGAGAAAGCACTGCAGTGGAGTTCTGCATATAAGGGTCCTCTGGGTCTTGCTATGGTTTCTAAGCTTCTACAAGTGAAGTAGAAGATAGTCAGCAGAAAAGCTTTAACAAGAAGAGAAATTAAGTCTTGTTCCAGTGCAGCTTGGAACACACTATGAATAGGTCACATATTTCATGGCTGCTTTTCATGATATATATGAACTTTCAGCCATCCAGAGACTGATTAATGATTCAAATAACCAATCTCTCTCACATAATAGCTCTTAGGGAACATTATAGACACAGACTCCATTCAACAGCTTAAACTGGGCTCTATATCAAGAAAACATATGCAAAACTGCAGGGTAGCCACACACAAAGTCAGGCTAATAATACTACCGGCTCTTCTGCGTTAAGCTATTTTGGATGCTGTATGTCTGAAAGCTCAGATTTTCAGGCTTTGTGGAAAAAAAAATATCAGGAAGCAGCTTTGTTTCATTAAATTGCTCATAGGGGAGTTTTCAAATGAGAAGATGAAGATCCTGACAACTCCTGGTCATTACCACTGGGTATAAGTTTCTTCACTGCCTGCATTATCTTGCCTGCTACTAATCAGCTGTTGTGTCCTGCTTCCCCAGGATACTCGTGCTCTGCCCTGT
>NW_017728993.1:20918473-20929980 GCF_001723915.1 Gavialis gangeticus | reverse complement strand
TTAAGCTATTTTGGGAGCTGTATGTCTGAAAGCTCAGATTTTCAGGCTTTGTGGAAAAAAAAATATCAGGAAGCAGCTTTGTTTCATTAAATTGCTCATAGGGGAGTTTTCAAATGAGAAGATGAAGATCCTGACAACTCCTGGTCATTACCACTGGGTATAAGTTTCTTCACTGCCTGCATTATCTTGCCTGCTACTAATCAGCTGTTGTGTCCTGCTTCCCCAGGATACTCGTGCTCTGCCCTGTGCCTACAGACCCAAGATCTAAATGATGCAGTAACACAAGGACAGACTGGCAGGGAGTTGTCTGGGTTTTGCTTCTGATCCTACAGGATGCTGTGTGAACTCCAGCATGGAGAGGAGCAAGGAAACCCAGGCAAGAAATCAAGAGAGTCTGGTCTGCATCTACGTGTGGTCACATCGATAAGGCAATAGCGACTAGCTCATGAGAATGATTCTTGCTCTTTATAGACAAAGAATTCCCAAGGAAGCTATGGGCTGCATTGGCCCCAGCCAGACCAGGGGCACACACAGGAGTGCTGCTTTTGCACTGTACTAATACAGTCTTGGGGTAGCATCCTGCCTGCACCCAGGTACAAACTGGGCTTGGATTCAACATGTGTTAAACACTTTGGGAACCCCCATGATCAAGCACTGCTGGCAAAATCCTGCCTGCCCCAAAGTCAGCAAAGCAACAGCAAAACTCCCATTGACTTCAAAGGGGCCAGGTTTTCAGCTTCTACATGAACATGCACAAATGTACTACATTCATCCCTAGTGATAACTCTATTTACTTCTAAAGAATATGAATAGGAATATTCCACTGCTGTTCATTGAAACTCATGGGTGACTGGTACCACCTTAGTCAGGGGGGGCACATGCCCCCTCAGCGACCAGTCAGTGACCGGGGTGGGAGGGTCCCCCATGGCCAATCTCACCAACTGGGGGAGGCCCACGGCCGATCTCACCTGTTGGGAAGTGGCTGCAGCACTTCATCTGGCACTCCCACTCCATAGCCAGTGCTCATAGGGAGACCTGTCCCCCCTGCCCATTGCCTAAGTGGAGAGCACAGCCTGTCAGGGGGTGCACCAGCACTCTCAGGAGGTGCACATGCACCCCTGTGCACCCCCTACGTGTTGCCACTGTTGAAACTGGTTAAAAAATTATCATTATTTTTCTCACCAGCAATTCTGAGAAAAATAAGAATTTCTTAAATTATTTCAGGTATCCATGTTGCAGCCATATTGGTCTCTAGGAAAAAGCAATTGGGGCTTGTGGACAGAGGTGATATCTTTTATTAGACGAACAAGATTTTTGCAAAAAAAATAAAAGTAAAAAAAAAAAAATAAAACCTATTTCATGCAGGATTTTGTTGTTGTTGTTGGAAAAAACAATCAGTAAAAATGCTCAGGTCCAACAAATGGGGTTTGTCTTAAAAACTGATTCATCATATAGCTTTTTTCACATTCAAAATATATGTTTGTTTTCAATTTTCAATCAAAACCAAACAAACAAACAACCACCGCCACCCCCCACCTATTTTTACGAGGATGACATTTCTGGAGAAATTAAAGTAGCATTTACTCTGTCTGAAAATGCATTGTGAAAAACAGCTGTTGGCTCTATATCGTTCATTGAATGGAATATTTCTTTACAGGGGGAATACTTAGCCTGAACCACAGAAACAACCTCACTGTACCCTTCACTAATTCACTGGCCCTAGGTAGCAAGAGGCCACCAACCAGACCGAAGCTCCAATGGAGTCTGCCTATTTGGATCTTCCATATTAATGTGGGCCTTAAGGCCCATCCAGCGAATAGCCCTTTTGTGGGGCTAAAGGGTGAAAGATGCAACTAATTTCTTGGGACAACAAAAGCAAAAACAGGATAGGAGTGATGTGGGGGGTCAAAGGATCAAAATGTGAAAATAAGTTCTCCGGAGTGGGACACCAAGCAGAGCCCCCCAAACTGTACCCATTGATCCTCAAAGGCATCCAAGGAGCTGGTGGATGCCCAATGGAGCCCGAGATGCTTGTCCAGCACCTGAAGTGCCAGCCTGGGACTCAAGAAACAGGTTCAGTTCCCTGCTCCACCACAGGATTTATGAAACCCTTCGGCAACTTGCTTAGCATGTCTGTACTTCAGCTTCCTATAAGCAGCCCCTGTCCTAGCACCTGGGGATGCTGTGAGTCTTTGAAATACCACGTGGATATCTTAATAGTACACCAGGCAAAGGGCAGGGTGGCACAGTGGATGCCAGGGATTGGCCCAACAGCTGAAGAATCCCAGCATGCCATGGTAGTATTTCCCCCCCCACCACCACCACCACTACTCTTTTTCTGGCCCTGGCAGCACCAGAGACCCAGATGGTGGGTGGCTCAGACAGCATTCCACGAATGCCATACGTAGTGGTAATCATCCACAGGCTTGTAATGCCTGTTACAGCTAGCTTGCACCATTGGAAAAGCACACGGCAGCTGCAGTGAGGCCAAGCCTTTGGCCAGCTGCCTGTACATTATCTTTGAATACAAATAGCTCCTTTGTATAAAAAGCGCCCTGGAAGTGACTTTGCTGGGTACCCTGCTCCTGTGTCTTTTCAAACGCAAGTGCAATCTCAAGCAGAAAATGGAGCTTTATGAGCAAAGTGCCCATTTCTCAATGCTTAGAAGGGGGTGAAGCCAAAATCAAATAGCATGGCCCAGCCAGGACACTTCCACTTGCCCTCTCTGAAAACCGGTATCTCTAAGAAGCTCTCACAAGAGCCAGTCAGACCGGGTTGTTGTGTTGTTTAGAGGCTCATTTGACTCAATGGCAATCAGTTAGCAGAGGTCTGTCCGGCTCCTTAACTCTGTAAAGAGTACCGGGGGTGGAAAAGATGAGATCATTATTGAGTTAAAAAGTGCCAAGCTGGTGGTCTCATCTGGACAGTGCATTTATTTGCAGTGCGGGGGCCAAAACAATTGAGAAAAACTTGGGGAACATCTTCTAGGGGACAGAGGAGCTGTCAGCAGAGTTTAAAGTAGTGAGGAAAGTATTGGACTGTCCCATAAATCCTGCTTCAAGGGAAGATCCCTTCCCTCCAACACAGAGGCCAACAAGTGGAGTCCGGTGGGCTTACTGCTCCGGGAATCACCGAGTGAGCAGGAGAAGAAGTGAAGTAAGTGCAGGAGGGAAAGGATCTCTGCTCTTATGCACAGCCGCAAAGGGATTCCCCCCAAAACTGTGAAAAGAGACCAAACCCTGCTACCCGTAAAGGGCAAAGCTTTTGGGGTGATGCATAATGGTAAATATTTTACCACCTCTGTTGGTAGGGTCCTGCAAAGTGCTGATTGAAAAACAGGACTACACTTAGACATCATGTCCTCGGACTGCCATTTATGTTGTTCAGTAGCCAAGGCGTTTCACGGGAAAAGACAGCACCGTTTTGATGGCAAACAGCACCAAAGGAGGTAAACACCCCTATCCTGAGAATACAGATGCACGATTTGCCCAGGTGATGTTAACACACAGACTCTCTCCAGGGCAGCTTGACAAAAATGCAGCGGAACAAAGGGACACCGTCCCCATTATTCCCTGCTCAACAGCTCTTTGGGAAACGCTGCCCAAACAATACATGAACCATCGGAAAAGGCTGCAGAAATGTCAACCTGTAGATATAGCACCACTGGGCCCCAGCATGGCACCGAGGAAGCTTGGGTTGTCCAAGGTGGTGCTTTGATTAGCAGACAGCTAAAACCAAGGACCCCTCCAGCATTCATGCTAAGTTCAGAGTCACTGAGAGTGTACAGAGGTATACAGCAAAAGAAACTGAATAACAGGCCATTAGGTGGGACTTGCCATCGCTTAAGAAAAATGATTCTGGATACCTTCAAGGGAAAACAGCAGCGGTGGGATCACAAAAGGCAGCCTCACAATTTTAGGAGTTTGTCGACCCAGGTGAACGCATATCACAAAAGGGAGGGAGGGAGTTAAGTGATGCAGGAGAACAAGCGACAGCCACAGGAGGCTGAAGTACCTAAGCCCCAAGAGACTGTAAAACCAGGACTAATAGACTTATTATTGCCCGACAACACCGGCACTAACATGTCTGCAGGGAGACCTCCGGGTGCTTGTGGCAGCACAGGAAACCCTTCGAGACGAGCTGAACTTTTCTGGCTGGTAGGTGGTTAATACATGTTGGAAATGTTGATTATTAGCTATTATCATTATATTTGATAGAGGGAAAATGCACTTTTCAAGAGCTCTCTCAAGAGCCAGGTGGACCTGGTTGCTGTGTTGTGCAGAGGCTCCTATTGCACGCTGCGCAGGAGGTCAAACTCACTCGGTGTGAAGCAGCATCCTTGGCTCAGAGTGATTTCTGAACCACTCCCTCCCCCATCGTTTGTTAAAATTCAAACTGGCTTCAGCTGGAGAGCAAATCAGTTTTTAACTGCCATGAAATATTTTCCATTTTGCTGCTATGATACCTAACAGGTAAAGGAGGGTGGGAGGGAGAAATATTGAGCAGAAAACAATTGCTTCCAGTCATTCAAATGCTAGATTAGATAGTACCACTTGCGGGCTCATAGTGTAGCAAGCTTAAGTGTGCAATTTTGATACAAAACCTCTGCAAAGTCTATTATTATACTTTATTTGTCGACCATCCAGTATCGCATTGATGATAATACTAATAACATCATTTGAGGAGATGAGTAGAAATGGAGCCTATAAGACTGACACAATTTGCCGGCCTGACAAAAGGAAAATTTATGTTAGACTCCTGCACGGTACGTGCAGCTCTGAAACTGGCTGTGTTTTCCTTGATGGCAGGTTGTCTGGCAAGGACCGTAGCAATACCAAGTGCAGGAAGGGTGGGAGGCCATCAAAGCAGCATTGCCATTAGGGACAGCTTCACTCTGCAAAATGTAAAACCAGATGTCAAATACAGGTCACTGACTCCTATTTCAGTGACCCATTTATCCACTGAACCACGCAGTTTTTTTCCATGATGAATCTTTAGATTTATAAAGAGGGATACTGGAAAACATAGATCCAGACATCCACCACCAAAGAAGCTGGAAGATGCTGATCAATCATGTGCTCATGAAGGTGGGGGAGGCTGCGTGTGGTTCTGCACAGCCATCTCCGTGTCGGCGTTACTATCTGAACATTGTTCCAGCAGCTTTTTTCTACGTGCTTTGCAAAAGATCCCTCCATATTCAAGGTATGTAAAATGTCAGGGCAATGATCTTTGACAGCATCCTCTTTAGATGGTATTACCTGCAGCCTGCTTGGGGAAAAGGAAGTTTGAATGACAGTCATGATTGCCCCCAAGGGAGCCATGCCAATTGAGTGAATGGCCAAGTCATCCTATGACTGATGTCAGTCTTAAAAGTGGAGAAACTGACTGGACAAAGACACTGCGGGTAGGAGACAATGAGGGTGAGGAGCTTGGGGGGGGAACCAAGAATGGGGCAATGAGCAAGGGGAACTGGGACTGGGGTGAAGAAAAAGGGATGTGCTAGATGATGGTATTAGGACTAGGCTGCAGAGCCAGGGAAAGACATAATTGTGATGGGGACATGCTAGATAGGACAGGACCAGAAGGATGTAGGTGTAGGGGGAGTCAAGACAGCAGAGACTACTAGAACATATGCCCCTCTTGCATCGGGCATGATCTCTGAGTCTGCCCTTCCTGAAACCCACCGGCCAAGTAGGTTGCACCCCTCTCCAGTGCTGCTCCACACAGAGAAGACAACTGCCTCTACCCATAACTCATGAGCCCTGTGTTGGGGATCAACGGTGCTTTGGAGAACTGGGTGCCATCCCTTTCTCTGCCTCCAAGGTCCTATGTGATGCTGAGCAAGTCTCTTAGGTGGTCCCAAAAAGCATATTTATACCATCCCAGAATGCCTCTGTGAAGATGTCCTACTTGCTCACTCTCATTGCACACGTGCAAAATGCCAGGAAAGAGGCAAGGCAGGCAAGGTTCTTTGGATGAGTCTGATATCTTTTATTAGACCAACTTAAATAGTTGGGGGAAAAAAAATAGCAAGCTTTCAGATTTAAAAACCCTTTGTCAGGCTGAGGAAGTCTCTGCAGTTTGGTGTGTGCAATGCAGCTGACTTAGAGAGACCTGAGAGTGTGCCAGTTAGACACCGACCCTAAGAGCAGCATTGGGACAATGATCTGGGCTGGTCTAAGGTGGCTATGGTGCCTCTTTTCTGGAAGGTGGTAGCCTGGCACTGAATAGGTGGGCATGTTTCAGAACAGTCCTGGGTGTGACATGGTGGCACTGCAGACACACCAAGGCTGTGTGTTCCTGATGTGAGATCCCAGGGTCTGGCTCACAGAAGGGCTGTATCCTCATGTCTGGCAGTGTATGCAACCAGAACTGCGCTCTGAACAAATAAGGAGCTAAATGATGCTAAGTACTATGGAAAATTAGATCATAGGCATCTCAAATTGGGCTCCCAAAATGACTGGATACTTTGACCTTAATCTCTTGTGTCTCAGTTCCCTATCTATATAGTGGGCATAATGCCCTCTCATCCCACAGGAGTGTGGAGAAAATAAATTTGTTAGTGTTTGTGAAGCATACACACAGTATATCAATAAGCACCATCAAAAGCCCATGAAGGGATTACTAATTTGGTCTTCAGAGCTGGGCTTGAATAGCACATAGTAAATAAGGCACAAGGGGACACATACTGAAGAACAAGGAGAAAACCAAATACAGAATGGATGCTCATTAAGTGAAAGCCTCCCATTCTGGGCACTTAATAAGGCAGGGGTCCTATTAAAAAAAGAGCATATGCCCCCATATATCCCTGTTTTGAAAGACTGTATCATAATGCAGAAACATGAGAGGGGGCAAATTAATATACAAGGAGGCATCCTGAAATGATGCACTGCATCTTTTGCAAAATGTGGATGTATTCCTTCGGATGCACGCTGGAGTGACAGCTGGAAAGGTGGGATAAGCAGCTATTCCTGACCTCTTCAGCAAGCCTGACCCTATAGCGGGGGTGTGGTGTGGACACCGGTTTACTAGAAGCTGAACAGAGAATACCAAACATCTCATTTCACACAAGCAATTAAAGGGTGAGCTTGCGGTCACTAGGAATTATTTACAAATAGGTGACATGGAGATAAGTGAAAGCCTCTTACCCATTTCCAATTTCCTGAACCATCCCAACTCCCATCAAGATAATTGGTTTAATTGGGGTTTCAAAATGGGTTTTTAAATAAGGCAACATTTTTTTATGAAATGCAGACCAGCAGCTGAGAACCGCAGATGCCCGTGTTTACACATGTACATTAAACTACAGTAAAGCCTCAGATGGCCTTAGGGCCTTAAATGCTGGATTCACTGTAGCTATGGTATTGCATGTGTGTGTCTAATACAACCACTTCACTTGTTCCCATGTCAATCGCCCCTACATACAGTGAATTTATTTTTCAAAGGAAATAGCTTATCTTCCAGGATGCAGAAGAAGAAAAAAAAAATCCTCCTATGCTGCAATATTGAAAAAAAAAAAGCAGTTTTATGATGTTATGGCAGCTAATTTTCCTTAAGTGATTTAAAGAAATGAATATATCTGACAGGGCTGCAGCAAGCTGGTAGAGGAGAGCAACAGGAGGCTGAACTTCCTTGGCTTTCAACAATCCAATCTCTTACGGGCAGCTCTCCAGGACCAGTCCTGGAAGTGGTGCATTTTTCATGCGGGGGACCAGAGTGGGAGAAATCGTGGTAGTTTTCAGATATATTATTTTCGTACTTTCCATTGCATTTCAGTTAAAGCTCTCCAGCTCGGTTTCCATTGCAAGAAGAGAAAGGAGAGCATAACAGTTTTACATGGTTATCCCCAGATGAGTTACATTTGACAAGGATTGGATGAAGACATGGAAGGTATACATGGAGCTCATCTGCATCCCTCTACATGCCCAGTTACCCACTCACCCAAGATTGAGGAACACTTCATTCATATGTTCAAAGTTGAAATTTTGCACGTGGGCGATGCTTAAGACGTGTTTCACAACTGCAGTGGTTCACACACCATTGCTTGACCCTTACCCAAAGTGCCTAACACCACAACAGCAGACAGGCTCACAAACAGGCGCGTTTTCTCCTTCTGAGACAGGCAGGATCTTTTCCCTTTTTCTCCCCAGCCCTTTAGATGTGGCCCAGCCCATGTCCATATTAACTGGCTCAGAAAGACCAGCAATACAACATTTCCTGACAAACAAGAGTAGCCCCATTGAATATCATTAATTGCCTGATAGCTTCAAACTTTTCCTGGAAGTGCTAATTGCGCTCAGTGTACAATACACCCAAGTGAAATTTTGAAGGATTTTGCTGAAAAATACAGTTGTGGAGGGAACTGTGCTAGTTACAGGGATGGGTTGAATCTGACATACAGTTCAGTCCAAAAAGTATGGGAGGAAACCTCAAAATATTTCATCTTGAAGTTGACTTATTTTTTTTTTTTTTTGCAATATGGGGGAAATGGGTCAAATAGCCTTCAAAATAAAATATGTCACTAAGTGAGGAAAATAAATCTTTATACTGTTTCGAAAAGCACCCCTCATCCCCCATATACACAGACACACCTAGAAAAGGTGTGGGATCTCCAGTCCCCAGAAATTTTCAAGAGTAAATTGGACAGACACTTTGGCCAGGGTGGTTTAATCAGGGATGATCCTGTCTTGAGTTGGGGGCTGGACTAGATGAACTGGTTAGGTCCTGTCCAGCTCTATTTTCCTATAATCCTAAAATTTCTATTTCATTTCAGCTTAGCAAGCCTTTTTGCTACCAAACTGAACCAAATCCAACCTCCCCATTACTCAACCAACTCGAAGCTAGAAGCCCCCAAAGACAGTGAAACCTTTCAGGAGACAAGACCCAAGGGCTGCCCTATGAATATTAGCATTTGTTTTAGTGTGGCCTGAGGATTCTTCTCTCCAAATTTTCCTGTTAGGCCTTCTTTGTCCCTGGGAGGTACCTTTCTTTCAGACCAGACAGCTTGCAAGCCCCCAAAGCCTAATAGAAAGAGAGAACTCCCTCTGTCTGGACAACCCCTTCCTTGCAGATTAGTCTCTGTCATTTGGGTTGAGTAGCCTCAAGTCAAGCACCAGGACTCCTTTATGCTAAGTGCTGTATGTCCACAGGATAAATGGAGGGACTCTGTCCCCAAAAGTGCACAATCTAAGGAAATGTTTCTAGGGGTGCAATTTTACTCCTGAGAAATGCCCTTCTTCCAAAAGAAGCATCCTGTATGCCAGTGTATGCAGCTTATGCCCCAAACCACTGCTATCTTGGGGTTGAGCAGTCTGACTAGGGACCATGCAGCTGGGGAAGAAGCTTGCCCTGTAGCTGACTCTGGCTAGGAGTTGCATTCACCTGTTTCATTAGCAGCCCAGCTGTTACCGAGAAGAAAAGCAGAAAAGAATAAAACCTCAGTGCGTGACAAAAATAAGCCCCACCCCAAAGTGGGAAGAACAGCTGTAGGACCAATATCAGGCATCCCATACAAGAAGCAGAAGTTCTTTGGGTAGATACGATATCTTTTATTAGGCCAACAAAACACAGTAAAAGTTTTGTTAAACAGCATTTTACTAACTGGAATACTTTATTAACCAGAATTTAATAGATCTGCATGGGGCAGGGCGGGCTGCCGCTGCGGGCTGGGGCTGGGTGGGGGTGGCTGCGCTCTGGGTGGGCAGCAGTGGTGCTGGGTGCTGGAACTGGCCCGCCTCACTGTCCATCCTGTTCAGCAGTGGGAGACACGTGGTGCCGCACCATGCCACTTTTGAAGCAGTGGCAGCAAGGCACAGAGGCAGGGAGGAGATCCCAGCCCGCAGCTGCAGCCCGCCTTTGCCCCATGCACAGATTAAAGGAAGTAGATCTAAAGAAACTTACCTGCCTGCTGGGCCAGCTGCAATCCTAGCTCCGCAGGGTACAACTCTCAGATAACCAGCACCCCCTTATCCCACTCATGGCAGACAACAAAGCTTTTACTTTAGTTGGAAAAATTGTTCTTGGCAAGCTTTCCAGCACAAACGACTTTCTTCAGGCACAGAGTGCCTGAAGAAGGGTGTTTGTGCTGGAAAGCTTGCCAAGAACAATTTTTGCAACTATTTGGTTGGTCTAATAAAATATCTACCTTGCCTGCCTATGTCCTTAGACCAACACGGCTACAACCACAACCCTAATACAAGAAGCAGTGCCTATGAATTCTCCTCTTCTTTCCCAGTGAGGGCTGATAGTCACTTCATGATTTCAACCCTGCCTCCATCTTTGTTCAGCAGTTTCTCTTAGGTCACATATTCAATAATCCATCTGCACTTGGATGTCAAATATTCACTAAGTGTCTGCTTTCCTTCCACTCCTCCTCCACATTCCCTGCAAGCACCCTCTCCTCTGATCAGCAGAGAATTCACCTTCAAAAATACCCCTTCCTCTCTAACAGGGTGCCTGTATATGTGTGTGCGTGTGCTACGTATGCGCATGTGCTCATGTGTGATAGTTGCAGACATTACTCCCCCCCCCCTCCCCTGTATGCTACACAGCTTTGCCTGTTTAATCCAGAGCTCCAACATCGATGCCATTTGGTAATTCAATTGCAGGGGCCTGCCGTTTCCAATCCAGCGCAGGGTAACATGAGAGCTGCTCAATTGTGTTTGGCCCCTGCTTTCAGTATTATCCCATATTTAATCTGCGCTGAACTTCATTTTACTTGCTCTCTCCACTCTGATGTGCCCAATGACAAATGACATTTCAAATGCTCCCTGATACCACTCAGCGGGGGTGGTGTTTACTTGCTTCCTTTTTTTTTTCCCAGCTGGCCACTGGATCTAGCCACTTTAGAGCAGCCAGCAGCCTGCAGCATCCCAGAGGCAGCGCCTGAACTACGCAAAGGAGAACAGTCTCACAGCTCTGGGAGAGCTGCTGTGTTGGCGTGGGTTTCCGCACTCACCGGATTGTTGTACATCTGAATGATGAGCTGCTTTACTCCATGCAGCGTGGGATGAGCCCAGGGAGACGGATCCACCCAGTGCCGGTTTAAATCAAACCCCATCAGGGAGCACCTGCACAATGGAGAAAACACCAGGCATTAGTTTGATCTGCAGTGTCCAGTGACATCAGATAAAGCATTCAGGGGAAGTCCTGCTGGCTGGGGCATAGGTGACTGGTCATTAAATATGGGCCTAAGAGCTTTGCTAGACATAGTCATAAATATGTGCTTAACAGCTGACTGAATCAGGTCCCCTGTCCTCCCTCCTTCCACCAAACACTCACAAAGCTAGCCAGCGAAGCTCTCCACCTTGTTAAAAAGAACATGCATTCTCTTTTATTGAGCAGATTAGCCCAATAAGACCATTGAGGTTATGTTGTAAATGATACCTCCCAGTTGTTTTCTCTCTCTACCAACTCACAGAATCATAGAAGTGGGGTCGGGAGGGACCTTGTAGATCTTCAAGTCCGACCCCCCGCCTGGGCAGGAGAAAAAACTGGGCTCAAATGAT
>NW_017728993.1:20901502-20917979 GCF_001723915.1 Gavialis gangeticus | reverse complement strand
TGCTCTCAAGTAGGGAGTTCCCCATCTTATAAGTGTGTTGCTGGTTACTACTGCCCAAGTGCAGCACCCTGCACTTGTCAGTATTGAAATGCATCTTGTTTCTGTTAGCCCACCCCTGTAACCTATCCAGGTCTTGCTGCAGTCTTTCCCTCCCTACTAGCATGCTCACCTCACCCCAAATTTTGGTATCATCAGCGAATTTAAACAGGTTGCTTTTTACCCCATCGTCCAAACCACTGATAAAGAGATTGAACAGCGCGGGCCCAAGGACTGAGCCCTGGGGGACTCCACTGCCCACTTCCACCCAGGTCAAATATGACCTGTCCACTACCACCCTCTGAGTACAACCCTTCAGCCAATCTGCAACTCATTCCTTCTGGTACATTGTGGACCAATTTAGGGGTTGATGCTGGCATCATTGGTCATGTTGAATAATATCTCACTTTGAAAACAGTCCGGCTGAAGTCAAATGGACTCTGTGGGATGAAGCGCTGCTAAACCCAAGGGTGGAAGGACCAGCCCTTTGTTCATAACCTCCTAAAGGCAAGGGTCACATTATTTTAGGAGCTACCAACAGCAGCAAATAAAAAGAATAGGGCTGTCTGCTGTATCCAGCTGGGCAACATTTGATCACTGAAAGCTAATCTGGAACTATATAAAGGAATGGAGAACGAGCAATTTGCAACAGAACAACAACCAAAGATAGAGATACAACTTTTTCCAATACCTACAATTAAAGAATAAATCCTGGTTACTAAACCATAAAGCTTCTTGAGAAATGAAGTGCTTTCATTGATCCCCAACCTATTATGTGGATGTCGGGTCTATTGTAATCTTTTAAATACACCTCTGCTGACAATAGAGATTTACTTTGGTAACATTGTCCTTTAAATACCGCCAACAAAAAAACACCCTCTAAGGATTTTGGGATGGAAGAAGTTATATTTAACTGAAAAAGGTGAAATGAAAATACCCAGCATCCTAAACTGCTGTGGCAAATTATTGCAATTCTCAAAACAGAGACTTGGGTAGAAAGCAGCAACTGGCTTGCATGGTAGGCGGCCGGTGAAGGCTGAGGTGGAATCATAGCATTACCTTCAATGCCTGAAACGTTTCTGAGGCAACAGAAATCTTGTGGAAAATGCTGATCCACTGGAATGAAAATACTTTGGGGGAAGGTGTCGATTCTGTCACACACTAATTGATAAATAATTTTGTAACTAGCCCGCGCAGAAGAAACTGCAATGTCTGAATTTACTGCAAATCATTGGTTAGTGATGAATTTCATGATTTATTTCAAGTGACAAATATAGTGGAGAACGTTGAATCTACTTGAAAGCATTTCATAAACAGAAAGAGAAGCAAAATTTGACAAACGCCTTATTTATTTGGGACGCTCCTCCTAGCTCTTCTTAATATGATCCTAAACTAATTTCCACAAATCATTTAGCTGGTCTTTCTATGTGTTGTAATTCCTCTCTGCTGATGCAACAATTAATTCATTTCAGGTTATGGATGTTAATATACCTTCACAGTTTGGAAGAATTGTTCAGGTTTTTTAAAACCAGTGCTTTGGGAGGGGGAGGGGTTAATCAGTTTATCTTTTTTTTTTCTTCTTCTTTTTTCCTATTCACCTAACAACTATTTTTTATCCATGGTGCTCTTTCTTTATCCGCCTCTTGCAAACTTGCAGCATCTCCAAGGAAACATAAAGTTGTGTTCCTTCGTACTTCAGATTTGATTATTGACCCTATTTCACGTAAAACTGTCTCCCAAAGCTCATGTATATCAGGACATGACCAAAACATATGGTGGGGGCCTCCTGCATGCCTTTTACAGATCCTGCATTCATTATATTCTCTGACTCCCAGACAAAGAGGTCTCTCTTGTGTCCAATATATTCTGCACAAAAGCTTGAGTTGGGCAGCTACAAATTTGTGTCTTGCATCGCTTTATAAATTTTCCTCTCCAAAGCCACAACTGATCTGTGTACAGGTTTGTTTAGTCCTTTTAGGGGGGAAGTGTGTAGCTCAGGTTCAGGTATACCATACTGAAATACTGTATTGAAACACCAGGACTCCAAGAGGAAAAATCTGTGCTCCACTGTCTTACAAACTCATTGAAAAGATTTAGGACTAGATTTTTAGTCTCTTATTCAAACTGGTGAACAATTTTGGTGGTTTCAGTACAACTGCTCATATAAGTAAGTGTTTACCCATGGGGGAAGGAGCTCCCCAAAATGTTCCACTAACATTGCAAGATGGTGGATGGATGGTATATCATATGCTAGTGGTATTTTTATCTTGGACGGTAAATTAAAACCCTGCACTAAAAACTGCAAGCAAAGTGTCAGGAAGATTAAATTAAAGCAAAAGGAGAAAAAGTTATGTTTTAAAAGGAGTTTGAGAAAGAACTTTGGGAAAGAGTCACATGGAAGACATCCCAGGTGCTGAGAACGGTACAGAAAGAAAGCCTTCAATTCATAACAAGTGAGGAGGGAACTGGCAGATGCAAGATGAGAGAGAAGTGCACAGAGGAAAGTAGAGAAAAATGAGTTCTGCAACGTTGGCTGGAGGAAGCCCCTGAATAGCCAATCCGAGGCAAAGCAGTGGCATATTTTGGTATATACAAAGACAGAAGCAGCCTTCTGTTTTTCTCACCTGCTTCTGTAGGTGTAATTCTAACCTTTTTATTCTTGCCGTTGCTATTGTGGTTGTGACATCAATATTACCTCTATGGCTAAGTGCAGACAGTCAAAAAACCCGAGGTGGAATCAATTCAATCTGCACAGGTTGCACTAAGCTGTGTAGACTGAACCGATAATGAACAGAACAGAGGTTTACATTTGAGTTGAGAAAGGCAGGCACTGACCCAGGCCAAAAGGCAGGGGAACTCAAGCACACCTCCCAGACTGGTGGCCATTGCCGAACCATCCCTCACTGGCTGACTGGACCACACTCCCAGCCTCCTACTGCCTGGTACAAGCCCCAGGGCTGCCCACTGTGTCCTGCCAGCTGCTGGTGCTGCTGGGCTCTGGTAGGACACACCAGGTGGCCCAGGAGGCTTGAGCTGGACAGCAGAGCTGGATCCTTCCTGTATGGAGCCCTCCTGTGCCCACCACTGCCTGGTGCAAGCCCCCTAGGCACCAGCCAGTGAGATGTGCCAGGCAGCCCAGAGGCATGTGCCAGGTAGCAGGGATGGAAGCACTCCGTAGAAGAGGCAGGAGGAAGACCCCCACCTTGTGCTGCTTCAGACCTGGGGGAGGCAGAGACTCAAAGGGGGCAGGGCTGCACAGCTGGCCCACACAGGGGGAGGACCCTCACAGCGTGGCTCTCCCCATCTGGGCCGAGCCCAGCTGGAGTGGGGGAGAAGCCCAGACCGGGCAGGCGGCTCCATTCCCCTGCCTTCCACACATCCAGCTCCATTACAGCCCAGGGTGGGGTCAGCTCAGCTGGCCTGAGCAGAGGACCACTGGTGAAGATTAGCCTGCCCACCCACAAAGGCTTCTGGGATACCGGGCGCTGTGACCTAACTTGAGTCAGGAGGGGAATGGGACAGTTCTATAAACCGGTTTAACCTAAATCAGTTAAGTCTGATACTACATCTATCCAGGTTTATCTTAAACCAGGTTTGGCCATTTTTAAACCAGTTTATGTGCACTGAACTTCTGTTCTCTTACAAGTTTACACCAGTTTCTGATCACTTGTACCAGTTTATGTGCAACTTCTGTCCCTAGCCTATGGAAATTAACAGATTTGCTGTCTTTTTTAATTTTTTCTTAACAAAAGGCAACTAAGGACCATCATCCATTTTAGCATCATTTAAAATCATTGCCAGTAGCCAACATTTGAAATTCAGATGATATTACTTAGATTTCACTGGATATGTCGATCGCTTGGAATGTCCTTGCTCCTGGACTGGATAAATACTACTGTTAGTAACAGGTTTCTGCTGGAGTGGTTTGAGATTAGGATTATGAATTCATGTTCTACAAGTGTTCTCCAGTCTCTCTCTTAAATTCCCAATTTGGTCAAATCAAACAATTTTCTAACCTGAAATGGAAGCCAGGTGAAAAATGCTGTGGCACTCCTCCACCTCCATTTGGAAGAAAGCAAGAGCTCAAAACATTACAGGCTGAACTGAGCACATCAGGAAGGTTCAGGCTAGTGCCCAAATGCTTAGGCAACTATCTGAATGAAGCCCTCCTCACCTACTGGGGTTCACTCTCCCCTGCTTCCAAATATTAATTGTTTAGGTACCTCAAACCGTCCTTGTTTGTTGCTAGTGTTGAATCATGAATGATAACATGGCTTGTGCTGGGTTGTATTTTTAAAGCAGCTTACTTTCCTTAGAAGAATCTCCAAACTATCGACATTTCCATGACCTCTGACTTGTCTTGGGCTTGATTTCGATTCCCCTTTCCGCACCTTTTCCTCCCCTCCCCCTCTTGCATAGCTTCTGAGTCTCTCACTAACAGCCGTGTTTCCACAAGATGAGATACGGAGAATAATGGAGCAAAGGAGTTAAAGAAATCCTTTTTCATGGCATATGATTTATTACAAAGAAAACTGTACACTCTTCCCGTCGGCTTTGTAAGATTGCGTTGGTTCATTGGATCAGTACCAGGTGAATCTGCAGATAATACCGCACACAAAGCCTGCAAGTTCAAATCCGCAAATGGTACTAGTGGCCAGGGTTAGGATTTGAAATTGAAAAGGGGGGAGAAGCGGGGGATGGAGAGCACCACACTATTTTTTCCCAGGCATATTGCAATAAGAGTGGAGATAGAGGGTAATTGGTCTCTATTGTTGCTCTTCTTCGAGGCAAGAGTCATAGCGGGAACTGCTGTGAGACTGCAGCCTGCAGTATTATACAGGAGGACTTGCTGTGCACTACAAGAAAGAGAATTCAAGGGCAATAAATTGAATACCTGCTTCTTTTAATAAAAATATCATTCTAAACCTGTTAGACGCACGACATTTTACACATCAACTCTACACCTGCCATCACTGAAGAACCCAGAGAGTCTTCATTAGCGTGCATTTCACCATTTGGGTGCTTGGGGTTTGTGATTTATGCATTTGTCTATTATTCATTAAGAAGCTTCATTCAAGCCCACACATTTTAAGGCAATTAGGTAGCAAGACATCTTATGGTTTCAGCTACAACCATAGGGAGGGGGTTTCTCCCTCCCCCCCAACATTGTGCATGGATAATTTACAACCCTAGCAGCCTTCACAAAAGGCTTTTTAACATAACAACTGCAGCGTGTTCCCAGCAGCACGGGAGTGGACACGGCTCCGAGCAGCATTGGCGCCCCAAGGCCACATGGTGGAGTCGATGTTTACAGAATGAGCTGTGCAGAGCACGGGGACATCATTTTAAATAGCACCCGATGGTTAGAGATGTGTTTCTCCATTTTCTGTGTAAACAGTGTTAAATAAGAATAAACACAAGGGGGGGAGGGGTTTCTTCTTCTGATGCACACATGAATTTCCCATAGCTAGGAACAAGCGTTCCAGATATGCGCACCAAGGAGAAACCAGGTCCTATCTAACATCCATAGGATTCCCCTCTTGGACCTTCAGGACCCATCTCAGTTCAGCTGTCTTAGAGCCTTGTTGCA
Source organism: Gavialis gangeticus (assembly GCF_001723915.1). Classification (NCBI taxonomy): domain Eukaryota; kingdom Metazoa; phylum Chordata; order Crocodylia; family Gavialidae; genus Gavialis; species Gavialis gangeticus. The sequence continues at coordinate 20,912,353 of NW_017728993.1, read as the reverse complement.
CGGCAATTTTAGGCAGCTTCTGGATCTCTTAACCCCTGGACTGTCTTGCATGCTAACACCTTTAAGCGGCTTAAAGCACTCATTATTCGGCTTAAAGTTACACCAGTCCAGGGCAGGATTATCTCTAATCCACCTAATTTTACTCCTGAAGTGTGGCCACTCCCTACAGCCATGCTGCCCAATTGAAGTCCTCCGGCATCCCAGGATGCATTGGCCCTTCCTGAGGCAGGGCAAAGGTGCAGCAGAGCCAGGCAAGGAGCCTCGCCCCACAGCACGCTGGGCAGTGACCACAAGCCCGATGGCCATGGTTCCTCCCACTACCACCTGGACCAACTCACTCTGCCTGGTGACAACAGCAAACACCACAGCGCTGTGTACAGAGCCCCCACCTCCCAGGGCCCCCCCTGCTCCTTGCTTCCACCCATGGGTGAAGTGGCAGCAGGAGCCCTGGGCCCCTGCCAGATGGCCCAACCTGCATCCTCCCCACTCCGCCAGCTGTCAGGCCACAGCCTGAGCATTGCACTACTGTGAGCAGGGTCCAAAACTTCCAGCTATCTGCTGCCCCAGGGAAACAGGAGCCGCAGCAGCAGCTCAGCACCACTCCCAGGTCTGGCTCTGTGCCCTGCAGATAGAAGGAGGGGCAGCCAGAGTGGAGGCTCTTTCCAAAATCAGTAAAACTTTATTCTATTCCCATTCTTTGCCATTAAGCAGAAAACTCAGAGAAAGTAATGTTCATTTTTACAAAGATAACACATCTCCCAGAGAAGACAAACCCTAACTTGAGAATAGAGGGAAGATAGGGGAACCAAAAAAAAAAAAAAAAAAAGTCTGGCAAACACAATACTGCACTCTATTCAAAGAAAATGAATCTGGATCTTTTTGGTTAAAGTAATACTTGGACCACATGAGTTTCTGGCTTGACAAAGTGTGGCTGGGAATGTGGCAGTGGGTGGGGAGGACAATAAAATAAAATAAAATAAAATAAAATAAAATCAAGCACACAGACACCGACTGTTTCACCTTGATGAACGTTTCAGTACAGCTCCAGGGCTGAGGCTCTTGTTCTGCCTGCGGGAGCAGCAAACCAGTCCCACCCTTAGCTCCTTGTCTGTCCCCTGCTCACCAAGCCTTTAGGGGCAAGTCACAGCTGTGCAGGTGGGAGACAGTCAGGCAAGATTTGTTGCCTTAAAGTGTGACTGCTCTACTAAGCCAATCAACACTAAGCCACTTAATATTTGCACTGTTTACAGCATAAGGTGTAACAAGGCCCTTACTCTCCCTGTTCTATGCTACATGCTCCGAGTCCTTGGTCATGTCAGTAGGATTTCCACGCACGTGGAGAAAGTGGAGCACTGGAAGCAAGGCTACGAGAATCATGCCCTGGGATTCCCTAGGAAAAGATTTGCTGGTTTATGTCTACTAGATGCAAAAGATCTGCTCGCTTATGTAGCTCATCCCCAGAGACTAGTGTAGGATCGCTCCCCACAGCAGATTCTCCAGTGCTTTGTCCAACCTGCCTTTCAGTTTCTCAAGTGATAAGGCTTTGAAAACTTCCCTGGGGACAAAGTGCTGCATAGTCCAGCAGAACTTCCTGCTAGGAAGCTTAAGCCACAGTGACCAGGGTAGCTGCACCTCGGCCTCTGCTCCCATCTCCCTGAATACACCCCCCAGATCTTAGCCCTCATGCCTTTATCTCCCATGGGGTGATATTCTGCAGATGTCCTGCTTTTAGATGAGTTACTACCTCCCGGTGTACCCTGCTCATGCTCATCCAGCAAGTCTGAGTGAGTCTAGACACCTGCCTTTGGGAGTCTGACCAGTAGTTGGATTTTCCTAAAGCCAAAGTATTATTTATTTAACACTAGGAACAAAGAATGTAGGGAGACAAAACCATTTAAAAATCAATAAAAAGCCTACATGCATGTTTGCTGAGCTTTAAGGCTTGCCACCCTGGGATGTTAAACCAGATAGGCCAAGTGTCTTTAGACCTAACAGTCAGTCCTGGGAGCATCCCTTCCCTTCCTGACCCTGCAAGAAAGAGAAAGCTTTTTTTTTTTTGTTTGTTTTAAAGCCTTCCTAAATTGTTCTTTTTGCATTTTGAGACATTGTTCCTTCTGGACGAAACTGGCTTTGTCGGTCTGCTGTACAGGACACAGACTTTTGCAGCTAACAGTTCACAGATAAAAGCTGATGTACCTCCCATGTTTGCTGATGTACAGCTGATCACGAGCCATTCCCTCACTTCCCTATTGCTTTTCCCTGAGAACGGCTTCTTCACTAATGAGATGTGATCATCCAGCAAACAGCCCAATAACCTTAGTCAACCCATATTATTAATAAATCACGACAGAGTGGATATGGTTCCATCACACTGATATCTTGCATCCTGCATTTCCTTTTTCTAGTTCACCCAATTACTACTAGTTATATCCACCTGTACACCCTCAACTGTTTGGAGGAGGAGGTTATCACGTTCCCATAGTTACTACTCCGGGATTGCACAAAGCTCCAAGAAGGATGGTCAGGCTATCACCATGGCATCTAGACATGAAACGCTCATCATTAAAGTTGCAAACTCAGGCACAATTCAGGTTTTCTGTGCAACCTTAACCCCCCCACAGCATGTTAGCATTATGAGGTGATCTGAACTACAGGAGCAAAAACTATTTTTTCCAGAGGGCCCTCACTTTATTCAGTGCACAGGATCACCGGAGCTCATTAACGAGCCGCTATTCAATACTTGGTTTTCTTTTCATTGTTCAGTGTGTGGCTGGAGGCTTTATTTACTCCACATTATTTAAGCTCTGCTCTGAACACAGGATTTCCTCGCTGGTGTGCCTTGCAGTAGCTGGGATTCAACAATTCAGTTGCACCAAGCTCCTGCCTGGTGAGGGGACGTATTATCCCCATTTCACAGGTGCCAAACTGAAGCCCAGAGTGACTGAGGTCAAAATTATCCACATTAATTTGAGTTACTTTCTTTGAGAGGATAGATGCTTTAAAACTACTTTCCATGTTCAAATTGCACTGAATTCAGTTAAACAGGTATGCACTCAAGGTGTTGGTAAATCAGATCCCAGGGTATAAATATGGCCACCCAGAAAGTAATGAGAAATAGATCATTTGTGACCATCTGTCAAACGTTTGGCTTAAATGCCTTGCCTGGCATCATGCAGAAACTCTGTGGTAGAAGTAAAGGTAGTATATTCAGCTTCCCAGGGCAACATTCAACTTCCTTCACTACCAGGCCATATTTTTCCTTTCTGCTGGTCCCTAACTCTTTGGCATCCCCCACCCCACCTTCTGCAGTGAATGAATCAGGCACCTGAGAGTCAACAGCCTCCTTCATGACACAACCCTGATTCCTCCCCAGAAAACCATCCTTCTCGTTCAGAATGAGGCAAGGACACTATGGGGCAAACAGCATTTGATTAGGTCAAGGGTGTCAAACATATGGCCCATGGGCTGGATCCAGCCCGTGGGGCCCTACGACCTGGCCTGCGGGTCCCAGGCTGACCCTGTGTGCAATGTGCAGCAGGTGGAGCCACTCTGGTGCAGACTGTGGATGCTGCACGCAACACAAAAGACACACTTGCATGCAATGCCTGTGCCAGATCTGAGTGCTGGCTCAAACCACATTGGAGCCAGCACCAGGCTGCACTACCTGCAGTACACACTCCAGACTGACACCCTTTGCTTCATGCAGTGTGCATGACCAGTCCAGCCTCCACACTGCATGCATCATGTGTCCTGGACCGGGTTGGGCTGCGTGTGGTCCAAAGGGCTGGACTGGGCACACGCACTGCACACAGTACAGGGAGCCAGGAACAGGGCATGCATTGCATATGGTGCCCGGCTGGACTGGGCCTGTGCACTGGCTCCGGTACACAGTCCTGATCTGGCCCACAGACCAGCCCAGGACCCAAAGTTTGACACCCTGGAGTAGGTAATTAAAGGCTGTATCACAGTGCATAAACACAACGCAAGGGTATTAAAGTGGTGTGGGCAACCTTAAATCTTGCACTTTGTGACTTCTGAGTGCTTGAATCTGTTACCATTTAAACACACATGTAACTCCCTAGCTTTTTAAAATAATAATAATAAAAAAAAGCTTCTGCAACAAAATGCTGACATTCACATAGGTCAATGGCAAGACTGAAAGTTTATATCTTCTGCACAGATCTGTGCCACTTAAGCAAGTGGAGTAACTGATATCAGTAGGCAGTTGTCATCATCTGTTCTCTTGATGGACTCTCAGGAACTGTCTAGCACATGCCTTTAGATGTGCATCATTGCATTAACCCATTTTTCAAATATAAAATTGAGACATACAAATACAAGCTATACTTCCAAAAGTGTCAGAATAAAGACATTCTTATTACAAATCAAGATACATTTTTTTCCCCTCAAAGATATGCCAAGGGTCAGGCTCGATAGGTGATGTTTAAGAACTAGGAAGTGGTGTTAGTGATTCAGAACAGGACCCATGCTCCAACAGCTTGTGAGATGTCTGCATTAGATGTAAAAACAAGTAACCTGACTATTGCTGCCAATAAATAAGGGTAATAGCAGGAATCCTAAGAATATGGCCAAATTCTCAACTGAATAATTATACTCTAACTACTAAAAATTCTCCTGATATGCTGACTTATGTACGATATTCTTCATTACAGAAACACATCCACAACTGATGTGTAGGATCGCAGCGTGCTGTTCAACAATTGTGTTTCAGCCAGTATTTTCGTGATGCGGATGCCAATATCTAGTCCATATATCAGCTATTACAATGAAGATGATCTTTTGGGAAAGGTATTAAAGAAGAGTGAGGGATTATTAGGTCTAATTGCAGTCTCCTGGGTAATTTTCCATCTCGCCTTAGCCTAACCGTCTCACTTTCCCCTTGAATCAGATACTGCTGTTTTCAATGGTCACAGTGTCCTGAATAATTGTACGTCTACACATTGTACATTGTCTGTGCTCAGTTATGGGCTCCCGCTACAGAAATGATGGGGACAAATTGGAGAGAGTCCAGTGGAGGACAATGAAAATGGTTCGGGGGCTGGGGCACAGGACTTGTGAGGAGACAGGAGGAAACTGGGCTTATTTAGTCTAGAGAAGAGGAGACTGAGAGGGGATTTAATAGCAACCTTCATCTCCCTGCAGGGGGGCTGCAAAGAGGATGGAGCTGGACTGTTCTCCATGGGGGCAGATGACAGAACAAGGAGCAATGGGCTCAAGCTGCAGCAAGGAAAGTTAAGGTTAGATATTAGGAAGAATTTTCTCACGAGGAGGGTAGTCAAACACTGGAACAGGCTACCCAGAGAGGTGGTGGACTCTCCACCTTTATAGGTTTTTAAGACCTGGCTAGACAAAGCCCTGGCTGGGATGATGTAGCTGGGGCTGGTCCTGCTTGGAGCAGGGGGTTGGGCTAGATGTGACCTTCTTCAGCCCTTATTTTCTATGCTTCTATGATTGTCTAGAGGTGGTCCCCACATCTCATTTTTCCTTCCCTTCCTGAGTTAAGTTAACATATGAGCATGGCATGCTGTGATCAGCCAGACTGTTTGCATCCAAAATTGCTATTAGGAGGAATAAAGACAAACCAGTCACACTGCACATAGAGAGCTCCCACAGATAGGTTTAAAGACTCAGCCAGAAGAAACCATCCTTCAGGCCTTGCTACAAGCATCCAGTGGCCAGCTTCAACAACGCAAAGCACTTCCTGCCCTCGAAAGGGGAAGCTTAGATCTGCCATGGACAAGCCCCGAAGCACTACAATACTGAGGTCTCAGGTAGGATTGGAAGGACAGATGCCAGCCTGGGACCCTCAGGTCCAAGCTGCAATTCCCACTGCACCTCCTGTGTGACCTTCAAGTGCATAAACACCTACTCACCCTGTGCCTTTCGTCTCCGCCTATAAAAATAGGATTAAATGCAACTGAGGCAGGGAGGAGAACTATATAAAGGACAGTGAAGTACTCTGGTGCTGAGGGACACACAGACATCCTTCATAGATAGAACAGATTGATTTGCAGGGCTGTGTGCAGGGCCTTCAAATTGGGGTCAGACTCCTTTCCGGTAACTGCACATTTCACTATTTAAATAGCCCCAAATGTCTTAAGATCTCCCTTCTCTGCCTCCCCACAAGTCCTTTTGGTCAAATATTTTGAATGCGCTGCACATTTCTGCCCGCTTCCTTCTGTTCACGAACCCTTTTCCCTCTCAAGATGTTTTTTGGCTTCCACTTTTCTTTTCAAGGTCATCTGTGCCACAGGACGTGTTACAGACTGTTGTTTAATTATCCTATTAGACTGCTTTAGGACCTGGTGGCCGAATATGTATCAGCTAGAGAACATGGCTGAATCGGTGATGCCAAAGCAGACCTCCGCTTGGGAAAGTGCACCAGAAGCTCCCAATTTAACGAAAACGTCCCTTCCACAATCTCTGCTGCAATCCAGGAATTAACATTTCAAAATGACAGACAACAACAGCCCCTTCAAAATTATCACTGAAATGTCTTAAAAGCTGCCATGCTTCACTGAGCTGGCACTAAGATAGGATTCTTCTCCAGGTGAAAGCAATGAAAAGACTCAAGTTGCTTCCAAAGGGAGTTATATCAGACTTACAACAGCGCAGCAATAACCTTACCAAATTCACTTCCCAGCTGGTGAGCATGGCCTCAAGAAAGCTCAAGCCTGGAGAGCTAATGCCCACATTTTTTTTGTACAGGCCAATATCCCTGGCTGAACTATATTTTGCATGCATTCTTGCCTCTACCTCTGCATGACTTTGCATCATAAGAGTGATGGTGTTTCCTCACTTTCACCACTTCCATGACTTCTGTGGCCCATTATTAGCCAAACCTTGTTCCCACTGAAGTCAAGCATGAACCCCCCCGGACTTCAATGAGAGAAGAGCGAGGTCAGTATTGAATGCCTTGGAAAATCCCACCCTCCCTCTATGACCATATTGGTAACAACCAACTCTCCCCCCCATACACCACAAAGAAACCAATTCTCAATCTGAACACCCCTTACTTTAAAAAAAAAAAAAGAAACTCAGATCTGAATCTGCACACTGCAGCTGCCTTTCAACCAAAAGGTTTGCAACAGAAAGATGATCCCGTGGTCAAATTACTCTCTCACAACGTGGGCTCAATTCCCCACGCTGCTACAGACTTCCTGTGTGATGATGAGCAAGTCAATGAGTCCCCGATGTCTCTTCCCCATCTGTAAAATGAGTCGCATACATCTTCCCTACATTAGCAGCAATGCAAGTGTACATGAATGCCACCTCATGTGTTTACACTGGTGATGGGAGTCGCATGAACCCTAACCCTAACTCTTTTGAGACAGACCGTCACAAAATTGGAGTCGGGAGGAAAATGGCATTTGCTTAAAGTTACATTTAAAAATCTCAATGGCGATTTCAACTCGCTGTTGAAAACTGACCACACTTTTGCCTGAAAAAAAGAGAGAGAGTTTCCACCAGGCTAATCAAAAGGAAACATTTCATGTCAGACTTGGGTCACCCAACCCAAAATATCTGTGCTTCTTGAACCAATTGCTCTGTTTCCAAGTAGTATGACATCCAACTGTCTCCATCTCGCATGTCAGGGAGCTGTACTTTGCATTCTTCTCAAGGAGCCAGACAACACTTCTGACATAATAGGCTGTAGCCTATTCTCCTACCAGCTCATTAAAAAGAATTACAGGAACCGCATGTAATTAGTGCCATCATGGCAGATGCAAGCCAGACAGGGAATTGTATCTCCAAGACAATGGAGGTATAAAGTACCTCAACTACAGCTTCCCAGCAGAATGTGGCTTCATACCAGACCAACCATGTTGATCCTGGGAAGTTAAGAGGAAGTATTTTACTTTGCTATGTCTGATGTAAAAAATTAGCTGAAAATTCATACCTTATGGATTTGGAAGGTTTGATTTTTTTTAATTAAAACTGGAGATTTTCTAAATATGGTGGGTAGTTCAGGAGAAAAAAAAAACACCCCAAACAAACTTTAGTCAAAAACCCACTTTTCTGGCAAATAACAACTTAACTGAAAGATTTGCAACCCCCTTTTTGTTCAATGTTACACATAAAGGAATTGCCTTTCCCAACACAGAAGCAGGGCAAAAGGTGGCAAAATTTATGGCAATCATTTAAAACATAGAAAGTATCTCCAGAGATCAAGTGGGAAAGAATATCATGCCAAATTAACTCTCCAGGATTTTGCATAGGCGGAACTAAATTAACCCATGTTTGAAAGCTGAGGTTACTGTCCCTGCTGCTATTATTATACATATAGGCTGGGCGGCTATGTAGTGAAGTGAGCAGTTTAATTACATAGTGATGACGGACAAAAAAAATCTGCCTATAATGCAGTGACAATAACTTGAATTGAGACTTCCCTCCAGAATTATTTTTTATTCTCATCTCTAATACATAGGTAAGGGTACCGAAAATATGAAGTGTTGTTTGGACTTGACCTCACACATTTCTTCTCATCCCTCGCCTCATCACATCTGACTGTAAATCATAAGGCACCTGGTCAAGATTTCCATCACTTCTAAGTAAAGCATGTATCCCTTTAACATAACTGTAGCTCTCAGGCATTATGATCTGTCTCCTTTTTTCTAGTGGACTGTGCTTCCTAGCACCCAGAAGCTATTGCATGCTTTAGTATTACTTTATGAATATTAAGGCACCAAGATATATGGCTACATTAAAGGCTTGTTAGGAAATTGAAATGAAAGAGCCCTACTGTATGCTACGCTTTGTAGACTCATTGGAAATCTTGCCCGTAACTGCTGCAAAAGCAAGTGAATGCATAGTGGGTACATGGACTATATTCCTTAAAGCAAATTTAAGGGGAGCCTACCCTCATTTTTCTCCTTGTTAAACATCCATGTTCCATACCACCAACAGTGCGTATGTAAGACACAGCCTTATGACCCCAGTTATACTCAGTGGGATGGACTGGGTTGAAGTATTGCATGCTGGCCTCCTGCAGCACGTAAGAAATGTAAGGATGGGGCAGTGGCAGGTGAAAATGCAACACAGGGTCCTCACTGGGTTAAAAACCACAATTTCAAACAACACTACTGTGTGCGTTCACAAGCACTGCAGAACCTGATAACTACCATCCTGGGGGAGTAATATTGCCTTGGTTCCTTTGTGCCCAGCTGCACACCTTGGCTAGGGAGAGAAGTTGTACGTAAAATGGTTTAAGGCATCAGAAACTGGTTTAAACCTGTAACAGAACAGATATTTAGTGCACATAAGCCAGTTTCAAAATGGCTGAAACTGGTTTAAGATAAACCTGGTTGAATGTAGGTTCAGAATGAACTGATTTGGGTCAAACTGGGTTATGAAACTTCTGTCCCAGCCCCCTTCCTGGTTCAAGTTAAATCAGAGTCCCCCAGCATCCCAGCATGATTTCCAGCCCTGAGCTTGGCTATGTTGTCTTCTCCAGCAGAGAAGGGTTGGCTGTGGGAGGGGGGCAGGGAGGCAGGGACTGCCCCTGCACCCAGGCAAACCCCGGCTGGTGTCCGAGGCCAGGGAGTGGGTTAAATCTCCCTTCCTCTGGCTAAAACCCTTTCCCCCAAGTACAGAGCTGCCCTGGCCTGCTGAACTTACTGAAAGTTACTGCTGGCTATGACTGTAGACTACAAATCCCAGATGCACCTGGAACCAGGAAGAGGAAGTGATGAGCAACCCTACAGAGTCCTGCTGATGTGCCTGTGGACTGCAAATCCCAGAGACCTTAGGGGGCAGCAGGAAGAGGAAGTGAATACATAACCCGTGCTGCTATGTGCCAGAGAGCTGTGCTCTAGTGCACCGTGGCTTCTGGGCTGAGCCACTGCAGGTACGTGGCTGCATTTCCTGAATCAAAAGTGAATGCGTGTCCAGTTGTTTAATCTCTGCATCTTAGACTAACGTGCAAAGACTGAATCGATTTGGCCTCAGGCTTTTTGGCTGTCTGTACTTAGCCCTTTTCAGTGGGGCAGTAGCAAGCTTATGTAGTCATTGCTTTTGGCCTGCCTCCTGAGAAGGGCAAAGGCCTGGGTCAGAGTTATGCTGCATAGTATTTCTTGAATGCTAGTACTCGGGGGAAGGCCACCTTAAAGAAGTCTACCAAAGGAGCCTTTGCCAGGGCAGTAGGTCTAGGGCAAGGCTAAGCCATCAATTCCCTGATATGATCATTGTTGCAAACCCTTATAGGCCCTAGAGCTGAATTTCAAGGCTGTGGCTCCCCAGCTGGTACTGAGAGAAGCAGTTCCCCTACAAAACCAGCTGCTTACATCTAATGCTGGTTCAGAGCAAGAGAAGTTAGAAACAGGATTCTGGCTTCTTGCCTGCAACAGATTCCAATAAAACTATCCTGGCAGGAAATACAGAGAGAAATCATTTCATCCAGCCCTGAAGTGCAGCAAGGGAAAATTCAAACCGCAGCCTTTAAAAGCCATGGTTTGGCGTAGCCCCCGGCACTCGGGAGCCAGGATCAGTGGGGAGAGGAGGGATCCAGGCACACGTGTGTCCCGCATACACGTGTGCCCCCTTACCAGACCAGAGGCGGAGGTGGACGCAGCAGATGTGGAGCCAGCAGCAGGGGCAGCAGCAGCTGATCCCCCTAAGGTAAGGGGGCAGAGGGACTGGACGCAGCTGATCTGGATCTGGAGGGGAAGCCCCCTGGATCCCTCTTAGCTGAGCTGAGAGGGAGCCGCACTCCTGAGCCGCACCGCACAGAGTGTGCAAACAGGCATGCTCTGTAAGAGAGCGCCGGTGTTTGCGTCGGCTTTCGCGTCTGCGGGCGAGCAGGAAGGGCCAGGAGGGAGACTCCTGCTAGGG
>NW_017728993.1:20898724-20899221 GCF_001723915.1 Gavialis gangeticus | reverse complement strand
CTCCATTTTCCTGAGCAGGGACCAGATCAGCCCCCGCACCTGGCTCCCCTCAGGCCCAAGGGGAGGCGCACCCAGGGCAAGGGTCAAGGAGGATCTAGTCAGGGAACGTCTGGAGAGACTGGATGTATTTAAATCATCTGGTCCGGATGATCTCCACCCCCGAGTGCTGAGGGAATTGGCTGAGGTCATTGCAGGACCCCTGCAATGGCTGTACGAGCACTCGTGGTGCTCTGGTGTGGTGCCAGAGGACTGGAAGAGGGCCAGTGTGGTTCCCATCTTCAAAAAGGGGAGGAAGGAGGACCCGGGAAACTATAGGCCAGTTAGTCTTACCTCAATCCTGGGCAAGCTTTTTGAGAGAATTATTCTGGCACATGTCCACAAAGGGCCAGCAGGGGAGATTATGCTTAGGGGCAACCAACACGGGTTCATTAGAGGCAGGTCCTGTCAGACCAACCTGGTGGCCTTCTATGACCAGGTCACCAAATCCTTAGATGCAG
>NW_017728993.1:20868883-20897513 GCF_001723915.1 Gavialis gangeticus | reverse complement strand
TGGTCGGACTTTATGATCTGCTCAGGTCCCTTCCGACCCTACAACGATGAAACTTCCAGTGAGGAACACAGCAGATCTCTAATGACCTACAGCAACATTACACAACCTTTCAGGGTAGAAAATGAAGAAGAACTGTACCCAGGTGATCCTAGAGAGGAAGTTACAGGTAGGCAGACAGTAGTTACCCGCACTAAAATTTGATCAAGGTACTGGACTAACATCAATGCCCTTGTGAAAGGCTACATATGTGGCTTCTTTAAAGGGCCATGATCACAGGCAAGAGTACTGTTATAAGTCTTGCCTCTTTTTTCTGTCTGTTCACAACTCAGGACTCCTAAATTAAACCATGAAAAATATAAGCATATGATAAAGGGACATGCATTTGGGGAAGAGTGAGGAGGTGGGAAAGAAACAGATCTGAATTTCAAGCTTCTAGGGCAGGCTTGTCCAACATACAGCCCATGGGCCAGCATGCGGCCCTCCAAGCTGCTTTCTGAGGCCCGAGGTGCTGTGATGGGAAATGAAAGTAAACACTGTACTTTCATTGGGGGGTGGGGGGGGCGCGATGTGGTACTGCTTCCTGTGAGGTCTTTGAACATGGCTCGACGACCCACTGGGTGATAAAAAGGTCATGATCCGGACCCACATTCAAAAACCTCTGTTCTAGGGCTTAATATAAACACAAATGAAACAAATTATTTCAGAGGTATAGGAAGTAGAAGGAGAATGCTGACAGTGTCCATGTAGGAAAACATGAGAGAGGGAGAGAGGGGAAGAGAGAATGAAAACTAAGAGCCTGGAGACAAGAGGACCTCACATTTCAGAAGAGTTTCAAGCTTTAAAAAAGTCAGAAGCAAAGATGCACCAGCTTCGATTCATTCAAAAGGGCTGTAAAAGTGATTTCCTCCTGCCAATAGTGCTAAAAAAAATAAAATAAAAAAGCAGCAGCAAGCCCTGTCAAATGTAGCTTTCCCCTCAACATCCCATACCTTCGTCTTTGGGTGATAATTAGGAATGGATGAATGAGTTTTGGGTGGAAAAATAAGAACAGGCTAACAACTTCACTCATTATACTACTCTCATTTCTGAAGAATTTATGTGGCATCAAGCCTTCTTGATAGCTCTGAAATATCTGATTGAACTATTCCCCACAGCTGCATTATGTCTCGAAACAACTTCTCTCCCCATTTCCTGTCAGGAATGCAACGGAGAGCTCCGAAATGCCATCAATGAGAAAAACTGTTCAGAGCACTTACATAAAATGGTTTGCCCATACTGTCCCCTGACCACCTGTATTTGACAGATGATGCAAGGTCACCATGACCTTGAGAAGATTAGGGGCATTTGGTAGAGCGAACTCTTCTTAAATAGTTTTGTGAGCCGAGAAGAGCTGTGCCTCCTATTTCAGATTGCAAAGGATACTCATTCAAGCTGCAATGTTAAGTCAACTTCTTTCCCAAGCTACTATTGGCCATCTCGCTATTATTTCACAGATTACCAAAATCAACAAAGCTAGGAATAGAATCTTATATATTTAGATCTGTTCTTATAATGAATCTAGGCCCACGTCGGCCCCTCCTGTTCCTATATTGCTACATCAAAATGTTCCTAACCAACACAGAACACCCCCTCCTCCCAGCCTGCCCCCGTGTCTACCCCTTTAAAGAAAAGTAGTTTTAGTCTTAAAATATAGAGATGCATTAGGAAACAGCCACAGTTGTTAAAGGAGCTGCTTTAAGGGCACTGGAAGTGTCAGGATTTGGGTGGGGACTGACATCCCTATCTCTGAAACCAAAGTCTTCCTTTGCAGTTGCCATTGTTGTGTGTGTGGGATCATTGCCATACCTATGCATGAAGTCCCAATTCAAGCAGATGAGGCTCAGTAGAGTCGAAGGACATTTATTCACCAACGGGCAATGCATCACACGCAGCATTTTGGTGGGTCTGTAAGATGGTTGGAGGAAAATTCAGCCTAGAGTTTGCTCAAAACAGAAGTCTGTTCTGGGAACACACGTACAAGGGGACCAGACAAGGCCAGAGACAGGAAGTGGAGACAAAAGGTTACTCTCCAGTCTGAGAGGAAACTATTGAAAGCCCAGAAAATCAAAACAGTCGAGGGGAGGGGACAGGACCCAAAAGACCTCTGAAAATGCAATCTCCCATCAGCTTGGAAGACAGTGGAAAATGGATAAGATTTGGGGTATGATTGAATTTCTCTGCCTATTTCATCACCCCAGTGGTAACATCTTGTATGAAGCTGTGGTTTATGAATTGAGTTTTGAGGAGGGCCTAAGAGATCAGGAGTTATACCAATCTAATCAGGATGTGACAAACACATGCATCAAAATGTTGCGTTGTCAAGGTCCAGAAGCCACTTAATTCCACAAAGATGTTGAAGTTAGAAAAGTGGTTTTGGCAACAGAGTTATGATGATGAGAAAGAAGAGGAAAGTCCAGGTGGAGGCAGATAACACAATTTTTTCCACATTTGCTTGTGAAATTAGGCCAAGTCTCTGTACAATCTGAGAGAAACCCAATATATCAACGTATGTTGTGTTTAAATGCAAGATCTGAGTGCCTTCTCCCACTTACTCCCCATGTTTTCAACGAGCGTCTGAAAATACTGCTATAATGGGATAAAAGATATAGGAACAAGTAATGCCATCCCAAGGTAAGCAGCATAAAACTGTAAGTTAGAAGCCACTTGGCATTTTGACAAAGCAGGTAAAGTATAAAGAGGGTAACTTTCTAAAGTCTTTGTTGCATATGAATCAAAGTAAGAGTTGCGGAGATCCTGTCTGCAACAGAATCGGGGAACTAAAAGAAACCATATTTCCAAGAGATATGAACAAACCACAAAAAGAAAGCATGAGAGAACAAAGCTTCTCACAAAAAGACACCTCACAATCACTTTGTACTTCCCTGTCCTATTTTATATTTCCCATCGATACACCAAGAACATTTTCAGAGGATAAGTACAGGTGAAGAAACCATTTGTTGCAACTGAATGGAGCAATATTATAGTCTAACACAATGAGAGGCGATGAAAACATTAGTGAAGATCAGGTAGCTGGACAGTGACTTAGAATCGTGCACAGAAAATCAGAGTTGGCTAAGCATGACATCCCAGGGGATGTCTGAAAATAGTGCCAGTTTCGGAGCAGGATTTTGATTTTCAAATAACAGGTGCAAGCGAAATTGCAACATTAAATTATGTTTTGCTAGCTTTTTGCACAAATAGAAAATCCATATGGTTCTGGCTGAGCCAAAAATACCTTGTTCTAACAAGTACCCATAAAAAAAAGTCCAAAGGAACATTTATTTCGTAGGAAACAGGACAGAGAGAGAAAATTTGAATGGGTCAGGAAAAATCAGGGTGAGCTGTCTTACTAGTAAGTCACAGTGGACAAAATTGAATTCCTTTCCTATGTGGACTGCCTGAATATATCTTATCCCCACCTCCCATGCTTCACTCAACTCCAGAGTTGCATCCAACAGCCTTCCCAAACTCTTCCTTTTCACACCTTCCCAGTCTCTCCGAGATCTGTGTTTTGTCATGGGCTCACTGCTACATCGTGCGTCTTCAAGTCGGACCCAGATCACAAATATACAATATCGACGGCATAATAAATTAAACAGGGTCATTCAATGGGTAGTTTATCCATTTGGGTCCTATCTAGGTCAGAGCTGGACACAGGTATGGGTGAACCAGGCAGCCGCCCAGGGCCCGGACAGAAAGAGGGCCCGAAAATGGTAATTTTTTTTTTTGTTGTCTAATTATTATCATTATCTCTGGTGAAGGAGGACCCAATACTAAAAGATCACCTGGGGTTGCCAGGAGTCTAGAAACAGTACTGATCTAGGTGTGCAACATGCAACAGTAGCAACCAACTGGATCCCAGGGTTATATTATGCATATTCCGTGCAATTTATGATCAGGACGGGATCCATTGGCTCCAGATTTTAGAACACATTTGTCAACTGCTAGTTTCGTTTTTTTATGTTTCGAAAGATCTAAAATCATGGTTTGTACCCCCGGGGCCTTATCCAAAGTCTCAGTTCTGGGAAAACAGTCCTCATGACATCAGTGGACCGTGGGTCAGGTCTTTCCAGCACTTGCCATCCTCTGAGACTCTTGGTGTTCAACAAGCACTAATGAAACATGCCATACAGTACCATTAGCCATGCTTTACAGATGAGAGAAGTGAGACAGACGCAAAGAAGTTAAGTGAATTGCCCAGGGTCATTTTAGATAGCGCGTACGGAGCTGGAAACAGAATCCATGACACTTGCCTTCCAGCTCTGGGGAAAAGAAACATCCCTCCCTGGACAGAGTATAAAATTATGTGGCTCCTTTTCACTGCCTAGTTCCCTCTACACTTCTGAGTTATGGTCAGAAATGGAAGCAGAGGTGGACCCTGAGCAAGGTCATTGCCACAAGGTGTCCATCCAGTCCAGATGGCAAGAGTCTGTCTTCTCACAAGATTCCCATTTGAATTTTCTACATCCAAGATCTCTGTATTCACTAAGTTCATGCAACCTGAATCTCGATCGGTGCCAGATAGCCTTTGCTTATCAACACTGAGCAGCAACGTAAGGATGGGTGGGAGAGTGGGGCTCAAGCCCTGACTTAGTGGGGGGCACTTGAATAAAGACAGAGGGATGCTGTGCATCTTCCCTGCCGAGTCTCCAGCAGCCAAGGCAGAGAAGCAACTGCAGAGTTGGCATTAAAAAGCACCTGACTTCCAAGGGAAGCCGCTGATGCGGGGGAGATGCCAGTCTGGCCGAGAGCCAGAGGAATAACCCTCTCGCCTGCATTTTTCACTGTTAAATTTCTACTTTTAAATCGCCACTCTGAAGTCTACCCTGCAGCATTAACACCCGCAGGAGGGCCTTGCTCTGGGTGCAAACTCTATCAGCTCAAGCTCAAAACTCTGGCACTGAGCTCAAGCTCAAAACTCACAGAGGTTCACCTACGGTTAGTTATAAAGGCAGCACAAACTAGCAAAGGAAGTGGACAGAGGATAGCTAGATGCTCCTGCCTAGTAAAACTGTCTCTGGACACGTTACTACAGACAGGGACAGAAAATTCTAGCTGAGCTAGAAACAAATTGCCGTCGCTCTTTATCCCTCTGTTGTGGCACATCAGCTTAACCAGGGGGAAAAAAATGCATAAACTCAGAGAGCCCTACCTGACCAAAATATTACAGATCCATCCCCACTTCCAGCAATGCAATATTAGAGGCTGACTGGAAAGCTTGCAGTATATTATTTGCTGAAAAGGCTGTTTGCTTTTCACTTCTCTTGACAGTTTTGACAAGATGACTATCAGACAGAGGTTCAGAGATAGATGTAAAGTGGAAAAAGGCCAATTATCAACTTTTTTTCCTCCTTCAAGAAGATGTGAAACTACTTCTCAGTAATGAACAATACACAAGCATATCATTGAGGGCTGAAAGCAGCTTAAATGAGGCAATTGGAACAATAATTGGGACAATTTACAAAGAAAACAAAAATCTCTCTCTAAATTTCCTGTTATTTTCATAGCTTTTCCACTCTGCCCTTTTCCCCCTCCCTTTAGGATTACAGCGTTCGGTCTGAGAACATCCGTGTCCTCAAGGGAAGCCACAAGGCATGCGCTCTGATAGCCATTGGATGCAAAGAATTAGTCACAGTAAAGCTGCAACCATTCCTGTGTTTTATATAACACCTGCAGAATATATATACTTTAGGTAAGACCAGTGGTGTTCAGCCGTTTGGCCGTCAGGGCCAGAGAAGCATTGTCTGTGGGCCAGATTGGACCTCAGGTGCCAGCATCAGGTCTGCACACCCAGCTGGCCTCCACCCACTGGGATTGGGGCTCTGCATGTCAGGATCAAGGCCTCACACTACCCGTGCACCTAATCCAGCGTGCATGGCCATGGCCTGTGGGGCTCCCCACTGGTCCATGGAGAGCCCTGAAGGCTGAATGACGCAGCACTGGGGGTGGATCTGGCCCAGGGACCAGGGGTTGAGCACCCTTGGCTAAGAATGAACATACTATGTCAGCATGCAACTGGAACCGAATGGAAAATGGCCAAAACTAATATAAATGCTCTTGATATTGCTTATAACAGCCTTGAATCAATTCCCCAATTAATTAAGTCATCTCAAGGGTTCAGGAACTTTGCCAGAATGTACGACTAGATAATCTAGCCGTGTGGTTCATTTCTAGGCAATGCACCTTAAATCCAATCTTGTTCTTGCTGGAGACAGAGGGAGACAACTTGCATGAAACGTGGGCCTGCCTAAAAACAGAATGGGACATTCTGAGAGGAAAGCTTGGTCTTACAAAATATCCTGCCTTACTTCCAGCCCTTGTACTCCCTTTCCGCTATTTCCCCTTCACCCTCCTGTGCCATTCTTCTTTGTATACCGTCAGAACATTTCCAAATAGTTTTCCAATAATTTCCCAGTACCACCAAAACCTCTAAATGCTAATCAAGAATCTCTTCCAAACTCATTCATTTTTATTAATTGATTGCATGCATAAGGTAATGCCTGAAGGCCAACCAGGAAGGGAAGCTCATTGTAGCAGACAACGTAGCAGATACTTCCTGCCCCAAAATATAGGCAAGACAGACACAGGTCTGAGAAAGAGGCAGAACGCACCAGGTGGGTGAACAACTGGATTGTAGTGAAGAACCTGTAAAGTCCATGATAGTTGGAGTGGGTGGGGGGAGATCAAGTAGGAGGGGATCAGCTTGCATGGAAAGAAGAGCAAAGGTAGATCTAAAGTTGAAAGGATGGGGTGTGAGGGGCATGTGTCCAAACAAGAAAGCATAGGAAGGGCAGGTGTGGGTGAAGCTGAAGAGACTATGGAGGAGAAGGGGAGCTGGAGCTATCAACCAGTCCACACACAACAGAGAAAGCCTGGGCAAGGCTGTAGGAGGTTTGCAGAACGGCCCACGGTTCCAGCTTTGACTGCCTCTAAAGCTGGCAGCAGGAGCTCCTAGGAGGAGATGGGGGGTGGAGGACAGAGGTGGTCTGGGTGTAATTTTAGGGTGCAGACAGAAGTGACAATTTTCACCCGGTCTGGCCCCAGGAAGTGATCTCTTAGCTGTGGCCAAACACAAGTGCACGGCTGCAGCAAGCTTCAAAAAATGGCCGATGGGGTGAAAATCTGACACCTGGTTGCATGCGGTATCAGATAAAGACGTTTGAAAATGTGTAGCGTCTTCTGCAACTTGTGTTTGTGCAGTTAGAGCCTGGCCAAATACAAACCACATGTTTGGCTTTATACAGCCGGATGCCACAATCCCGGCGATGAGAAAAAAAACACCCACACGCGGTGATAGCAACCTTGTCCAGCCCACAGTCTTCTGTTCCAATTCAGGAAAGCACTTAGGGCCTGATTCTTTCCCACCTTTTCCTAAGGGGACTGGCACACTTAAATGCAGTTTGAATCTATCCTGCTCAAATCTCTGGAAAACTGTTAAGGCCAAAGTCCTCCTTGATGCTTTTTTTGTGATGCAATCTCACAGGTAAGATGACAGCGCATTACAAAAGAAGATGCATTAGTGGATTTTTAAGACTCAAACAGGGTGGAATAGGACTGCACGTAGGTGCTTAACCCACTCAGACAGCCTGATAGGTGGAGTAGATTGTGGCCTTAAGTATTTGCATAACTAATTCTTGGAAGCATTTAACCCTGCACTCAGCTTTAAGCACAACTTTAAATCCTGGTACCTCCAGGTGGACTCAACCACGATGACAAGAAAGGGGGAAAGGGGAAAACGTGGCTGCCCTGCACTGCATGCCATGCTCCAGAGACAGGCCCCTCAGAAGATGAACACTTCGGAGACAGACTGAGCCGTGCAACTGATTCCAGGTTTGCAGTGTGAAAGAATAGGGAAGGAACAGGCATACTCCAGAAATTATTTAGATGATGAGCTTCTGCATTTCAAAGAGGGTGCCCTAGTGAGAACTGACCTCCAAGCAGTGTAACTAGATGCAACTATGAAACAAACATGGGGTAATGTGGGTTTTTTTTTAGAAAACACCAAGATATTTTACTCAAGTTGTAGCAATTTGGTTGGCCTAGTGCATCATCTCTACCAGGGATCAGCCAGGGACTAATTTATATTATGTCTCCTAGCAGCTACTGAACCCTCAATGCACTAGAAGAAGAAAAGGAAAAGAATTTTTTCCCCCCCAGAAATTAATTATTTTGTGCAAGGGATTTTCTTCCTCATCCTCGGACACTCTTTTCAGCTGAGTTCATTGATTACCCGTGGCTAAATGTTAAGTTATGCTTGTGTGTCCAATTCATGTTTCCATCTTGAAGAAACATCTGCACGTTCACAGTACTTCGTGAACACCTGGAGATCAACACAACTACTTAAAAATGAAGGAAAGGGAAAAAAAAAATACAGCAAAGCAAAGCAGAGCAACATTGCTCAATGGCTGAAAACAGTTACCAACTTCAGCATTTGGTACTGGCTCCCATCAGAGACAAGGTGCGTAACGGGATAGACTATTGGTTTACCCTTCTGGGGCGATTCTCCTGTTCTTGGAAATGCTTTAAAACTCATAAGGAGCCGGACTGCCCATCCACGTATGGCAACTGAGACAGAATGGCGCTCGCTTCATCCGGTGGAGTTACCAAGGAGAGGGGGAACCTGAGTCAGAGCTGCAGCTGGTATAAATGGGTGAAGTCTTACTGATCTAGTCACTTCTGTACAGATCTTGGGGGGGTGTTATACTGCTGTCCTCCAGCTGAGAATCAGCTTCATCGGCTAAGCCTCACTCCCAAGTTTTGGCCACATGACACAAGTAAACGACTAATGCATACAAGCGAGCACTGCCTTCATGCAACAGCCCGGGGGCTGTTTAAGCAGAAATTGTCTTTATACCCACGGAGCAAAGACCAGCATCCAGTGGGCAAAGCTGTGAGCCTCTGAAGAGCCTAAGCTGCTATCTGACATATCAACTCTTTCAGATTTAAAAACCATCAGAAGTCCTGAGGGGAAACCCTGCCCCCAAGCGATTTCTAGCGCAGTTTTGTGGGCTGACGAGGTGCCATTGCTTTGCTGATTTTTTTCCGAGCGCCACATCTGAACCTTTTGAAGTTTGCTCATCGCTCATTTGTAGACATCGCATGGAATCCCAATGAGAGCGGATGAGAGGGATAATTGAGCCTGGGACATTAGGGCATCAAAACAAGCAAGATGACCCTTTTTTTTTCCTCCCTCTCTCTTTTTTTTTGCTCACTCTTTTTAAATGAAATCCCATGCTGTCTTCAAACTACTACGCAGAGCTGTCACATAGAAGGAACACAGAAAGAGTGCGGAAATGACTGGCTGACCTATTTTCATCCCTGTCTGTGCTACTACATTTAAACCCTTAACTCTGAATGCTAGACACACACACACAGTTCCCTGTTTACCCTCCAAAAATGGCTTCCAGCGTCCAACCTCAGCCCTTGGAGGAGTTTATTACGCTGACCAAAACATCTGCTTGCCAAACGCCCTGTCTAATTAAGTTAGCTCTTGAGAAACGAGTCATTAGGATGGTGGGGAAGCTTTTACTCGCTGCTGCTTCTTCCCTGGCTCCGTTATCGTGTTCACAAGATGCTGCATCACAGCCAAGAGCCTTGTACGCGGGGATAGTTTCATGCCCCCTTTATTTCTGCACCGTGAACAACCCCAGAAGGACATGAACATTTGCACGCACCTGCAGCTGCATTCCTGCACACGACAAACAGACCGTTTCAAAAGAACCCCCTAACCCCCAAAGGCCTGGTGAGGCATTCGGCGGCCACTTCCAGCGAGCGTGCCAATCGATGAATGCTGGGAGTGGCAAAGGGCCTTCACAGTGTAAGGACTCTCAAATCCTCCTTGCTTCCCTTCGCCACAACAGAATGAGCCTCGTTAGCTGGTGTGACTTCTGCGGTATCTGTAGCTTCCCAGCAAGCGCGGCTGCAGTCTCCCCGAACTTGGCTTCGCTTCAAAGAGGCTGAAAAGTTAATTGGATGGAATGAGAGTTCCTAAAACCCCCTCTTTGTGCAACAAGACCTTCAACAAAAGATTTTAATGAAATCTCTAATCCAAGGACCTAGGATGCAAAGGCCCAGCAGCAGGCCGGATACCAGACCAGAACCAACAGCACACCAGGGGAAGCATCTCTGCTCTAGTTTGTTCCTCCGAAACGTGCCCTTCATACCTTTTCCCTCCTGCCAATTAAACAAGTTAAGGCAGCACATGAAAAACAAACAAGCAAAACATGGTAGAGAAATCAATACAGAGCAGAAAGGGTTTTGCTTTTTGGTTTTTTTTTAAACATAGTGTCATTATCCTTTGATGGTCCCCAAAAAGAGAGAAAGTAAAGATTGTTGCATTATTATTATTTTTTTCTTGTTAGAAAAGAGCTCAGACAGGAATAAATTAACATACAATTGTTGCATCCGCAGTTGTGCACCGTCGTGCTAACGTGCTTCAGCTACGATGTGAATATCCTATATATAGCGTGCTAGGCAGTGGTGGGGCTAGCTGGCCCGATTCTACAAGAGTCCTCTTTTGCCATTGTCTTCAATCAGCATAGAGCATGACCAGTATTTTCTGGAGAGGAATTTAGCACCTGGCTGAATCAGGCCCAAAAGAGGCATACACGTGAGACCGTAGGAGTCCTAAGAGTGTGCACAGAAGGCGGCCCCCAAGTGAGAGTGATAGATTATAGGAAGGTATAGTTCACAGATTCATATAGTTTAAGGCCAAGAGGGACCATTAGTTCATCAAGCTTGACCTCCTTTATATCACAGGCCATTAAACTTCACTCAGCTGCTCTCTACTGAGTCCAGAAACCTGTGGTTGGTTACAGCATCTCTTCAATAAAGGCACCAAGTTTTGGCTTGAAGACATCAAAAGGCAGAGAATCCATCACTCCCCGGGGCGGTTTGTTCCAATAGTTAATCACACTGATTGTCAAAAATGTGTGCCTTCTTTCCAGTCTGATTTTGTCTGGCTTCAGCATTCAGTCACTGGTTTGGGTTGTACCTTTCTCCACTAGAAAAAAAACCAGCTTTCTAGTAGCCAGCATCTTCATAACTGTGAATGCCTTTATACTCTGCAGTCAAATCATTTCTTCATTTTATTTTTGGGGGAGTAGCTCAACTTGTTGAGTTTAAGTGTCTCACTGCAAGGCATTTTTTTTTTGTCCTAAGCCTTGCATCAATGTTTGTAGTTCTTATTTTTATTATTTTTTTGCACCTTCTCCAATTTTTCAACGGTTTTTTAAAAATGTGACCATCAGTAGTGCATATTATATTCCAACGTAAGTGTCACCAATGTTGTATACACAAGCAAAATCACACCCTGACTCCCTTTTTTATACATCTGAGCATCACAATAGTCCCCTTGTTACAACATTGCTCCTACGGGGTTATTAGCCTAGTATGCCCCATATTCTGAATCAGTGTTTCCCACTCTTTTAGCTGCACTACCAGTTTGTAGATGTCTAACTTTGCATTTGACTGTATTAAACATATTCTATTTGACTGGGCTCATTTTACCACAGGGCTCAGACCACTCTATATGCCTGCCTTTTTCTCATCCTTGCTTACCATCTTGCCAATACATACATTTTGGCAGCAGTAATTGTACATTTACTTCCTTATTGATGATAAAAAATGTTGAATAGAGTCTAACCAGCTCCCTAGATTGGTAGTACTGTTCTTGTATCAGATGCAACTGCCTGGATAAGGAAAAAAAATCTGTATGACATTGCTTAGGCATTGAAATGAGCCTGAACCTGAGCTCCATACTGCCAGTTCCAACTCATTCTCTGTCCTGATGCCTTTCTGCCCCTAAAGCTCACCGTGGGTACAGCTGACACCAGATTGGAAGTATAATGCTCATACCACGAGGGGATCCCCTGGGATTGGGGAATTACCTTCTAATTATTTGCAGCTAGAGCTCCTTGATATATTCTGAGTGAGGCAAAGGAGCCCAACCTGATTTTGGCATGCTAACAAACAGGAATGCTTCCCAGAGCACGGTTGGGTAAAGGGCCCTCAGGGATTATGCATGGACTGAGGATGATGCTGAGCAGGATGTGGATAAATTCATAGCACACTAAGAGGGCAAGAAATACCACGTGTTCAAAATGGTGATGAAAAGAAAAGAAACCTGGATGCCTTAGGACTAGTTTTCCATCTGTTCAGTGTATAAGGAGTATGATACTCTCAGGGCAGGACATTCCCCGTGGATTAATGACTAGATGGGGTTAATGGGTCACTGGTTCCTCCTAGAGAGTCATTAATCTCCAGAAGATGCACCCAGACACTGTTCTTCAGTGTGAATATTGATTCAGTTAGGAAGGGAAGCTGAGCCCAAGGCCTAAGATTTGACAAGCACCTAATGAAGTAGGTCCCCAGCTTGAGACACCTGAGAGGGGCCTGATTCTCAGGATGTGCTGAGCCTGTGCCCTTTACAAATCAAGCTCTTTGATTTTAGTAAGGTTTTTGATGTGGTCTCCCACAACATTTTTGCAGGCAAGCTAAGGAAGTACAGCTTGCATGAATAGCCTGTAAGGTGGATAGAAAACTGGCTGGAGTATCGGGCTCAGAGAGTAGTAATCAATGGCTCGATGTCTAGTTGGCAACCAATATCAGGTGGAGTGTCCCAGGGGTTGGTCCTAGGGCCGGTTTTGTTCAACATCTTAATCAATGACCTGGAAGGTGGCCCAGAGTGCACCCTCAGCACGTTTGCAGATGACACCAAGCTGGGGGGAGCAGTAGATACACTGGAGGGTAGAGAGAGGATTCAGAGAGACCTAGACAAATTGGAGGATTGGGCCAAAAGGAATCTCATGAGGTTCAACAAGGACAAGTGCAAAGTCCTGCACTTAGGACTGAGCAAACCCATGCACCGGTGCAGGCTGGGGCTGACTGGCTGGGCAGCAGCTCTGCAGAAAAGGACGTGGGGGTGACAGCAGACAATGAGCTGAATATGATCCAGCAGTGTGCCCTTGTTGCCAAGAAGGCGAACAGCATCCTGGGCTGCATTGGTAAGTGGGTTGCCAGCAGGTCAAGGGAAGTGATTATTCCCCACTATTTGGCACTGGTGAGGCCACACCTGGAGTCCTGTATTCAGTTTTGGCCCCCCACTACAGAAAGGATGTGGACACATTGGAGAGACTCCAGCGGAGGGCAACAAAAATGGTTCAGGGGCTGGGGGCATGACTGGTGAGAAGAGGCTGAGGGAACTGGGCTTTTTTTAGTTTGGAGAAGAGAAGGCTGAGCAGGAATTTAATAGCAGCCTTCAAGTACCTGAAGGGAAGTTCAAAAGAGGATGGAGCTCAACTGTTCTCAGTGGGGGCAGATGACAGAGCAAAGAGCAATGGGCTCAAGCAGCAGCAAGGGAAATTTAGGTTAAATATTAAGAAGAACTTTCTCACTAGGAAGGTAGTAAAACACTGGAACAGGTGACCCAGGAAGGTTGTGGGATCTCCATCCTTGGAGGTTTTTAAGACCCAGCTAGATAAAGCCATAGCTGGGATAATGTAGTTGGGGCTGGTCCTGCTTTGAGCAGGGGGTTGGACTAGATGTGACCTCCTGAGGTCCCTTCAACCCTCATTTTCTCTGATTCTATGAAATCCTTAATTTTGCAGCAGAAGGAAGAGCTCAACATGCTAAATGGACAGACTTCTAGCAGGGCCATTTATTCAAAGACATATGCTTCTCAGTACACTTAGCTTTGCCACGTTACAATGCCTTGCTTGGCTGGCCCCAGCTTGAGAGTTTGTGACTTCTTTTTCTTTATTGTCATAGTAGTGGGAAAAAAAAATAAGAAGAACCAAATACTGTGCATCCTGAGATTATTTTCGACTGTCCTGGTTTTGTGTTGATCTCACAGTCCGCCCAGAAGTCCAGGTTTGCAGCCTGAACCTTTACGATGAGTTGTACTGCATCACTTGTTCTTGCTGGCAATAACTAATTTGGCAGAGGAAGGAATTCAGGTGATGAACTGTAACACTGTGATATATGCACAGAGAGAAATTAAGGCAATTATTGTAATTAAGATTACCAATCACAGACAGAGGCACATCTCGACTAACTTGAACGCTGCTTTTTATACCGACGGATCATTACTCACACAAAGACCATCTAAGAGTTTATGATTTAACTTCTTATCTTCTCAGGCATTTAAAAAGAGACTGCTTATTACCAGGGACCCTTGTTACCGGAGGAGGACCTCTCAGTCAACCGCTACCTTCACGTTTATCTATTTGTTGGATACTGGGTATAGTATTTTTCCATTTCTCGTTGATGGCGAGTTCGGGTGCACCTTCAGCATCACTAGCGGCTCTCAGTGCTGCTTTGTAGATGAGTAGGTCCTACTCTTTCTGTAATGATGTAACCCTCGCAGCTTTGGATACTTAACACAAGCTCCAACAGAACATCTGAATCTGTGAAAAAGCAGACTGGGTAGGCGCTCATGGGTTTGCAGACACCTCCATGTTTCTGATCATGCTAAAGGGCTGCGGGAGCTGCTGTGCTTCAGCTCTTCCAAATTCTAGCAGGGGCAGTCAGGCACGGGAACCGTTTCCATTGCACACACATGCATGTAGAGAAGCAGGGATCAATGAAAAACAGCAAGAGCAAAGTGAACTGGGTTTTTTCAAAGCTCATTCTTCTTATATCCACCTAAGCTAGTCCATTCCCGGCTTTAAAGCCACATCGTGGGGAATTTAAAGGCTCTTCAACCGAGTTGTGGCTTTGAAACATCTCATTCATACTACCGGAGCTCACCATTTTCAAAGGAGAAAACATTTCTGGTGGAACAGGCAGACTCTCGAATTTGGGTGCTCAAATGCAGAGGTTGGGTTCATTTCTTTCCAGGCCTGAATGTCTGAAACAGACTCGTGGACCAAAATGTGGAGGTTTTTGTACACTGAGGACCTTGGTTTGAGGCCTTCTCTAGCTCTCCCTTACAAAAGCATCTGCATTAGTCTTTCTTAAATATTAGTCCCTTAGTTTCCATGGAAATGAAGGTTGCTCAGCACTCCTAATGACTCTATGTGGATCAACCATCCCTTTGCAGAAGGGTAATGAAGAGCTCCTCCCTGGACTCCATCAATGTGGAGAAGGCCTGTCTGCTTCCCTCTCTCCCTACCACCGTGCCTCCAGCCTGCGCGTCTCAGACCCGCAGTACCTTTTAGTCTAAGATATTTGAGGCAGGGATCCTTGACAATAGCACGTTTGTGCAGCACCTAGCACACCTGGCATAATAAATACACAGAAACACCGCAGTCACACCAGGCCAAGAGATTGCAAGGTGAGCAACAACAGCAGCAACAAAAAAGGAGTGGGAAAAACTGGTCTATTGCCATGAAATCCAGACAGGGCGAATGCCTCCTGGAGCTCCTTGGCTGTAACACGTCCGTGAATGCCGCAACCCCCCAGGCCATCCTCACCCGGGAGTGGTTGGCTCTGGAGGTCAGCCCATGTGCAAATCCACATACCCTTCAGCCACTGGCTACTTCCCAGTGAATTAATAGGGAACAGTATCATTAAAAAGCAAAGCCTACAATTCTGCCCAAGGTAAGGAGGATCCTTACTCACTTTTTTACCTATAGGACACTAATGGAAAGGCTCAGCACCTCAAACCCTCGTGCTCAAAGACAGCGAGGAGGGACTTGCACTTCTCCTGCACCCGGTTTAACTGGCAGGCTCACGGGATAATTGCCAGACCAGCCTCAGCATGATGGAAAGCTCCCTCTCTTCCCCAAGCACTTCAACGCCTTCATTTTATCGACGGGATGGTGGGGGGCCCTATGCCTCCCCCCCCCCACTGCCACCGTGTTTCGGTGTCATTAGCAATGCAGCTGCTCTCAACAAACAGACAGAATTTACTGCTCATACTTTGGTTAAAGAGACAGTTGAAATTCCCCTTCCCCATCTATTATCATTGTATAATCTATACAATTCATCAGCTCAATGGCCATGCCAGTAAAGAAAGGGGAAAGAGGCCATTAGTATTCAGAGCACACACATCACACCAGGCAGCAGGTTTATGATCTGCACAACCTGAAATAAGCACTTCTTTTCCCTGGGGACCTGGGTTAACACTGAGTAGCTGCAAGTTAATTCGCTTATAGTTTTATTAATATACCTCCCTTCCAGTGTGGGATGAGAAGGCAGGCTAAAATACCTGTCCCGCCCCCCCGGCTACAGTAACATCTAATGCTCTGCCTGCATTACTTTTCAACATGTCCTGAAATGCTGCTTCCCTAGCGATCCTTTTTTTCCTCTCACAATCATGACTCCATTTTGGTGCCTACCCTTTCCATGTAGCTTTTTAACACCAGTCAAATCATTCTGTCCGATTGCTATATAGCAACTTATGCCTAGCGATTGATGCCACCTCCTTTCAGACTGGATTAGCATTTCACCCTCTCCATATAGCAAGGGGCAGCATAATTGTGTTATGGTTCTTCTCCTTACTCCCCACGTGTCCCAAAGAGGAAATCATCTGTTGTTGGACTAATTACTTCTTCCACTGTGCCCATTCAGCGGTGTTGGCTGAGGCACCAAAGGTGACGAGAGGGGGAAATCGAGGAGACGGAGCCTCCTTTTGCCTTTGTCCACCTGGGTAAGAAGGGGAGGGATAATCCCATCAAGATAGCTCTGCTTTTGCCCTCTGATCTGCGGCGACCCCCACGAAAGAAGCCATTTGTCTCCTGTCTGAGTAGGGTGGGCATTGCATGTCCTCGTCCATTATTATAAAGACCAATTGTTGTGGTGTAGGACTAAGAGGGATGAGGTGGATTAGATCATGCTTAAACCCAGAGCCATTGAGGAGAGTCGTGGGAGTCACCAGGCTGCAGCTCCGGGGCTACTTGGAGCTGTGAAGCAGCAGCTGGCTAGGAGCCAGGTTTCCCCCGCTCCATGCTCAGAGCTGAAAGAAGAAATCCCATCGGCACGGCCTGATTTTCAGAAGAGCACTAGGCCGCTCCCAAGCGCTCAGCACCCAACCTTCTCAAAAGGACTAAGCTGCTTAAATCACTTCAGCACTTAAATAAGGGCTGGATTTGCAACAACTCATCCCCCAGCAAGCTCCCACTGGGACACTTGCACTGCGACCCGACCACACACACTGCCAAAAATCTGATCCCGGGCTCAAAAACGGGCATTTCCTCTGAACGCAGCAGTAGGCACAGCAATGCACTTGGGCTGGGCAGAGATCGGATATTGCCAAGGGAAAGCTCTAGCTTCACCTGCACAGCAGCCAAGGCTCAGAGAGCTTGCACGCATCGTGCCGACAGCAAAATGAAAGCACAACTTTCAGAAAGCTGTTCGTCCTCCGCTCCCGGAGAGTGATCGACACCCTCCAATGATGTAATATTGCTTTATTAATATCATATTGTTTTAGATAATGCCTGTTTATTATTTAGATTCGTCTCGGGATTGTTTTCATGTTACATGATGCTGCCCTAAGGACTAATATTATAAATTATACAGCAAGCTGCCATCACTTTAAGTGCTGCAATTTAAAACAAAACAAAACAAAACAAAACAAAAAAACAAAAAAAAAAACCCTAACAGAACAGCTGTCATCCAGGAAAAAAAAAAAACTTACCTAAACAAACATTACCTTAGGCAACTATTGTTTTTTGTAATAACTGGATGGGCTTTTCCCCTCCCAACACACACACACACACACACACTCGTGTGCATGCACACACACACACATGCACGCACGTATGCACGCACTTTGTTGGCAATAGGAACACAGGCCTCTTCCATCTAGAGGTGATAAATCCTTTACCAAACAGACCTAAGGTTAGTTACCAACTTTTCAACTATCTAACATGATAACACAGATCACAAGCAATGTGATTAGTTTGGGGTCTACATGAATGATCACTAGGAGCTTGTGAGAGCATACAGATTGCTGCAGCTTGAGAAAAAGCCAGGATCTCTGTCCACAGGGCATTAAATAAAAAATGAGTTCCTTAGCCATCTTCCTTGACATATGGTGAATCTGTAGGTTTAGGTGAACAGATGTTGTTTAAATGTAGAAAAAAAATTAAAAGTGCCACTTACTCTAAAAAAGACTTCAAGAAGCTACATGGGGTGTGACAATCCAAAATTGGGATTTAAATTAAGAACACAACTGGGACTTCATGTGCTTCCAGGCTGGGAGTGAAATGCCTTCCTTTTTACACTTTTGGAGTTAGGGACAAAAGGAGTATAAATTAAGGTAGAATCTGGCCCTAGATATGTCATTTCTACGCTTCAAGTGTATTTCCCCCTTTGATATTTATATTACACACTAAGTTAAGATTTGTTTTTGCTGCAATTCTTAGGCTGTGTTGGTCCACTGGAGTTGTTCTACTTGACCTACAAAGGCAAGGGTAAAAGACAGCCTTAGCTACATCCAAACAGCCAGCAGCCAGAAGGCAATGTGGTACAGATTTTGCTAAAACAGCTGAATACCACCCAATATACCTCTGAGGTCAGATAAGCTGGCAACTTCACCTTGTCTTGCCAAGACAGGAACAATTACAAGGAGGCTAGGGACAGAAATTTCACATAAACTGATACAAGTGATCAGAAACTGGTTCAAATCTGTAACACAGCAGACGTTCATTGCACATAAACCATTTTCAAAATGGCCCAAACCAGTTTAAGATAAGCCTGGAAGGATGTAACATCAGACTGAACTGATTTAAGTTAAATTGGTTTATTGCACTTCTGTCCCAGATCCCCTCCAGATTCAAGTTAATTGTCAGTCCCTTAGCATCCCAGGAAGCTTTGCACCTTCCTCACAACCCCCCCTTCCCTTGCAGGGTGGACAAGTTAGCCTTGGCCCAAGCTGTCTGCCCCAGCTGAGCAGAGAGCCATGCTCTAGCACCACCCAGCATCTAGCCTGAGCCACTGCAGGCATGTGGCTGCATTTCTGGAATCAAAAGTCAATGCCTGTTCACTTGCTGATTGGTTCAATCTGCACAGATTAGACTAACCTGTGAAGAGTAAATCAATTCAGCCTCAGGCTGTTTGACTGTCTCTACTTAGCCGCAGTGAGTGGGTCAGGAAGGAAACAGGCCACAGATGAGATGCTATTTGTAAAGGTGATATGCATGTCTTGAGACCCAGTGCTTGATGTGTCCCTAAGGTTGCTGGGAGTTGAGTCATGTACCACCATCCAAAGGCACTGAGTATCTCACTTGAGTGGGCCATTAGAAATTTCACAAGTGCAATTAATTATTAAAAATATTAAGTCTTTAGGGTAAATTCAACACTGTAATAACCTATAACTTGGGAGTTCTCAAACTATTTCCACAGGATAGACCACAGCTTATACTACTCCTCCTCCTCTTGTGGACATCTCCCTTCCCAGCTCCCATCATGCTGATCCATCCCTCCTTCCCATGATGTTCACTTGGAAAAATAATACTAAAAACTGCATACAGGCATTTTAGGTGTTTCCAGTGGAACTTAACAGCTGGAAATAAGCATCAGGCAGCCAATCAGCCAGTTGCCAGTCAAAGTCCTGTTACAGGAGTGCTCTTTACCTGTATGTGTGTGTATATATATATATATATAATTTGAAAAACCCACGAAGTGGTGCTCACAAATATTTAACCTACTTCTTGGATCTTGTAGGAGTAATAAGCTTGGTGGTATGCCTTGCAAGTGGCTTTTTTATGAAGCTCTTCAGCCTTTGTATTAGCTCTTACTAAATACTGTAGACCACAGTCTAGGCACTGCTGCTCTAGTGTTAGAGCTCAGCTCGTTGGAACATTATGCAGCGCCCAACTCAGCTGGTTTCTGTCTTTCTTCACATGCAAGATTTGCAGTGAAAAGCACCTTTTGCTTGCACGGATGTATTCAAAGGCCCCTTTTGGTTAAATGACATCCCTCTTTGATACTTACATCTCTCCTTACAGCTGAGGATCTCAAAGCGTTTTGCAAACACTGGTTAAATTGAGCTGCAGCGCTAATTTTAGCTCTTGAGGCATAATTATCCCTAAATTACAGGTGGGAAAAGCAAAGCACAGAGATCTTGAGTCATTTGGATGAAGTCAAACAGTGATTCATTGGCAGATTTAGGAATAAAATATACAGGAAACCTTGTTCCTTAGTCTACTGCCGTAAGCACTTGCAAAAAATCACCTTTTACCTATGCATGTGTGTTTGCGTGTGTGTATGCATGTTAAAACGTACTTACAAACTCAATTACTATGGAGAATATAGAGCCAGAAAACTAGGACCTGCAAATAGGGTCATTTAGACTTAAAAGCACTGTTCAAGGGGGGGGGAGAAGCAGCCAAATTAAATACCTCAACTGAACTGTCATTAAGCCACCATTAATTACAATCACAAATGCATTTTAGAAGACATAAAAACCATGGAAAACAAAGTCAGGGAAGGTCAAGAAAGGGCTGCAGTGGGAGCCTCTGCGCATAAATGGAGCTTAAGTACAAAAGTTCGATTCACTTGGCTGGGATTCATGAGTTGGCTGCTTATCCTCTGCATAATGGCTCGAAGGCAATAATCACGAATGGTGCTATTTAAATGGAAAATAAATAGCCCTGTCTCTTTAAGGACATCATGCCTCATTCTTGGGGGAATAATGGCAGATATAAAAAGAGCTATGATTTCAATATTTCTCATTATGACTTCTCTCCCAGCTCCTCTAAAAATAAAAGGCCACTCTAGTTCCAGATCAATCTAACTGAAAGAGAAGGGTGGCACTTACAATAACAGAATAGTGGCACTGACACTAGCGGTGTATTAGTCACATGTAGAATTGTTGCTGTTATGCTATTTCCCAACCTTTCCAACAAGTTGAATTAAATTAAGTATTTTTGCACCAAAAGCAAAATAAATATAGTTTTATTTAATGCTACTAAAAGGTTCAGATTCAATTGAGACCCCGAGGCATGTGGTTTTGTTGCTAAAGCACATATGCTGACTCTATTGATTGGTGCAGTCCTCTGTGCAAGAGAATTTGTCACATCAATAGCAACTGAAAAATACTCAGGAGCTGTAATATGGTTTAAATGAGCAGTTACCACATCAATATAAAGAGCATTTTCAATGGCAGTAGATAGGAACCCTTTTGCAAGCTGGTATTTGTTTTAAGATAAAGGATGACAACCATTTTACAAGGAAGTTCTTTTTTCTTCTTTTTTTTTCCAGTCACGGTGAGCAAAACAGCAACCACTGAAAGTGTCTTAAGATCACAGCACTCAATGAGCAATAAAAATAGCACTGAAAAAGAATATCCATGTGAGAAGGAAATGGTTGGT
This sequence comes from Gavialis gangeticus, assembly GCF_001723915.1. Classification (NCBI taxonomy): domain Eukaryota; kingdom Metazoa; phylum Chordata; order Crocodylia; family Gavialidae; genus Gavialis; species Gavialis gangeticus. The sequence goes on along the minus strand of NW_017728993.1, from coordinate 20,876,217 downwards.
CTCTAAACTAGGCATGGGAATAAGGAACAGAGAAGATGTCATCTTTCACCTGTCCTAATGCTCTCTTTATTGCTGCTACCTAAAATGCACCTGTTCCCTAAAAATGGATCTATAATGGGCTCTGCTTTCCAGGGCTGCCATGACCATGTATTCCATGAGCTCTCAAATCCATAGAAAAATGGATTCAAGGCAGCATGTAAAATTCCTAACCTGTAGTCAGTGCTGAACCTGAATAGGGCAAGGAAAAGTAAATCCAGTCATCCCCAATCCAGTTCCAACATGTTGGGTGTACTGATAGAGGACTGTGTAGAGGCAGCTGTGGTCAAGTGGTAGAATCCCCCACCATTTCATTATGGTAGTTTTCCACCTGCTTTTTCCCCTCTTATCATTAGTGTGGTGGGTTCCTGACCCCAGCTGTGGGGAGCCCTTAAAAGTGCAGATCTGGGCAGCCGCTTTGCTTTATGAGTGGAGTTCCTCAGTTGGAGCTATTAAAACCAGGTCAGCAAAATGGTCCAGCAGTCACATGAGCCCTGGTTATAGCAATTATTATTTGCACTCCATCAGTGCAACAAATCCAGACTGAGACTGGGGCTCCATTTTGCTAAGACACACGGGAAATGTGCCTTGAATAGCTCATAATTTGTACTGACAAAGGATGGCAGGACAATGAAGACCCACAGAGAACAAGAGCCTTGCCAGGGTCACATGATGAGCCAACTGTCAGAGTCACTCAAACTCTGGTCATCCAAGTCCCAGGCCCACATCCTAGTCACTGGACCCACCAGGACTAAAAGGTTACACACAAAAAAATTTTGCTGAATGACAGGAAAAGGTACTGGCAGAGTGATGGAACATACAGCATTTTTGCACCATGTAATAGCATCTACAGTAGTGTAAGTGAGGAGCAGGCAGAAGACAGGCAGCCTTAGACGGGTGTAATTCACTTCCCTTTGGTATACAACCACACCCAGAAACAGCAGGAGTACAACTATAAGTAAGTTATACCAGTTTAAGTTATACCAGTTGTAATTTTACAAGGTAAGTTATACCAGTTTAAGTAGTTAGAGTGTTGATGTAGCTCTGATGGTCCAGAAAACGTGTGAGAGGCAATGATTTTTGGTGATAACTTTTTGGGGGCCACCTGTATAGCTAAAAGAGCCATTGGACAATCTTTCAGGCATCACATGCCCTTCCTCAGCTCTAAGAAAGAAACAGATGCATGCTGATATCAAAGGAAAGCCTCCGTACTTTCTTCAGATAAGCAGTCTCCTTGGAGGGGTAGAGGAAGGCTGTGAACTAGGAGTAAGATGTTTTGAGGTGCTGTTATGAGACAAAAGATCAATGTAAGTGTTGTATGTCTACAGCTCACCCTGGTTTCACTGCTTGCTCAAAGAAAACAAGTTATGACCTTAACTTCTGCTGCCCCTCAGCAAGCCAGTAAAAAGTTACCTATTGAGTGCAGTTACCCCCAGATATTTGCACAACTACTCATTATAAATTATAGGTTTGAGCAAAACAGGTGCAGTTTAAGCCAGTGCACTTTAGGGGTGTGCGAAATGGGCTGTATTCAATTCAGATTTGGATACGGCCCAAATTAGGGACAGTGATTTAATTAATTGATTCAGATCACTGTCCCCAATTCGATTCGGCCAAGTCTGAATCTGAAGGTTCGATGCTGATTCAGAGAATCAGTGATTTGGCCATAGACACAGCTTTAAATGTTTTCTCTATATACCTTGAGGTACCAGGTGCAGCTCGTGAACACTGTGATGCTGGGGCGGACGGAGTGTCCCACACGAGTGCCGGGGAGCCCACCACGTGCTCTGTAGGAAACCCGGATGTGGACCAGAAGTACTTCTGGTCCATGTCCAGGTCCACTGCCAAGCACACGGGGGCTTCCCTGCACACCTCCCCCTGGCTCAGCAATCAGCTGTGGGGGAACCCCAAGTGGCCCCCCCCAGACCCAGAAGGCACCAGTTGCTGAGCCAGAAGGGGGAGCCCCCAGTGCACTCCCCAGTGGACACAGAAGTAGATCAGAAGTGCTTCTGGTCCACTTTCAGGTTTGCTGCCGAGTGCGCTGGGGAGCCCCCCGTACTCTTGTGGGATTCTCCATCTGCCCCACCATCGCAGCATTCACGAGTCACCCGGTACATAGAGGTATGTAGAAAAAATGTTTAAAGCTGCATCTATATCCGAATCACCAAACCTTTCTGAAACTCTCTGAATTAATTCAGAGGGTAGCAATTTGATTCACAGAGATTAAAGGGTCTCCTGATTCAGTTCAGAGATTTGGCCACCGAATTGGGTCAAATTTCTGCCAAGTTGAGTCAGGGACCAAAGCTTCACACAGCCCTAGTGCACATGTGCCATATCTCTGGCTCAGAGATCCATATTATGTTGCAGGATAACAAAAGCACCATTGCTTTGTCCATTTACAATTAAACTGGATGGGGAAAGAATGGAATAACGAGCCATTTTGAATGTGGACATCTTCATCTCTCCAAGGTTCTGTGTGTTTCAACAGATCAACAGTTGCTCAGCAAAATCCTCTCTGTCCCACCAACCTTCTCTCAACTTGCAGAAAAATCCTACTTTTGGGAAATGAGGAACAGCAAGTGCTGTAAGTTTTGCAGACAATGAGAAATTTCACAGTATCCTGTTATCTTTTGGGTAACTGCTTATTTTATGATGACTAATAGGCAATTACTATGGTAATACTGCAATACAACATGTGTGAGGTTTGGGAATGAGAAATTATAGGTAACTACTTTGGACTCATTTCTATGGTAACAAAAAGTAATTGTCATTAAATACCAGTTATACTGAGGCTGTACCTGGTAATTATAGATTTTTTTATGCCCACGAACATAAATAAAACCAATAAATTTATTCAAAGGTCTATGATTGTTTACTTATACGTGGTTATATAGAATACACAATGACAAATGCCTAATTAGGAAAAATAAACTCCATCGAGAGCTTCATCTCGTCATTCCAAGATGGATACCCTGTTTTTCAATTCAGTGCAAATTATGAATTACGTATACATGAAACGAAGGAGAGGGAAATCTTTTTTGCCTCTAGCAAACTAAGGAGAAAGAATGAGTGGGGTATTACACAAAAGGCGATATGCATTTAAGTAGCTAAGTCCCACAGTGGGAAAAAAGACAATAGGAGTCTCCTAGGCTAAGTACAGACAGTCAAAAAGCCTGAGGCTGAATTGATTCAGTCTTTGCAGGTCAGTCTAAGCTTCAGAGATTAAACTGAAACAAAAGTGAACAGACATTTACCTTTGATTCAAGAAACGCAGCTACATGCTTGCAGTGGCTCAAACCAGAAGCCAGGGGATGCTAAAGCACAGCTCTCTGGCATATAGTCAGCATGGAAGGAGTCTGGGACAGAAGTTTCATAAACCGGTTTGACCCAAATCAGAAGTCTGATACTACATTCAACCAGGTTTATCTTAAACCAGTTTCAGCCATTTTGAAACTGGCTTATGTGCACTGAGGTTCTGTTCTGTCACAGGTTTAGATGAGTTTCTGATCCCTTAAATCAGTTTATGTGCAACTTCTGTACCTAGCCTTAGCCATCTCCAGTCATCACCACTCATTTTTGTCTTGCTGTTCATAAAAGTAATACACCTAGAAAGCAATTTCATCAAGTAACATACCCCTGTGTTGGAACTGTCCTAAGTTACAATGTCTGCTCCATAATTAGCCTGTCTCCTGAAGCATCTTATGATTATCCTTATAAAAAAAATGGAAGGAGATGCTCTACTTCGATGATCCTAGATCAGCCTCCAGATGAAAACTCCACAAATGTGGCTTCAAGTTTAAATATAGGTACTTAGGCTTTTAATGAGCTTGACCTTATCACAGTAATGGTAGTGCTTTTCTCTTAAACAGTGCCATCTACCATAGATCTAGGAAAGTGTTTTATAAGTATTAATAACTCAAGCGTCTTAATAAACTCATTAAGATAGATCTGCATTATATTCATTTTACAGGGAGGCAAGGGATGCAGAAGGGTTAAATAACAAGTCGGTGAAGAAGCGGGCTACAACCACAAATTCCCAGCACCGCGCTTTAACATCTGAACCCGTCACCTCCTGCTTAAGTGAGTAACTGATAAGGATAAAGGTAAACACAAAGAACAATTGTGCTTTAGTGCTGCAATACAACACCCCACCGCATTTACACTTGAACAGGTGAATATGTAGAAGGAAAATAGCAGGGTGGGGGGGAGGTATAAATGCAATATTTAAAAGCATCCTGGTTTTAAAGGACTCTGAGGGCACATCCAGATGTACAGGGACGTTTGGTTCCTGGGGGACAAGTAGCAGTGGTGCACCTTGCACCTCGAGTTCTTATCCCCAGGGAGCACCCATGCCATGCGTGCTTTGGATATCCAGGGGTCAAAAAAAAAAAAACAAGCAATGCATGCTCGGGCAGCGTGCCCTTGCAGTCAGAGAGCTCCAGATTGTGCAGTATATGGTATTGCAAACGTGTTGCATGATGCATGACTGTGCTCATCCAGATACACCCTAGAAGTAGTTTGGTTTATTCCCTTAAAAACAAACAAGCAAAAACACATTTTTCTACGTCCCTCCTTAACAACTGTATGCAGACCATATCAACGTTCTACTTTTCATTCATTCAGGTCCTATGTGTCATCATCAACATGGACTCCTCTTTAGCCATCAAGTCTCATGTATGTTAAGACTCACAGGCTCTTTCTATTTAACAAAGATCCAGGGGGACTTTCCTATCCATCCACACAGTTAAAACTCATGTATAAGCCTATGTTACAACCCTCTTTTCTTTGGTCTCAACCCTACAGTCCTGTTATTCTCATCTCCCCCTAGAATGCTTCTGCAATGACCATCTTCCCTACTCCTTTCTTTGCATCTCCATGCTCACCTTCTCTATCACATCAAACAGGCTACTTGTCTCCTCTTTCTTGGGCCTTTGTGGCTCCTCCCTCCCAACCTTTGATCAACTTGAACTAGTTAACTCCTGCTTCTGCTCAGCTTGTGATGCCAACCTATTTTTTAATTTTTCAAACAAGCCCTTTCCTGGTTCAGAGAGCAGCCCCCACTGCAGAGCTGCAAAGCCCCTTCATCACTGTCCTTTCAAAACCCTCCATAAAACCTTCTTTTCATTTGAGGCCCGCAAAGAAAAATAAAAAACTTGATGCCCATCAGATGGTTGAAGGGCTATGAACAAAAGCACTCTGTACATGCATTTGGCGAGAGGGTTGGCGTTAACCTGCCAACCCAAAATCTTTCCCACAGCACCAGTCGCTACTTGGGCGAACGGTGAAAAGGACAGTTGATGCCATAAGAAATTATTTAAAAAATGATGGGCTGGAGCTTCCCCAAGCACCCCATACTGTCATCGGGATTCAGTACCTTTGTAACTGTGCAAAGGAGAAATAGTTTCATAGTCTCATAGTAGGTAAGGTCGGAAAGGACCTAAGCAGATCATCAAGTCCGACCCCCTGCCATGGCAGGAAAGAGTACTGGGGTCAAACGACCCTGGCTAGGTGATTATCCAGCCTCCTTTTGAAGACCCCCAAGGTAGGAGCAAGCACCTAACCCTCGGGTAGGAGGAAGATCCTAGCCACCCTGACTGTGAAGTAGCGCCTCCTGATATCTAGCCTGAATCTGCTCTCATTCAGCTTATGACCGTTATTCCTTGTTACTCCCAGTAGTGCTCAGGAGAACAGGGATTCTTCTATTGCCTGCTTGTCCCACTTGGCCAGTTTATAGACAGCCACCAGATCCCCTCTCAGCCTTCCCTAGTGGAGGCTGAACAGGTTCAGGTCCCATCGCTTCTCCTCATAGGGCCTGCCCTGCTGCCTCCGATCATGTGAGTGGCCTCCTCTGGACCCTCTCCATATTGTCCACATCCCTCCTGAAGTGCGGTGCCCAGAACTGGACGCAGTACTCCAGCTGTGGCCTGACCAGTGCCGCATAGAGGGGGAGGATCACCTCCCTGGACCTGCTTAAGATGCGTCTGTGGATGCAGTTAGCCTTCTTGGCCGTGTTCCCACATGGCAGCCTGTGTTCATCTTGGCATCAATAATGACTCCAAGATCCTTTTCTGCCTCTGCACTGATGAGAAGGGAGTTCCCCAGCCTGTAGGTATGGTGCTGGTTCTTCCTTCCCAGGTGCAGCACCTTGCACTTGTCAGTGTTGAAACCCATCCTGATTTCATGTGCCCACCCCTGTAACTTGTCCAGATGTAGTTGCAGCCTGTCCCTCTCCTCTAGCATGCCCACTTCTCCCCACATTTTAGTGTCATCTGTGAATTTGAACAAGGTGCTTTTCACCCCCTCGTCCAAGTTGCTGATGAAGATGTTGAACAGTGTGGACCTGAGGACCGAGCCCTGGGGGACCCCACTGCCCACATCCCTCCAGGATGAAAATGACCCATCCACCACCGCTCTCTGGGTGTGACCCTCCAGTCAATTTGCAACCATCTGACTGTGCAGGCATCAACACCACAGTTGTCTAATCACTCCCTACAGGGACATCGGATGGATCCAATAACTGAAAGAAAACGTGCACAGCTCTGAGCTGTGCACGTTTTCTTTCAATTACTGGATCCACTCGATGCTCCACACCAGAACCAGTTGGAGACTCTGGTGTGGTCCTAGGGCTTGGACCAAAAGTCAGCTGATTGTTACCCTCAGCCCATGGACCACACCAGCCCCGGTTGGAGACACTTGTGTGGGTCCCAGGGTGAGAGCAACATTCAGCAGCTGATTTTTTTTCCATCTTAGCCTGGGGACCATACCAGAGCCCATTTGAGATTCCTACACAGTCCTGGGGCTGGGACCCATGATCAGTGGATCGTGGGTCCCAGCCCCAGGACTGCAATTTATCACATTATCTCCATGGAGCAGTCTGATGTTAGCTCAACACATGTTATTTAATATAACTTGGAGGTACTCCTCACTGGAAAACGCATAACTTTGCTATGATACAACGTGATACAAGCACACTTAGGTTATCCTGTTCCAATGTCCATGTTACATTTGACGTGCATTTAACATGTGTCCCATGTAATGTGGCCCTTAGTTCCACAGAAGATTTCCCTCCATGCACTCTTCTTTTCCTCCAGACACCTTACCTAAAGCTGCAGCAAGTTTTCAATTTCTTGTCATTGCTCAACAGTGGGTTTTTGCATTTTCCCAAATTAAAACCTGCTCCAGTCCCTCTATGCAGGCAAGATCTTCTTTGCCATCCAAAATCTATTTTTTTGGTGCAAATCCATTTTTAAAAAGTGCCTCCGCTACTCCTGAACAGAATTCGTTTACTACTATTTTAT
>NW_017728993.1:20867189-20868872 GCF_001723915.1 Gavialis gangeticus | reverse complement strand
TGTCCATGTTACATTTGACGTGCATTTAACATGTGTCCCATGTAATGTGGCCCTTAGTTCCACAGAAGATTTCCCTCCATGCACTCTTCTTTTCCTCCAGACACCTTACCTAAAGCTGCAGCAAGTTTTCAATTTCTTGTCATTGCTCAACAGTGGGTTTTTGCATTTTCCCAAATTAAAACCTGCTCCAGTCCCTCTATGCAGGCAAGATCTTCTTTGCCATCCAAAATCTATTTTTTTGGTGCAAATCCATTTTTAAAAAGTGCCTCCGCTACTCCTGAACAGAATTCGTTTACTACTATTTTATGCAGCACGTAGTTAACTTGTGGAACTCATTAGCACAGGAGCTGGTAGAGGCAAATAGCATAGCCAAGTTCAGCAAGGGATTACACAAATTCATGGGTGGTAGATCCATTTATAGCCATGAAACGGTACAGTAGATGTATCATCTCTAAACCAATGGGTGGTGGATACCAATCTCTTGCTACGCTCTCCCTCTAAAGCATCCATGGTCAGAGACAAGATAATGGGTGAGGCGGACCATTGGTTTGTCCCTGTTTGGCACTTCTTATGTCCGTTGTGTGGAGTGCGGGAGCTTGTGCTGTACTGTGCTCTCTGCATCTCTGTGAGGACAGGGGATGGGGGTCCCCTTTGATCTACCCAGTGATGCATATCAGAGAGCAGCAGAGATGGCACCCACTAAAAAGTGGTGTACCTGGCCTGGAAAGGGAAAATGAGCATCCCTGCCTACCCTCGTTCCCCAACCTTGCAAACCAACGTCAGTCTTATGATTGAGCCATAAGTGTATTCTAGGGTTTTGACATGGCAGTTTTTCATGTTCTAATTAACACAGATATTGTACTTGCCGATTTGTGTCACTGTCAGAGCAAATCAAGTGAAGGAAACACTGCAACGCTGCGGAACGGGGAGCAGCATCTGCTTGCTGCTGACTCACAGACTACAAAGCCTGGAAAGGGAACACTTGGCGTATTTTCTGCTGCCTTGTCATTGCATCTCGAGGATGCTTCAGATGAAGAAACACATTCTTTTTCAGGCCATCTTGGGGTCTCATCTCGGGGAGGCGAGGCTAACAAATTGGAGCTAATCTAAGCTGAAGATGGTGTGGTGCAGTGGTCTCGCCTGCAGGGACGTATTTTGACATTCAGCGGCACGATGCCAACTTTAGAACAAGCTCTTGGTAAAGGAAAGTTCAGGCCAAGCCCCAGGATGCACGACTTTTAAATCAAGAGTGCTCAGTTGTATTTCCTGGGTCTAACTACCTCCCTGGGTATCGTAACATATTCAGTTATAATAATGCTAAACCACGGAAAAAGAGGGAGAGGGTTCAGGAAAAAATAAAAAAAAGGCCTTCCAGATTCTGATTTTCTTTAGCTTCACAGAACTGACCCCCAATTCAACCCATGAAGGAAGGGAGGGTTAGCTTCATGGAGGATGATTATAAAAAAAAAAAAGGGGGTAGTTCAGTCGAATTTATCTTCTTCTACCAGCTTCTATCTACATAGAAATCCGCTATATTCGAGCTTCTACAAAAATTCCTTCCTAAAAAAAGCATATCACTTTATGGGCCTGTCATTTTATATACATCAATATAAGACAGCAGTTCTCCACCTTTTTGGACTCAAGGCACCCCTCCATAACTTCTGTGAACTGAGTGGCACCCAA
>NW_017728993.1:20861410-20867178 GCF_001723915.1 Gavialis gangeticus | reverse complement strand
TCCAGATTCTGATTTTCTTTAGCTTCACAGAACTGACCCCCAATTCAACCCATGAAGGAAGGGAGGGTTAGCTTCATGGAGGATGATTATAAAAAAAAAAAAGGGGGTAGTTCAGTCGAATTTATCTTCTTCTACCAGCTTCTATCTACATAGAAATCCGCTATATTCGAGCTTCTACAAAAATTCCTTCCTAAAAAAAGCATATCACTTTATGGGCCTGTCATTTTATATACATCAATATAAGACAGCAGTTCTCCACCTTTTTGGACTCAAGGCACCCCTCCATAACTTCTGTGAACTGAGTGGCACCCAATTTCAAATACTAATTTATAGATGACGGTGCTTGCAGAGGGGGCTCGGAGATTGTCCAGGCAGGGACATGCCTGAACCTATACCTATCGCTTTACTTTATCTATTTATCACCTAACACCTCACTTATCTCCTTCAAAATATCTGCTGGCACCCCAGAACCCTGGTTGAGAATTGCTGATGTAAAGTTTCATGCTGTGAAATTTAAGTTACTAACATGTCCGTCTAATGCTCCCCGTCACTATAGAAGGGTCACACTTAACATTATAGCAATCAAGAGTCAAACTCAAAGGTTTTCCTGAGTCAAACAACCCATCGGACAAGTGCAGTTAAGACCCACTGGCTCCCAAACCCAACAGCACACAAGGGAGAGATGTGGCATCACATCTGGCTACCTTGGACTGTCCAGCCTGAATGGATCCTGCTCACAGCTCGATTGACCCAGGTACAAGTCCAAAGCAGATCTCCAGGGCTGTCTTAACCACTCTGCCATGGTTTTAAGACCTTGTCCAAGACAATCTAGTCTACCTCCCTGGGCCTTCATAATCCATAAACTGCAATAAGCTGAAAATTTGTCGTCTTAGCCGATACACTAGAGGTATAAGAACAAGGAAGGGCAGCATTAATGCAAAAAGGAGCATGTGCTTCCACTGAAAGGAGAAACGCTTTAACACAGCAGTTTTGCCATCCCACAAATACTTTGATCCTGCTGGCAAAGAGCAGCTACTATTCTCATTTTAAGTAATCCACACAAACCTGGCCTCGTATTAGAGATGGATGAATGGTGCACATCTGATGGGGAGTGGGGTCAACTCTCTCTCGTCTCTATCTCTCCGTAATCACATAAGTGTGGCATTTTTTTAATCTGCCCCCTTCACTACTCCCCACTAAATATAGCAGAAGTCTTAATTTCTCAGCCTTTTCTTTGCCCTGCAGAAAGGGAAATGCTTGAAGGAACACATAACTAGGGAAATGCTATAAAAAAGCTGATTCTTTCAAGTCCTTCTAAATTAGTCAGACTCGTCACCAGTAAATAAAGGTCACAGGAGATGGTTTCATCAGCATTTTGTTTAGGCAAGTGCATAACCATATATAATGTTAGAATATGTATATATAATAAAATAACAGATAGATGTATAATACTTCATAATATTACAATATGTATATATAATAAAATTATATGTAAGTGCATAATACTAGATAATATTAGAATATGTATATGTGATAAAATCATTATAAGTGTATATTATACTTATAATTCTGATTATATATGACATAAAATTATCCTTATACAATAATTCTATATAATATTAGAATATTTGTACCTGTTAATATAGTTTCTAGTAAAGGTTTTTGCACTAGTGTTACAAGCAGATGTTTCCCCCCAAATTATTTCAGCCAAATTCCTTGTTCCAGCAGATTCCAAACTGGTTCTCAAGTGCCTGGCTAATCAGCCAGACCATGTGACAATGTTACTGTGCTCTGATTGGGCGGCTTTGCAACACTCCCACCATGAACACTTGAGCACATTTAATTTAACGCCCCATTTCGATGAATACTGATACACAGGCCTCTGAAGTTCACTTCCAGGAACATTTCTTTCAGAAGAACCTGAAGGTACAAGGCATATTAATAACCATCCCACTAGATCATCTGTGCCCCAAGCACTAATGTTTTCGAGCTGTGATATTAAACTGACTTGTTGCTGGTTATGAGCATTTCACACTGGAAAGTCTCTTGAGGAGCCACAGCGCATTTTCTCCATCCCCTTGTGAATTTGGAATAGTTTGCAAATAACAGACAATCCCTGGCATTACTGTTGCAGTTTTGGTTTCTAGTCCCGAATCTCAGAATAGGAGCACTTGGAACAAGGGGAGTGTTACTCTTGAACAGACCCTAGGTCGAGCTGGTCCGATATCCAGCTTCTAGACTGCTGTGAAGAAACAAGCCAGCTGCTAGCATATGTTTGCATATAAATGTACCATTTCCTATCATAAGCATAGGGGAGTAAAGCGATTTCACTTCCCACAGCATGGGGAACTGTTGATATAAGCTGAGCTTTAAGGGTGACCACCAGGTCTGACATTTCAAAGGACAGTGAAGACATCCCCTAATGCACTTTCCCAATTGTACACTGCTTTGTACTGGGGGGCAAAAATCTCCCTAGCACAGGCAGGAGATCAATTTGCAACTAGAGGCATGAGATTCAATTACCCATTTCATTATCCTAGCTTGCGTAGCTACAAATGTGAACCCTCAATGAGCCAAGGAAATAGTCACTAGCTGTCACTTGAAGAGCAAGGGAGATAATGGAAAGGGGAAATACCAAGCGACTGAGGACTGCCCCTGCTGCATGGAGAACAGCAGACCCTGCCTGTACCAGCGGGTAGGATTTCCGCTGCTGAAAGATATCTGCATCCTAGGGTTGCATGCAAAATACTTCAACCTGGAGTCATTTGTGTGCAGATCCAACCAGAGAGCCAAAAAGAACGAGGAGGACTCCCCTCCCCAAGCAGGGAGTAACATAAGAGTTAAAAGATCAAATACTGGTGATCGATCCTTGGAAAAGACTTTCTTTCTCTTCTTTTTTTTTTAAACCTATCCAATAAATTCTAGCAAATAAATTGCTATCTGCCTGCGAATTTTCAATGGGCAGGAAATAAATGGTTTGTCATAAATTATTCACTCAGCACTAGTTAACTACAAAGCAGGCCCCTTATCCAGCTTTTAATGTTCTTCTCAAGATAATAAGCAGCATTTTTTTTTTTGCTGTTTATGCTCAGTTTTTCATTATTAGATACATTAGGCCTTTTGTAAATAAAGTGAAAAATTTCAAACAAATCCAGTGCTTTTTCTGGCCATCTCTTTAAAAGTCCTTTTGGTTCAGGAGAGTTGAAAATTCTGCATATCATGAAAGGCTAAAATGATAATGTGCTATCAGCTCGGCAATTATGAACGGGACTATAATGTCCTTTCATAAGACCCGGCACATAAATTATGGGCCAGATGTCTTTCTGGGAAGCATCACGCACCTCAATAGCTATATATAATGTATAATAATAATAATCCTGCAAGAAAATCTATATGGCAGGTATATTTATGTGGCTAAAAAAGGTTACTTAAGAGTAACTGGGGCTTTCTAAATATATTGCCTCTGCTGAGGCTAGGAGCCATGTGGGATGGGTTCTGGAACCAGCTCAGGGCGTTATGATCACTGGTGGTACAAATCATTGACAGGCACCCCAACGGTAACAACAAATGTTTTAAAATGTCATTATGAAAGGAATACATCTCCAAGCACCTACTCTGCTCATCTCTGCCTTTCCTAAATAACTTTCTGTTCGATTCAGAAGCCGCAATGGAAGAAGCCTTAGCATAGAAAATAAGAGTGACCATCTTCCCCTGGAGAATTCTTAACATCCATTACAGTCTCATCACATTATCGCCCATACAGTTGGCGATTAGCAGCAACCAGACAATTGCAGGGGAGAAATGAGAAACACAAATGAAAATAAAAGAACCGATCAGTCAATTCTGGACATCCTGCAACACCTCCATTTCTCCATAGAAGTCTCCCATCCACAAAATCACCAGGCCCTATTCTGCTTAGCAAGGCAATTCCTAATTAGATCACAGCCGATGGTACTATGGCTTCAGTGAGTGCTATTTAGTCTTGCATTGTAAGCAAAATTTAAAACAGTATAATACATTTCTCAGGGGCTCTTCCAGAGCTGCATGCAATACATGTAATTGCCCCCACAAACAAATCATCCACTAATCAACTGCTTTTCATTATCACTAACAACAGCACATTTATTTTGTAAATAAATGCATTAAGAGTAAACAATTTTAGGGAAAACAAAGGATTTCCTGAATATGCTCTCAAGAAAGGAAGAGGTAGAAAAGTGCTAATTCAAATACGAAAATGAGGCAAAATTAACATAGGATGGAGTGATTATTCCTCTCCATGTATCGCTACCTATTACACTAAAATAGCAGACAGAAATCTCTGACTTTAATGGATGATCTAAGTAGCTGAAGAGAATTGTGATTGACTGACACATTTACACAGAGGCTGATGAACAGCATAATGAATGCATTTATAAACATGGCTGAGGTCTTCTGAAGACTTAGCTGAATTTAGCTCACACATCCAAGCAGACATGTAGAACAAATTTCCTGCTATAATTCATAGGCCTAGTCCTTAGCTTCTTACCCTGACAAATATAGCATTGAGCATAATTGTTCACTAGGAAATGATTTCAAAGAGAGTTTTGCCTATGTAAGGACTTTCTGGGCCTGGCAGTACTGTTTGGCCATATGAGAGCTGTCAGTTCACATAAAACATTTTATTTCTGCATCAAGTCCAGCAATGAAGAGTGTAGAAAATTGAATCATATGAGCCTGTGTGGTGAAACAATGCAAAGTTAAGAGCACAGTGTGATGTGCAGTTTCAACAATGCATACCATACCTGTAATTTCCTAGATATACTCCATCTGGATTAAGCATCGGTGCAATCTTGAAAACCAAATGATCCCGCAATACTTTGGCTACAGGATGTTGGCTCACAAGGAAATCAATTATACCTGGAAGAAATAAGAATGGCCTTAAGATCTTGTGTGTGAAAACCACAATGTCAACACATCTGTTGAATTTTGCTCCTACAAAAATAAAATCGACATTCTTTTCTGTTGAGTTCAGTGCTCCAACAAAAAATATAATGCAAGCATTCATATAGCACTTGACATGTTTGAAGTACTTTACAAATGTTTGTTAAATAGCCTTCAATCCATCCCAGAGACATAGATCCATATAACCTCCCCCCATTCAGAAGAGGCAAGACCATCAACAGGTGAAGCAGACATAAGCCTATTAACATCAGTGAAGTTACATCCCCCTATCAGTGTGACAGGTGACCATCTCAAGGCCAGTCCAACTGTTGGCCCGCTCACCTGCCGAGGGCAGTCCACCCACCTAACTCTCCTGCCACACCTCTGTTGGAACTAAAAAGTTGTTCATAGACAGGAGGCTTCCCATTTATTGCCCCGATGCCAAGAGAGTGTAATACACAGCTCCAAACCATCCCTACACTGTGAACACAGTGTAGGGATGGTTTTGGATCACTTCCAAAAGTGATCCAAAAGTGATTTTTGGATCACTTTTGGAAGCGATCCAAAAATCACTTCCAAAAGTGGGCAGTGGAGTCCCCCAGGGCTCGGTCCTTGGGCCCACACTGTTCAATTTCTTTATCAGCGATTTGGATGACGGGGTGAAAAGCAACCTGTTTAAATTCGCTGATGATACCAAAATTTAGGGTGAGGTGAGCACGCTAGTAGGGAGGGAAAGACTGCAGCAAGACCTGGATAGGTTGCAGGAGTGGGCTAACAAAAACAGGATGCGTTTCAATACTGACAAGTGCAGGGTGCTGCACGTGGGCAGTAGTAACCAGCAGCACACT
>NW_017728993.1:20832345-20856410 GCF_001723915.1 Gavialis gangeticus | reverse complement strand
GGGGGGACCTGGTGACCATCTATAAACTCACTAGGGGGGACCAGAAGGTTTTGGAAGAGACCTTGTTTCCCCTAGCACCCCCTGGCATAACAAGGAATAATGGCTACAAGTTGTTGGAGAGGAGGTTTAGATTAGACATCCATAAGAACGACTTCACGGTCAGGGCGGCGAGGATCTGGAACCAACTTCCGAGGGAAGTGGTGCTGGCTCCTACCCTGGGGGTCTTTAAGAGGAGACTTGATTTCTACCTGGCTGGAATCATTTGAGTTTTTTCAGTCCAGTTTTTTCTCCTGCCCAGGCGGGGGGTCAGACTTGAAGATCTACAAGGTCCCTTCCGACCCCACTTCTATGATTCTATTACCCCCAGCCCCATAGCTGGGCCACACTTGGCCTCCAGTCCAAACTTGGCCTCAGGTGTCCTCAGATGTGCCTGGGTCACATGTGCCCTCTCTGGGGCCACAACTCCACCCCTCACTTGGGCTCCTGGGCCTTATGCCCCTTAGGCCTTCTGGGCTCCTGGCCCCTATGGGCTTCTTGCTCCTCATCTCACTCTGGGCTCCTGGCCCCTATGGCCTCAGGTCCCTTGCTGGACCTTGGCTGTGTCTCAGACCCCACTCAATGGACCTGGACCCTGCCTCAGGCCCCAGTCAGTGGACCTGGGCCCTGTGCTTTCCTGTCAGGGTGTGCTCCCCTAGCCTTTCCCCTCCACAGGGTGCCCACAAGGCAGTGGGGGCTGAGGCTTTCCAGTGCCTCATCCTCACCTTTCAGTGGGGAGGCACAGGTGTGGCATTTCCTGGAGACTGCCCCATCACAGGCAGCGCCACCACACCATCCAACCCCAGCAGGGTGTAGTTTCAGGTCATGTCCCATGACCAGGAACCTCCTCCATCCCCATAGTTCCTACCCTGACCTCCAGATGCTCTGGGAGCTGCAGGCTGAGTGATGTTGCTCTTCTGGCTTCCTAGGTGTAACTGCCAGCTCTGCTCCAAGGGCATTGGCTTAAATTGAGACTGCCCAGCCCTCCTCCAATCCGATGGCCCCCTTTCAATCATGTGACCATTTAATTGGGCCAAACTGCACCTGCCAGCATCTCAAAGCCTGCCTAAAACCTCTTAAAGTAGCAATCATAACTAGTGATACAGGGTGGAGGAATAAGTCATGTTCAACCATACATTGAACAATTCTTTTGTTATTATTATTGTTTCTACCAATTTTCCAGAAACAGAAGTTAGACTCACTGGCCTGTAATACCCTGCACCCCCTCTAGCGCCTTTTACTGTGAGGTTCATCCTGTGAAGCAGGAACTTTTTACTGATTTTCTCCAAAATAAATCAATCACTGAGCTAGTATAACAGGATTAAATTAAGCAGAGAAAAAATAAGGCTGATCATCAGGAAAATTTCACTAATGGTGAGCTCTATTAGACTCTGGAATAGTCTCTCCGGGGAAGAAGTGGAAGCCTTGTCATCAGAGTCATTTAAAATTGGACGAGGCAAAACACTAGGGAACATACAGCAGGAAATAGTTCAGCTTCAATGGGACAGCTCATGCTAACTAGATGATTTAGAGAGTTTCTTCTCTCTCTTACTTCTATAATCTGACCAACTTCTTTTTTTAAATATCACACACCAAATAAAACACTCAAAACAGTAGTTCAGCTGACTGTAAAGCCCTGCCTAGGTAGATGCTTACATGGATCGATGGCCCAAAACCTCACAAAGCAGACCCATTTGCTAAAATGCATTTTGCTCTTTTAGTACCAACAAATGTAAGCGATGCTTACTGCCATGAGTGAATTCTGTTTTACTGTGGCACTAAGGTAAAAATCAGGGCTTCTCTATTAAAAAATAACCAGAGTATCACAGACCCTCAATACTGATAATTTTTGATTGATTAATGGCTGTGTTTCTATGCATTTCAAAGGAGAAAGAATCTCTGTTATTAAGGAGATCTCTCACCAGAAGCTACAGTGGTATACAAGGTTAGTAAACTGCACAAATATGACAGACCTAGCTTCTTAAATACTGCTGTTCTAACTGGTTGCTGGCAATTTCTAAACCACAGTACACAGTGAGCACCTTTAGAGGACTCACAGATATTTGAAGGTATACTACTGTATTCTTAAACATTACAGTGACATGGAAAGACGTGTGTCCCAGTCTGCCCCTGGCCTCCGTTTTCCTTCTGGTAGTTGTTCTGGTAGCCCCACTATAACACATCCTGCACTGATGACAATATCACCCAGGAAGAGGGCTACAGCAGCTCTCTGTGCTTTGCTTCTCTTATTTCATGCACTTTCTCTGATGGATCTTGGCAGGAACATCCTGCTAACGAGGAGCTGCAATCTAAATTTTATATAGAAAATCTTGTTTTCTTTTACTGAACTCTTAGGTAGCAGGCGATATTCAGAGCATTGAATGCAGGTTGTGTGAGCAATGACAAGATTGCACTGGACAGGAAATACTGCCAGCACACAAAATGTTTCAGTCAGCTCAGTTTCTCCTTTGCCATAAAACGTGGCCATTGGGAAGCATGTCCTGTGTTTCAAGCTCTCCAGCACCAGGCCCCCTAAAGTGCTTTGCCTCCTCCATTAAATCTGTAAGTATAATACAATTTGAGCCCTGCTTAAGCTCCATATTTTAAGGCTACGGTTACTGAAACCTGAGTGCATTTCTGCAGAGGCTTCTCCCTCACTCTCTTCTGAGCTAAGTGATACAAATAATGAAGCAAGGGTTAAAAACCCCAGAGATGATGACCAAAAGCGAAGGAGATATAGTCCTGAGGATCATCATAAAAAACACAAATGCTGAATGCATATGTATGCAAGCACACCCCATCAAAAAGTTACTTTAAGTGACAAAATAATCAATAGAATTAGTGCAGAGGCATTCTTTCCAGAAAAAAACTTGACAGCCTGTAGATCAATAACATTTAAAGTAAAAAGATAGATATTGGATTATTAAAAAAAAAAAAAAATACCATCTCTCAAAAGTTGGTCCTTGTGTTAATAAATCAATACAAACTAAATTTTCCATCTTCTATAATCAGCAAGAGACGTATCAGTGTATCTCATTATGCCGAGGCTAAGAATTTGGCAGCCACCAAAGCCCATTTAATATCATTTACTTCAAGGCAGACACAGCAATACAACAGATGCCCTAATTTATTTGTTGGGCCTTGTATTAAAATAACAGTTTGCTGGTAAACAGGAAGGGTAATGATGCCAGTCACCCTTGTTAGTGGCTAATAATGGCTTAATTTGTCCACTAATTGACCTGTGCTACTGTTGAGGCGTTGGATCGTGTTGCAGGGCATGAAGTAAACAAGGCCACTGTAATGTTACCTTAGAGAATGACTTCTGGAAATAGAACTATTTATTGCTATAAATTTTCTCTTCACAGATGAGCAGATTAATTGGTCTGCCAATTAGTCTGCTATTAAAGGGAGAAGTGCTGCCCATAGATTGGTCAGATTTTGGAACTCTACCTCCAGTTTGGGTCAAATGAAGTGATCCAGTTTCAGTCCGTCAAATCAAACACAAGAAAAGAAACTTTTTAAAAAAAGATGATGTCTCTGTAACTAAAGACTGAGGAAATGCCTCAGTGAACGTGATGATAGCTTTGCAAAGCACTCACAATAAAATGGAGAACAAGATGGATGATCGCACTCAAACAAATTGTGTGTAAATGTTGGTAGCAGTCTGTGGAAACAAAATAGCTTGATCATATTTGTGATCTTTTTATTCTAGACAAGGTCTTCTCTGGAAAGTAATTAATGCAATTTCTGACACCTCTTTGATCAAAACTCTTTAACGTCTCCCTCTGCTCTGAAAAACTAAAATGGTTTTTGTTCCCTCTTCCATCTTTGCCACATCCTTCCTCTATCTGCACTGCCTACATGCTACTACTGTATTTACCTGAATCCAAGATGACTCTGAATTTAACATGACCCCAATAAGTAGTCCTATATGTGGATGATTTATAAATGAGTTATCATTTTTCCACATATAGTATCTAATTATTGTGGAGTCATCTTAAACTTGTGCTTCCCCCCCACCCCCACCCAACTGCTACAGTGGGAAAAACAGTGGCATAGGGGCAGGCAGTGGGGGAGGCAGTGGGGGGACCTGCAGTGTATGAAAACATCCTGACCCCTACCATTTACCCCCTGCTGCCTCCCCCAAGCACCTACCCCAGGGCCTGGGCTGGATATGTCACCACAGCCATTGCTACCAAGCCAGGCCGGGACCAAAGCAAGCTCATGCTTCATGCCCCAGGCTGGAACAGGGGTACAGCTGGAGCAAGGGTAAGTGTGGGGACAAGTAAGTGGAGGGCTGGCGGCAGAGGTTTGGGGGGAGATGGTGCAGAGGCAACACAGGGGGGGAAGGCAGAAAGCACCTGCTCCTCCATGCTGCTTCATACCTGAAGGGCTCAAGGTTAAGGGCATTCCCCCCTCCATGTTAAATGGGAAAGAAAACATCTTGGATTTGAGTAAATATGGTTGATGTTTAATTGAGTAACTATATGATACGTCTGTGCTCTTCCTATTATTGAAAATATAAATCAATGTAGAATCCAATGCAATATGGCATTTAGCAAGGGAAACATAACCTGGACTGGGTCCAGGATATGCTAGGAAAGAAGTAGCTAGTCACACTCTTAGAGCTGGCTCCTAGCACCTGAATACTTGACTCCTGTATCAAGATCCACCACACCATGGAGCTAAAAGTAAATGAGACAAATAAAACCAAAATGATGCAACTGTCATGGGAAAAAAGGTGGTGGGGGGGGGGGTAAATATGTCATTCCTTCATGAGAAATATGTATAAGAACATAAAGGACATAAAAGTAAGTAATAAAATGCTATGCTAATGCCAAAATCATATTTCCAGTGGCAAATCAGACTTCAGCACAAACAAACAGGCAGGAAGGTTCCAATAGCTGCTCGATTCTTAAATAGTGCTAATATTCAGTTAAAAATGTTGATAACTGAGCAGCACTGTGTCATGGACATTGATATAATCTCGTATCATGATATCATGGGAATATCCCCTCAAGCAGGGTCATCTCCCTGAGCAGACCATAAGCATGTGGTCAGAGTGGATGTGGACTCCAGTTCTTTTCAGTAGTTTTTTTTTTCTCCCATCAAAACTTACAAGCACCTTGCCAAATTCAAACAGAGGTAAAAGCCACTTAAAATTTTTGGGAGGAAAACCGGGTACTTCGCTATGAGCTCAACACTATGGAGTTGACAGGCAATGCTTGACGTACATGCCTATACTTCTTCCCAGATATCATTTCTCTCTGAATTCCCAGCAAAAGGTAAGCTTATGTTAAACACATTCATAATGACAAAGTAGTTTTTAAGAGAAATATTACAAAAATATGTAATAGATATATTCTTTTCAAAACCACACAGAGTTGCAAGAGCAAAAGAACTCATCATTTAGAAGATAAAACACAGAAAAACCCTGATTCTTGTTTTTCTTGCTTTGTGTCAGGGAAAAAAAAGAATACAAATACTATAAGCCAACTCTGCCAATGATGCAAGTCTAACCAGTGCTGTTACTCAGAGGATGAATAGACCAAATGGTGGCCACATTGAACCAGGGCATCTTAGTCGGTTATAAAAAGAGCAGTTAGATTTAGCAGTTTTAAATTCCCAGTTGGTAATGCTGATGCTCTGTGCGCAAGTGAATATTAGTTATATCAACTCAAACTGAAGCCAAGCCAGAGACATGACAGGTGAACACCTGGGTGGTGGAAGGGTAGTGCAATACCCATCCATACAGCTATGAGATTATCTGGAAGATGGACTTGTGGATAGGTCTGTTTTTCCCCTCTCATTGGCAGAGGCAATCCCTCAATATGAGGATGACAGTATATAACTTGGTTACAGACATGTGATTTCCTCCCTCCACATGGGGCAAGGGAGATGGTAGTAGTTCTTACCTGTTTAAATTAGAGGATCTCGGAGGCAGGGTCTGCCCCAAACACCGTGTATATTTATACTGCAAGGCAAGGCATGATTGCAGCACAGGTAGGCAGACTTTTGCCAGCTCAGAGAACAATGTCAAGTCAAGATGGGGTGGCATGGGCTTTGGTCCAGGCTAGCAACCCAAATATATACCCAGGGCCCTCAGGCTTTTCAAATTCTCTCTTGTGTCTGTGTCACCTGCAAGCTTGTATAGAGCCTGACATGATAGGACCCCAGTGTGGGATAGGGGGACTCTAAGACACACTAGAAGGCTAACAACAACAAAACCCCAACCCTTTAAGTCATCCCACTGCCAAACAGGGTGGTACACAGCTTTCCCGGGAACTGGTGGACATTTCTGACGCACAGCAAGTGTTGGCTGGAAGTCAGACCTCAAGAATCTTGAGGAAATGAACATTAACAAGGCAAAGCTATTCACTGAAAAATGTCCAGCTTGAGAAACCGTGTGGGTTTGAGTTGCATGCAAAGATTTTGAAATGCAAGGACGGATTTTGGTGCATCCACTCACTTTCCTGGAAGCACTTTAGAGTTGCGAAAGGCAACGACTAGAACATAAAGGAACTGAAGTTACTTGGGGCAGAGACTGAAGGCTTGCCTACAAAAAGAATCTTACCCTATAGTAAGCTAGAGGTTGAACTTGCCGTGCATTAGCTAGTTCACGCCAACTCAGTATGTATTTAACCAGGCCTTTGTGCAAGGGAGCTTACTCTCCTTCAAAAGTAGATGAAGTCCCCGTGCACTTGCTGTGCCCAGAGAGTGCCGACATAGAGAGCTAGTGCAGAGTAGCTAGTGAGCTGTCAATTCACGCCATTGGTCCCTGCCCACAAACTTCTCTATTTAAATTAGCCCCAACTGATGCCAACACAGTCCCCAAGTTGGCCAAATACACAAGGAAAAACACCATTTGGGCCTTGGAGAATATAAAGAAAATCACCAATGTATTTGTTTTTTTAATCCTTCAAGAAATTAACAGCTCTTGGCAGGAGAAAAACAGATAGAGAAAATAATTATATATGACAGGATGGAGAAAAGCTAACCTAGGCCAAATCAGGCAGCCAAGATTGTCAGATATGTTATGCCAACCTGTTCCATTTATGATTAACCCTCATCTTACCCACAGAGGGGAGAAAAAAAACAGTCAATTTTTCATTCTACGTGGCTAATTTCAATATCTTCCATGCTCACAGTGGAGCTGATAGGTGAAAAAAGGGCTCAGACTACAGATTGCATCTTCCTAATACCTAGCATTTAACTAAGGCTGCATCTGCTTCTTTCCCAGACCTGAAGAAAGGGATTTTCTGCTCAAAAGCTTGTCTAACTTTTTGCCTAACTATATAGCTGGTCCAGGAAAAGACATTACCGAAGAAATCTTGCTTCTCACGTATTTGCTAGACCAACATAGCTACAGCAGCACACCAACCTTCCTAGTAACTTTATGGAGTCAGCTGTAATAAACAGATTGATTGCGGGGGATGGTGAGCTAGATTACAGCATATCTGCCTTTTTTATTTACCATATCTATGCCTCCTGCATCTCCATTGTAACACCAGGCCTCCTCAAAGCGCAGGATTAAAAGCAAAGGAAATCTCAAATAATGGGATAAAATGAATGCACAGGAAATAAATGGCTGAATTAGATTACGGCAGATGAAGCACGGAGGGCTCAAATACAAAATGCGGGGAGTTTATTTAATTTGTTGCTCCTTTAAAATGAGACTATGCCCACTGACTTGAATTAGTAATTTCCCTGCTTTAAAATATCTTAGGCCATGACAGCTCACCCTGTTTTCCAATGTAGTGAAATAAATGGAAAATAGCCAATCTCCCCAGGAGCAGGCGAGCCCAACGGATCAGCTGTAACATCAGTTCCACAGTAAACTGTGCATCTGCCATGCCGGCTGCATGCAAAGGAACTGCTAATGACTAGCAGCAAATGAAGGGGGCTCGTTAATGGCAGAGTAAGGCACAGAGAAGGATAACTGTCATGGGGTTAAATTACACGTGGCATGTATCATTTCGGGGAAGCTGCTTTCTCTGACAGTTGGCCCAGTTTGAAAGATGTGCATTGTTTGTAAGTTTGAACCCCACCCAGGGTCACAATCCATATGGATTTCATTACCGCAGCGCTGTGTTGTGGCTTCAGAAATAGAAGTGCTATAAATCACGTGCCCAGTTCTGAGAATGGTGCACTTGGTGTAGCCAAATCTCATGGAGGGTTGTGGGGCATCAGTTCCCTGACCCAGGTCACACTAAAAAGTCCGAACCAGCAGAAACATCCTGTGCCACTGACTTTTAGATAAAGATCTTCATTAATTATGATGGAGTCTCTAGCTTAAAAGCAGATGGCATGACTAGCCCAACCTCCCCCCCATCTCCCTTTCCCCACTTTGTGTTGAAGAGAACAGCTTTTTGAAGCCTACACCTTAATATATCTTCTCTGGATGTAGAAGAAGGTCCCAAACCACACTATCTTAAACCAGGTCAGAGAGCTCTTGACAAATCAGCTTTCAGATTTGATGATCTAGATCAGTTCAGCTAGGGACAGACATTCAAAAAGCCTGAGCCTGAATTGATCCAATCATTGCAGGTTAGTCTGCCTAGGCTGAACCAGTTTGCAACCACGCAGACATTCCCTCTGGACTGAAGAAATGCAGGCACATGCCTGAAGTGACTCAGGCCAGAAGCTGGGTGGCACTGGAGTAGCTCTCCCTTCCCTTCTACAGTGCTGAGCTGGGGGGCGGGGGGCAGGCCCTGGCAGGATGCTCTGATTAAGGAGGGGTGTAAATCCCCACCCTGGCCTGCACTGTCTCAGGCTTTTTCCCGCTCACTGCTCAAGGGGTGAGAGTGTTGCCAGACCCCAGCCCTGGGCTAGCACTCTGAGGGAAAGGGCAGATGTGCAGCGCCTGCATTGGTGGATGATACTTAGCTTTTTAATCTTCCTCTCCCTGCTTCTTCATACTGTCTGCAAACCTGACAAGCGAGGCAGCCAGCAGGGAGCTGATAACAGTGCTTATCAGCCCATCAACAAAACAAAAGCCTCTCTCATTAATTCCAGCTCTTCCTAAATAGCTTTTTCCAAGGAAGGTAGGAAGGGAGGGATTTACCAGCTGACTTGCTGATTAGCTCCAACAAGGCCTAAGGGGACACTGTTTAGTCTGCCTGTCCCAGTGAAATTGGAGACACACACACAGAGACACCTCTCAGCATTAGCTAGCATACAACATGCAGCAGGGGAGGGAGGGGGAAGCCAGGCATATGCTGCTGTGCCTGCAGTCTCCACTGGAGCTCCAACCAGGGAGCAGAGGGGTAGGGCCAGCCTGTTTTCTGGGGCAGACAGCACAGCCCAGGACTGCAAAGCATCTGGGATACTGGGGGACTCTGGTTTAAGTTAAACCAGGAAGTGGTCTAGGACAGACATTGCATCAACTGGTTTGACCCAAATCAGTTAAGTCTGATACTACATTCAACCAAGTTTATCTTAAACCAGTTTCAGCAATTATGAAACTGGTTTATGTGCACTAAACTGACATTCTGTTATAGGTTTAAACCAGTTTCTGATTACTTAAACCAGTTTATGTGTGATGTCTGTCCCTAGCCTTGAGGACCAGCTGTGCCCCAAGCCTCTACTCATTAAAGAGAAATGTGCACAGAAAGTCAAATCAACTCCCAAAGCAATTAACTGAATAGATACACACATAAAACCAAAAAAAGAAAGAAAGAAAAAGGCACCGTGCAGATAAAGTCAGGGTTTCCCTGGGTTTCTGTGATCTATCCCTCCTACTCATAAAAAAGGTCACATTTGCTTTGGGGGACCTGGAATTCCTGTCACCAGGACCGAGCACAAAATACCCCATTTATTTCTGGGAAAACACAAGACTTGAAAAAAGTTTACTGCAACGACAACACAGTTAACCTCTTATTCCCAGTGGTTTGAAAAAGTGAGTGGGAGCTGGGATGCCTAAGCTCTGTGACCTTGATTTAAAAAAAAGTTAAAAAGTTATGTTTGTGGGCTCAGCCTGGGTCAGACAGTGTTGGGTTTTCAAGAACCCAAGCCTCCATTTTATGCACCAAAACATGCAGCCAGATTTTCACAAGGACTCTGCAGGGGGAGACTGAGCCAAGTCAAAAAACCTACCTCTAAAATAACAAAACAGAAGCTTGCTGGATGCTGAGCAGCTTGGAGAGTCTGGCGCTTACTGCAGTACCCATAACTATGAAAATCCAGCCCTTAAGGAGCCCATTTCAGTCCAGAGAGTGAGCACAAATTGAAAATTAAGTACCATTGAAGGTGTGTCAAGTCAGGATGTGCAAAATGGAGATGCATAAAATTACTAGTCATTTCTGAAGAACTTGGCCTGGACAATGCCAGCAACATGGACTTCCGACTCCAGAAAGGAGGCAACCATATGCTCAGCATATGGCCAGAAGTACTCAGAAACACCCAGGATGGG
Organism: Gavialis gangeticus; assembly: GCF_001723915.1. Lineage (NCBI taxonomy): Eukaryota > Metazoa > Chordata > Crocodylia > Gavialidae > Gavialis > Gavialis gangeticus. Next base: position 20,845,963 of record NW_017728993.1, on the reverse strand, counting down.
GCACAAAGAGGGTAACAGATCCCCTGGACTATTCCCCCCCCCCACCCCTAATGCATTGAACTACATAAAAGAAAGTTGGGTAGTGGAAGGACAACCGTTTCCAACTTTGGAAGAACTCCAGATACTTTACTGCAGACTGCACCTGGGACTGCCTCAAAAATAAAATCAGCAAACAGAGCATAAGAGGCAGTGAAACAGGACCAGGAGAATTGCTGCCTTAGAACAGACCATGGCCCTCTCCTTGTGTTTTTATGTAATGCGGTTTGAATAAAATAGTATCTTGGCATCCCCCAGGATTTGCTCTGATGTTCTGGTAATCATTTAACTGCTGGGGATCCCAAGGAGCCTGGTGGTTTGAACCTTTATCACTCATTTATTACAACCGGCAAGTTATTGCCGCAGGCCCCGTTTTGATGCAATTTATATAGGGTTGTAGGGCGGGGGAAATATTTCAGGCTGTATGAGAAGTCTTAGGTCTGGGAAATGGAAAAAAATTTTCAATAGCAGAAAAAACTCAGGGAGTTGAAGCGGCGCTCTCACAAGAGCACTTGAAAGTTTGATCGGGTGAACTGCACAATGCCACAACACAGCACTGGTCCTTCATGTCTAGTCCTCTGTGCCCAGCCAATTCCCATCATAAAAGTTAATTAGATCCATTGCATGCCAGGCTCCCCTGTCCTGTAGACCCATGGGATCCAATTCTCCTTTCGCCCAACAGCGATATGACTCTGCTGACTCCAGCAGAGCGGGACAGCAGTTACACCCGCGTGAGCCAGTGGTGGTTACACCTGGGGTGAATTTATTGGGTGAACTGCACAATATTGTGCTCGGCGGGGACAATCCCTTTCTGACCTCTGTGGCGGTCAGCTCGTGCCCTCACGCTGCGATCCGATTGCCCCGATTACGAAGGTAAGCTTACTTAGCTATAAAATCGTTTTAAAAACAGCCATAAAAATTAGCCAGCAGAATTTGTGCAACAGCAGCAGTCTATGAAATTAATCTGGAAGAACATGTCAGACTTGTCAGAGAGGGGACATATCTTCAGGACTGTGCAGCTGCTGCAGGATTGCCTGAAGGGCTCATAAATTCACTGCACAGCGCAGACTGAGTGGGTGGCTTTGTTGGTTGGCTTTGTTTTCTTTAATTTTCCTAATGCGCTGTAAGGAGCTTGGAGATTTCCTTGCATGGTAATGAGTCTATTGCCGCCCCCTGGATGAGGTATCGCGTCTTCCCCTGGGATGAAACAAAAGAGCTCCTGGGGAAACACTGCTGGGATCAGATGATATAGTTTTACTAATGAATTACTCTGGATTTATCAGAATAATTTTAAAGACATTGTTTGGGAGGATGACATGCTTGTTCATTATTATTCTAAGGCTGTCCCTCCTGTGACTTTATGCACTTCAGACAGCAGTACAATTTTTTTTTTTTTGGATTATGGTGCTCAGTTTTTGAAGAATTAACAAATACTACAGGCAGCTAAAATCTAAGCTGCAGAAAGAGGCAGCAGGTCCTGCTCCACCTACTGCCTAATAGAGGAGGGTCACAATTTAGAGAAGTGGGTGGATGGAAAAACAACCTGAGGACGAACGGTCCCAGCCTGTGAACAATGATCTGCCTGCTGGTGGGCAGAATTAAGATAGGCATTGCAATATAACCCAACACCCTCGCCAGCCATCACCGTAAAAACGAACAGAAAAGTGGTCTGGTTCTCAACACGCTGCGTGACATTCAAGAGACCCGTGTCCAGTTCTCAGCTCTGCCACAGATTTCCTGTGCAAGATCGGTTAAAAAGAGTCATTTAATTTTCCATGTTGGCTTTCCATCTACACAATCGAGCCAAGAATACTGCCCCACTTCTCCCACCACTCTTTGTGTGCCTTATTTAAGTAAATGGTAAGGTCTCTGCAGCAGAGACTGTTGCTCACTGTGCATCCGTATAGTGCCTAGTGCACAAAAGTCTCAACCTCCACTTGCTGTACTGCAGTACAAATCATCAGCCTAGTGTTTGCACGTCACGACCAAAGACAGGCAAGCCTGAGGGCACAGCAGCCAAGAATCTGATGATACCAACACACACACAGATGCACACATGCATGCAGACGCACACACACACACAGATGCACACATGCACAGACTCCTACCTGTCCAAAACCCTAACTAACCCAAATCAGGCCAAGGAAAAAACTAATTAAAGTTTAGTTAACCCCCTATGGTTCCCCAGCTCCCTGATGCTGGCCAACACTTTTCAGTTTCTTGCACCTTGATGACCTAGGACTCAATTGAGTCCAGAAGAAGTGAGGAAAAGACTTGAGAGAAGTTTTGCCAGACACATTCTGAGCAAAAAAAACTAGTGCACGTCTCAAAAAATAACCTATTCCTGTGAAATGGAGGTTGAAAACTGACTTATAAGAACAGGCTCAGTCAAGGCTCCAGGTTGCACCTTCTGAGTCCCCCTGCAATGTCTAATGCGCATTTGCAGTGGTAGAAAACCCCGAGATAGGCAGATGGCCCAAGCAAAGAGAAGAGACATGTTCTGAACCAAGGAAGTGAAGAGGGAGAAGGGGGTTTCTTGAAATCTACAGAAGCAGAGGAAGAAAATGTTTAAATCCAAGCCACAAGAGACAGTTTGCATTAAAGATTTTTTAAAAGTGCCACATAAATGATGCCTGGAGATAAATGACACACATGCATTTAAAATGCTTTTTAAAATGGATTCTAAAATTTGCAAATGCATTGCCTAATCATGTGAGAAAGCAGAAAGCATCAGTTTAAAAAAAGCCAACTGACAAAAAGTGTTTTACAGAGGTCATGGGCATGTTTATATGCTCTGCCATTTTGAAAGACTCCATTCTTTCAACTTCCTGTTCCCTACATTTAAAATAGAAAATTCCTCCAGAGGCAGCAAAGTCTTCCAAGACAGTGGGATTTTCTACATTTGGCCCCTCTAGATGTGCTACAGAAACCTCCCACGCACCGCTTTGAAAAGGCGCCTCCACTTTGATTGGGGGCCCAACCCTACCACTCTCCCCCCTTGAGGATATACACATTATGGGGGGGTAGGATATTCAGTGTATTTTGGAAGGGGAAAAGAGAGAGCTTTAGTAGCAGGATGCTGAATTCTATTTTTACTTGTGATCCAGCCTAAAGAGTGCAGTCCTGAATATTATTACCTGTTGACATGGATAAGAGATGGAGTCGAGAGCTTTCTCTGCCGTTTATGCACGAAAGCGCTGTATGCATGCATTCCTGCAGATCCTAACAATGGCAGTTGACAGCCTGTTCCTAGAGGAAACCTGTACAGTTACTTGCCCTCATTTCCCCCGAGGGGACAAGTGAAGTAGTCCCTTTCCGTTACCGCTGATATGTGAAAACTTACGTCGAGCCAGCTGTAATGGCACCTTTTGACTGCTTTATTGATTTCCACTTTACTAGGTTTGCAGTTCCTGCTGTTTCGCGTTTATAGGCTTTTCCCCATCCTTCGGTCCAAATGAACCAACAAGGCTGGAGACAGCCCGACAGCCCTGCTTCAGCAATGTCACCTCTGGGGATTCCCGGGGCAACACGTGCCCCATGCCTTCACCACAGAGAGTATTGCATGGAAAACCCACGGCCTCTGGACGGAAAAGAATTTGATCCCACCGAGGAAAAACCCTTCTGGTGTTTGGCTGCATAAACCTCTTTTTACTTTCTTGTCCTAATTACATAGGTGTCACTGGGACAGCTGCCACTTCCCACCCCAGAGATAGCTGCCTTGTTGGTAGAGGCTAAATTGAGCTCTTTCAGCATACCGCTTGCAATCCTGCAAAGCATTCTGGAGTTGGCCAAAGGTACTGTGTAAAGCAGATTTAAAGAAGAGAACAAATTCAACAGCAATAGGGAGACCGGCAGATTTACATACATTGCCCCCTGTGTATAAATGTGTTGGTGGTGGAAGGATTTGGAGGGAAGGCTGTGTGGACGTGCCATCTCTCTCAAAGGATGAAGCGTCAAAACTAAAAGTGAATCACAAAGGTCCGTTTGCACAGCCGAGCGTGTGACTTGAATGCCTGGCAGACGATGAAAGCAAAAGTGCAAGCAATACCTGCATCACATCTGGGTAGCTCAGGAGTGGACCAGAGCAAAGAAAGAAGTGATTTATTAAACAAAAAGCTAATTCTCCCAGGACATCCTGTGATCAAGAGAAACTGGTTTGCATCAGAACTTTTCCCCTTCAACTGGAGACAGAAGTTGTGCATCCGGAGGTTGCTTTCACTGCTGCTGGGGAGGAATTGCTGGGTTGTACTTCCCACTAGGCTTCAGCAGGGGAAAAGAGATTTTATTCCCCCTGACCGAGGTCTGTATAAGAGACAGGCACTGCAGTTGATTATCTCTGCCCCTCTTCAGCAGGAAGGGGCTTGTTCTTTTATTTACAGCATATTTTATCTATGCAGGAATAGAAGCAAATTACAACTCCCTTCTCCCTCTTCCCCCCCAACGTCTCCCATTAGGACGTGCTCCTGGCTGCCTGGCAGCAGAATATACTGCAAGTAAACAAGTAAAGATCGTGCTGTGAAAGCAGAGATGCATTTTCTAAGGATGATGGTAATTAGAGGGAAATAAGTAGGTAAATGCTCATCACACTAGTGAGGCAACCACAAGTTACATCTCCGTTCATGAAGAGGTTATGTTCTCCAGTGGGGCAGAAAGACAGACACTGCTCCCTTCCATGCTACATTTCTGTCTCAGCAGAGTAAAGAAAGCAGCAGTCGATTCTGTTAAGTGATATTTGTATTCAGGAATTAGTGTCCACAAGTTATATAACTCCATGTGTAGGCGCACTTCTTCCTAAATCCACTTTGAAGGAGGATTAAGTGAAACAGGGATAAGATGCACTTGTTCTGGAATGAAAATGTCCACACATGAAGTTATTCAGAAAATAACTGCTGCACTGTAAATTCATACCATATCTTACTTCAAATTAATTTTCACATGTAGAGAAGCCCTTGGAGTCCGGCTATTCAAAAGCACTTTGCAATAATGAGTTTAAATTGTGACCAATTCACAAAGATAGAGTCAAACTATGGAGGCACCTGTGAAAAACATGCCACACTCTTATGTATCCCTGGACAAACCCATTTACTAAAATAGGGCATATTAACAAGAAAACAAATTAATTCCTATTTAAGAGTTAAGCGAATATACCTTTTACCTGGGATAGGTGGATGGGACTTTAACGTCTTAGCCACAAGAAAGCACCCTTAACTTTGAAACAGGCAACTTTTCTGCTCAAGTCCTTGTAAAAGTGACAGGGTTCAAAAGAATAGCCAAAGAGAGGGAAGACATTGCATGGGCCAAGAGAAAAATCACATCCCCCTGAGACCCTTGGTTTCAGATGCCAGAATGAAATGTGCCATCATTTCATATCTGAGGAGGAAAATGATAATTGGAAATGGGGCTTTTCACTTCATAGCTCCTGATTCAAATCCAGTGCAGGTTCAGTATTGATTTGGTGGCCTACATGACTTTGTTGGTGGCTTCAGTTTAACTCCAAAAGAAAGTCTGTCCCATCCTAAAAATACTATCACAAACAGTACCTCTGGAGAGATGGGGTTTTGGATAAGACATCAGGACTTCTCATCTCCTTTCTTGACTCCCTGTAGCAAGTGGGCATCCCGGGGCTGGTTGGATTCTTGGCCCACCCACTTGTTTCTTGGCTAACTGCCCACCTACCTCTCCTGCCACGCCTTTAATGAAACAATTGAAAGTTGATAACAAGGCAAGAGGCTGCCCATTTACTTGCCCTGATGCCAAAGGCCTATACACAGCTCTGAACCTCCCCTTATACCATGTCCCATGCTTCACAGATAGCATCCATGGCCTAACACTCGGCCTATAACCCCGCGCCCTCACACTGGGACCCACGCTCCGGTGCCTTACATTGGGATTCTCACTCCCATGCCCTCACACTGGACTCACAATCCCTGTGCCCTCACACTGGGCTCTCAATCTCACTCACTTGAGGCGCCCAGCCCTTCTCTTTTCTTGGGCTCCCTGCCTGGTTTGGGACCCTCTTGGTCCCCTCACACCCTCACATTAGGGCCTCACCCCCTGCCCAACACTGGGCCTCAATCTCCTTCCCGACATTAGGCCTCAACCCACCCCCCTGGAGCCTCACACCCAACTCCTTCATATACTTCAGGACTCACTGTGAGCCTGGGCATTGCCTCAGGTGCCCTCCCATGGCCTGGGCCCTACCTCAGGCCTCACTGTGAGCCTGGGCCCTTGTTTTGTTCTCGGGGTGTGCTCCCCTAGCCTTTTCCTTCTGCAGGGTAACCCATAAGGCAGCAGGGACTGAGCCTTTCTGGTGCCCCATACTTGCCCTTCACTGGGAAGCCACAGGTGTGATATTTCCTGGAGACTGCCCCACCACACCATCCAGTCCCGACAGGTCATGCCCCAAGGCCAGGAACCTCCTGCCAGCCCCATAGTTTCCACCCTGAGCCTCCAAGATGTTACATGAGCAGCATCTCCAGCCAGGTGATGTTCTCCCTTTGGCTGCTAGCAGCAACTGCTGGATCCACAGCTCAGGGCCTGCTTTTATCACCAACAGCTGGACCCTATTTCCAATCAGGCAGTTCTGCCTGATTGGGAGTGCAGCCACCTGCAGGCTGCTCTGCTTCTCCCACACCTCTGCGAGTAACATTCCCCCACAGATTCCCTGTCTTGACTTCAGACAAACTTTTCACCCTCTCTTTGCTTCGGTTACCAATGTTCACCTGAGGAAGTCAGTGATTCCCTACCTTGCAGAGGGGTTTAGAAGCTAAAGAAACCTAATTCTGCAGGAGTAATTAGCGCCTCCAAAAGCCTGTAAACTTATGTTGCCCGTCTCAGCAAAAGTTATAGAGACTTAAGTCCCATCTCAGAGTTAGTGGCAGTCCTGTCAGGTTTCAGAAAGGCACTGCAGTGGACAATTAGATGGTGAACATGGAAAAGGTTTCATAGATGTTCCTTGTGCTGTGTCTGGTCCATGTTTCATCCCACCAGGAGACGTCCATCCTCCATATATAATGTAACTAGATTAAATTTTATAATTAAAATCCTTTTTGTCAATTCATACCAAAATAACATTTTTTCACCATTTTCTTCCCCTCGAGACCTGAAAAATGCCTATTTATGAGGGTTTCCTACCTATACTCCCCACACTTTTTTTTTCCTTTTTCCTTTGCAGAATGAGAGAGAATAAAAGAGAAGAAATGGACACAAAAGATAATACAAAATGAAACTTACCCCCACCCCCATAAAGTGATCTTCAAAAAGAGGGTTAGGGGGCGATCATCAGAAAGCATCTTGACACCAACCTTGCTGGGGTCATCTGATCCCAGCAGTCTTTCCTGCCCAAGTGCAGTGGGGGCTGGACCCAATTATCCATAAGGTCCCTTCCAGTCCCTAGCAACTATGAAACTATGAAAGCTTGTGGAATGAAAAAGATTTTGAATTTCAGGGGGAAAAGTCATGGAAAGAATTATGAATATTTTCCAGCCATTGCTAATGGCCTTCCACACTGATCAGGTGCAGAGATTAGACCTGGATTCATCAGTCTCAACACAGAGTACAAACCCTTGGTCAGGTTGAGGAAGCATCTGCTAAAGAGTGTACACCAACTGTAGATGCTTCCTCAGCCTGACAAAAGGTATTTAAACCCAAAAGCTTGCAAAAAAGATTTTTTTCCAACTATTTGAGTTGGTCTAATAAAAAGATAACAGATTTACCCAATGAAACTTTAGTCCTTGGAGAGACATTTGCTTTGGAGATGCTCCTCATCATTTCAGAATGCTTTCAGAAACCTCTCTGTGAGACTGGGGCCAGGGATACGTGGGTACTTGCATGGTCAAGCATGTATAAAGCATGTAACAGGAAGACATTCACCCAAGTGCTCTTATACTAAAGAAAAGTTACTAGTGGCCAAGTCCCACTCGCACATGAAGGCTGGCTCCTCACAGCCATAGCTTCAGTGCTGCAGCAAAAGCAGGAAGGCGAGTGGAGGGTAATTCAAAGAGAATGGTGCTGAAAACAAAATGAAAACAAAAATCAATTCAGCTGAACTGAAACAGGGCAGGCAAAGAAAGAACAAAGGGTCAAGAGACAAAGCAGGAAACTATAGCCTAGCAAGATTAATATCACTTGTGAGGAAAAACTGGAAAACTATTGAAAGTGAATGGAAGCAGCTTTTCTTTTCTTTCTTCTTCTTTTTTTTTTTTTTTAAAGATAAGTTTAAAATCTGTCTGAGATTCTAAATACTTAACCCAATACATGCCAGGCCTCTGCAAAACCTGGAGCTTGGATCAGAGCAAATCTGGCAAACTAAAGAAGACTAGGGCACTTAGAGTGCACATGGAGAAAAGGCCTCAATGGAAAACTTAAAGATGCTTTGGACACGGTGTCAGTGACTTATTAGGGTGCATGTCTTACCAACATCCTAGGCAGCTATGCATATTAGACCCACAACTAACCCTAACCCCCACCATCTCCTCCATCCCAATTCCTTGTAGCTATAAAGATGCCCTGCAGACGTGGTTCCTCATATGAGCATCCTGGCCAAACTCTGACTGGGAAAAATTAACAACCGCCGTGACTCCCAGGAGTTCAGCTAGATATGGCATTTGCTCTACATCCTACCCTGAAATACTAGGTAGATAAACTGCAGGTCCTTTTTTACCTGCCAAGATTTGTGGGTAGGCCCACAGGCCCTTGTCTAATGGTATTCGTGATTAAGCCATTCTCTATCCTATAGACCAAAGGTTATGGACCAAAGGTCTTTTCTACCTGCCTGAATATTGCAAAAGTACTTAGTTAAGCAGAAATAGAGAAATAAATGAGGATTTCAATATATCTGGATTAGGGCTGGAGTGTCTTCATAGTTGTGATAGTCCAACAAATATTCACAAAACAATGTTTTTTTTCAGTGATTTTTTTCCCCCTGGGTCAGCTATATAGTTGGGGGAGATGTTAAACAAGCTTTGGGGCATTAAGTGCCCTTATTTAGGACAACACCTGATGAAGGGCATTGTGGGCCCAAAAGCTTGTTTCTCTCTCCAAACTATACAGCTGGAGACATTTAAATTTTAGGACAAAACACCACAAGATGAGGAAACCAGTTCCATAGCATGTCAGATCCATGGGGTCCTATAGATCTTGTAAAGCAATCTTGTGCCTTGTACCGGCTAATGCCAAACCTGGAAGCTGAGCTTCTTCTAAAGTTCTAGCTACATTAATGAAATCTCTGAATAGCCCACATTTCTGTTACTCTAACAACACATAAAATACGGGAAGACACTTTACAGTCTCAGAACAACCCTCTGTCCCATGGGATACTTCACACTGCAATCCCATCCAAGAGATTTACAGGGGACAGACAAAGATGTTTTGCATCCCACTTTAGAAGAGGAGAGTATGTCTCCCTTTATATTATGCAAGTTTTTTTAAAGAAGCCGGTTTGCTGAGCAAGGGATGAATGCTGTTTAACAACTCTAAGAGAGCCCTGCAGCTCATTTTATCGCTACGCTATTGAATCCTGAACCTCTGCCGCTTCACACCCTCATTTGCTCTCCTTAAATGCGGTGAAAGGGAACATAAATTGCAATCTCCGATCACCACATTTTTTTTCTGCTCTTAAGGGCTGAATTATGGCAAAAGAAACGGAAGAAATGCTTTTCTGCAGCAGAGCATCCTCTCACGTGTATGCTGACCTTTTCATAGGTGGAGACAATTAATTCCTTGTATATCCACAAAGTGGAGGCCGCTCCAAGGTGAGACACAGCAGCTCTCCAGCAGTGGACAGTAACGTCAGTAAGGTCAGATTTTACCGTAGGTCCTAAAAGACACTGGGAGACGCACAATCTCCTTTCATGCCTCTGCAAGTGCAGGGATTCCTGCTCTGCCTTTGGTCTTTAATGGACCCAATCCTGCAACATTAAAATCAGCAAAATTCCCACTTTAATGAACAGCAACTGTATAAGTGACTTACAAAGAAGCAAGGAAACTCTTAAATGAGGATTCACAGACCTAACTGGAAAGGGAGAACAATCACAAATCTGCTCTCTTGGCCAGCCACCTCATCCTACACATAGGAAGATGATCAGCTTTTGATACACACAGATGTGTTCCCTTCCCCCCCAACCCTGTCCACTCCCAACTTCAGAAGTAACCATTCACATATAAGGTCTTACTTCCAATTGTATTTATTTATTTAGCAAATGCAAATCCACGAAGCCAAGCAATAGCCTCATCATTAACTGAGTTCAAAGTTATTAAGCCACCTCTTAGTTTGTAGAGAGGATGCTCCTCGGTGATGTGTGGCATTGTTTATATCTATCCACAAGTGCATGATGGGTTAGCACTGAGGCCCCAGCAATGAAGGTTGGTTGTGCAGGGGCCTTGGCCTGTCCTGAGCCTGTATAGCAGGGACCACTCTCACCGTGGTAGTTCAAAGCCAGCATGTTGACAAGTATGGTTCGTCACAAGAAATGTGTTTTGTGATTTCCTGTGATTCCTGTACCTTGATCCAGAGGGCATGTACAAACAGACCCTGGTCAGGTTGCTCCATAAGGGGCATTGCAAAGGAAGGTTGACCTTGGGTGGATTAAACAGGTCATTGTAGAGTGGTAGGTAAGATGCACACAAATGGTTTTGACCAACTTTCGGGTCATCACCAGTCGATGGATGTGTGGGGGAGTGGTATTTGCAAGGACAGGAAGCCAGGGGAGGGGAGTTGAGTGGAGGGTTCCAGTTATGATACACATGGCTGCATTCAGCTGAGTGTCAACAAGATGTGTATGTAATAATTTCATAATTTCAAAGTTTCTAGGGTCGGAAGGGACCTGAGTAGATCATCTAGTCCAACCCCCTGCCATGGCAGGAAAGAGTACTGGGGTCAAACAACCCCAGCAAGGTGTACATCCAGCCTCCTCTTAAAGACAAATGACCTTCACCAAACAGGTGCACAATACTATGATAGAGCAAAAGCTGAGGTTTGGAGTTTTCTAGATTCAGCTCCCCACATTGATCCAGCAAGCTTGGCTAGCAAGTTGTTTTGGGATTTGATCTTTGCTGCTGCTTTCTTTAGATGTTCCCAAAAAGTCAGGGTTCTGTCTAAAGACACCCCCAAGTATGTTGGACAGGGATCATGCTTTAGTCTCTGACCATCCATATAGAAGTTAAGTTCTTTTTTGGCATTGTGGAGATGGAGTACATTGGGTAGAGTTTTGGCAGGGCTCGGTGTGAGCCCCCATGTGGTGCAGTAATTTTCCAGCTTTGTCACATCTTCGTTCAGGGACTGGTCCAGAGTGCAGAAAAAGGGAGCTTGAGTGGCGCAGCAGATGTCACCAGCATACATGAACTTGCAGGATGTGGTTGCTGGTAGATCACTTATGTATAAGTTGAACAGGGTTGGGGCTAGCACTGGGCCCTGTGGAAGTCCATTGGCCCGTCTTCTCCATGTGCTTGTCTGCTGCCCAAGGTAGACTCTGAAACGTCTGTTACAGAGGAGTGTTTCAATGACTATAACAACCCAGCTTGGAAGTATTCTTGACAGCTTTAGAAGCGGGCTGGTGTGCCATACTGTATCATTTTCAATGTAGGTGGTAAGTGCCAGTACTTGAACACATGTGTTGAGGCCCTTGCAGAAGCCAGCTTGATCAACACTAAGGATGGTCTCTACTTCTGGGGATAACCATTGAAATATAAGGTGCTCAAGGACCTTGCATCACACAGACAGTAGCTGGCCACCAGCATGAGGTCTTTTCCAGGTTTGGAACATCAATAACGTTTACCATATGCCACTTCTTTGGGAGTGACCTTGACCTGATGATGCTTGTGTAGAACTGGATTAGTGACACACGAACACAGGGCCTGAGTCACTCCAAGAATTCTGGTGAAATGTTGTCATAACCAGCAACTTTGCCATGTTTTAGGCTATTTAAGACGTTTTCCACTTTGGTGACCTAGAAGGGATCAGGGCCGTTGTATTCCTCAAGTTGCTTCAGATATTGCCTCAGTTCATGATGAGTGGTGTGCTTTGTATCCTTTTCCAATGGTGCCTTGGCTACCTGTAGTAGGTGACTGACAACTTGGTTTGGGGTGACTAATGGACAATTTGGTGCAGATGGTTTCTGAGCTGCTCCAAGGCAGTGGATTAGGCTCTAGCACTTATGGCTAGAATGAGTGAAGTTTGGCTCTGCTGTGGTTTCTTCCCATTTAGCACAATCTGCAGCATTGAGAGACTCGATGAGGTGGACTGCAACATGGGGATTGCCAGATGATTCATACTCCTTTAGGAATACTGCGCTCTCCACATCGAGGCATAGGATGAATATGGGTTGGATTGCTGTGCAAGAGGCTTTATAAATAGCACCACAGAAATGGTTGTATGCCTCTTCTACAGATGTTTTCTGGATGGGCATTGTTACAATGCTGTGGTCCACAGTCTCACTGTACTTTGGCCAATCTGTTTTGCAGACGTTCCATTGCCTCATCTTTGGGCTGATGATGACTGGAAGGCAAAGGCCAATACTTTTAATGAGAAAGAATGAAGGAACAAAGATAGCAGCTAGGGTCAATATAGAAGCTTACCAAGCCAGTCAATATAGAGGCTGGTTAATATAGAGATTGGTCAATATATAGGTTTATGAATCTATCTGCTACTGGCCACCTGAAGTAAAACCACTGTGCAGCCATCACTGGATTGCACAAAAGGCTCCATGTCTGCACTTTTACAGACAAAATTAGGTCAGGAAACCATAGAGGCTGCATCAAGCTAAGTTTCCTTCTTAAGCCTGATGCACAGATACTGTCATTTCAAGATTAGAGGCTTCAGGTCATAGGTAGAGAAATAGTTAATTTAGTTCTTCTGCCCCCATGGGTCCTGCCTAAGCCACTGTGAAAACTAACATTTTCCCCAAAACAGAATCAACATCTGCAGCCAGTCTATCCTCTTAGCTGGGGTCCCATCCTTTTCTGCCATCTCTCCTCAGGCCAGTTTGCTTGGTTTGCTTTTACAGGTCAGCAGCTGATCTGCTGGAGAAAACAGCATTAATCCCAGAATTTGACCTGCTGTCAAATGCAGAAGAAAAGAGGGAGAAAATTCATAAGAAAGGTGGGCTACGTGTTTGTTTTGCTTAGGGTGAGCCTGTATTTGAATTCTCCGCCTTTTCTTCAAAATACCCTTAAAGATGCATTCCTTGGATTTCAGGGTAACTAGTCACTGTCAGTGATAAGCATAAGACCTGATAAAGCAGCCTCTCCTTTATCTAATCACTCCCATATAATGTACTACAGAGCAACCTGTCTTGGCACTCACTTGACTCCTACAGAATTCACGCCTCATGTTAAGTCCAGCAGCACAGCTGAAATGACCAGTTTGCCGCAGCCATTTCCAATGAGGCAGATTGGGCCCAGTCACCTTGCCTCAATACAAACAACCAAAAAGCCTGAGGCTGAATCGATTCAATCTTTGCAGGTTTTCATAGATTCATAGATTCATAGATTAAGGGTCGGAAGGGACCTAGTAGATCTTCTAGCCCGACCCCCCGCCAGGGCGGGAGAACAACAAAAAACCCCAAAAAGAGAAACGGGACTCAAA
>NW_017728993.1:20828478-20832249 GCF_001723915.1 Gavialis gangeticus | reverse complement strand
CCATGCTGATTGCCCCTGAGCATCATTTCTGATGCCGGCCCATCACAAATGTGCTCCTTGATGATCTTCTCAAAGAGTTTCCCCAGGATTGAGGTAAGACTGACGGGCCTATAGTTACCCGGGTCCTCCCTCTTCCCCTTCTTGAAGATGGGGACCACATTTGCTACCTTAGGTTAGTCTAAGCGGTGTAAATTGAACCGATATGCAAGCAAACAGACATTCACTTTTTATTTTGGAAATGCAACCACATGCCTGCGGTGGCCTAGGCCAGAAGCCGGGGGACGCTAGAGCATGCCTCCCTTCTGGGCAGGAACAGACAGCTTGGGCCAAGGCTAGTCTGCCCACCCTGTGAGGCAGGGTTTCTGGATGAGATGCAAAGCATCCTTGGGGATGGTGAGTTAACTTGGAAGGAATCTGGAACAGAAGTTCAATAAACTGATTTAACTGAATCAGTTCAGTCTGATACCATATCCATCCATTCAGCTGCATCTTAAACTGGTTTCAGCCTTTTGGAAATCAAGTTCAGATCTGTAACACAGCAGAAGTTCAGTGCATATAAAAGTGTTTTCAATCGCTTATACCAGTTTGGGTGTAATTTCTGTCCCTAGTCCTAGTGGGAGAAGATGCTTTTCGCTTCGTAGGCTCAAAATTTTCTCAACAGCGCTTCTCTTGCAGGCAAATGCTAAGGTTTTCATCATCTGACACAGAAGTCTGTAGGACCCTTCTTTGATTTCTTAGGGAGAAATTAATTCTCTGCTGGGAATCACCAAGTGAGGCCATCATCATCACTGTTTCACGAGGCCTCCGAAGTCGCATGGGCTCCTGCATTGCAAAACGCACGTTGCGCCCTATTCCTGATAATGTCATTCCACCTTATATTTGCAAAGCTTTATGGGGGAGAGAGGGAAAGCAGCTGTTGCAGGAAAATGCAGTGCATCTTCCCTTGAAGTGTGTCAGGTGAGCAGGAGTTTTGAACAGGGAGTGTCAGGCTCGAGCATACCCAGGCTGCTTCTCAGATCTGCCTCTGCTTTTCCTAGGGATGAGTTAGTGCAGTGGAGGGAACTGCATCATGCTAATAAGTTCCCCTTGGGATCTGTTCTTCTGACTTAGGGTCTGCGGGAATGTCTTGTGCTATGACCTGGAAAACACCCACCATTGTTCAGGGACCATCTTGGAATCTCTCTGGGAATGAAATGCCCAATATTATTTGGACAGAACAAGAAAGCACCTGAAGCACTTAGGGAAGACGTTCAATTATCAGTCAGCTGAGTGAGCTGCAGGACAACAATAGCCAGCTGGCAGGATATTTATCTTACAGATGCGAGTCCCTGGCCCGTTCCCCTTCATCCCCATAAATTCTGCGTGGAACTCGCATGGAAACTTTCTGCCAATTTCCCAGCCATGACGGTGAGCAGGTGAGTCTTAAAAATAAAGCTATGATGAGCATTAAATAAAAGTAGTGCCTGGGTTTTCATTTCATGTCGCTTGACCTAACCCGGTGCACTGAGGTTGCATTCACTTCAATGCTGTCTGCAAAGAGACTGAGCTAAAAGCCTTTTTGGCCCCACTTCTACTGGATGACAGTCCCAGGTTTCTGTTTTCCTTCTGCTTTCTCCTCCCTGGAGTGCCTGTTCCCCTTGCTGCCTGTGAGCTTCAAGGCCAGTTCGAGGTCACACAGTATTTAGTTCAAAATGAGACTGGAGCATCTGCAATTCTGGCTGTGGGATACATCCCCCTCCCCTCTCAGACTGCATCCTCCAGCAGTTCTGGACCTCAGCCTGGCAGAGTATATTAAGGCAAAAAAAAAAAAAGGCTCAGGGCATGGATTTTCATTTTTGGATTCAGACAGTGTGGTGGCTGCCATGCTAGCAAATGCCTCACAAAAGAAGCCAGACAAGGGAAGGTACTTAGGGAGATTTAGTGATTCAGAGCAATGCCTCTGCAAGCTGTAATTTACAGGGCTTGAAACCTCATTTATGTACCATTAAAATTTGAAGAGACAGAAGCCCTTTAGCATTAGACAATGCTCTGTACATGACCAGATAATGCTATCACAACATACTAAAATTGGGAGGGAGGCATGCATGTGGACATGCAAAAATGTGCAGGAACTAAACCTAGGAACCGGTGAAAAATAAGGCACAGGGCAGGGTCTTATACAAGCTGCCCATCGTGGGCCTAAGACAGCTCTCAGTACAATGCAATACCCACTGTTGCTTGCAAAGAAAAGAAATGTCTAAAATCCAAATGCAATGCAAGCATAAGAGAAACCACGACCCCTGCCAAATCTTGGGGGAAACTGGAGCTGTTGCAAAGGGGACCTAGCAATGGCTTTAGAAAGCACGTTTTGAACGGGTTTTAGATTTTCATTTATCATTACACAGCCATAAAAAGTCCTATCAGTAAGAGTTAATTGGTTATTCAGCCTGAGGAGTACTCTGGGAGAAAAGATGTGAAAAACCATACATTTTCTAAAATAATAATAATAATTAAAAAAAACCAAACAAACTTGGCTCTGTTCATACCAGGAAAAACTTTTTAAAAATAAATAAATAAATAAAGCATATGGCAGAGAAATAATCAGTTCTGGTTTTGTTTCACAAAGGATGAGCCCAGTTGCATATGACAACAGCCTGAGGGATGAATTCAACCTATAGGGAGCCCACTAACTGCACTGATGGCCCTGCTGCTAAGACCTTCAATGAGCAATCCTGGCTCCAGCTAACTGAAGGCAGATCAACAAGAACAGACTGCAAACAGCATTGAAAAAAGATAAAATAACATAGCACAGACATGCTACCGCCCCTTCACAGGGCCATCCATCCATGCAACAGTCCTATAAGCCCACCCACCAAAAGGTCTGGGATGCTGCTAGCCAGGACTTGCTTCAATGTTCGCTGTAGTGAGCAACATCTTGTCTCCCCCTATGTTCCCTAAAGTCTCTTGAAGAGCTGTTAAGCATTAAAGGGGGGAAAAAATTACTAAGACATTGCAACCCAAAGCACTACTTTAAATTTTAAAAGACAGAGAAACAGGAGTAATAGTAGCAAAACCCCCTCTTCATTAATCTAAAGAGACCATTCAAGAGTCTTTTTATTTTTGCTTTTTCCCCCTCCTCAAGTAGTAATCTAAAGGCCAGCAGTTGCTACACGTGTGAAATATTACAGCTTTTGTTGGTAGCTGCTGGATGTGTGACTCGGTAGGTTCTTGGGAGGTCCGGCTTGTAACCTTGCATGGCTACGTCTAGAGGAACAGAGATGACATCCAAGTGCAGGCTGTTTTATGACATCCATAGGGGAAATGGCCCTCACTTCCATCAATACATTTTAAAGTGGGGCTATCGGAACAGGATAAAAACAAAGCAGCTTCCGGCTAAAATGGAAGTTGTACAAGTCCTAGTGGCTCAGGAGCGGGCAGCCTTTCCAATGCCATTTACCAAGCTGCAGGATAAAAACCACAAAAGCCTTGGCTCGTGTCTCGTCAATGGGTAACAAGTAGTAAGGTGCACATGTGAAGACGTGTTCAGGTGCGATGGGTGTGTATGGTGTGGGTTACTTGTTGGGGTATCTTTCTCAGAGTCAGTGTCACATGTTGAAATTTATGCATGCTGCAATCTTTTCCTTCCCCTGCTGGGTGTGTAATTCACACTGATCTGGACCTCTTAAGCCTCAATGGAAACGTAGGATCATTGAAAATGAGGATTGGAAGGAACCTCGGGCAGTTGCATAAATTTCAACATGTGACACTGACTCTGAGAAAGATACCCCAACA
>NW_017728993.1:20813719-20823478 GCF_001723915.1 Gavialis gangeticus | reverse complement strand
GCACCTTGTCTAACCCCCTGCTTCAAGTAGGACCAGCCCCGTGTCAATCACTCCAGTCAAGGCTTTGTCCAGCTTGGTCATAAAAACCTCCAAGGATGGAAAGTCCACCACCTCTGTAGGTAATCCATTCCAGTGCTTCACCACCCTACTATTGAGAAAGTTTTTCCTAATATTCAACCTCAACTTTCCTTCCTGCAACTTGAGCCCATTGCTCTTTGTTCTGCCATCTGCCCCACTGAGAACAGTCCAGCTCCATCTTTTTCACAACCCCCCTACAGGTAGTTAAAGACTGCTATCAAATCCCCCCTCAGTCATCTCTTCTCCAGACTAAATAAGCCCAGATCCTTCAGCCTCTCCTTATCAGTCATGTCCCCTAGTCCCTGAACCATTTTCATTGCCCTCTGCTGGACCCTCACCAACTTGTCCACATACTTTCTGTAGTAGGGGGCCCACAACTGGACACAGGACTCCAGATGTGGCCTCACCAGTGCTAATAGAGGGGAAGAATCACTGCCCTTCATCTGCTGGCAACGCTCCTACCAATGCAACCCAGTATGCCGTTAGCCTTCTTGGCACCAAGGGCACACTGCTGGCTCCTGTTCAGCTTATTGTCTGCTGTAACCCCCAGGTCCTTGTCTGCACAGCTGCTGCTTAGCCAGTTGGTCCCAAAACTGCAGCCATGCACTCCAAAAGGCTAGGGAGGGGAAAATATTGGAAAGTGGATGATAAGTATCCATGGATGCAGACCAATCTTCTCTGATGTAAACCTCCAGTGTAAACAAAGAAAATTTCAAATCCAGACCGTATAGTTGGAGAGGGCAAGAGAAATATTTCTCTGTGTACAGTGCACTGAAGATAACTTGGTGGTGAGCAGTGAACAAAAACATAGTAGGAATAAAAGACACTAAGAAGTTGGTAGATGATGCAAGACATGATCATTTACATTCCCTGAGACTCACTTCTGATCACCCACAATGTGTCAGATAGCAAATAAGGCTTCTCATGCATTGGGTCTACTCTGACTTCAGTCCAAAACCTACTCACCTGACAAGATGTAAACATTCACATTTAATTCCAGTTGCCTACATATAGCTCCTTCCTAAACTATCACATCAGTGTTGCTACTGGCCAGCGCTCCCTTCCCATCCATTCTGCAGGCCGAGCACTTCTTACCAAGCTTGACAGCCCATGTGGCATATATTTGACAGAAAGTCTTCTGTATAACAACAACAAAAAAATCTCAAGTGCAGCACAATACATTGCTTCAACTCCTGAGATGTTGCCTCATGTGATAAGCCCCATATTGATATAATGGGACCTGACACGAAGTGACACCATTTACTATGATATTAAATGATGCAAAGTGGCAGAATATGAAATGAAAGTATTTGGCTTAGTAATATACCCAAGTAAATTCAGGCAGGGTCTACCTGACCAAAGGGTCGAAAGGAAAGCTTTGCAAACCTAGCAATGTCCCCTCTCCCTTCTAGACATAGAAAAGTCTGCTTTGGTCACGAGAGTCTTTGCTGTTTGACTAAACGGCAAAAACTAATTAGTCTGACCAAATGAATACTACCCGTCTCTGGGCCTTCACTCTGCTGTGGGGTGCCAAGTAAAAATACATCCTTTACCCCGTCCCCTCAACCAAGTTAGCACAGGGTCACTGAATGGACCAGGGCCACCGTTGTATCTGTGGTACCAAAAGGGTAGGCATGTCTCAGGTAAGCCTGAAGCTAAAACGATGAGGCTTATGTCTCAAGAAGCTTCCAAGCTATATAGGCACTGATGGGAAACAGCTGACGGACAAAGGGAGCGATGATTTAGTATACGCTTCGGCAGGTCTTTCCGTTCACTTGTTTCCGCTTTCTGATTCTACGTCCGTTACTGCTGGGCGGCAGGAAGGTTTAGGGGGTAGAAAAGTTTCTAGGAGAGTTTGAAGGACAAAACACTGGAGAGGGAGACTCTACACAGGGGAATAGCTGGTAAGGACACGCTCACGGGAGCAGGAGACAAGGGAGCCTACACCGGGGGATGTCAGCGAACCTTCCCTCTGCCATTACTAGATCAGCTGTGCTAGCAGGAGCGACTTGAAGAGCTTCTGGCTTTTCCAACACAATATCAATCAATCACACTGAGCTATTAGTAAAAGCTCCTGAATTTTGTCTGCACTGAAATGCTCAGGCTTTGTCCATACTGCCTCCCTGCTGAGCTCGGGACTGCCCCCGAGAAAGGAGCTTCACCTCCCCACATCCACCCTAAGTGCTAAAGCCCAACGCGCTCAGAAGGCATCACAGCCTGGGCTAGGCTCTTCCTAGTAGTAGCACCGAGGGAGTGTCTAGATAGAAAGCCCAGAAAGAGCTCGGCCCTAAAGCTCAGGCAGAGCAAAGGGACATGTTAAAAAAAAAAAAACAAGGGCTGGGGGAGGCAGGAACAAGGAATGAGGCACCTTGAAGGCAAGAGCTCAGGACTCAATAGAGGGTTTTGTGAATGAAACAAGACAACCAAGAGCCAAACATTTTTAAGACAAATCGTCCGTGCATCCTCCCTTTAAGCTGGTGCTGTTTGCTCCGTTTACCATTCCTTAAGGCTTTGGCAGCTACAGCCCTGCCCCTCCCTCTAACAGATGATGTCTCACCCTAGCTCACATCCAGTCTAATCTTGGGGATTAGTTTCCCCTATCTGTGCAATACAGGTGGCATGTGTAATCACTTCAAACCATCCAAGAGACATCTGTAAACCGCGAATAACTGCCATGTACTGCATGCACTGGCTTTGGATTCATCTCTCACATTAAAACATCTCACTCTGCCAATGTGCCTACCAAGATTGCTGAAAGAAATCCTTCCCCATTCCAGGTGCCTGCCTGCCAAGTGATGCTATTTTTTTTCCCTTTTTTTTTCTGCAAAAGTTCCCAAAGCTGAAGCAAATACCTGATTTCATGTTTGGCAATGCTGAGCCAAGATAGAAATGGACTGGAAACGCACTCCATTTCTGGGGCTTTGCTTCCTTTTCCCATCACTTATGACACTAATTATACGCACAAGGCAACTTCATCTGCATTGGGTGGAATGGCTCGATGCACAGTGGAGTTCACTGAGCTCATCTCGCTGCATTCCCGAGCCAGTCAAGCGTGCATCATAACTGCAATCACAGCAAGTTTCCAATGTGCTTCTCCACGACCCTCTCCTTTCTCTCTCTCGCCTTTTTTCTTAAATTCTTTCCAAAGCATAAAGTCTTTCTGGAAGACAATCAGAGCATGACTTCTATCCAGTTCCTCATCAGGCTAAATTTGTCCCTGCTTCTGCACAGTTTGCTCCTTTCCTGTTGAATAATTCTTCATCATCAAAATAGAATAATTATATTTACTAAGCATCGCGCTAGCTGTATGCCTCAACCCTGAGCTAACGAGGCTACACGGACACCTACGTGTAGGGTCAAACAAAGTCAAAGAGCATCCAAGGAAAAATAAATTAGCAAATGCCAAGGGTACATCTACACCACAATAGCAGAGAGATCCATTTTACTCTCATCCCATGTGCATCAACTCCAGAAACAAGACAGTGGGAACACAGTAGTTAAGTACAGAGTCAAAAAGCCCAAGGCCCAAGATTAGTCTAAGCTGTGTAGATTGGACAGATAAGCAGGTGAACAGACTTTGGCTTTTGATTCTGGAAAGGCAGCCATGTGGCCCGGGACAGATGCCGGCAGGCACTAGAGCACACCTCCCTGCTGGGCTGGAGCAGACAACTTGGGCCAAGGCTAGCCTGCCCGCCCTGCAAAGGGGGATTTGCAGGGGAGGTGCAAAGTATCTTGGGATGCTAGGGACTATGAATTAACTTGAAGCTGGAGGGGATCTAGGACAGAAGTTCAGTAAACTGATTTAACCCAAGTCAGTTATACCTGATACTACATCCATCTAGGTTTATCTTAAACCTGTTTCAGCCATTTTGAAACCAGTTTATGTGCAATGAACTTCTGTCATGTTTCAGCCTGGAACCAGTTTCTGATCACTAATACCAGTTTATGTGTAATTTCTGTCCCTAGCCAGTGAGAGTATCCCAAACTGCTGCTCTAGAAACCCAGATCTTGGGTTGAGCATGATGGCATATGCATCCCCAAGGTGCTCTCACCACCTTATTTCCATGGTTAATGCATGTAAGTAGAAGCGAGTGGGTGGGTCTTATTGCCTTGGTAGTGAGGCAGAGTTCTCTGGTCCCATGGGTGTTGACATCCCCCCAAGTGACCTATAAATCCCTTACATGGGTTATACTACTGTAGGAAACTAATAGCCTGCTAAACCTTTGTTCCATTTATTAAAAAATGTGATTTTGTTTAATTTATTTTAACTTTTTTTAAATTCTGTTTTTAACCCTTCAGTGGCTGACTTACTTAGTTTCACCACCCTTCCCCCACCCCCATTTCCTTTCCACCCTTCATTTCATTACTCACCCCATCCCGTTAACCCTCTGCCTCCCAGCTTAATGTTCCTCCCCACCAGCACCACCTATCTCTCAACACCCCCGCACCTAGAGTATGGCTAGAAGCCTGTCCTGGCTCACCACCCCTATGGTGGCAACTCACAGCTGTAGCTACAAGTCAGCCCCCTGCTTGCCAGCTCTCTCTTGACCAATCACAGGTTAGGTCAGGGATGGTCAGAGAAGGTTTTTAGCCTTAAGGTGTGACTACTCCAAACTCCAGCTATCAACATTTGAGCAGCTCAAATTGCAGTCTGTAACAAGGCCCTGAGGCATTGTTCTGACAGAGGATGGGCATTATCTTCCCTGACAAACAATCCTGAAGAAGGGTCCAGTCCCAAAATTCACACATTTCAATGGGATCCATAAAGGTAAAGAGCCATCACCATGGAGACTCAGGTCTTCCACTCAGGATACTGGTTAACCTATTTCCCTTCCTGGTTGGACAGCTCCTATAGAAATGTATTTTTTGCAGCTGAAAATGCTGATTCATAGAAACCAGACCTTCCTCTTGAAACTCGGTGTTTTCTTTCATTTAGAAGCTGTCTTGGGCTTGGTTGAAATGAGAGAGAGAAAGAGAGAGACAGACAGAGTGACACAGAGATACAGACCGAGAGAGAGGACAGATCTAGCTTAGGCGCACGCCATAAATACCAGCCTGTCTGCCCTTAACACCAAGCGATTGGCTGTTGGGAAGTGGGTCACTCAGTCTCTCTTCAAAGCTGTATTGCTTTGCGTAAATAAATGTACATCGAACTAGAGCAGAGCTGTCAAACTCATCTGGCCTCATGCACTGGATGAGTGGTGTGGGACTGGTCCATAGGTGAGATGAGTGGCACGGGGCTGGCCCCATGACTTGGATCAGGCTCAGAGACACTCCTCCCCATGCTGGCTGGATCCAGGATGCCCAGTGCGTGCTCCGGCGGTCCAGGACCTGGAGGAAAGAGGCCCAGCATCCCAAGTGCTCGGCTGCCCTCAGGAGAAGATGCTGTGCTGCTGGGTTTCTTCCTGTGGTGCTGCTGGGCCTCCAGTACCACTGTTCTCACCCGGGTGCTTGGTAGCCAAGTGGGCAAGAGCTGCAGTGCTGGAGCCCTAGGGAGGAAGCCAGACACTACGGCAGCTTGATGGCCATCACAAGAACAAGCTGTGGTGCTCGGCTTCCTCCCACAGTGCTGCTGGGGCTCCCACCTAGGCACCTGGCCACTACTGTGGGAACAGGCCACAGGTCTCACCCAGGCACCTGGCTGCAGCCGCAGGAAGGTCCCCCATCACAGCCAGAATCAGGGCAGAAGTCTGTGCCTAGAGCCAGGTTAGAGGCTATATGTTTGCCACCCCTGGACTAGAGAAAGGCTGACTCTACAACTTAATGATTAGAGCAGGGCAAGGATTCAAACCTGAGATGGGCTTTTCCACATCCTGGGTGAGCAGGCATGCCATCCTACCATTGGTTGTATGAGGATCTCTCAGTTTCCTCAAGAATTTCTGAAAGTCTCCGTTTCGTCCCAGGGCAGATTGCAAAAAAAAAAAAAAAAAAAAGCTTGGGAACTGCAAGGTTTTATGGAATAGACTCCAGCTGTGAGCTCTTCTACATTTCGCTTCACTCAGCACCCATCTCAGGGAGGCAAGGTTCAACATACAGACAAGGAGAAGGTGGGTAGCCCTGAGTCAGCCACTCGAGTTTAGTTGGGTTATCAGATGGGGAGCAACACTGCACCCAGGGCTGGTTTCGTTGTTGTCAGAGAGGGGAAGGAAGCAGAAACCCATTCCCTTCTCCACTCTCCCCCACCAGGATTTCTATCCCCATCCATCTGTAAAGGAGGGGACAATAGAGAAGCTAAGAGAGCCGAACTAAATGGATTAGCGTCATTAAGAGAGGGCAGAGGGAGGTTTGGCACAGATTCAAAGAAGGGGCAATGTTAAGACTGAAGGGGGAGTCCCATAAGGAGAGAGCTCTGCACCCTAGAGCAGTGGTCTCCAAACTTCTTTGATCGTGCACCCCATCAGTAAAAAAAATTTTGAGCACGCACCCCCAATATATGTATATTTATATAAATATACATCTAAATAGAAGTTCTAATATTTTATTCCTGCACCCCAATGGATCATCTTGCGCACCACACTTTGGAGACCACTGACCTAGAGGACACTCAGGGATAAGAGGCCACCATCTGCAACAGATCCCCCATGAGAGGTGCCAGAGAAGAGACCTGCCAAGAGGAGGAGGTCCTGAATCTATCCAGGCCTTTTCAAGTGACCAGGGCTAAACACAAGCCCATGTAGGCAGCCTTTTAATAAGCATGGTGTACACGGTGACTAATGAGACTTATCTGATATGCAGGGCCAGATTCACCACTGAAGTAGGAAAGCAGTATAGCCCCAGTGGCATCTGTGGAGTCATGCTGAATTACACCAGCCGAGACCATTGCTACTGTGGCCCTATTACAGTCGCTAGGCATTGATAATTAAGAATTCAAGCCCACTTGGATGAAATCACATGAAAGAGTGCGCGCGCACACACACGCACACACACACACACACACACACACACCAGGATTTTTTTGATATATATTTTTTTTTTTACCCAGAAGCCTCAGATACCAAGCTTTTGTCAATAGGAGCTGGGCGATTTCCTTGCTATTTTTAGCAGTGATGCTTTGTGCGTGTAACAGCCATCAGACAGAAAACTGTGCTCCTTTGAACAAGACCTTTAGAAAAATAGACAGCTTCTTAACTACACCGAGTAACGAAGGACGGCAGCTCAATGCAATGCTCCGGCCTGAGATGCTGGAGATAGCAGAGGGCAGCATCAAGGAGCGTGTAGGAGACAGAAGGAGAGAGAGATGTCCATTTCTGGCCATTACTCCAGACAGTGACGTAGCAGGCTCTTACCTTGGCACACAAAGGAAGATGGAGTTTCCCCAGGGTGGACACGAGCTGTGATGAACACCACTTTCTGCTCAGCTCCTGGCTTCAGGTTTACTGCAGGGGGAGGGTGGGGTGGAGAGAGAGAGAGACAAAGATCCTTAAACAAGGTCCCCTATGCAGGGCACAAAGGACCATTAATATTAAAGTGTATCCTTTTATTAAAATGGCTCATACATTATAAATGGGGGTAATCTATAATTAAAGGAAGCCGCGTCACTAGCTATTCAGCTCGTGTAGGAGGGAAGGCTATGCAAACAGCAAGGGTTGAGAGTCTAATGACACAAAGCCAAGCCTGCAACAACAAAGTTAGCTCCCTTTTTAAAAACCGAGATTTACTGCAGCGAGTTTAAACTGCACGGTAATTGCTCTCTCGCTTGTGATAAATGTCTCCCTGGGGCGACAAGAAAACCAGCGGGGTTCTATTCATATTGTAAAGCCAATTGCCCCCTGCACTACGCTTGCTACAAGGCTTAGCACGGTGCCAAATAAAGGTAAAAGTGCTTGCAAACGACATTTATTGGACTGGGCTTCACCTTGTTTTTAGCTACATTGGCCTGAGCCTGCCTCTGCCAAAAGACGGGCTAGAGAGATTCAAAATCAGCACGGTATGGGAAACAGACAGGAGGCAAATGCGCAGAGGAACAACAGGCAGAGAAATCATTCTCCAGGAACGGCTTCACCCTGAATTAAAATGCAGACACCTCTAGGGTGGAACATGCCAGCTATTTAACCGCATACTGAGCGGATGCAAGGGATGAACATGCTACTACACCATTTGAAACTATGGACAGATGGGAGGGAGACTTAATAGTTAGGATGCAACTACTTGTGCTGGAATTTAGCCAGGGTCAATCCCCAAAGTAGGCAAAATTACATACTTAAAACTACAATTGAAACACAGAGTCAAGACCATATAAACAATATGGAGCAGGCAGCATGTTGCCCTCTATCTTTTTTTCCAAAGGCATTGCTTAACAAAAGAAAATAAAGATGATTTTTTTTTTCAAATGGGCTCAGGGAATTTTAAAGCCTATAAGAAGTCAGGACCTCAGCCACAAATCTCATCTAGATCTACCCCGCTTGGTAGGGGTAACAGTAAAAACAGCAAGACACGGTTGCCATAGATTTCTTTATTTTCAGTTTAATCCCTTGCAGGGAAATAAAGTTTTAAAATATAAAGAGAACGAGATCTAAAATTTGCCATTTTTTTTTTGTTAATTGTAGACACGTATTATGTACACACACAGGCACGCGCGCACACAGAAATGCGGGCCTTTTAATTGCAAGCGTCTTGTGGAGGCTGGAGACCATCCCTAATTTTCTTATTCTTATTTTTTTTAATTTTCTGGTTCACAGAAATGCTAATCCCAGCCAGAGGCAAATCAGCTGACACTAAAATAATCAATACATTTTCCGTTCTTCTCAGGAAACAATCAGACAAGAGACCATAGCAGGGTTCTTTTATATTCCTTTAGTCTCTCTAAATGTCCTACAGCTGCTCAGCCTGCAATGCAGCCATTCATTTGGTCTTTGATACGCTAACTTCACTCCTCTCTGGTGCGTTTTGGAGCCCCAGAGGCATAGAAATATAAGAAAGAATGTCTTTGACAAAAGTAGCAGCTGGTGGGGTCAACCCCTTCTGCAGGAGGAGAGGAGGCGGCAGCAGAAAGGAGCACGGGAGGACCTGATGACCACCCAGTGTCATTAGTGTTAACACCGAGTAATGGATGAGGAAGGAGATAAATCAGCCCCAACTGCACAGATGGAAAAGGGAAGCTTGGGATGGTTCCTGCAGCCAGAGGGGTGTTTTATTCCCACTTATGGGGGGGTGGGGAAAAAACAAACACATTCGCATTAAATGGCAGGTGCTCCACGAGGTGCACAGAACCAAGGTGGACCGCTCCCAATAAAACCGAGGGGAGCTGGACTGCGCATATGGCTCTATAACAGTTTACACTTGTAAAGGAGCTGGCCAAGGGTTTTGAGAGGATTCATTTTACATAGCCTACTTCAGATTCCATAGAAAAACTTCCTTTCTGGGTAACCAGTCTTAAAAAGTGTAGTTAAATTCTTTAATGTTGGGAATATGTTCCCATATTCTGGACCCGATCCAAAACCCACTGAAATTAATGGAAGAGGGTGAGCTGATTTTAGTGGTAGTTCAGTCACATCGTACAATAATCTTAAGATGAATTGAACTCCTCTCCACCCAATAATGGGACGTGGCAGTTCACTGTCTGCTGCAAAATGTATCTGGATGGGAACATTTCCTGCTTATGTCATGTAAACAGCTTTTCGAAACACATTGATCAGAAGGATTACATACTTATTTCCATATACATCTCTATACATACTTTCT
>NW_017728993.1:20803988-20808719 GCF_001723915.1 Gavialis gangeticus | reverse complement strand
ATTTTAGTGGTAGTTCAGTCACATCGTACAATAATCTTAAGATGAATTGAACTCCTCTCCACCCAATAATGGGACGTGGCAGTTCACTATCTGCTGCAAAATGTATCTGGATGGGAACATTTCCTGCTTATGTCATGTAAACAGCTTTTCGAAACACATTGATCAGAAGGATTACATACTTATTTCCATATACATCTCTATACATACTTTCTAGCATGCTATCCAGTCCAAAAATCCTTTCCTGTGATTTTACTCCTAGCTCAGAGGTCCCCTTTCTTAAATATACTGCATTTTTCCATTATTAAATGTAAATGGCTATTTTACCTCTACTATGGTTGGACAACAAAACAAATTTAATTCTGTTTATGGCCCTGTGGGTTTCCCCAGTGTTTGTACTGTATCGTTCCAAACTGGAGGAAAAACCCAGCATTTTGGCTGGATTGTTAGAAGTCATTGCCTTATTTTGAGAAGCACTCGGTTTGGAAAATACTTTGGTTAAAAAGGAAATTATGGGAGAATGACTTAGCAAATTATATGTTGAACTCATGTGTCTCTTAAATGCAATTGGGGCTTTTGAGAGATGCTGGGTAGCCTGCTTTAGAAAGGAAAGTCTACCTTACTTTTTAGAGGATGGAGGAGCACCTATACTGCCCTCTGAATATGCTGGAAGAAACATACATTTTAAACTGCAAAAATTCCATTTTTACACCAGAAGAAAAGAGGGAAGAAATGGGGGGTGGGGAACAACCTCTCTTCTTCCATCTTTTATGTCGTCCAAAAAATAAAAGAAAGACAAACCTCAAAACTCTAACAATGACTGCTATCGAGCAACAGAAATCAGGACAGAGTGAATGACACTATACAATCCTGTCCTTACTCCTGTTCAGTAGACACGCAAACCCTGCCTCTCTTTTCAGCTTCAACAATCATTAACAAATGCTTCCTATTTTCTACTTTTTGATTACAAAGCTCAATTAAAATCAAAGTGCTTCGAGATAGGCAACTGGCTTGACAAATGCTAGAGTGCTTCAGATGTGCTAGAAAGTAAAAGAAAACCGTGCGCCAAACCCTGACAGGGTATCTTCCACTAGCAAAAGTGCCGTACCCATCAATCTCAAGAATGGGATGACAGCATATTTGCTGAAAGGCCTTTTAATTAAGGAGAGAATGAGTGGAATTATTGCATATTTGCTTGCATTTTGCTCTGCAGTGCTATCACACTAAGTATTACCCAGAAGACCGAGCCAGGTTTTTTTGGTTTTCTGTTCAATCCCCTCAGAAAAAAAAAAAAAGCACCAGCAGCAAAAGCAATAATGTCTGCTTTTGCCTGGGCACCAGCTGAACTTGTTAAGCCTTGTCCCCTTGGGGCTATTCCCCATTGGTTTCTTTGCTTACAGTGCTCTGGCTGGCCTTACGGTTCATGCACATGCCTTCCTGCCATGCTTTTCTGTGATCTGTTTTTGGGGAAAATATACCCCTAAACAAATATGTGCAGGCCAAGGGTATTAGCCAAACTAAGCAACGTTCACATCAACAGCTGCTCCAACTCAAAAGTGTTCACAATGGTATTAAGTCGGCAGTGAGCAAATGTTCCACCAAGGAGAAATCCAACTGGATGTTAAGTACAAACCAATATGCCATTTGTATCCAGGCACAAGCCTAGGTTGTTTCCCCCTATGCAGGAAGGAAGGAAGGAAGGAAGAGAGAGCAGACCTGTAACCCAGTCTGCAAATCCTAAAAGATAAGAGTCCTGCTTCTTGTACAATGCAAATACTGTAAGTGCCCCCGATGGAGCGATAGAAATTTCAAGAGGTATATGGTAATGGAGCCATAATACCGGTCATCTCTGCACAAACCAGCCATTTAGGGCACTTGATACCCGTGATGCCTTCTACCCCTTCTTCCACACACAGCTCTTCCCATTGCCGCTTACACACTGTTCACAGAGAGTGTTGCGCTACCAGAAAAATTGTTGAAGAAACTGTCGTGATGCAAGTTATCATTTAGAGACATCCGCAAATTTAGAAGTGTTGAGAATTGGGACATGGTCCCTCGGTTAGGGAATTGCTGTTAGAGTCAAAGGGTTTTCAGAGGTCAGCCTACTGCTCCAGTTAAAGTTCAGTGTTTAGTTCTTCTCGGTCATTGTACACTTGCATTTATTGAACCCGATGATTATTAAAAAGGTCTTTTTCATTTGGAAATGTAGTTTTGCCAAGATCAAAATGTGTCATGGCAACATGTTCATTTCAACTATTGTGTTTCTTGGGATAGTCATAATCAAAGAATCACAGGAGGGACCTCAGGAGGTCATCTAGTCCAGCCCGGCTCAAGTAAGATCAACCCTGTCTAAACTATCCTAAACAAGTATTTCTAACCTGTTCCTAGAAACTCAAGGAACAACCCTCAAACACAAGTGAGGCATTTTGATTACGTTATCCTCATTCACTGTTACTCTGATATTATATTAAACTATTAATAGGGTTCTACTGGATCTATATATTGTAGTTAATAACATGCATGCTATTTATATTAAAACATTGTAGATAATTAGCAAGTTTAGATTTAATAAAACACAACACTATTACTGAAACGAAATGGCTCAACACTACTGACACCGAATTTCCCAGATCTACCTAACTGAAATGTTTCAACATTTTTGTTTCACCTGAACACTTCAAATTTTCCACCTTTTGTTGCACTGCAGAACAACACCATTTTTAAACAGCAGACGTCCCCATTCCTGCCCAGTTCTGGGGCATCTGTCTGCTTGTGCCACAAAGGAGAATTGTGTTGGAGCTGTTAGTAGACTCATCCCCTGAACTTCAACCAAAAGGAAATAGCTTTAATGCCAAAAACATATGAGAAAGTCATGTGAGTGATTCTGAACCTAGTTTTACCCAACATTTGGGAGTCTACTGGATCAGACCAACAGGAGAAGTGCCAGAACACTACCAGAGAAGTGGCTGTTTTCAATGGTCCAACTGGAACTTGCAGACAAAAGTCATTGCATTTAGACAAAATCAGCATCGCTGGGTGCGTCTACTTGAGATGCTGAAGGTGCAGTAGACTAATTCTATTGCGCATTAGCATGGCAAGCAAAAGCCGTGTCAATGCGCTAATGCACAGCAGAATTAGTTTACTGTGTATTAGCATGACAAAAAAAAATGTGCTCCAGTGCTAATGCACAGTGGCCCTGACTATGGCACATTAAGTTAGTACCTACAGGTACTAAACTTAATGCACCATAATTACAGCACATTCATGAATGTGTGGACGTGCCCACTGCTAAGGCTGTAGGTGTAAAATATGCTCCCTTAGATTTGGCAATGGGCCATTGAAGGGGCCCCTCCTGCCCAAGTCAACCTGGAAATTAATCTTTGGGGAGGAAATCTGGGTCAACTTCCCGATTCTGCAACACACCCGCCGCATCAGACTTGGGCAGGTCGCTTAACCTCTCTTGGCTTTGCCGCCTTTGAGATAAAGATGCAACGAGGCAACAATACCTCTTTTGGAAAAATGCTTTGAGGCCTGAAAGAAAAGAAGTGAAACAAGTTGAATTGTTATAGGCAGTCCCTCAAAGCCAGAACTGAAAGGCGCTGCCATGACATGCGATAGTAGCATTTACTCTCAGCCTGTTAGAAAAGTGGAAGGCTGCAACCAGCACGGCAAGAAGTATATCACCATCCACCACCCCTACAGTCACATTTCATTTTAACATGCACAAGTATTTTAGGGAATCCTCTGCACAGCAATCAGCTGGCAAAATAACAGAGGTCTCTCCTATATCTTCACTTCCCAGGTACTGCAAAGCATGGTCCAATCTCTTGCAAATGCGTCACGTTTAAACCTCTGCCAGTTGGAGGCTTTGTTAGAGACCCCGTGGAATTGATAAAACTAGTATGAATCCAAACAGAAGAAGTCTACTGTATTACATTTGACTCTGCTCGGATGTGTTCGACAGAACGATAACATCCATTTTGAAAGTTAATGCTGATCATATGGTTGACCTGACTGCCTACTCTCTACCCCATTAAACTACTCCAGCAAATCAAATCTAGGCAGTGGTTACTGTACTCTGGCATCTCCTGGGAGACCATATTAACACCTAATTTAGTTTATTTCTGTTATTTCTGGTCACAAATGCCATTTCAGTTAAGACTGTACGGCTCAGCAACACGCACAGCAGGGGAATATGATTTTGGCCACGATGGGGTCTGTGAGGTCAAGGAAGCATAAGCATTTATACTGGTTCATGCTTAATTTGGAAAAACCTCCCGCCCTCCTCTCTCCTCTCCCAACTGTCATATTTACTGTGTGAAGAAGCTAACTGCTGTGGCTTGAATTTGGGTTGGGTTTTTTTGTTTTTTTTTTTTATCCCCATGGTCTTACGGTAGTTTCTGTTTCTGCAGCTTCCAGCGTGGCCCAAACATCAAAGGTCTTGGATGTCTACAGACCTGGGCTCTGGATGGAAGCAGAAGAGCCTCAGCTAACACAGGGGAAAGCAGTGATAAGCACACTGAGCATCTATGTGCTGCCTTCATCTAGAAAAGAGCTCACATGGATTTCTTTGTGCCAGTAATTGATGCAACTCCCACGGATGCTGCTGTGCCACGTGAGGCTTCGGTCTTGCGCCCATCCTCTCAAAAGCTCACAGTCAAGGTTTTGGTCCAGGCTGTGGCCCTGGTCCAACAAAGCAGTTCAGTACTGGATTCATCTCCTTTGACTTCAGTA
>NW_017728993.1:20797172-20798988 GCF_001723915.1 Gavialis gangeticus | reverse complement strand
ACTCCCACGGATGCCGCTGTGCCACGTGAGGCTTCGGTCTTGCGCCCATCCTCTCAAAAGCTCACAGTCAAGGTTTTGGTCCAGGCTGTGGCCCTGGTCCAACAAAGCAGTTCAGTACTGGATTCATCTCCTTTGACTTCAGTAGCACACAAGGATGTGCATAAATTTAAGCCTATCCAGGACCTATATGCCAAACCAGGACCTATATGCAGTTGCTGCCTCTGAAATCACTGCAGCAATGTGATTTTAAAGTTAGAGGGCAAGTAACTATTATCCTTTATTGCCAATTTTGTACCCCCCCAAAAAAACCCTTTCTCCCCCCCTCTTTCTTTTTACATTCCTCTTAAAAGCAAAGCTATTTTGGAGCATTTAATATTATTTAATCTCTTTACTCTGGCAGGATAGAAATTACAGGGGCCATTACAATGGTCCTATGTGAGCATGTGCTTTATTGATGTGCACACTGACCTAATATCAAATTGATTTTGCTCAGCTTTTCTGCTGACCACGGAAAAATGCAAATTGGGTATTATATTTGCACGCTAATTTTATTGCACCCCTGTGTCTTCATAAAAAGATAAAGTTTGGGCTAATAAAAATAAAACATTTCTGGTGCTAATATAAGCAAATGTTTATGTAGGCAGGTAACAAATTGGTTTGTCATTTAGGGGAACATAAAGAGCATTATAATCATCTTTAGACAAAATAGATTGGTGGCTTTTGCTTAGCTTTTAGCTTTCATTTGCAAAATCAATTTAATGTAGTGCAGTGTCTCAAAGAAAGGGTGACACAGGATTAAAACGTCCGCTGTGTTTCTTTCCCCATCAGCTCGTAGAAGTGGGATTTGGGTTAGCTCCTGTTCAAAGCAAATTAAATATATTCTAGCTGGAGAAAGAGCAAAGGAGTGTTTAGACGTATGTTGTGTGCGTGAGCATCCTATCGGGACAAACACGGCGGGAAGAAAGGCCTCACAAAGCTGAAGGGAGAGGCTGAAATAGTTATTAAGAGTCCTCTGTGCCACCAGGATTGTGCCTGTGTTATACACATCTGATCTCCTTGCCTAGACAGTTCTTTGTTCTTTCTTCCTTTCGCCCTTTAGTCTTTTGTGACAATGCCTCTTGCGTCCCCTCTGACAGCCCACGCTCTCCGCTGGAAAGCTGTGATGTGAACTTTGATGGCAGTTTAACTAGGCAGAGATGCATCGACAACCTGAATTGTATTTACCAAAATGCCTTGACCTATCTACATCCCAGAGCAGCGCGCCATTTCCCCCTTTCCTCAATGCTTCCCCGCCGGCCCCTCAAAGTGGCTTTATTTCCAAATGGCAGGGTATTTTGGAGGGGCTATGCAAGTTGTTCCAGTGTTCATACTTGACTGCATTTTCAACTCAGTAGCCCAACAAGGGGATGTTTGTGTAATGCAAAAGGCCAGAAATATCTCCTGGTAAAATTATTCTGTAGCACAGTTCAGAGGAAGCCACTGAGTTATTTGGAAAATGAGAAATGGCAAAAGGGCTGTTTAGCAGGGTCCAACTCCTCAAGCCTATTTACTTATTTTTAATCTCCGTGAAGTTTTGGAAACAAACATTTTTGCACTTGGGCTTCGTGGCAATGTCACGCTTGATACCCCTGTGAGAAAGGAAAATGAACTTGCACAGGCTTCTAGTATGCACTTGTATTTTTTTTTTTTTTTTTTCAAAGCAGGGTTTTGCATTTAGATTATTCAGAAGCATCTGAACTCTCGAACGTGGGAGCCCACGCCTAGGAACAGGAAACCAGAATATGAATTGCACATTATTTTCCTCACATGGCCAAGG
>NW_017728993.1:20789668-20792172 GCF_001723915.1 Gavialis gangeticus | reverse complement strand
TCAAAGCAGGGTTTTGCATTTAGATTATTCAGAAGCATCTGAACTCTCGAACGTGGGAGCCCACGCCTAGGAACAGGAAACCAGAATATGAATTGCACATTATTTTCCTCACATGGCCAAGGTGATGACAACTTGCAATTAAGGATGCAGACAGTAGTGTTTAATGTCACCTACCTGCATCACCATCACAGCATAACAGTTTGGCAGACAGGTCCCCAGCCTGCTTTCTTTTTCCCTCTCCTGTTTGCTATTTATAAAGTCAGGCTGTAGTGTAGATAAACCCCTTGCCCTCCAGAGACCAGAGGCAAGCAGTAAATTATGGGAAGGCTAAGTGGTACATCAAATGTGTCTCCTCATAGCCATATATCATCTTGTTAAATTTGATGTCTAATCCCAGGACCCCAGAAATCATTCCCAGAATCCCAGAAAAATGCATGCGTCCTTCAAGTGATATAGCACAAGGAAGTAAAGTTTACCTGCAGAAAAAGCATCCGAGCCCTGTTTTGCTAAGTGACTTTTTCACCTGGGACCAGCTAGATGTTATGTCTTTAAAAAAAAAAAAAAGTAGAGTGGGCACCCACCCTTCCTCCTTGAATGCATGCAGTCTGATATAGGAGACATACATCTTACTTTCTGCCGTGGTTAACATTCAGCCACAAAGGGCCCATCTGCCCTAAGGCAGCAGCATGTCCCAGCAGGGATGCTCCTAAGCCCACCCAGCCCTGCCGTCATACTGCAAGCCTGGAAATGCACCGGGGGAGCCATTCCTGGGTCGTGCCCTCACACTTGTTCTCGAGATCCTGGGCTCCAGGGTGCTGGCAAATGACCAGTGATCTCGTTGGCTTAACTCTGGGTTTGAAGCCTAGAAGGAGGCGTAGCTGGGAGGGCATGCGTGGGATATCACTGCGAGGACACACTGCCACTGCTGTATAGAGGTGTCCCAAAGGAACCAACACTCAGTTCCCCTACTTAAAATATGGCACCCATGTGAAAACGCCTTGTCCCTTCAGTCTAAAGGTACAGCCCAAGCTCTTTTTTTTCTTAATTGGACTTAAACCTGACACCCCTGCTTCAAGGGGGTGGAGGTGCTGATATTATCCCAGATTTTCAGATGGAAAAAAAAAAACAAGTCACAAAAGTTAAGTGACACAACCAGGGCCATATAGGAAGTATGCGACGGTGTCGGGATACAACCTGAGTTCCTCGCAGAGATCACTCCCCACTGTGTGCATCCATGCTATGGCTATAGGATATCACGTTTCTGTAAAACACAGGCCACACGGCCTGAAATACACCTTCTGTTCTGCCTTACAACATGCCCTTGCATATAATTAGCGTCTTATTTTTGAAAGGCAGAATGAATGGGGAATTTTTCTCCCCTAAAATTATGACTTCATAGGGCAGGCCGAGCCTACTTTTCAGCTGACTTTCCTGCTCCACTAAAGCTGAAATGCTAGCTGTTGCTGAAGAATGGTGTTCATGGGTAGATCTATGGTTGTGAAAAAGCCAAAGAGTACCCAGATCTGTGAAATAGGAAGAGAAAGACCAGGAGCACCTCACAGATGGAAGAATTGCCCTAACAAAAGTTAACTTGATTAGGAACATGAAAGCTATTAAAAAGGAAAGCTGATAGTTAACACCTATGGAGTGAAGAACAATGGGCCATTAAGTCAATTGACTCCCTCAGCTACCTGAAGAGTAGTACAGCAGCTGCCCTACTGTGGAGCAGGAATCAAAGCAGGTACTTGCATCTCAGGCAGAAAATCAGCTTCCCCACTTAATTCATACACCCCAGTTCTGGGGGGCTGATCTTGGAGGGAAAGGTTCAGGCTGTATGTGAGAAAATATGGTACATACAAGAAATGAGAGCAGTTCCTTGCCTATTATTTAATTTCTGATTTATTATTCATAACAGCAACCTGGTAGTTAGCTGCTATGAGGTGGTGCTCTACCAACTATCTCTGTTGCTGAGGGCTTAAGCTGTGTTTGGTTGCCCCAGACAATGTTTTGCTGAAGGTCAGGCAATAACCGGCTGCATAATGTTCTGCACTGGGGGCCTGAACGGGCACAAACCCAGCCGTCCAGCAGCCAGAGGAGTCTGACAGCCAGGACTTCTCTGTTCTGCTATTTCCAGCTGTGCTACCTCAGCCTGGATAGTCCAATACAATAAACAGTGGCAAGCTAAGCCTTCTCTTTAGAAATATTTGAATATTTGATTCATTAAAGCTTTAAACCCTTTGAAATTCTAACACATCGAGCCAGATCCTGAGCCCCTTCTTTGCCGTTTCTGTGTTGCAAGGGGTATTTGGCTACTAACGCTGGAGCCGTACTTGAGTGCATCGAGGAGCAACTACCCCCAGAGAAGTGTCCCTTTGGTGAGCCTGGTAAATGGGTGCAGGGACAATCCTGGCTGGTTGTCTACCAACACACATTACAGCAGCCCTGTGGCTGCTCTAACAGGCATCAGAAACCAGTTTGCACCCTTGACAGTCCCTGGGATCAGG
>NW_017728993.1:20778234-20784668 GCF_001723915.1 Gavialis gangeticus | reverse complement strand
GCTGGAGCCATACTTGAGTGCATCGAGGAGCAACTACCCCCAGAGAAGTGTCCCTTTGGTGAGCCTGGTAAATGGGTGCAGGGACAATCCTGGCTGGTTGTCTACCAACACACATTACAGCAGCCCTGTGGCTGCTCTAACAGGCATCAGAAACCAGTTTGCACCCTTGACAGTCCCTGGGATCAGGGAGAAAGATGGGTGGTGGGAAGCTACTTACTTTCCCCTCTCGCCCTCCCTAACCCCCACCCAGAAGACAAGTACAGGCAGTCCTCAACGTAAGACGTTTTGAGTTACAACGAACAGCACTGATGCCATTTATAAATTGATACCCTGTTTTGACTTTCTGACATCAGTTTTGGCTTTATGACACTGGATCCAATGCCAAGCCATGCCACACCAGCAAACAAGTGTGCTGCATCACCAATCTCCCTGGAGAATATCTGTTCAAAAGTCCTTGGATGCTTTCTTTAAGAAAGCAGACGCAACTCCAGAAAAACCTGCAGCCAAGACTCCTAAGACGACTCCAGCCAAGAACCCTTCAAAAAGCCCAACCAAGAGCCCTTCAAAAAGTCCAGCAAAGTCACCTCAAAGAAGTCCTTCCAAATCAATAGGATTGCTATTTACCGTATACATTAATGTAGCTATATTACTCATCTATAATTGATTGAGTACAAAATTCTGGGTTATTTTTGGTGAAAATAGGGTATTAGGCTTTGGTTCAGGAACCAATCCCCCCATTTATAACATTGTTTCCTATGGGAAAATCAGTTCGAAGTTACAGTGTTTCAACTTAAGACATGGTTTTCAGGAACCAATTGTGTCGTAAGTCTGAGGACTGCCTATATAAGATACCTGGTTCAAAATGATCTTGTTATACGGCAATCAAAAACAACTGGATTTGCTTGCTCTATCCCTACCCTTCAGACATTGGTTCAGGATTGCATGAATTTCTACAACCTAGGCACTTCATGAAACACCATGTGTAGGAGCACAGGTAAAAGAGTGTAAAGATCCATTAAAAAAAAGACTTAAGATCTGCTTGCTGGCCTGATGAAGCTCTTTGTGCTAATGCACAGAATATGTGGCACTATAATCTGTTTTCTTTGCATCAGATTCTGTTCATGGGGAACAAACAGTGGTGAGAGGGTTAAAAAAAACCCCAAAAAACCAAAGCTTTGAACGCACAAGAACTCAGTAGAAAGCCATGATCCCAGGCAAGAATAGGACGGGTGCTTTCTTCAGATCCTGCTGAATTATCATGGTGTCCTTGCTGAGCCTGTGGTCAATAATGAACAACCTGCTGAAATGAGACTCTTGGAGAGCTGCGTTTCTCCCCATGAGAGTCTCACCTTTCAGGGAGGCTCTGACCTCTTCTTCCAAGAGAGGCTCAAGCCTGACAAATTGAAAAAAAAGGCAAAGAAGAAAAAAATATTCTCTCATTCATGCTCAGAACATTCCCTGGACCAAACACTATAAGAGATATTTAGTGTTGAAGAGTCAAGGCTCAATGGCTGGTCCCTCATTAGCTGAATCTAAATTTAAAAAAAAAAATAAACAAAAAGTCACGTGGCAAGGAAGTGAGTCAGAAAGATACCTTTGGCCAGCCACCCCTAGACAACCCTAAGCCAGAAACATGCCCCTCTGTGTTAGCACCTAAGGATTCCTCTCTAAGAGGAGCATCTCTTAAGATAATTACTAGCATTTCATGATGTGACTTCACCCTGGTATGCAATGGTCATTAAGAGTATAGCAAGGCCAGCTCTCCCTTTTACTTACCCAAAGACACCAGTTTCTTTTCATCAACCCCAAAGGTGTTATACCTGACTTACACATGGATCCAGTAGGAGAGAATCGGGCTCAATTCCTTACATACAGCAAATGATGACAAGGTTTTATGGACATACGTTCCCTGCTCTGCAAAGAAGACCATGACCCTCTTATCCTCCTGTAAAGTTACCTGCCCTAAATGTAGTGCTGAGCAGAGTTAATTAATGCTTCCCAATCCATGATCAGCAAGATGTGCTGTGGGGGAGTCTGTGGCAGACTGGCCCATTCACGGGTTTTTAAGTGACCCTTGGCCAGTACCCCATACACCTTCCTCCATCTGCGATTGCTACATTCCTCTCTGAACATGTACTGACAGCAGGATTCACTGAGGGTGCAGACACGTGACATTTAATCGACAGTAAATTGAGTTGACTATGTAGAAACAACGGGGTGAACATAGGAGGCACTGTCCTGCTAAGCAGTAAGGTGCTAGGGTCTGGGATAAAGTTACCCCTTGGAAAATGTGTAATAACTTTGCTACATAGGAATGCCTCTATGTGGAGCTTCTTGTGTCTCCAGTCCTCCAGGCAAATGCATCGCAGGGTAGCCCTTTGCGCAATGCGAACCGGATGCCCCAACAGGTAACAGTCAGGGGCTGCAATAGCATTCAGCCAAGGCAGCTACAGGACTGCCGGCAATGCAGAAATACATCACCGACTGCATGCAATATAGTCGTGCATCGCCTCCTTGCTCTGGAGTAAAATCCACAGTGGATTACTCCATAGCAATTCTTGTTGTGTGTCCATATCCCAAAACTATTTAGGGAGGTGGGTGGAACTGACCCTTTTTCCTGTCTTGCACTCTGTCAAAGAGAGCCACATTTTGAATCACTCTCGGCTCTTCCAGAGAATCCTTTTTTATTACAGACAGTGACATTTTAATGTCTTACAAGGGAAAATGGCACATATAGCCCTTAAAAGGGCAGATCATCCTGTCCTCCCCTTTAAGGTCCAAAATGTATCAGGACTTCTCATGTGAGACATCAATTACATTTACTTTCAGCATTTACAAGTCTACCACAAAGGTGTTTAAAGCTCACCAGGTGTGTAAGGTCTTTTATCTAATCCATCTGCCCTGACATAGGGGATAACAGCTCCTCTTTCTTGCCATGAGCCAATAATGAGTCTTCACACAAACGTGATTCTTCTTTAAGACGGTTATAAGTAGCACATTAGCGTCATGTACATGCGCCGGTCTGCAAATTCTGGCAAATTGTCCTTTCTGGTTCAAAATTAGTCAGCAATAACTTGCAGAGGTGCTTTGAGTCTGCATAGCCGTATACTCACATTTTATTTCACACATACTCGCATCCTGAAAGTTGTGAGAGCCTCATAAAATTCACCGAGCTAACAAGCTGCATTTAGAAACATATCCAAACCCAGAAGACTACAGAGAGCTACAAAGGTGGGGCCAGCCACTGGGGTGGAGGGGTGCAGCAGGAGCGTTCCCCCGCCCTTGCGAGCCCTAGCCCAGCATCTCACTGGAGTCCCCCTGCCTGTCAAGAGCTGGCAGGGGGTGGGAGGGGAAACACCTCCGTCCCAGCCCTGGGCACCCTGCGGTGGTCTGCTGCAGGGGGCTGCAGTGGAGGAACCCCAGCTGCAGTCATACAATCATAGACAACAAGGGCTGGAAGGGACCTCAGGAGGTCACATCTAGTCCAACCCCCCCTGCTCAAGGCAGGACCATCCTTAACTACATCATCGCAGCCAAGGCTTTTTCTTCCCAGGGCTTTAAAACCTCCAAGAATGGAGATTTTACCACTTCTCCGAGTAACTTGTTCCAGTGCTTCAGAACCCTCCAAATGAGCAAGTTTTTCCTAGCATCTAGCCTCACCTTCCCTTGCTGCAACTTGAGCCCATTGCTCCTTGCCCCGTCATCTGCCCCCACTGAAAACAGTCCAGCTCCATTTTCTTTGCAACCCCCCTGCAGAGAGTTGAAAACTGCTATCAAATCCCACCTCAGTCTTCTCTTCTACAGACACAATAAGCCCAGGTCCCTTGGCCTTCTCCTTATAAGCCATGTGCCCCAGCCCCCCGGCCATTTTCATTGCCCTCCACTGGACTCTCTCCAATTTGTCCACACCTTTCTGTAGTGGGGGGCCCATAACTGGACACAGGACTGCAGATGTGGCCTCCCCAGTGCAGAACAGAGCAGAAGAAGCACTTCCCTTGATCTGCTCGCCACACTCCTACCAATGCACCCCAGGACGCTGTTAACCTTCAAGCCCCCCTGCTGCAGCACCCCCTGCGCCAGCAGATCCCAGCAACAGGGGAGGGCAGGGTTGGGAGCCGTTTGCCCCCTGTCCAACCTGAGCACTGGGCTCAGTGGTCCCACTGAAAAGCCCTGCTTCCCTTCCTTCTGCCCCCACAACCATGCTGAGGCTGCTTGCTTGCTGGCTGGGGGCTGGGCAGGGAGCAGGAAGGGATCCAGTTCCTGGGGTAGCCCTGCCTGTGTTCTCCCCATCCCCATGCTTGGGCTGCTTGCTCACTGGCCAGAGCTGAGCCCAGTCCCAGCTCTGCGGGAGCCCGGGGGCAGGACCAGCTAGAGACCAGGCTGAAGCAGTGAGCTGTGTTTCAGCACACATCCCCACAAAGGCGCTTGGGAAGCCGGGGGATTGTGACCTAACCCGAGCCGGGAGGGGACCTGGGACAGAAGTTCGATAGACCACTTTAACCTAAATCGGTTCAGTTTGACACTACATCTGTC
This sequence comes from Gavialis gangeticus, assembly GCF_001723915.1. NCBI lineage: Eukaryota > Metazoa > Chordata > Crocodylia > Gavialidae > Gavialis > Gavialis gangeticus. Next base: position 20,780,135 of record NW_017728993.1, on the reverse strand, counting down.
CAGGTCTATCTCGAATCGGTTTCAGCCATTTTGAAAGCGGTTTATGTGCACTGAACATAAGTTGTGTTACAGCTTTGAACCAGTTTCTCATCACTTACGCTGGTTTATGTGCAATTTCTGTCCCTACCCTATATGTTCTATTATGCCTCCATACCATGGGGAAAACATCCCTTGCTTGAACTTAGTCATTGCTAAGCAGTGTCACATGGCTCAGTTTTAGCCATGCATGAGACATCAGCTGCTATAGCAAACTCTTGGCATCTCTGACTCTCTTAATATACATACTATAGATATGTGACAGATGCTGATGGGGTAGGTGGCAATTTTGGTGGATCAGCATCTTCAGCAACATCCTAGGAGCCCAACCTTGTTTTTAAGTGATCGTATTGTTCCTAAACAGCACCCAACTGCAAATCTCATGGAGGAGGCAAATCTAAATATTCTTGCATAGGCAATCATGTCATTATACTCACTAGCCATGGGTGAGATTAACTCCATGTCTTGATATTAGCCAATCTTTTTACTGAGTCCTTTGTGCTGTTTCTGTGCCATCCAGCCTATGCCAGCCTGCCTGCCTATCCCAGACACCTGCTAAGTTGGAAACCTTATCATACAATAAGATCCCATGGAGATCTTCCTGCATGAATGGGAAATTACAGCTCCTCATTTCCAACATAAACATTGTCCAAGTGATTTGAGGCCTAGATACACACATTTATTAGTGAATATAAATTGAACTTATAAATTGAATGCTTTGTACTTTCCAGTAAAAAAGTGGTCTCTTCAGAGAAAGAGGGGGAGAAAGGTTAAAAAAATGAAGAAAGTCAAAGTCATTACATTCTCATCAAACTTGATAAATATGTAAATTACAGCAACTAAAACAGCAGGCTTTGACAAATGACTCCCATGTAATGGATCTTTCATAGTAATAAGGCTACAGTGGAATTGTTTTTCCGAAGCCTTACGCTTCACATTAATATAAAGCATGAGTCAGTGTTCACAATGGGGATATTTACACAAACCCGTAGACGATAGCTGACATCATCCGAGGATGCCACCATCTGATTTGGCCTGATTGCTACCGTCGGTATTGAATTTTGTTTTGTTTAGATGACTCAGACTTAAGGAGCTGTGTGATATCAAGGGATTTGATAAAAACCAGGACTTTGCTACCATCCATACATCAAGGGTATGTTTAATATGGTATCGGAGCATCATACGCTATAACAGGTGGCAGCAGCATGTGCTCTATAGGCTCCATAAAGTGACAATGGCTATTGATCTGAAAACAGTGTGTAGGAAATTACTGTACAGCCAGCATGGTGTCCAACGTCCCAAGTTTTTATACCTTGTTCAGCTCTCTACTTCTTTCTTTTCTAGCCATCACTTTGGCATATGGGGGCTTCATCCTCTTCTCTGCTAGCTTCCCATTTTTCCCTCTGCACACTGCCTAGACTGCAGACTCCCCAACCACAGACCCTATCCTTCAGACTTGTAAAAGCAGCTCAACTGTTTGGCCTTAGGGGGCTGGGCAGGGAGCAGAACCTCTTGGTGCAAGAGGATCCAATTTCCAATACATTGTATTAGTCTGATCAAAATTCTCATATCAGTCTCTTATTCTGCCTGGCACCTTATATGCTCCTTTTTTGCAGGCCTTCCATGTCATTGTTGCACTCCCTTCCTAATGCAGTGAGCCTCAGAACGTCAAAACATAGCAGCAGAAGTGCTCATAGGCAAAGGTGAGAGCTGTTCAAATGCAGGTGCAATGGGCACTAAAAATAGGACCCCGTGTTGATCAAAAAGACCGTGATTTCAGTCCCTGCATACAGATGCTTTATCGACTATGAGAGGGGCACGCATCTTTTTGCTGTGCAGTAAGCCAGGTTTGACCAATTAATGCC
>NW_017728993.1:20772695-20773234 GCF_001723915.1 Gavialis gangeticus | reverse complement strand
ATTTCAATCCCTGCATACAGATGCTTTATCGACTATGAGAGGGGCATACATCTTTTTGCTGTGCAGTAAGCCAGGTTTGACCAATTAATGCCAAAACACAAAAGACTCAGTGACCAAAGTGTAGCCTTCAGTTTATCCCATCTGCAAATGCCATCCTGCATAATCAAATATTCCAAGGCTTCAAGAGCATTTCCATTTCATAGTTTCAGTGTTTAGGGTCGCAAGGCACCTGAGTAGATCATCAAGTCCAACCCCCTGCCATGGCAGGAAAGAGTACTGGGGTCAAATGACCCCAGCAAAGTGATTGTCTAGCCTTGTCTTAAACACCCCCAAGGTAGGAGCCAGCACTGCTCGGGGGAACAGAAACTTCCCTGGTGCCTGCTGGTCCCCTCTGACTAGTTTGTAACAGGCCACTAGATCCCCCCTCAGCCTTCTCTCATGGACGCTGAACAGGTTCAGGTCCCATCACCTCTCCTCATAGGGCCTGCCCTGCTGCCCCTGGATCATGCAAGTGGCCCTCCTCTGGACCCTCTCCATGT
>NW_017728993.1:20767082-20767695 GCF_001723915.1 Gavialis gangeticus | reverse complement strand
TGAACCCGTGTTGGTTGCCCCTAAGCATAACCTCCCCCCGGCCCCTCGTGGACATGCTCCAGGATAATTCTCTCAAAAAGCTTACCCAGGATCAAGGTAAGACTAACTGGCCTATAGTTCCCCAGGTCCTCCTTCCTCTCTTTTTTGAAGATGGGAACCACATTGGCCCTCTTCCAGTCCTCTGGCACCACACCAGAGCACCACAAGTGCTTATAAAGCCGTGCCAGGGTTTTCCTTACTGCTTACACTAAATAAGCTATTTTATTATACTGTATTTGAGCTCCGGAGTAAGAAAGATTTAGGGCTTGAGCAACTATTACCCACAGAAGTGCTTATACTCTATCCTAAAGTCACAAAGTACAGGATGCTGATGGACCCTCACCACTGACTGGTCAAGAGGGCTGTCCATCACTGCTGATCAGCCGAGGCAGCCAAATATTACCTAACCACACCTCCACTGCTGATTGGCAGAGAGTGGTGGGGCCACATGACAGGCAGCCCTCTCAGCCTGTCAGTGGTGAGGGGCAGGGCTGTCTCCCTTTGCGCCAGAGGTCCCCCCCCCCCATCAGGCCCCCCAGCCCGGAAGCAGGAGCCAAAAAAAATTCTGGCCCCC
>NW_017728993.1:20761058-20766991 GCF_001723915.1 Gavialis gangeticus | reverse complement strand
CCCCCCCCCCATCAGGCTCCACAGCCAGGAAGCAGCAGCCATAAAAACTTCTGGCTCCCGTGGGAGAACCAGCATTTTGTTTTTACTGAGGGTTTTTTTCCCCACGGATTTTGCAGACATTGCCCAATTTTGCAGTTTCTGCAAAATCCACAAAATCACAAATTGACTAGGTGCCTACTTATAAACCCTACAGGTCTATATGTGTGCATTGTTTTGCTGGTAGAGCATGCTGTGTCTGTCATACTCTTCCTGCGAGTCAGGGAAATCTGCATCTTATACAGCAGGGGAATGTTAATGATGTTCAGCCATGCTGGAATCCAGGAAGAGTTCCTTTTATCAAAGGTAGACTTGTAATAGCTAACAGCCAACCACTGGATTCATTGTGTGGTTTCAAAAAATCAGCAAGGACAACACACCAGCAGATACTTCTTTCTGCACTAATTCCTCCCCACACCCCTCAATGCAAGAGATTTAATAATTTACACCACACTCATGATCTTACAGCCAAAATATGCTTGACAAATATTAGTTAAGTCTCACTTCATCTCTAGAACTTAAGCAATATTCTGCCCATTAAACAAATGAATTGAAGCCCTGAGAGGTTAACCAAATCTGCCCAAATTCATACTGCTGGGTCACCAAATGAACCGAAAACAGAACATAGGAATGCCACTTTCCTTGCTATAACCACTAGGCTCCATCTAGTTTGGTTGGTTCACTAGACATGAATGATACCCACTGACTGGTCAACTTTGCACTACGATACTGCACATTCATAAGAAGTACAAAGCTATTTTGAATAAAGGGAGATTAGACAGAAATACCCAAAGATAAATGAAAACAGAACAAAAAAAAAGTAATATAGGGTTTGATACTGCAGTGCCTTCTCAAGAGAAACTGCAGCAAACGTGAGATTGACTTGCCCAAGGATGGCGGAAACAATGCTTATGAAAGCTTTCAGCTGAAGGTCTGAATTGATGTAGAAGCTTCCCCAGTTCTTTTAACTCAAGTCCATTTCTTATTTCCATTCCTGACTTATTAATTATTATCCTTTTGGATGAAGGGGAAGAAAGATTCTGCTAGACTCACAGGGTGTATACAGGCTTTAAGTTTAGATCAACCTAACCTGTCCAGCCCTGAAACAAGGGTTAGGTTGATCTAAATGCCCAATTGTACAGAGGGCTGACATCGCCCCCAAAATGCCACACCCAATCTAAGTAGTGCACCTCAGTAGGTGCCTTAAACTTTGATCGAGATAGGGTTAACCCAATCTACAAAGCAGTTAACCCAATCATGCAAACACCTGTATACATTCAGAGCACAGCCCTGGGGCTAGGAAAGCCAAGCTGTTTCACCCAGCCCCAGGGCCTGACCTATTCCCACCCCCTGACCCTGATTGGGCTTTTTTTATCCTCTTGACTCTGCCGCTAGACAATCAACGCCACCCTCATGGACCAAGCAACCCCCACAACCTCCCCTGCAGACCTGCTAGAGCCCTCTGTCCTGCCTGCCCCTCCTGCACCCAAAGTTACTTATACCCATTTCCCCATGTGGCTTCTGGCACTGGCGAAGAACTGCATGCACCATATCTGGTCTATGCTCATATGGCTTTAAGTGAGCCTCACGAAGGTAGAACAGATGTGGCAAACATCTGTACACACCCACAGTATAGAAAGCAACCTGGAGTCAAAGTGATAATGCAGACAGAATGCTGCTGTAATTCAATACCACACAATTCCCAGGTAAAGGAGAAATGAAGCTTTTATACCATACAATTGTGTTAGGTGTTAATTTAAGTCTCTTATCAGCCCAGAATTATAACCCCTCCTAGCTGCAAGCAGAGTTAGCATTGGAGGCAGCATTTACCTCTGAAAACTACGCACATTTACACTAGCTTTCAAATCAGAGACTGAATTAGAGTCTCATATTAGAAGCAGAGAGTCCTAGTCCCAAGAAATAAAGACCTCAGAATATTTTTGCCCAAGCAGGGGTGGGAAGACCAACTTGGATGAAACCTCTTTTCATTAAATTCCCAGTCTACACTGACTAGCTCAGTAGTTTTGGGAGCGTAAAGACTGGGGCTGCATCAGCTGTCTTGAGGAACATTAGGGTTAAACAGATACCTGGCCTACTGGAAATCAAGATCATGGGGTGAGGCTGCACAAAGGGGTCATAACCAAGGAGCTGTTTCTAGCCCATAGTGATATCCATATCCATGGTAGGCCAGGCCAGATGTCAGGAGCCAAGGAGTCCAGAATACACAATAGTGAAAGTAGGAGCAAGGTACTGGGGTCCAAGGCAGGGGTGAGGCAGGAACAAGACACGAGGGTGCAAGGCTGAAACTGCTGCAGGGTCTGTGACACTGAGCAGCAAAATCCCAAAAAAAACCCAGTCTATACTGTAGAGGCAATGAGTTTAACCCTTGCAGCTGGTGCTACTCTGATACCAGGTGGCTCTACCAAGGGTGCAGATTGATGTTTAACATAGAGCAGGTTCTGAAATGGCAGGTGTCCCTGCACATCAAACCTCCCAGGTCCACACTTGGTTAAAAGACAAGGTTTTCTAAGTATGAAGGTAGCAGTCAGCAGCCTTGGGTTCTAATTTTTTCCTTTTATACTGATCTGTGAGTGACTTTCTGGATTTACCTCAAATTGCCTTTGCTGACATCACATATTAAGTGGACATCAGGCTTCTAACTGCTCTTGTAAATTAGAATATGTGCAATATTTATATTCTTAAAACTCCTGTTCAGCTTCCACCTTCTTAAAGTCCACTGATACATTTTACCAGTACTGTAAGGTGCCCACAACTCTGCTTCTGATCAGGCCTGGAAGTAGCATCGCTCTTGCTCAGCTCTACTCGTAATTCTCAGAACGCACCAATGGATCCAGTTCCACACAAAACATGGTGGGAGGAAAGTCTCTTAATCACCAAAGCTACCTGATAATCTGAAAGAAGTTGTGGACTGTCACTCCTTCCTGGTGCAGTTATTTCCCTGCTTCCGGGTCACTGCCCTAAACATACGGTCATGTTCACTCTGACTCTCTTGCCCAGTAAATAGTCAGACCATACACCAGGGAGCATCTTCAACAAGAGCCTTGTGGTTTTGACACTTGTAGCCCGGGTACACCTAGAGCCTGAGCACCGCGCACCGATCCATGCACTGTCAAGGCTCAGACGGGGTCCTACAGACAGTCTTCTCCAGAGCTCCTCTCTCCTCACCATCCCTCGCCACGTCTCTCTCCTCCAGTGTGCCAAGCACGCTCTCCTTTTATACACTTCAAGGGCTCCACCCCCAAAGTTCTCCGGACCTGTCAGGGAGCAGTCTCAAACCAGGTCCAGATTGCTCCTCACCCCATCCCTTTGGGGAAAAGGCATGGCCTTGCTACCCTGGCTTGCTTCTGATTGGTGGATGGGCTCCACCAAATCAGAATTGCAGAATCTTGAGCCCAGGACTCATTCGGCGCTCATCGGGTAAGTCTGCTACACGCTCTTCTGAAAGACAGGTTCAAGACAGGGAACCAAACCCAGGTCTTCCATCTTCTGCTTTAACCAGTGGAATAGAGAGGACCACCAACCTTCGCATCTGGCCACATCTCGGAAGAAAGGGTTGACCCCTCACTTACTGAAGGAAGCGCTTGAGTGTCTAAATTCCAAGACTGGATTCGGGCTGCAAATCCCAAGAGGAAGGTGAGGCCTCCCTGCAGCCCAGAATAAAGCACCTGCATCATGGAGAAGGGCAGAACTCAAGGGACCCTTCAGACCCTCCTCTCTGGTATTCCCATTGACTAGCTCATGTGGTTTGGCCTGGCGGCTCCCAATCGAAGGCACCTCATGCACAGGTTTAAGGTGTTCTGGGGCATAACTCAGAGATTTCTTCCAGATAAGTTTGTCATAGTAGCCCCGAGGAGTACAGTACACAAGTCCTTCTCCAGAACTAAGCCTTCACCTTTCCAGATGCATTTGCCCACCTGTAAAATGGGGTGATAATCAGCAAGTTTGATCAGCTGCCTGGAATTCATGGCAGAATGTTTTACAGGGCAACGTATTATTAAAATATGCTTCTTTTGCACATTAATAAACAATGCCAAAAGCACTCTCCAATCATCTAGACCGTGACTGCTCACTATTTTATCTACAAAAATACAGTCTTCAGTAGTTGTTGCTTAAATGGGTAGGAGGCATCAGAGGAAGGAGGAAAATATGGCTTGCTTTAAAAAAAAAAAAAAAGACATTTTGTTTGCTTCTGAGTCAAACTGCAATGCCACGTATACCTGGCAGCCTCTGACGCCAGCATGAGACCAGATGCTGCCTTTATAACTCATTGCACTGGATATATTTTGGTTATACATTTTTACTTGCTCCTTTTTCGAGGAAAGAAATACCAAACCTGAGGTGCCTGCAAATGGGTCAATACCTCGTGTTTACTGTTAAACATGAATTAAATCCGAGTAGGCTGGCATATCCCTGTAATAAAAAAAGGCACCGTTAATAAGATTTCATTAAATGGAGAGCTAATGTGCAACAGCTTTGTATCAGATTTGTGAAAACAGAGAGCTTCATAACAAGGCTGGGAGAAGTATTATCAAGGACCTAAATAGAAAATCTGTCTTTCCTGATACTGGAGGAATTTATATTTGAAGAGTGTGCTTTCCTATTGAGATCTTCATTGACTTGTATAAAAATACCGCTTTTAATCTCAAATCCCCACTGGCATTTTCATATAAGCACTGAAAATGCTATTGGGCTTTAGAGATTTAATTTAATGAAGGAAAAGTATTTCTATTAAAGTGTGTAATTTTTTTAAACACAACATCGTCCGAGGAGCCAGGGAAACGGGATTATTCTAAGCCCTGAAAAACTGACTAACCTGTGCCCTTTTATAACTCTTGCTCCACAAAGAAAGCTTAACAACTGTGGCAGAGCCGGAAGACATGCTTAAAAAACAGACCTTGGCATCCTAAGCCAAACACACTGAGAATGCCAAGCCAGAGAGGAGCGAACCTACTAGGAGAATAAATGGCCTGTTTTAGCCCGGTTGGGTTGTTTGTGCTAAACTGATGCATCTCTGGACTCCCTTTGAAAATGTCAAAGGAGCTGTTAAATCTCTTGCATTAAAGGATTGATCCTGTGCTCACTGAAGTCAACATGTGCACAGCCTGGCCCTACAGGAGCCAAATTTGCTACTGGAGTAAAATGGACATTTCGACCCAGTTGCATCTGCTGGTACTTGTGGAAAATTTCATGCTGAGCATCTCCTGGGTGTCACTGCTCACGCTGGTCTTCCTTCCTCTCATTTTACATAGGAGGGCAACCTGGCTTCAGTGGATTTAAAAGGCAAAGACCCAGGCCAAAGGGCCCAGATCTTAGCGAAAGTCTCCAGGGTTATTATAGATTAAATAGTAAGGATTCATTCTGCCAGCTGCTGATCGTTCCTGAAACTGGAGGCTTAGGTTGGGCAACTGCCCATAACGCACAGAGTGACCATCTAAACATCACAAATCCAGCGAATCTGCCCTGAGACACCACAGTCAGGACTACTGACTGAGAAAATATTCTGTCCACGGCCATTCGCCAAGATGGCCTCATAGATCAGGAACAAGGAGTATTATAAGAGGAACCACACCAAACATTTCATTATTGGAAGGACCGTTACGTGGCTTGGTGGACATTTTGACGTTGACACGCACCTATTTAATCCCAACTCTTTCAACATTTCTTCTGTAGTCGATGCACGAGAGTACCATAGACCGTGACTTCATTTCATTTTTTGCCCTTAAAATACATTCCTGAAGGCAGAGAGCTGTTGATTGAGGGCCAAGGGGGGATGACGTTTTCTGGGGTGATTAATGAGCATAGGAACAAAAGTTGGCATTCCTGTCTACTCTCCTCCTAAACTTAACAAGTACAAAATCAGGCTGAGGATCATTGGA
>NW_017728993.1:20750344-20756058 GCF_001723915.1 Gavialis gangeticus | reverse complement strand
GAGCATAGGAACAAGAGTTGGCATTCCTGTCTACTCTCCTCCTAAACTTAACAAGTACAAAATCAGGCTGAGGATCATTGGAGTATCAGGATGATGATAATTAATATCATTATTATTATTTCTATTCTGATACCCCATAAGAGTCCCAGTCCAGGAGGAGCAGAAGGGAGGGCCCCACTGTGACAGGAGCTGTACAACAAGGGGGGAAAAAAAAAGATAGTCCTTCTGATTAGGCTGTAAATGCTACCCCCAAGGTTAGCCTTCTGCATGGTATTTCCCACTTCTATAATCTGAACACAATACGGTGTATAAAAGTGCGTGTGTATATGCATGTACATGCATTCACATGTGCTTTTGCTTCTTCCCCACTATAATCTATCTTTTTTTTTTTTTTTTAATTGTAGGAATATCCTGGTTTAGTTGCAGCTTTAGGTTCACAGGTGCCCCTACGTGAACTGGTTCACCACCACCCCCTCCCCAGCATCATGTACAGATGGCCTAACAGAGAAACCCATCAGGAACTTCGTTAAACACTGGATTTATGGGCAAACCTAACCAATTGCTGGCACTATAATGAAACAAACTCTCTCTCCCCCAACAAACTGAAAAGCACGGGGTCAAATCTGGACTCCAAAGGGCAGTTCCTCAGGTAGTGTAACTTGTCATCACTTTTTCAAAACCAAGAAAACTTTGACTGCTTCCGCTAGGCGAAGAGCTACCCCAAAGTCACTGGCTCATCTCTATTGTCATGCAGAAGAATTCAGCATTGGGTAAAAGGCACTCACAGGGGAAAAGGTGGGAGGAGGCAAGAACACAGCCAGGGAATTAACAGGAAGCCAACAGGTTTCAGGAAGGTGGCAGTCAGTATATTTTTTGAAAGAAGCTGGCAATGCTAATAGGAAGCCTGTCTCAGCCTGAATTCTTATGCAAAGCTCAGATCTGAAGGTTACCTGCTTCCCCAGTGACTTGAAATGGAATTTTTTTGTGAAGTAATCTCTTCAATCTGTCCCTTCCTCTATTTACAGAGCATAAAAGTAACCATAAAATGCCACCGTTTCTGAGCAAATCTAATCTGCCCTTCCAGTAATACCAGGGCACACGATGATTATCTCATTTTCTCTTTGACAAATGTGGAATTATTGGCCAGCAATGGTCAAAAAATGCATGTCTCTACATCAGCTAAATCAGAGTATAGACAAATCAAAAATATGAAACAGTTGAGCCAAGGCAACGGGAGGCGAATGCTGCTGACTGGTGACCTGTTCCTCGGAGTCAGTGACACAGAGCAGGATATCATTTTCTTTACGCTGGTTATGGCTCTTTCATTTCTCCTCTCTACTCATTGTTTCAGCCTTAGGAAAACCTATTTTCTGTTGCATTAGGGAAAAAAAAAAAATCGGATTCCTTAATAAAAAGGAAAGAAACAAATGGTAGTTTTTGATAGCACTGCTCTGAGAGTGACAGGAGCTCTGTATAGAGGCAGGGGGAAAGGTCAGAGCAGGAGAGATGGGGCAGCTCAGACTCATCCACGGAGGAAACTCAAAGGCAGCTGCAGTGCAAAACCCAGGGAAAGAGAAGAAGAAAGAACAAACCTGTGTGTGTTCGAACCTAAGTTGACAGAGGGGACACTGATAAAGGGACACCGCGTCGTTCCTCCAGGGATCTCAAAATGCTTTCCAAATGACACATGAAGCCTCACAACCCCCCCCCCCCCCAAAATAACATTATACGCCGGTACACAAACAGACTCAGGCATAGCGGTGGGCTCATGGCACACCGCTTCTTCAAACCAGACCCCCTGCCTGCCCCCAGTTCTCTGCACCGAGTCCTTCAACAGCGATGGGTGAGGCAAACATTTCTCCAAGTTCTCCGTCTCCTCCTCCCGTTATCTGCACCATTTTTATTGAAACGGCTTTTTTTTTTTTCTTTTTCAGAGTTTTCTGCAAAATTCAAATGAACCGTGAACAAGAGAATGAGAGGTTTATTGAGCCATAGAAGCCTAACACTACCCACGTCGCTTCATGATTTGAATATCTAAGTGGCCCAAATGCTCTAACATTCAATTAACGAATTCTAGAGATTTGAGGGAAGGGGGAGAGGGGGGGAGAAGAATTACACAAGTTGTTGGCTTCAGCATCACATTATCCTAGGTGCCTCACTCTGATGAAGGTTAATGAGAAGAGTTCAAAAGCTGGGACATAATTAAATAGCAATAATTAAAGGAGCTGACACTGCGAGATGCAGCAAACTGAAATAAAAATAAAGATCGGGTCTCTATTTTTAAGAAACCAGTTATTGTTCAACTATCCGTACTTCACATTTGTGTAGTGTTTTCCACTGTTCAAAAGTAGGCTGCCAGCACTAATTAATTGGTGTAATTTAATGTTTAATATCATCTTGCCCTGCCTTTCTCGGGTCTATTTGTATCTTTCTGGACATCAGTGTCAGCACTAATGAAGTCCCTAATGGAAAGCCATCCAACAAGGAGAGAACAAACGCCGTGTGACAGATGTGTAGTCACACTGCTGAATGCACTACTGAAAGGGGCTCCAATAGCTGGGTAATGAGTGTGGGGTTAGAGCTTACCCCGAACACAAGCCCAATATATCTAGTGCTTAGCCCTATAATGCTTTGTGAAGATGAGGCCAAAAACATCCACACACCTACTTTCGAAACACCCCCAGCATCTTTGCCTTTGAATTAAGTCACAAAAAGCATCAAGTAGAAGGAGGAGTCATTCACCTGCCATGTTAACTGCTTTACAGGGACTTAATGCATGATTTTATGGACCCTGCTCAAGTGCCCAAGTCCACTTAAGTGCCCAAAAGGTAAACCAGGAAGTGGTGCTTAGGGTCCTTGGATTTGGGGTGTTTGTTCAACTTACTGGGAAGGTGCGAGCCATGTACAAAGTCCAGCTCTATCTCTGGGTTCAGAATTAATCCAAGCTCCCTCAGAGGTGAAAGGTATTTGAAACTTGTGGGCTGCTTTGAACCATGGCCCGTCTCCGGTCTTGCCCAGTTTTACCCACCAAGCGGCGAGCAAGTCTTACGTACGCCTTTAAATTATTTGGCGGCTGTTCATCATCGCGGACACTTTGTTCAAGACATTGGGGCTTCCCACTATTAGGAAAATTGCACCAATTTCCTGGATACTTAACAATCGCTGGGTATTATAAATAGCACGAGGCTGGAAAGGCACGTATCTGGCTTCATTCTGCTACAAATCCTAACTTTAGCTGGGTACGTAAAATAATCTTTTGCCTTCCTTAACAAAAAGGGTGCATAGACCCTGTGCAAAATTAGCATTAACGGGCACTTGTATTCTTACCAAAAGACACACACACACATACACACAGCTGTCCCTTCCTCTGTCCACACAAATTATTCCTTCTAGCAGCAGGAAGGAAAATGACCCTACCAGGTATCCTTGTGGTAGAGAGGTCATACATACATAAACATATGGACCTCTACCTCTGACCCACATGGGTCCTCCTAGGATTTGAGGGGGGAATTCAGGATTACAATGGATAATTTCCAGCCTGTACTTAATGCTGGCCATATGTTCAATGGCAAGTTGCTACAGAGCCCTGCCAGAATTTGCCCTTAAACACAAAGGACCAGCTGGTGAATTATTCTAGATGTGTTTCACAAGTATCCTGTGCCCCTTCTTTCTGAAACACAGCAAATCCAGGAGCATGCCAGACCTCCTGTTTGTCACTACACTTATCAAGAACAGCATTTCAGGATGGGAAGAAAATCCAAGCAGCCCCACCTCCAAAAATAGACTCCTTCTATTCAATCCAAAGCAGAATCTCTTTTAAAAAGAAACCCAAACAACGGAGCCCCTGAAATATTGGGAATGTTGAAAATTGGACCTGAACTTACACTCACTTCTAGATGTGTTTTTTTCTTGTCTCGAGACAGAAAACTATCAAACTCTGAAAAGAGTCAAGGACAAGGAAAAAATAATACCTGGATCTTTGTGTTCTGCTTGGCATGTCATTTCTTTATGAAGGACCTCGCATACTGGTTGCAGAGTTCAAATTGGGATGGAGAGGAGTTTTTAGACAGTCTCTTTGCATACGAGTGCAGGTGTAGGCACCAGGTCCATAAGGCAGCACCTCCTTTCCTGCATAGCAAAAGCTGCCAGGCTATCCATCAGCCGTGTGCAATTAGCACTAGTGAAAATACTGTTGTGTTCAGTGGGAACAGATTTAAAAAAAAAAAACAAAAGAAAACAGTGCTTTGGCTTGAGGGTCACAATTGAGAAAGGTGAAACATAGGCCTCTGTGTATGAAGAGGATACAGCGTCATTACATGCATTTTCCGTGGCCTTTGTTCTTAAGAAATGGAAGGGGATGCACCCAATCATAAAAAAAAAAAAAATCAATGGAGTTTTAACAGTTTGTATTTCTTCCTCCTGAGCATGTCAATAATTTGCTAATGTCCACTTAAAAACAAAGCTGGTTGAGAAAGAAGGTATAAATACTCCTCTTCCAGGATTAAAACAAACATATATAAACTGGGAAGGAAGACTTTTTAAGCTTTCCCTAAATGATCCTACATCTGACATTGCATTTAATTCCTGACCAGTAACTTCCCCAAAAAGTAGTGATATAGCACTCATCATTTCTGTATGTGAATGCCAGAAAGTCCACGTTCTACACCTGCCCACAATCAACTGAGACAGAATTTACAGTGGTTTTTGTAAAGAGGCAGAATGAGCACAGTAGGTTGAGAGTACCAAACACATTTTCATTTGTGATTCATGTTAGGATTTGAAGGTAGGTCTCCAGAGGTGACAAGCTAGTGCACTAATCCACAGAACCCCCATGAACACTTTCTTTGGGTCATTTTGTCTCATTCACACATGAAAATTGTGAGAAAACCCTATTGAGAATAAGACAAATGAATGGAAATATATCTCCATGCTTATCCCCATTATGAAGGTGTGATGACCTTGCTGAGTACTGACCTAGGGGGATCTGGTTAACAGATGACTGGTGGCTGAGCTTTTGACAGTAGAAATATTTCTCTTATAATAAGTTTCCCTCATCTAAGTTAAAAGGCATGGCTGTCTTTTTCCTACCTACAAATGTCTTAAATTCAATGCAAGATTTTGACTGTGGGTTCAAACCAGACAAAATATGCTGCATTCAGGGCTGTAAGAGTTTTGCGCTTTTGGACCTGTACGAAAAGATTTTTAATGCTTTGGGGGTGGGGGAAGTTTAAGAAGGGTTGGGGGGATGGGAGGTGGGCAAGAGACAAGCTATGAGCAACCTGACTGTCTATGATGAGAAGACCCAAACTACCCAGACATCTGCTGGGAAGAGCACTCAGACAGATCTAACTGCTCACGTACGTTTTTAACTTGCATTCAGGACCTCCACCTAACGCAGGAGGTATATGGTCCCACTAGAAGAAAGGCCTTGCTGGACTTGGTGTTAGCTACAGAGGATGACCTAGTGGGGAATCTGCGGGTACAAGGTAACCTAGGGGAGCGTGACCATCGATTGACTGAATTTACTATCCAGCAAAGGGTGGGTAAACTAACTAGAAGGGCTGAAGTGCTAGACTTCAGAATGGCTAACTTCAACATGCTCAGGAGATTAGTTAGTGAGGCATTGAAGATCAAGAGCATTGGCGAGATGGGAGTCAAGGAAGGATGGTCATTCCTCAAAGGAGCAATCCTTTGGGCACAGGAGGAAACAATCC
>NW_017728993.1:20743779-20745344 GCF_001723915.1 Gavialis gangeticus | reverse complement strand
CTGCCTATGATGAGAAGACCCAAACTACGCAGACATCTGCTGGGAAGAGCACTCAGACAGATCTAACTGCTCACGTACGTTTTTAACTTGCATTCAGGACCTCCACCTAACGCAGGAGGTATATGGTCCCACTAGAAGAAAGGCCTTGCTGGACTTGGTGTTAGCTACAGAGGATGACCTAGTGGGGAATCTGCGGGTACAAGGTAACCTAGGGGAGCGTGACCATCGATTGACTGAATTTACTATCCAGCAAAGGGTGGGTAAACTAACTAGAAGGGCTGAAGTGCTAGACTTCAGAATGGCTAACTTCAACATGCTCAGGAGATTAGTTAGTGAGGCATTGAAGATCAAGAGCATTGGCGAGATGGGAGTCAAGGAAGGATGGTCATTCCTCAAAGGAGCAATCCTTTGGGCACAGGAGGAAACAATCCCATTACACACAAAAGGGCACAGAGGGGCCAAGAAACTCTCTTAGCTGAACAGGGAAATCCAGGAAAGCCTAGGAGCAAAGAAAGAAGCATACAGGCTGTGGAAGCAGGAGGTAGCTACCAAGGAGGAGTATACCTTCTTGGCTTGCACTTGCAGAGAGGCAGTCAGAAAGGCCAAAGCAGCAATGGAGCTCAGACTGGCAATAAAAATTAAAGGCAACAAAAAGGCCTTCTTCAGGTATATAGGGAGCAAAAAGAAGGTGCAGGGTAACAGGCTAGGGCAACAGGTGACAGATAGGAGGGACAAGACTGAACTCTTCAATGAGTTTTTTGCCTCTGTATTCCTGAACGTGGATCAAAACAAATCTCCCAATTGCATTATAGATAGGCACAGGAGGAACACCAGCCCACCAAAGGTCAGCACCAACCTAGTAAAGGGACACTTGGAGGGACTGAATGTGTTTAAATCAGCAGGCCTGGATGATCTTCATCCAAGGGTGGTGAAGGAATTGGCCAGTGTCATAGCAGAGCCACTGGCATGGCTGTTTGAGCACTCAGGTCAGGTCCCAGAGGACTGGAAAAGGGCCAATGTGGTCCCTATTTTCAAGAAGGGTAGGAAGGAGGATCTGGGTAATTATAGGCCAGTTAGTCTCACCTCTATCCTTGGGAAAACCTTTGAAAAAAGTATCAAGGATCATACTTGTGGGAGCCCAGCAGGAAAAATAATGCTGAAGGGCAACCAGCATGGGTTCATGTCAGGAAGATTCTGCCCAACTAACCTAGTTTCTTTTACGACCAGGTCACAAAATGCTTAAGTGCAAGAGTCGAGGTAGATGTCATCTACTTGGATTTTAAAAAGGCTTTTGGTATGGCATCTCACCCCATTCTCATTAGGAAGCTGGGGGACTGTGGTGTAGACACCCATACAGTCCAATGGGTCGCCAACTGGTTAGAGAGTCGCACCCAGAGGGTGGTAGTGGATGGGTCCTTCTCGACCTGGAAGGACGTGGGAAGTGGGGTCCCACAGGGCTCGGTCCTTGGGCCTGCACTGTTCAATATCTTCATCAGTGATTTGGACGAGGGGGTGCAAAGCACCCTGTTCAAGTTTGCTGATGACACTAAGATGTGGGGGGAAGT
>NW_017728993.1:20741046-20743708 GCF_001723915.1 Gavialis gangeticus | reverse complement strand
TTTAAGTTGGACATCAGGAGGCGCTACTTCACGGTCAGGGCAGCTAGGGTCTGGAACCAGCTTCCAAGTGAGGTGGTGCAGGCTCCCACCCTGGGGGTTTTTAAGAGGAGGTTGGATGACCACCTTATTGGGGTCATTTGACCCCAGTGCTCTTCCTGCCATGGCAGGGGGTTGGACTAGATGATCTGCTCAGGTCCCTTCCGACCCTAGAAACTATGAAACTATCTCATCCTATTCTCATAAACAAACTGAGTGGTTGTGACATAGATGATTACACAGTCAGGTGGGTGGCAAATTGGCTTAAGGGTCGCACCCAGAGAGTGGTGGTCTTTGGACCGGTGCTATTCAGTATCTTCATCAGCGATTTGGATGAGGGCATGGAGAGCACTCTGTCCAAATTCATGGATGACACAAAATTATGTGGTAAAGTAAACACACTAGGGGAATGGATCAAATCCAGGCGGATCTGGACAGGTTGGAAAAGTGGACAAAAAAGAATAGGATGCAATTCAACAAAGACAAGTACAAAGTACTGCATCTAGGGAGAAGGAATCACCAATACACTTATAGGCTAGTGGATGAACTTCTCAGCAGCACAGTGGCAGAAAGGGGCTTCGGAGTCATAGTTGACTCCAAGATGAACATGAGCCGCCAATGTGACAAAATGATCAGTAAAGCAAACCACACTCTATCATGCATTAGCAGGTGCATCATGAACAGGTCCAAGGAGGTGATCCTTCCCCTCTATGCTGCATTGGTCAAGCCACATTTGGAGTACTGCATCCAGCTCTGGGTGCCGCACTTCAAGAGGGATGTGGACAACCTTGAGAGGGTCCAGAGGAGGGTCACTCATATAGTTAGGGGGCTACAGGTAAGGCCCTACAAGGAGAGACTGAGGGACCTAGATCTCTTCAGCCTCCACCAGAGTGGCTAAGAGGGGAACTTGTGGCTGTTTACAAATTAATTGGGGGGTGGGGGGCAGCAAGGAATAGGGGATGCTCTGTTTACCAGGGTACCCCTTGGAATAACCAGGAACAACAGCCACAAACTGACAGAGAGCAGATTTAAGCTGGACATCAGGAAGATCTTCTTTACAGTAAGAGCTGACAGAATTTGGAATGGGCTTCCAAGGGAGACAGTGCTCTCCCCTACCCTGGGGGTCCTTAAAAGGAGACTGGACAAGTACCTAGCTGGGGTCATCTGACCCCGGCACTCGTTCCTGCCCAGGCCAGGGGGTCTGATTCGATGATCTACTGAGGTCCCTTCCAACCCTAACAGCTATGAAACTATGACTGGCTCTGTGGATGTCAGGAGACCAGTGGTTGTGATATACCTTGTGGTTGTTCCTCAAGGAGACAATCCTCTGAGATCAAAGGGAGTCAGTCCCAATGTGCACCAAGGTGAAGCAGGAGTGCTATGAAGCCCCCAGGGCTCAGCAAAGGCATCCAGGGATGCCTGAGGGCTAAAAAGGAGGTGTACAAACAGTTGAAGCAAGGGGCTATCACCAAGGAGGGTTACACCTCCATTGCTCAAGACTGCAGGGAAGTGGTTAGGAAGGCCAAGGCTGAGTGGGAGCTAGGACTAGCGACCAGAATTAAGGATAATAAAAAAAAGTCCTTTTTCAAATACATAGGAAGTAAGGTGGCAGCACTGGGTAACGCGGGGCACCCGCAGGATAGGCTCGACAATCTGGTGATTGCGGAAAACAAAAAAGCTGACCTCTTTAATGAATTGTTTACCTTCATATTCCTGAACAGAGACCAGGACATCTCCCCCACTAGGATTATGGACAGACCCAGAGGAGGCACTGCTATGCCTAGGGTCAGGGACGACCTAGTTAGGGAACTTTTGGAGGGGCTGGACATATTTAAATTAGTAGGTCCAGATGCTCTTCACCCGAGAGTGCTGAGGCAATTGGCGGGGGTCATATTGGGGCCCCTGGCACAGCTCTGTAAGTGCTCGTGGGGCACTGGCCAGGTACCAGAGGACTGGAAAAGGGCCAATGTGGTCCCCATTTACAAGAAAGGGAGACAGGATAACCCCGGCAATTATAGGCCAGTCAGTCTTACCTTGGTCCTTGGGAAGACCTTTGAGAAAAATCAGCGAGGAGCACATCTGCAAGGGCCCAGCAGGGCAGGTAATACTCAGTGGCAACCAACATGGGTTCACTGAGGGCAGGTCCTGCCTGACTAACCTGGTTTCTTTCTATGATTAGGTCACAAAGTCCCTGGATGATGGTGTCAGGGTGGATGTCATCTTCCTGGACTTTAAGAAGGCCTTTGACATGGTTTTCCATCAGATTCTCTTAAAAAAACTTGGTGACTGAGGCACTGATGCCTACCAGTCAGATGGGTGGCAAACTGGCTAGATGGTCACACCCAGAGAGTGGTGGTGGATGGATTGTTTTCAACTTGGAGGGCTGTGGGCAATGGAGTCTCCCAGGGTTCAGTCCTGGGGCCTATACTGTTCAATATCTTTATCAACGATCTGGATGTGGGTGTGGAAATCTTGCTGTCCAAATTTGCTGATGACACCAAGATGCGGGGCAAGGTGGGCACGCTGGAGGGGAGGGACAGAATCCAGCTAGATCTAGACAGGTTACAGAGGTGGGCAGATGAGAATAGGATGGAGTTCAACACAGACAAGTGCAAGGTGCTGCATC
>NW_017728993.1:20739609-20740712 GCF_001723915.1 Gavialis gangeticus | reverse complement strand
AACCAGGGTTACTAGGAATAATGGCCACAAATTGTTAGAGAGAAGGTTCAGGCTGGACATCCGGAGACATTACTGTATAGATTTAATAGACATTAGGGCTGGAAGGGACCTCGGAAGATCATCGAGTCCAGCCCCCTGCCCAAAGGGCAGGAAGTCAGCTGGGGCCAGAGGATCCCAGCAAGATAAGCATCCAATTTACTCTTGAAGGTGTTCAATGTAGGTGCTTGAACCACCTCCGATGGCAGACTGTTCCAGACCTTGGGGGCTCGGACAGTAAAGAAATTCTTCCTTATGTCCAGCCTGAAATGGTCTTGCAGTAGTTTATGACCGTTCGACCTCGTCATCCCTTGGGGCGCTCTGGTGAACAAACGTTCCCCCAGATCCTGGTGGTTACCCCTGATAAACTTACAGGTGGCCATCAGATCACCCCTGAGCCTGCGCTTTTCCAAGCTAAAGAGCCCCATGGCTCTCAGCCTGTTGTCGTAAGGTCTGCTTTCCTGACCTCTGATCATGCGCGTGGCTCTTCTCTGGATTCTCTCAAGCTTCTCCACGTCCTTTTTGAATGGTGGAACCCAAAACTGGACGTAGTACTCCAGCTGCGGCCTCACCAAGGCCGAGTACAAGGGGAGAATAGTTAGGGCTGCCAGGCTCTAGAAAGGGCTCCCAAGCGAGGTGGTACTCTCTGCTACCTTGTGGGTCTTCAAGAGGAGGGTGGACAGATATTTGGCTGGGTTGATATGACTGCAGCACCCATTCCTGCCCGGGGCAAGGGGTCAGACCTGACGATCTGTTTAGGTCCCTTCCGACCCTAAGCACTATGAAACTATGAAACCTTGCCATTAGCAAGACTTTTGACATAGTCTCCTACACCATTCTCACAAGCAAGCTAAGGAAGTACAGGTTGGATGAAGAGACAAAAGATGGATAGAAAATTGACTGATCATTGGGCTCAGAGGGTAGTAGTCAATGGGTCAATGTCTAGTTGGCAGCTGATATCAAGTGGAATGCCCCGGGGGTCAGGTCTTTGAGTTGGTTTTGTTCAGTATTTTTATCAACAACCTGGAACATGGCATAGAGTGCCAACCAAAAGTGCTCCGCCACAG
>NW_017728993.1:20727591-20734609 GCF_001723915.1 Gavialis gangeticus | reverse complement strand
GGTTTTGTTCAATATTTTTATCAACAACCTGGAACATGGCATAGAGTGCCAACCAAAAGTGCTCCGCCACAGTGGGAATTTGTTATGTCAATATATGCTCAAATGATCTTTGGAAGAGAACCACGGCATGAAAAGAACCGTATGGTCCTTAGTACATCTTTGTCTAAGCCCTACATCTTCCAACATATGCGTACAGTTGTGGTCAGCAACAGAACCTGCAGGTTTCTGAAATCAATTGTTCCTATAGTAAAATCACATTTAATCTCTCAGATTAACAAGGTCCCTTGCTGTTCAGCTGTCAACTCATGTGACAGAAAAATGGATTCCATACTCAAGAAGAAGAAGGGATTCAAGAAACCAGAGAAGCAGGGGGGCTGGACCCGATGATCTCACGAGGTCCCTTCCAGCTCCAAAACTTCTATGAATCTGTGAATAATTCTGTTGCAAAAAGTAAGAAAAGCTTTAAAAGGGAGGGGGGGGACCAGAAAAAGTGTGTGGTTACCAGAGATTTCATAGTTGTCACTGTGCTATGTCCAATGGGAGCTTGATAGCAGCTGTAGGGATAAAAGTCCAATCCTCCCACTTCAAAAGATGTAACGTTGGGCGAAGAGAGAATCTCCTTCGGTGGTTAAGACGTGTAAGACCTGAGAGAGTTAAACAGTTCTTATCTCATCCACGAGAGGGCAGTTGCATACATATTAGTTGGCTTCATGAAACATTTTCAGGATATAGACGGATGGAAAATTGTATTGCAGTCAAAGGATATTGATACAAGCTGTTATAAAGCAACTGTTATATCTGTAGGATTCTGTACCGATATAAGTATATCAAAACTGCTCCAACCTTAAGCCTGGGTCAAACTTATGGCATTTGAGCTCACTTGTATGGCTACAGGCTTATGCTGACAACACAGATAGATGGTGATAGCTGCTGCATGCTCCGAAGCAGGAATCCCCCCAGCCTTAAAGCAGTTAAAATGTATGTTCATCCATATCCTCAGTCCCTCTGGCTACTCTCTAAATGGCCCCTATTAAAAACACAGGGGCCTTGTGATCTGCAGCTCTTACTGGATTCTTTTATACAGCTTGGATGGTGAAGAACCATTAGCAAGCACAATCCTCAGTGTGATGCTAATTCAATGTAAAACGGTTTCAATGAATAGTTAGTGAACTTGTGCATCACCAGTCAAGGTCTTAGTATAATTGACCTTCACTCTCCTGAGAGCCTACTAGTAATCCTGAATAGATGCCTCTAACAAAACAGTGTCATATTATACTCAAGATGGCTTGGAGCTCCTTTCAAATTAGTGGAGAAAGCAAAGCTTTCACTATAGACTTCTGATAACCTAGGTCATAAAATCTAATCAATGTGTACCCCCTTGGTGTTTGATAAAGATGCGGGGAGACAAAGACGATGATCGGTCAGGATCAAAGCACTCTTAGAACAGCATCTTCATATACCAAGAGGGTGCACACATAACATGCTACCTCACTCCTGTCTTATCCCACCACCACCTCTGGGCAAGTCATTACTTTCATTGCATAAATGCCAACCCTGATGAATTAATCAAGGGCTGTTTCTTCAAAAATAAAGACCTTCATCCCTATCAAATGCAGTAATCTCTTCCTGCTTAGTAGAGGGGGCCACTAGAGGAGAGGGTAAAGGAGGAGTGGTGGGAAATAACTGTAAGCTGGCAATGTCAAATCATATGGGATGGGGCCATATGGATCGCTAATCTTATGGGATGGGGCCATATGGATTGGTGAAGTAATATATATATATATATATATAATATATATATAAATGTAAAGTATCCACAACTCTGTGTATGTGTGTGTGTGTGTGTGTGTGTATTTTTTTATATATATATTATATGTATATATTATATATAATATTAGTGATGGGAGAGTTTGGAGGGGAGGGGAACAGAGAGAGACAGAGAGATAATACACTCTTTAAAATTTTCTTTGTAATCAGCTGACCAATATCATTATTATTTTTATATAAACCATACCAAGAAGCTGCAGTCCTGGACCTGGATCCTGGTGTGGTAGTGGGCTCTGTACAAACAGGTGGTCCCTATCCCAAGCATGTGTCTCACCATTCTCATTATTTTTATGCCTATTTCTTTCATCGAGGCATCATTTTCCTCCTTTTTAGATTGTAAACTCTGTGGAACACAGATGATGCCGCCAAGCACTCAAGTATTACTACAGTCCAATTGACAATTTTTACCATAATTTCCCCTCAATAAGCCTCAGAATTTTTCTGATTTTTCTCTCTTATGGACTGTTTTCAAATTCATCACTCCATTTCACAATAAAGCATATTAACACACCTTATTAAAGGGATATGTTTGCCCCTAAGTCTTAATGTGTCCTTTTGGAGGCCAGCTGACTTGCTGGTGGGTATTACAAGACAGCCTTCCAGTTCCAGGTTTGTCCGTCAGGAAACCAGATGGCAAAACACTCTTAATATACTTCCCCGCAATGAAGCTGCAGTCAATAATAAGATGGTAGATAAAGCAGACATCTGCAGGTAGCATGTATATGTTAACACTGTTTTCACAACACAGTAATAATCTCTGTTCAATGTTCAATAGTTACTTATACAAGGCTATGTATGAAGGGATTTCTTGTCTGCTAAGAGCTTGGGGCATATCATTAGTGGAGCAATTAAGCGTTCTTATCTTTTTTCTTGGTTTTTTTTTAAATCTAGCCACGAGAAGATAATTCTAAAATGATTTTAGAGCAATTTAGAAGATTCAGACCCTAATGTAGAAGATTTAGACCCTAATTTCAGCAATTTAGAAGATTTAGACCCTAATTTCATCTCTCTTTCCTGCTGCACAAATGAGGGTTTTGTTACATTACACTTAGCACGTGCTATATTTAGATCCTAGAAAGCATTCGTGTGATTTAAAAAGCTTTCTGAGCAGTCACATGTTAATTTTGGTATTCATGTGATCTAAAAAGCTTTTTGAGAAGTCACAGGTTAATTTTGGCTATGATCTAAATATAGATCCTAGTACTGCACTGGAGTCTTGAATTGGATGATTCCAGGGCTGAGACCTAAAAATCAGCTGATTTTCAGTCTTAGGGCTGGGATCTAACTGGCTTCAGTGCAGTGTGGAGGACTGGGACCGACACCGGCATTGCATGGGAGCCAGTCCCAGGGCTCATATTGCAGCACAGCCTTGAACTCGCTCCCATGCAGTGGTCCCTGTGTTGCTCCCAGACCCCTACACTGCACCAGAGCCTTGAACTTGCAAGGCTTCAGTGTAGTTGGAGGAGGCTGGAAGCCCAACAAAGCTGCCTGTCGGGCTTCCAGCCTGTTACCACACAAAAGCCTAGAGCTGGGAAGGCTCCAGTGAGGTGGCTGTGCGGCAGCTCAAACAGTTTTGTCAAGCTCCCCCCACCACTGCATTGGAGCCCCTTAATTACATTACCTCCACGGAGCAGTCTAACGTTAATGGAACATGTCAGGTAATACACTCTGGTGATACTCTTCCCTGGAAAAAGCATAGTTTGCTATGCTACAATGGCACTTAGCAAGTGCTTCACTGCTTGAACATTCAGACGCTAGCACTGTAAGTGTAGTTAGCGCTACATGTAACATGGAACAAGGTCTTAATATTCTGCTCCCACCAAAACAGACCAAAATGAATTGTCATCGCTGCTGTTTTCTCGTATTTGGAAAATAACATGCGTTTAAAAAACCAACCACATTAACAACAACAAAAAAACCCTTACTGAGTTTGAAACTTCTATTTTGCTGAACAGACAATTATTACTCTATGTAACTTATACTATGTTGGAACTTAGTACCTTGGGTGTGTGCAGATGGAACAGGGGCTCCAAATTGAAGCAGTGGTTTTTAAACAACAGGTGGAGTGGTCCCTAGGCTAATGGGACGGGGGAAGCTGGTGTTTCCCTCTGCGGCAGCTGTGCCCCCCCAAGTGACACCTGCTTGCAGGCACCTGGCTCAGGCGGTCCCAGGGGCATTGCAGGGAAGCACCGGGCCCCCATGCCGCTCAGGCAGGCAGGCTCGGGGGGGTGGGGGGAGTGGAAATCAGGCTTGCTGCTTTTTTTGGGCAGAGCCTGCCTTCCCAGGCTGCTGCCAGGCTGCCTGCAGGGCTTCCTGCAGAGCCACATTGCTGCACGGAGCCCAGTGCTTCACTCCCCGGCTGTAGGGGCAGGAAACTAAAACACTTTGGAGGAGTTTTATTTTGCTGCGCCCCACTGTCATTTAAGGTGCATTACACCACTGAATTTCCTACAGTGGCTGGAATGAACTTGCAATATGCTGCCAAGGCGTGTAAAAACCAACACCATTAAAGCAGTGCAAAAGCATTTAGCCAGTTTTAAAGTGTCGTGCACACATGCTCCTCATTTCGTCTACACACAGCCTTAGAGGCTAAATCCCCTGGGGGATCACAGTGTCAGGCATTCCACAAGTATATAGAACATGGCAGAAAACCCCTGCCCCAGCTGCTTACAATCTAAAACCGTGGGCAAAATAACGAGGCAGCAAATAAACATGTCAAGATTGAAAGGAAAAGTTGAAATGCGGCTGAAAAATACAGGATATGGACAACTCTACACACCTATGAGTGTCATTAATTATCAGTTGCCGCCTGGCTAGATGTTCATTCTACTTGAGGTTTCCCTTGAGCCAAACTCACTTCTCTTCTCCAAAGTGTAAAGCCAACACTTCTTCCAAAGGCTTCCCTTCTGCAGTCCAGGAGAGTAACGTAACGAGGGGTGCAAGACAAAAATTGACCCCAGCAATTTCAGGTGATAAAATGCAGTCTGTCTCATGCGCGCTGCAACAGGCGGAGGCTACAGGATGTGTATTGTTGTAAAATGTCATCTCTAAGCCAGGAGGCCAAATCTTCACCTGGCATGAAAGGGCATAGCTCAACTGCTGTTAATAATGCCAATGGAGCTCTACTCACTTACAGAGCTCTGCCCAGAGGCACCATGCTGAGGATGTAGCTAAACAGCACACTGTCACTGCTAATGCAAAGACAAAGGGAAAGAGCTGTGATCCAGCATCACTGAGACCTTCCTCCGGGAACCATTTGTCACATTTGCAGTTGCATATGTGGATCTGAGATTGGCCTCCTCAGTCATCTCTGGGCTCACAGATGATTTCCCCATTTACTGGAAGACCACCACGCGTGCATCAAGGGAGGGCGACTGCCTACTTGTAATCAAGGTTGCATGAACAGAATTTCCCTTAAAGAAAGGCCATTGCTAAAATCCAATGAATGTGTGTTTTACCTGGGGTAATTCCCTCCCTCATTCCCCCTTAAACGTATTTAATGTGCTTAGGAAGTGGCACAATATTAATACAATATTCTAGTGATCCACTTATCTCCACCTAATAGTCCCTCCTCCTCCCTCACTCCCCTGAGCACGAAGACAAATTATATATGGCTTTTAAAGTCATTCTTTTGGTAATAAAGAAGCTTATCTTATCAGTTATTGCATGCATTAAAATGCTACCCCTTGGAGGTATAATTTTCCACTGAATCCCTGTCCCTATTATATAGCATGTGTTAGACTCAGCTATATTTACAATCAGTCTGTATACTAATATCTGACCCTTGGCCTTGAGGTATGAATGCTGATCCTCGGCGTTATCTGAGGATTCTCATTTTCCCACAGCTGCCTCTAAAAGTAAATGAAGATTAGTCTGCTTTCAGGGCTATATTGATTAAGCATTGTGAAGGATGGTTGTTCTGAGCTAACTTGTGTCATAATCATTTAAACAGATCTCAGCAGTCAGAGTAGCCATTTTCTTGCTATGATTGAAATGAAAAACATCCCCATGTATGCAAGATAAAGAACGGGACAAACAACGTGCACTGGGCAGCACTGAAATATTTCCCAATAATCACCACACCACACCAGTTCTATGAAGAGGCAGCTTTACTTTATACTTTGAAAAGGAAATACTGGTGGCTATAATCTCTCAGGTGCCACCGGGCAGTAAAACACTTTGTTCTTATACAGTGGCTTTCACCCGAGGATCTAAAATTACGTTTCAAATGCTGATTAATCCCTACCTGTGCGATAAGCATATTGTAGCCATAGGAGGACAGAAGATGTTCAATGGCTCCTTCAAGGTCACCCAGATGTGAGTGGCAAAACTGGGGGAGGAAATCAGGGATCTCAGCACCTACTCTTGCACTCTCCACCACAGTCACCATTTAGCAACGGCCATTGGAGGGGGAAAAGAAAGCGTTTGCCAGCCATCAAGAACATATCTGAAACCACTTTCTTCTCACTTTAAATAGTTTCATAACTGCCTGGCACAGAAAGGATGCCCTTTCATGGCAGCCACTCTATTGGACACATACTCACAAACTAAAATGTAGTTGCATTGTATGGAAATGACATGTAGTTTTGGATCTCCACCGGCGTTCATCCCGAGTCCTACATTCACCACCCAGCACTGTCAGTGGAGAAACAAATGCCCTACGGCTGCATCTGAAATGTGAAAACTGGCACATCACAGCGCAGACAATTAGTGGCACTGAACCCCACACACCCAGAGCTGGCAAACCTTACCCACCCCAAAGCAGCATTTTGATTTCATATAAAAGATTCCTAAGAAAGTTTTCAAATTACTATCCCTCCTCTCCCCCCTGGAATTTTTTTTTTTGAGTTTTCAATTCATTCTTTCATTGAAATTCATTAGTTTTGGGGGGGTTTGTGTGTGTGTGTGTGTGTGTGTGTGTGTGTGTGTGTAGGTAATCACATTTTTGATGTGCATCACTTAAGTGCAGCCATTTCCTATATTCAGAAAGGCACTTAAAAAACACCTTACAACCCCCTCCCCCCAGCACACACACACACACACACACCAACCTCCATGATAGTTGCTCCAGGTAAGGTTTCCTGATATATGCTACCAACATTTCTCCCAAAGCCCTACAAAGCATGCTTCCATAGTGCATCTACCTAAAAAGAGAAGTTAATACGTCTAAAAAAAAAAAAAAAAAAAAAGA
>NW_017728993.1:20707815-20727516 GCF_001723915.1 Gavialis gangeticus | reverse complement strand
AAAAAAAAAAAAAAAAAAAAAGGCATGCCTTTCCCATTTATGCTGCTATGAGATGCATGAAGATTTCCACAAACTTTTTTTACTGTTTTCTTTGTTAGGTCAATTCAGACTTACCAGCTCCTC
The DNA here is from genome assembly GCF_001723915.1 of Gavialis gangeticus. Classification (NCBI taxonomy): domain Eukaryota; kingdom Metazoa; phylum Chordata; order Crocodylia; family Gavialidae; genus Gavialis; species Gavialis gangeticus. The sequence continues at coordinate 20,727,393 of NW_017728993.1, read as the reverse complement.
ACTGTTCTTTTATGGAGACCCTTAGTAAGGTCTTTGAAGGACTGCAATAGTGACATCACTTGAAGTTTTACCTTATTGTTTTTGGTGCCCTTCCTACAACTGATGGGAAAGGGGATGGTCATCCTTAAATGGCTGAACACCTCTGGTATCCCAGGCTTTAGAGCTACTATTGTTGGGAATGAGAATTTAGTATGGTCATTTGGAGTCCGATCCCACTTAAGTCCATAGCAAAACTCCCATTGACTTCCAATACAGTCAACCTAAAGCATAACCCTAGTCTCCAGGGAATACTCTCACTGATATCAGCAAGTGTTTAACCTCAGAAGAACTGGAGGACGAGACCCCTAACCCAAGATATCCAGTTCTAATATCTCAGTATTGAATGAGCTGTAACATGCTAAAGGAATCAGTCTTATCTGCATCACATCCGGTGAAAGCACAAAGTATCTGGGAATACTTGTTTAAGACTCAAAAAAACCCCAATAGTATGACTTCTACACACTAACCATTTTTAAATCTGTGCTGAAATATGCAATTTAGATACTAATGATCTACGTGTGTGTTTAAGTAGCTGGCAGATATTGGCAGAGCTCCTACATAAATATGTAAAAATATGAAATATTTTCATAGAAGGCGATCAAGAAAATTAAATTATGTTTAACAAAATGCTGTTAAGCTAGAAAATTAAAAACATGAGTAATGAACACATTGAAATCAGTGTTAAACCGGATTAAAATATTTAAATAGAAATGTACTTTGTTTAGAATGGGGAAAAATACAATTTTAAGAAAATATGCAAAATTATAATTAGATTGCACAAAATTCAGGCAGCTTATTAGAAAATAGTGCATTGCTAAATAAGTGAATTTGCTTGTGATCTTTCATTTCAGTATTATGCATCTCTAGGTCATTTGCCCTACTGTACCTGAAATCTCTCTCCTCCTGTTATCCAGAAGCCTCAGGCAACTAAAAAGCAATTCAGACATTACTCTTCTGTCTCCCTATCCATTTAATGCCTCTTTGTATTCATCGTCTATTCCTACTGTTTTTGCCATAAAATTTAGGACAGGACCCTGCAAATCATTACTACTAAGCATAGAGCTTCCTTTTGCAGAGTAATTGTAAGTTTTTAAAGTCTGCAAAGCAAGGTTTCGGGCTTCATTTTTTCTATAAAAAACATGTAAATTTTGATGGGGGAAGGCCAGTTATAATTGATCAAGATGAGCACATGACTGTGACTAAGTGATCTTCTTGCTGTAATTCTTGAAAATTGTTACCCCCATTTCTTTCCCCTTCCCACGCACTTCTTTTTTGTCTTTTAAACATCCTTGTTCATTTTATTGTTAAAAAATTAGATTGGCAACTCTCTGAAAGCAAGACCATGACATGCCTTTGTTCTATAAAGCATGTAACAAATCTTGGAGTCTGAATAAACAACAGGAAAATAAAACATAATTATACTGCCCAGAATGAAAGGTATTACCCAACTGCACTGACTGATCATCAAGCCCACTCCGAGCCAGAAACGGATCATTTGGATTTTTTTGAAAATGCTATCCAAATGGTAGGAAGGATGCTCATTCTGCTCTATAGCCAAACTTTTCCTTTGGTCCATCAATGCACCAGGAATTTATCTTACAATGTCTTAGCCACAAAGAAGATTGTTATTTAAAATGGAGCCTTCTTCTCATCTTGGCCTGAGAATAAGATGAGATACAAAGCCAATGACTTGCTGTCCTCAAGAGATTTGCTCCCGCATGGATCTCACCACAAATTTATCATGTCAGAAGGAGGACACGGAGGAAGAGAGGAAGCAAGTGCGCTCGTTTTAGACAAAAAAACCCCTGAAATCTAGTTTGTCTATGAGAAAGTCGCATCTTTTTAGCAAGCAACTCATATTTATTTTTCCATGCTAATACCATTACTGAAACCCTTATCTGTTAAGATATTAAGAATATTTTCTTGTTAAAATTTACCCTATCAAGTTGAGAAAAAACTGTCAACTCCAGATGTGATTATTAATTTTAAAAAAATCAATAGTCTTCTTTCTAAAGCCACATCCACTTCTTATTTTAGCAAAGGATAGGGCATCAGGTATCCAGATGCTGAAGTTCTCTCTCTGGAGAACTGATTATGGACCCAACGTAACACACCACCACTTGCTATTGTCATTTTCAAGGAACAGGGGACATAACAAGTGCGGTGACCATGAGCAAGCCAAGAAGGGCTAGTTTTCAAAGATCTTCAGATATCTGAAAACATAGACAGGCACCTGGTTCAACGTTCAAACGGGTCAAAAGTCCTACCTCCCATTGAGCAGGAAGTGTTGAACCAATCTAGACTTATAGTCTAGGTACAGACATTCAGAACGCCTGAGGCAGAACTGATCTAAGTTACGCTGTTTTCTGTAAATGGCATAGTTTCAATTGGTAGTGAACAGAACGCACGTTCACCATTTGGAGGGCGGGCAGGGGGCATAAAACTTAGACGATGTTCCACCATTTTTAAATGGTGTATGTGCTGAAATTCTCTTCTGTGACAGGTATAGACCAGTTTCCAATCACTTATACCAGTCTGTACTTTGGTATAAAAACTGCATTTTATTATAGAAGGGTGCTTGTACATGTGATGGGGTTTTAGTCCTTAGGGTTGAATTCTGTGCCCCCTAAACTGAAATGGTGAGTTTTTAATTGAAATGGCAGATTTTATTTTTCCGTCACGGTGGCCACAGGGGCCTGCTGAAGGCAGAAGTGGTGAGGGGCCCAATCCTCCCCCCCCCAGTGGAGCCTACACCCCTCTCCTGCAGCCATTAATCTGTCAACTCACCTCCCGGTCATGGGAAAAGTGGGCAGGCTCCACAAAAGAAAAGGATTGAGCCCCTCACTGCTTCTGCCTTCAGCAGGCTCCTGCAGCTGGCAGGATGCCTGAGGCCACCTGGGAATGGACTGGTTTGCCCCTGGGGCAGTACAGAAAGGTGGCATGAGGGTAGCTGGGTGTGGTGGGAGGCATAGAAGGCAGCAGGGATGGTTCATGGGGTGCTGGAAGCCAGGGAGGGCTCAGGAAAGCTAGCAGCCTACCCACCCAGGTGGCCCTGTGTCCCACACACCATCCCCACTGCCTTCTCCAGCTGACAATACACCCAGCTGCCCTCCTACCACCTCCTGACACTTCCCCAGGGGCAAGCCAGCCCATTCCAGGGTGGCCCCAGGCATCCTGCTGGCTGCAGGAGCCTACTGAAAGCAGAAGCAACAAGGAGCCTGATCCTTTTTTTCTGCAGAGCCTGTCCATATCTCCCATGGCTGGGGTGTAAGCCGACTAAGGGCTGCAGTATTGCAAGTTGCAACATTGCAAACTAAACTACATTGGAGTATAGTTTAGTTTGTGATGATGCAAGCTTATAAAACCCCCAAAACTCATGTGCGCGTAGCGTGACACCATTAAGAAACACCAAGGGGAATTTTTGTCACATGTACATCATCACCTGTACAAACACCCAAAGTTCTTAGATTATAGGCTCTTCAGAGAAGAAACTGGCTCTCAATAGGTTTGCATTGCACCTACCATAGTTTGACCCCAAACTTGTTTCTGGGTTCTCACTGCTGCTGAAACAGACAGGGATGATAAACTTTTAAAGAGCCTCAGATGAAGGGGGAGGAGGGGGGAAGGGAGAGTCATAGAAGAATAGTAATTATTATTGAAGCCATTATAATCCCCCTTCTAAAACTCCTGTAAATTAAATATGTAATGTGCTATTCTTCACTTCTAATCCTAAAGCATTATCTGTGGTTTGCTAATAAGTAGGTACTGCATTTCATCTTAGAGGCGTCTGTATCTCAGCACTGGATGATGTGGCTCTGAGGCATCATACACAAGACAGAATCTCTCCTCTCCAAGGGAATGATCCAAAACTCACTGGAGTCAGTAAGAGGCACTAGTGGTCTTTCAATTAGCCTTCTAGGTAGTAGGAATTTGTTGCACCAAGGATTTTGAGGGGGAAGCCTTGAACCTCACCCTCTCTGGGCTTGGAAAGGACTAGAAAGAGTTATAGGTTAGTCCAAGCTCGGGGCCTGGCTTGGTTTTTTGAGCTTATACATTTATTAACAGTTAAGTTAAAGACAAAAGAAATATAAAAATTATTAATAACAACAACAACACCACCACAAAACTACTAATATATATATACACACACACTTCTTCCTCTTCGACAATCCCTTGCAGTTGAGGATGATTGTCATCCATGATTGCCTTATCTTTGTGTCTGAAGATGGCCAATGTGGCCTATCTGGGATCGACAGACTCTACGGCAGCTTGGACACATTTTCACATGGGGAAGGTGGTGCTGGATTCTTGATTTGCTCACTGACATGCGGTTTCTGCCACTCCCAATTTTCCTTCTCCGGTTGCTGTCATGAGGTTTCAAAGTGCTGAGATCCCTGCAGCAAGCTCTTCCTCCATTTGGGGTGGTCCTGGGTGATGGTCTCCCACAAGTTGACACTGACATTGCATTTTTTTTTTAAGTTGGCCTTGTGAACACTCTTGAAGCATTTTCTATACCCTCTTCTTAAGCATAGACCTTGGCGGGGCTGGGAGAATCAAACTTGCTTCAAGACGTTTACTTTACAAGAAATACCACAACTTCTGCATCCAACAAACAAGTTCACAAGTGCACATATGTTCACTGGCACTACAGTAAGCTGAGGCTCTTTAATCTCCCTCCTTGGAGACATACACATTAACAAGGAGATTTTTCTTAGGGGCTCTGCAGCCTTTTTCCTCTTCTTAAGTAGAAGAGGTTCTTCTGAGGGGCTCTGCCCTTCTCCTTTTTACACCACAAAAACAAAGAGCTCTGCACTTCCTCACAACTTCTTCTCTCCATAACCCTAGAGTAACCAGACTACTGCCACGGGCTCTTCTCTCCACCATGCAGACTCAGGCCTTACCCTTAAAGGAGACCTCCCAGATCTCCAAGGGCACATGAGGACAGCAGAAGATAGCACCAATGGAGATCACCACTCTCTCACAAACGCGTATCTTCACATCTATCCACATACAAACCACTTGGCACACTGACCCTTAGTCACACTCATTTTATGGTTTCAACACTTCTTATCATACCACTCATTGTCATCCAATCAGATTGGGTAGCCACTTATCAACCATCACAATCGGTAACCATCTTTCATGTCGCCTGCTGTCAATCAAGGTGGCTGGTTGCATTTACTGCAGGATTCTTCCCATCTTTTTATGGCACCACTGCACAGTCTCACTTCTCTTAAGTGGGTCAACAGATGAGAATGTCACCTTTTCCAGAGGTTTCAGGAAAGGACACCACTATTCATGCACATGCCCAATGGTACCGAAATTTTGTCAGGCTACACATTCAATACACAGAATTAAAAGTCATGTGCAATAGATTTGCAGCATCAAGAAATCTGCCCAAGTCCTTTGAAGACCTTTAGGATTCTCCAGGGTAAAAGGCAGTTTATTGCTACAAGTCATTACCGTAAATTTTAACCCATATTGACCAATATTGTGAAATAAATTTGGGGAAAAGTAGTGATTGATATGCATTTGGAAACCAACACATGAGAACTGATGCAAAAGACTGGCTTACAGTAGTATCCTTACTAAAGAAATGATTTTGAACACACTTCCAAACACAGCCACCACCAACCACAATAATAATAAAGAAAATCTATATAAAGTGTAATGAAGGTTTTTCTTCTTTCTTGAAACTGGAAGAAAGAGTTTATTTCTGAGTGATATATAATATTTGCTGAATTCTCTGAGGTTGAAATATCCTGTTTCAAATCAAAACTCATGGCAATATTAAAAAACCTAAAATACACCGTGGTCTCTTAGGATATTCTGTTGATCTGAAGTTGACAACTGATTTTTCTTTCCTCCCTTGATTCAGAAAATGATCCCAGCTAGGATTTATTTAGGGAAGTCATCAAGTCGAGTCTGTTTCCTTCATTGTCTCTTTCCTATATACTATATATAAAATATATACACAAAGCTAACGCTTCAAAAATGATCAAAAAAGGACCTGCACAAATACAGTCCATGTTGAGAAGCTACTAAATCAGCTGATGGGGCTCAGCAATGAGGAGGCAGAAGGACAGCTGACAAGTCAGTACCAAGGGAAAATAGACTGAATAATCAGGAGTCTCCTACTATTAAATCTCAGATTTAAGTAAAGGCCACAGAGCAGTGAGGTAACATTGCAACATGCCCTGTCCGAACACCTGGACAACACCAAATATAATGGTTTCTTCCCCAGGCAGTTCTGCTGGCTTCTTCTATTGCACAATCCAGCTGGAAAGGATCCTATTTATTTCAGAATCATTCCTACCAAGATCACCAGATGTGAGGCCTGATTCCTGATCTCTCCACACCTTTGTTTAGTTTTCCAAAACTGTGCAACCAAATGAAAATCACCACCATCCTGACAAAGCAGCACCAGAATCATGCGGTATTTCTGAAAATAAACTTGTGCTAATAATTATAAAAGCTACAGGACAATAGAAAATCTCATCCCCTATTTCAACCTCTTCATTTGCCCTTTAACTTCTTCCTTAAAACTACATTATTTTGGTTAGCTCTTTATCACAAAAGCTTGACTGTGAAGTCAGTAAAAATACCAAAGGTACATAGACTAGCAGGAGTAGTTGTTATAGTGTATGGTAAGACAGTGCATTTGCTAACGAGGACTTTGCCACATGTTCCCTCACAACAGTTGAAAATTCTTGGCATGTTGTGATGTATTACAATTAGTACATGTTAGGAGATAACTGTCACCTGAAAGGGAACAACTTTGCAACACCAAGAAGGCACTTAACACATTCCTGTTGGCACTGGATTTAGGACCCAGATAACTTGTTCTGGGCAGACCCTCAGACCAACCATGACCTCTCCATTCAATAATAGGCAAGTTGTATTGATATACAGTGATAGGAAATAAGAATAATAATAAAAAATAATGCAAGCAAGGCAAACAATTCTATATCTACCAGTCCTTGAGCAGTCACGGAGGGAAGGTATATATGGCCAGTATGCAAGCTTTATCCTAAGGTTCTTTCTTGAATGTCAGATGTCAGCTGACTAAAGGTTGATGGCCAAGGCCCCCCTCTGCCCCCACCCCTAGAGGGGTGGGAAGAATGGGCTGGTGGCATGCCTTCTATCCATGCTGGCCACAGACCCTTTTTTGCTTTGAAATCCCTCCTTTTGTATCCTTTCTCCCCTCTGATGACTCTTCATCTCTGGGCATTGTTGATTGGTTTACCCTGTGGTCATCATACTTCCATGTTCTATCCCATCAGCATATTCCTTTGTTCCAACAAGCTCATCACATGCACACATCTTTGGTCATTTCCCAGTCTCCATCCACCAAAACTGGAAATCCCAAGGGTTCTGCACTTAGGCACTTGGACACCATGACTTGGCACCAATGTGGAAGAGTCCCTGATCTTTGGGTACACTGTTCATGCCTTCAGTTTCACAGCCTGTGTCTGCTGGCTTCAAACACAGTGGGTCCCAAAGGAAACCATCACAAACAGGGTTTTAGAAATGAATTAACCCTTGCCACTCCCCTGGACCATTTTTCTAATGCAACATCTACTTTACCTACAAGCCAGTTCTCAAAAGCAAACCTCTAAATAGCATTTTCTAGCCATCAATGCCAACCTTCTTGAATGCTCCAAAGACAAATATCCCCCAACAATGGGAACTGCAGAAAGCTCCTTGAAGAATGAAAGATCCTGTCATCCCTGCTAGCAGAAAGGGCTAGATGCACAGGTAAACATGTTGGGCTCAGGGGGTTATTTTTAGAGGTGCTTATTCAGAAACTGGCAGCATCCAGAACTCAAAGCTGCTGCACTAATGTCTCTCTGACCCAACTGTCTCTTCCCCTTGGGAGGCATGTACAAAGGACATCTGCTCACTTACCTGTATCTCTTCATCCATACCCACTAGACACACTGGTCCTCAACAAACAGCTAACTAAACAGCCAGAGCCATGCTGATCTAATGACTCAGTAACCACTCATCTATCTGGGACAGCTTTGAAAGATGAGAAAGATAGCTATCTCTTGAGGCATACTCCCATGCAGCCCTGCCCAACTTTAGATAAGTCCCAAGCCAGTTGAAAAATCAAACAGATGGCCAGCATAGGGAGGGAGATGAACAAAGAAATGAAACCCCAGGCACAAAACCAGTTCCAGTAGGACCTTGAGAAAGTCACCTAGGGCTTTGTTACACATCAATTTTAGGCAGCTCAAGGAGCTCTTAATCCCAGCATTGTCCACACATTATGAAGTATAAACTAGTTTTAAGCACCCTTTAGGCATCTTAAAGTTACACCACTATAAGGCAGATTTCTCTCTGATCCATGTTACCTAGTTTGTGTTCCACAAATGTGTGGCCACTCCCCAGAGATAAGCCATTCAAGTTTCAGTCCTCCAGCATCCCAGGATGCAGGGTGCCCTCTCCCCCCATCCTCCTGCTCTTCGGGGACAAGATTTCTACCCCCTGAACTCTACTGCCCAGGGAGTGGTACTGGCACCAAGCCAACTTCCCTTCTTACCCCAGGGGTGTGATATGGCCAGGCAGCATACAGGGGAACTGGCTGGTCCAGGAAGGAAGGCTGGCAAGGTGGAAGGGGAAGCAAGGTAGGGGTCCAGATCAGGGTCCTTGTGAGCTGGGGCTTCCCTCCTCGGTCACAGGCAGTCTTCCCATGAACTGGGGCTACCCTGTCCCAATCACATTTTATTAAAGCATGAGATGCTCTTTATCCTTTATTTCTTTTCAAACTCTTTTTTTCCTTCTTTTTATTTTATCCTTTATGGCTTCATTGGCTGCCTGCCTTCATTTCACCATCCAGCCCCCAGCAATAATTCCCACCCATTGCCTCTGCACCTCCCATTCACTATACAGTCCCCATCATTAAACTCTCCCCTTGCAGCCTCATGCTCCCAGCCCCACCAACCCACCTCTCCAACCCCTACTACCACCCCCCAGCTACAGCAGGATAAAAGCCCATCCCTACATGCCTGCCCTCTCGTGACAACTCACAGCTTTGCAGGTCAGGACAGTCAAAGAAGGTTTTAGTCTGAACCTGTGACTACTCTGAGCTCAGGCTAACACTAACATGGTTCAACATTTAAGAAGCTTGAAGTGTAATATATAACAAGGCCTCTACACTCTGCAGCTCTCCATTTCCCATCTATAAACAACAGGGGAAAATGCAGTCCTTAGCTACGCAGTAATGCGAATCTTGGTTGAATAATATTTGCAAAATACCTTGTGACACTTTAAGGAAGGCGTTACAGTGATCTGCAATACACTGCATGTGACGCTTGCCGTGAGCTAAATGCCCATGACACTTCTGATGCATTTACCCAATCTTGCCTACACACAACTGAAGTATTATATTTTCCAGCCTAAAAATCACATTAGGGGAAACAGAGATCTTTCAGAACACAGAGCCTTCCTTAAATAAAAGATATCAATGCTGGACAGCTTTGCAGCCTCTCTCGTATGAGAAGTAATCAAAAATAAAGAGCAAAACTTCTGGCTGGAGCTTCAGTTTCTTGTCCTAACTTATCCTCCCCATGCTGCATCAGAGCTGGCTAAATCAGTCACGCTGCATTACGTTACATGACCGATTTAGCCTCCTTTGATGAGTCATTGCAGTCACACGTCAGCAAAGAGATGTGCCACTTTAGAAGAGTTTCAGGGTGTGTGCTGAATGTATGTGTGTGGTTGATTCTGCTTTTTTGTCCTCCCAGCATGATTTTTTTTTCTAAAGCACGGCTGGAATTTACTATATTATTCATGATGGCAAAAAATATATATATAATTAAGGGGTAGTGATTATTACACGGGTCATGGCTAAAAACTCCAGCTGAGGGCTAACACTCATAGATTGTAAGATTGATTGTAAGCACCCTATGGTGCTAGGTACTATGCAGAGTAAAATAAAGCCCCAGCGTCCTTTACAGTGAAACTGGACAAAAGGTGGAAGAGGGAAACCAGCCCAGAGAAGCAAGTGGGCAAGTACGATCATCTAGTAGAGCCACGATGAGAACTCCAGTCTCCCCTATCCCATGCCCTCATCCACAAGGCCTCACTAGAAGTAAAACAAAAACCAAGGTTTGTCTTCACTTGTTCCCAGAAGGAACAAATTCGGGCTCTGTCAAATGAAAATTAAAGTAGAGTGCTCAAGTGTTAATCAGGCTGAGATCCTGGATAGTTTTTTTTTTCTTTTTTTTCTTTTTTCTTTTTTTTTTTTAAACAAGCGAGGATATGGAGGGGGTAGTTAGCTGGATCAGAATCTGACAAAGTGAGCTGTTGCTTACAAAAGTTTCTGCATCTCTGAATTAGTCTATGAGGTGCAACTCTGCTCTGCCTTCTAAGTGAAGAACCTGGTAAGAGTCTTGTGTGGTTTCTGATCCTATGTTACACCCACTTTTATTGAGCAGATCTTCGCTTTAAAAAAAATAGGGAAGAGGTGCAGATAAAAATCAAGTCACTAGAGCTGCCTATACATGCCCTCAGGGGGGAGGGAGGCATTTTAATTAGAGTGGCTGTCTGGGAACTCCTCTAATTAAAATACCTTACTGGCACATGGATTAAGCCCCTGCACATTTCAACATGGCCACAGGATGGTTTAGATAAAGTGCCCCATGGCCATTTAAAAATCCACTGGGGCTTAACACATGTGATGCTGAGGAGCCACTGGAGCATTTGAATTAGCACATGGAGCAGACTTAGTTAATTGAGCCTGTTCAGACATGTTCCAATTAAAACGCCAACAGTCACATGTATAGGCAGCCCCACGTTCTTCAACACAACATGGGCCTTAGCTGATTTTTCCAGTAACAGCGTTTATTGAGACTGGGCCCGTCTTTTTGATCTGTGTGTGTACAGCGCCTAACGAAAAAGGGATCCTGGCTCATGAGTATGCTGGCACAACGTTAGCACAAATAATAATCTAGTGAGGAAGGACATATGCACAACATACTGTGGGATAAGAATGGCTGGGGCCCCTTACCATGCATGCTCTGGTCAGCAATAACTGTCCACTTACATGTTCTTACCCCCAGCAGTTGGTGACTAAAGCACAATAATTTTAACCCTCTTTCACTAAAGGCTAACCAACTTAGCTTCTTCCACTTACCACAGGGTAAGAGCATGCACACAGGCTGTTACAGCAGAGTAGCTGACATGTTTTGCAAGCTGTGCCCCATCTAAAGCCCAGAGTGAAAGATCTCCGTGCCCGTACCTTAAAAGCAATGTTTGTCCAAACCACCTCTCCCCCTTATTGGTCCCTGTAGGGAGATGGTCATTTTAATTCACTAGAGGCACTTCAGCTTTTGTCTGATACAAGTGAAATAAAATGCTGAAAACAACTATATAATAAAATCGTGTTTCCTGTATTCCACCTTTACCGTTTTTCTTCACTTTATCATTATTTCGCAGTTTCTAGTTTCAGAAGCCAGAGCTCAGACTTAGCCAGGTAATGAAATATGTGGAAAAGTAATACTTAAATCACCTGTCAACAGCCAGTTCAGTGCCCATAAAGATACTGAAGTACAGGAGCTGGTAACTTAACTAGGGATGGGTCAGCAGGGCACCAGCCCCAGGTTCCAACCTCATAGGGGGACCAGAATCATCCCCTACCTCTGTGGAGTCCAAAACCCGAGCAGCAAAAGCAGCCCAATGCAACAGCCTACCCCTGTGTCTACACATTCATTTAATGCACCATAATCGGCGCTCCTGTGCGTTAGCGCAGATGAATGCTTTTTAAGTGATGTTAATGTGCATTAAACTAAATCTACTGTGCATGGTTTTCGCCAGCCACACTAATGCGCAGTAGAATTAGTCTTCTGTGCATGAAGCATCTTGTGTAGATGTGCCTGCCGTGGCAGCAGAAGCTGGGGGCTGGTTTCTCCGCTTTCCCACGAGGTTTGCCCAGGGCACAAACCCTGCTTGTTACACCTCTGACTGGAGCCCTTCCTATTCTTTACACACGCGCACGCAAACGCACGCACACATGCTATTTTTTCCCAAGTAAGTCTTGTTTAAGCATCTGCCCCAAAGAACATATTCCAACTAACCAACATATTTTGAAAGACGTAGAGTCTCTTTGTAAAAGATATCTTGAAAGTTGATTTTTCATTTCCAAAAGGATGGGCAGGAAAAAAACCAAAAAAAGCACCCACCAGGAGAAGTTGCAGGGTTCCCCTGCAGCTATAGAAGATCGCTGGTTTAAATAGAATATGCACAATGTCAATGAGGGGAATGAGTGATTACTTTTCATGATATTTACTTTCCAGTTATATTATTGGAGGAAAGTAAAGGAGTTTTCCTTTGGTTCAGTGCACATACTGGCGTGAGCAAGTAATCATTCAATTGCTTTTAAGAGAAGCAGTCTTCGTAGCACAACTCTGTGGAGTTGCAGAGAAATGGAGATTGCAGCAGCAATAGAGAAGCTATAAATACACATACACTGCCAGTCACGACTGGCGGGTTTTTTTCACCCCATACAGAATCATGGTATTGAAATATTTCTTCTTGTGGATGATTTAACAGTTATTGGGGATGTCAAGATTAAAAATAGTCTTTTAAAGAGCAGTTAAGTGTATGATATCTGGATTTTCTTCACTACATTCTTGAGACATATTGCCTCCCACGAAAAAATTTGCTTACATATAGAATATCTTTGCCATTCATCCATAGTAAGATCTTAAATATAGATATGTATTTTGCCAGATAATGCCCATCTGTTGAAATCAATACTGTCTGCAAAAGAGGGTCACATCTCAATGAATTTCTCCTTCCAACAAGTCTGAGGGAAAAGTTTTAAAATCTTTTTAAAAAGAAAAGAGCACCATTTTGATATTTTATAAATGAAAAGCTCATCATCATGTTCATGCTGAAGTGAATTTTAAACTCAAGCTGAAATGGAAAAAAAAACAAAAAAAAAACACCCCGCATTTTGATTTTTCAGATGATGTTTCAGATTTTGGATTCAGGAATAATTTTGGTATTTTAATTTTTCCTCCTGGTTCAGGATTGGCTTAAAATAATGCTGAAATCGCAAAAATTCTTGGAGGACAGACAAACCATTCCCCACCTCTTTCTCTGTACCCCTTTCTTTAAGGGCTTTCCCTCAAGTCTACCTTTCCTTACTGTTCCTCTGCCCATTAAAAATGCTAAGCATTGCTCAAATGCTTTTAGGCTCAATACCAAATTTAAAGACCTGCACTTGAGGTAGTATTGTCAAAAGAAATCCTGTTCGATGGGGGTGAGATGAGACAGCACAAGCCCCTTTAGACTACTTGGATGCAATGGATTTCTGCATTTTGTTACTATAAATCAATCCATTTTTTATGGCTTTTGGTTGGATCTGGCCAGTAACTGGACTTTCAGAGAAACACTGCACCGCAGGAGATCATTTTAGCAATCCAGAAGATACCACTCTTCATTAACAGTTAATCAAAGACCCCATCCAGGAGTAGGGGGGGCACATGCACTGCTGAACTTACTATGTACAGATTTAAGGCAACAGCCCTTAAATGTCTTTCGTCAGACTCAGACCTGACGAAGACTGCCTTGTATTCAAAAGCTTGGTTAACTCTATCCCATCTATGCAGTTGATTGAATAAAATATATCCTTGCTTAAAGAAATCCTTGCTTAAACTTGCCTCCTGCTTAAACTGGTGAGCGTTACAATGCTCACAAGTTCTTTCTACAGGCCACGATTCAACAGCAGTGCAATATAAATAGCCTCCAGGAGGAGGTGTTTTTCAGGAGCCACGTAATGATTTCTGGGCAACGCTGTAGGAGGAAGGAAGTTACAAAAATACAAGGTAATTTATTATAAAGACAGTGCAGATATATTCTAGGCTGTGCATGCCAGAAAAGACATAATTAGCCCCATTTCCACAAAGCAAATTCTGAATCCCTGTGGGGATGAATCTGCTGGAGACCTGAGCACTTGTCTTTTACTTCTCTAAACTTATGAATCTCTCAGTGAAGAATTAGCTCTAAACCTGGTTCATAGGGTGGTATGACCACCTCAAGTACCGCTTCAGTAACAGCAGCCTGACCTTTTAGCACACAGCCAAATCTTCCAGGTCTTTTCAATCAAAATTTTGCATTGGCAGAAATTCTGTTGAATCCCAAGGTAAGTAGTCCAACTTCAGCTTTTAATTTCTCTCCTAGATTTCACAGGTATGTGTCAAGTCAGAAAGGGTCACTTAACTCACTTTGTCCCTTGAGCTGGAGGAAATGTCATATCTCCCTCTTCCACCTGGAACAGCAAGGAAACCAGTCACAGATTTGACTTTGCCTCACATTAAGGGAAAGTCAATACTATTTGATGACCTATGAGGAATGAGCTAGTGATCCTTGACCCTCTCCTAGGGGACTGTTGTCCATAGAATCATAGAGTCATAGAAAATGAGGGTTGGAAAGGACCTCAGGAGGTCACATCTAGGCCAACCCCCTGCTCAAAACAGGACCAGCCCCAACTACATCATCCCAGCCAGGGCTTTGTCTAGCCAGGTTTTGAAAACCTCCAAGGATGGAGACTCCACCGCGTCTCTGGGTTACCTGTTCCAGTGTTTACTACCCTCCTAATGAGAAAATTCTTCCTAATATCTAACCTAAACAGCCCTTGCTGCAACATGAGATTGTTGCTCCTTGTTCTGTCATCTGCCCCCACTGAGCACAGTCTAACTCCATCCTCTTTTGAGCCCCCTTCAGGTAGTTGAAGGCTGCTATTAAGTCTCCTCTGTCTCCTCTTCTCTAGACTAAATAAACCCAGTTCCCTCAGTCTTTCCTCATAAGTCATGGCCCCTAGCCCCTGAACTATTTTTGTTGCCCTCTGCTGGACTCTCTCCAATGTGTCCACATCCTTTCTGTAGTGGGGGGTCCAAAACTGAATACAGCCCTCCAGATGTGGCCTCACTGGTGCCGAATAGAGGGGAATAATCACGTCCCTTGACCTACAGGCAACACTCCTACCAATGCATCCCAGGATGCCATTAGCTTTCTTTGCAACAAGGGCACACTGCTGGCTCATATCCAGCTTATTGTCCACTGTCATCCTCAGGTCCTTGTCTGCAGAGCTGCTGCCCAGCCAGCCAGCCCCCAGCCTGTACCAGTGCATGGGATTGCTCCGTCCTAAGTACAGGACTTTGCACTTGACCTTGTTGAACCACACAAGATTCCTTTTGGCCAAATCCTCCAATTCATCTAGGTCACTCCGAATCCTAGCCATACCCCCCAGTGCATCTATTACTCCCCCCAGCTTGGTATCATCTGCAGACTTGCTGTGGGTGCACTCTGTGGCTATCTTCCAGGTCACTGATGAAGACATTGAAGAAACTTGACCCCAGGACCAACCCCATGGGGCACTCCACTAGATATTGGCTGCCCGTTAGACATCGAGCCATTGATTACTACTCTCTGAGCCCAATGCTCCAGCCAATTTTCTATCCACATTACAGTCCTTTCATCTAGCCCCATACTTCCTTAGCTTGCCATTGAGAAAGTTGTGGGAGAGCATATCAAAAGCCTTGCTAAAATCAAGGTACATCATATCCAGCAGTCTCCCCGTATCCACAAAGCCAGTCACCTCGTCCTAGAAGGCAATCAAAGTTGGTCAGGCATGACTTGTCCCTGGTGATTAGGAGCAGTCAGCATGGATTCATCATCTTCATCTTCTCCACCAAGTGCTGAGAAATGGAGTCCCTGAGGATCTGCTCCATGAGCCTCTCTACTCCATATCACACAACACAGAGCTCACTTGGCACCATCTGGGATCCTCACTGGTAAATCGCATCGGAGAGGCTCAGCATTGGATGGACTTGGAAAGTGAAATGAGCCTTTCACAGCAACAGATGGCTCAAGGCCAGGGAAGAAGAATGTTGATCCTATAAAGGAGGGAAGATTGCTCTGCAATAACCATGATGCATCTATTGTGTGGAGATTGGTTTACAAAGCTCTAAGTCCCACACTTTAAAAGCTTTGATCTAATTTTAATTTTGAAACAGATAAAAACCAAATAGAAACAAGGGAGTGGATGCCCAAATAAGCATGTATTCAACTCATTCCCTTCTCTGAAACCTTGGAGCAATTGTGTAAATTAATTGTTCGCCAGGCAGGCTTAAAGTTGTGTGACGACTTTTTTAGCAAATCTCTGTGGCTCTCAATAATCACCATATTCACATAGAAACTACAACATTGTTGAACAAATATTCTAATGGATTAGACTCAGGTGGGGTTTTTCTCCACACTCACCCTACAGATCTTCTCTCTTTTCCCTATAATAATTAAAATGTTTATTATTACCATCTGAAGGGACATTTTACTTTCCAATTTCTATTCATGCTCAAGGTCCTTTGTGAAGTTCTTCTTAGGGTAGCAGTACAATTCAGAGCTTTGTTCTGTGACTTTCAATTGTTTAGGAATCTTCTTCAAGACAAAGAATAAGTGGTGAATTTTTCTTGCCCTACAATTGGTTCATCCTGGGTTGGTGCTTTTGTTTGAGTGGGAAGAGAAGGTTTTGGAAGAGGGGAAAATTGATACCAAGTCCTGACTCCAGCACCTTCTAGGGAAGTTTGAATTTAAATGACTGATACACAATTAGGGTTCACATTGCAGACAGACACCAGGAAACAAAAATGACATAATTACAGTGGTGGAGAATCTGACCCATTACTTATTTATTTCTTACTGAGGAATACCAGTCAGTGGTATTCTACAGAACATGGCAGCTTACTGACCTTTTTTGTTTTGTGCCGTCATAAACATTTTTATGGCAGCACAAAGGTGATGAAAGTGAGGTCATCTTCCATCCAGGGACAACACAAGAAGAGACATCTCTTTCAGTTGTCTAGTGCAGGGGTTCCTAAATGGTGATATGTGTACCCTGGGGGTACACAAGACATCTCAGGGGGGAAGGGGGATACATGGAAGTAATTGTATAATAGCATATTTAATTTTCATTATAATAATACTTGATTTTTAAGGAGTTAAAATCTAAAATGTATGCTGGTCAGGATACATGGGCAGCTGGTAAATCCAGAAGGCAGTATGCAATAAGAAAAAGTTTGGGAACCCTTGCTCTAGTGCATGACCTCAAGGTGGCCCCCAAAAATTATTCTGGGGAGGGGGCCAAGGGTGGGGGGGGGATGAGTCTCATAGGAAAGTAGAGCTGGAAGGGACCTCACAAGATCATCTAATCCAGCCCCCTTCTGAAGGCAGGATCATCCCTGACTGAACCACATCTGTCAACCGCCTGTCTAACCTCCTGCTGAAAATTTCTAGGGATGGAGATTCAATAATTTCTCTAGGTAGCCTGTTCCAATGTTGACCGCTCATACTCATTGGGTGCATGTGCACCCTCTGAGACTGGTCGTGCACCCCCTGGAAATGCCAGTCGTGAAACTGGAAGTGCCAGTGGAAGTGCACTTCTTTTTTTTCTGCTGGTGATTTAGGGCTCGGCAATTGGCCCCTGGGGGACCCCCCCCTAGACAATTTAGTGCCCCCCCAGACTCAGGAGGCATTGGTCACCCATGCTCATACTCAAGAAAGTTCCTCCTAATCTTCAATTTAGCAATTTTCTCTACAACAGCTTGAGGTTACTGGTAGCCAGGGATTGCAGCACTCTACTTTTACTACCAACCTTGGTTATCATCTGGTATTTGTGAAGTCCAAACAAAAAGAGACCTTAAATACTTCAGTCTTCTCTGCCTTATTTGCAAACAGATATCCTTCTGCTTTCCATAAGGGACCTATGCTTTATTTGGTCTTCCTCTTAGTCTGGACATAGTTGTTGAATCCCATTTTATGGCCTCTTATATACTTTGCCTGTTGCATCTCATTTCATCTCTTCGCCTTCCTGATTTTCTCTCTGATATGACCAAGTTACCATTTTGCAGGGATTCCTTTTTGAGTTTCAAGGCACAACTTTTGTATGATATGCCACAATCCAACACCAGGCTTCTTTTACAGCGACGTAACTGTTAGTAACTGATAGAGCTTGAGAGACAAACATGTTCAAATGTGAAGGTAGGTCCACTCCAGGAGAGAGTCTAAGCGAGCATGAAACAAAGCAGGAAGACATAGGTAGGGGAAAGAAACAAAAGGGTGGTGAGGAAGGCAGCCACCTTAGACAGGACAGAAAAGGAACTCGAAGAAGCCAGTGCAGAGCTTTAAAAGGTGAATACAAGAAGTCTAACCTTGATGAAAAAGGTTAACTAAAAATTCCTATAATACACCTGGCCAGAAGTCCACTTGCTTACTCACAAGAGCAGACAGGGCCGCTGCACTTGAACACGAGCAATCAAACCCAAAGGGAATGTTTAATGAAGTACATACCCTATCCACTTTAATCACATATTAAGTGCCTTCATCCCATTTTCATGCGATTAGCTTCAAGAGCCAATATTATTCTTGAAACATTATAGTGTGTACAAAGCTATTTGTCAGAGCCGTAAACTGCAGTTGAAATTGATTGTGATCGAGTGTGAGATTGCTTAGATTAGACGACACTCGTTGTCCAGACTGATGGTGACTGTGTCAGCTAAGGGTTTTTTAATTTTTTTTTTTTAATCATCAGCACAGGCATCCTATTAACATAAGGCAAAAGGGACTTGACCCAACACAATAGACCGCATCAGAAACTAACAAAGGAGCATTGCTTTCTGATCAGACACTACTTTCAATTAAAATATCCAGGGTTTTATTCAAATTTATTGAGAGAGAGATTTACATGGCCTGATAATCCAGCTTGCCTGAATCAGTCATACGTGAGTAAAAGATAAGGTAAGTCCACAATTAATTTCTCTTTTAGATAATAATATGCAGTGTTTATACCACATAGGGACATGTGTCACCATGAATTCTGCTCCTCTGTTATAAGCCCTGTTAGTGCATAGGCTGCAGAGATGCAAAAGGAAACAAAGCCTGGCTTGCTGGTAGGATCATTTTGTGTATATTTATATGTTTGTTTAATGCATGTTAGACACCTGTGAGTGCATAAGATTCACATTTCCTTAAAATTCACAATTAAAGAGAAAATCAGCATGTCCCTAGCCTTTCTAGTACATCACATGGCATCCTAAACCCATAACTCCCATCAAAACCAAAAAAGACTAGTATAAACTGAAAGCAACTACAAGAGACACCGGTACATGTTCCCTGTGCAATTCCAAGAAGAAACTAATGCGATAAGTAGTGGTATCCAGAAGTTTTGCAGAAAAAGGAGGTCATCACATGTTGTTTGGCAACACATCATTAGCTTGGTAATTAGGCACTAATGGACATCTGATATTTCAAAATCACTATTTGATGCAATTACCCTCCACCTTTCTACATTAAAAAAAAAAGATGAAGCAACAACACATCACCCACCTGCTGCATTTTCATACAACATGTTCTAAAGCCCCATGAGGACACATTAATTTGAAATAAATATATCACCCCTGTAAGCTACTGAAATGAGGCACAAAATATACATTCATGTTTTGGGGAAAAAACACTATTGGGGGGGGGGGGGGGGGG
>NW_017728993.1:20701978-20707687 GCF_001723915.1 Gavialis gangeticus | reverse complement strand
AAAAAAAATATAATTATGTTTTGGGGGAAAAACACTATTGGGGGGGGGGGGGGGGGGAGTTAAACCAGAGACCAGACCTACATAAGGAGCATCTGAAATAGCTGCTTATAGTAGGATATTTCCACAACCCTGTTAACAAACGACAAGGCGGCAGGTTAAGATTGAATGGTCTGTAGTTAGCGCTAATGGAGAATTTTAGCAGACTTTGACAAAGTTCCCTGCATCTGAACCCTAGCTAACACAATAAACTTTGTGTTCACGTTTTATCCCATGAATAACTCAATATTAATCGCCTCTGCTAGACGGAGCAGCTCCTAACAAACAATACCGCACTGCAAAGACAATTTGCCATGAACCACGATTGGTTCTCCCTGCCTATTGGTTAAAATTAGAACTTCAGGTAATGTTACTGCAGAAGGGATAAAGAGCTATTAGTCTTTTTACTGCTGGCCTTAATACAACCAACCAGAAAAGGTGCCTCTTCCTTCATGCTAGTGATGCCAGTGACATTCACCAACATGTTGCAGTAATCGGTATGTGCACTGACTACTACGCCATGTGCCTACAGAATTCAGAGGAAGCTTTTGAGGATTTGCTCTTGGCCTCAGATGCCTAAATTATTCCCAGGTCCAAGTGTAGGCTCTTAGAGACCTGAGGCGCAGAGGGACTTTGAGAATTGGATAAAGTTGCATTCTTCCTTCAAAGGGCATGTCCAAAGCATAAATACATAAAGCATTCACACACTATAGTACTGGGGGTCATACAAGTACCCAACACCAAAAAATAAAACAAAACTCTGATCAATGCTAACTTTGGGAATCCATTTGCTCCAAGGTGGAGCTGCTGCCATCCCAGAGCAAAACACCCACTTCGACTAAGAGATCATCCCAGAAAATCACAGTTTGCACATTTCAGCCCAGATAATGCTTTGTTTAAGCTGCTTATCTAAGATAACGCAGGAGATCTGATGGGAGAATTCAGTCCTAATGTAATGCAATTTCATTCCCTCCAGAAGGCCTGACGACATCCGAAATGGAGAGTGCTTTGTCAATGTCACCGGCACCCTGTGATAATATTGCTACTCTAATTTATACGCATCTTGGCAGGACCTTATTTAAAAATATGCATGTGAATCTGTAATAGTGCTGGGAGCCACCAGAGACACTGAAACATTGTGAAACACCTCCAGAGCCTTTTAAATGTCCTTGTTCCAAAATGGCAGTTTCGGGCACATAAGTAGCCGTGTAAAATGCGCAGCTCTCAACTACACTAAGTTCAGTTATAACAAACTGAGTGATTGGATCTTATAATGCACAGCTTGTTATGCCTTTTGGGGAATGCTGCTATATACAGTGTCCAGTACCGTGCAATTTATTTCTGAAGAGTGGTTGTTCAGCCGATGACTATGTGCATACATATTAGTTCTAGAGAGTGGAAATACCAGAGGAGTGCATACAGATCAGTATAACTAGCCAGTGTATTTCTCCTTGATCTTGAAATGTTTTGATGTGTTTCCATCCTCCATGAATAAGATCAACAAATCAAATGCAAGAACAAAAGCTTTATTCTCAGTGACCAGTTCTACCCAGCACCGCCAGAAAGCACGGCCTAGTGGCAAGTGGCTATAGGGCCCTTTCAGTCTCTGGATTTGGGGCAGAGGCCCAATACAGCTCCATACAACATCTGGAGAAGCTCCTAGGATTGCTTTAGTCTGGGGCAATGTGCCACACCACAGCTTACAATCACTATGCTAGAATTCACAGTGATGTGACTCATGCAGTTGCCCCCCAACACAGCCCTTCTTGTTTCCAGCTCACATATGTGAGCACCCGAGGTGCTCCTGTAGCCCCCATACAGAGACTAGAGTAAGGAAGAGAGACTCTCATGGATGCCAAAAGCCTGTTGTTCAAATATATATGGAACTCCCAGTAATTATCAGTGGGAAATCTGCATGGGTGAAAGGCAGAGATCATTATGACAGCTTGAAGAGGGGATTTTTGTCCAACTTTTTTCTACCAGTGTCCTATACAATAGAGAATTTATGACTCTAACAGCCATTTTATAGCACATACCAACACTGAGCTATTTTGGACAGGAAACAAAGAGCATTACTGCAACCAGGAACTGCAGTAGCTAGGCAAAAACATTATGGAACAAGGCTTCTGGTCTAGCAAACCAATCCTTGTGAAAAAGTACTAGCCCTTTGAACAACCATAAACCTAAACCTCATTTTCACCTCTTACCCATAATATGGCAACTCCAACAGCACACTGTGCCTTAAACACACTACTGGGGTCTTGCTTAAGTTTGTAAAACTAGAGGCTACTAGTGGCTGCCATCCATCCCGGAGCCAAGTAAAACTGATGGGCGCACCCTCCATTTGGGATGAATGGCCACCCTACATTTGAGATAAGGGTGTCTTTTTATCTACTGACACTTCAAACAGGAAGAACCTACTAACCAAGAAGATGCACCACATAGCATGGCTGATGACAAGGGAAGCCACATGGACTGAGCAACTAGACTATCGCTGATGTCGTCTGTTTTCCTCTTTGGGTACCACTATATGGTACAAGGCAGCAATGTGCCGAGGATGTGCCGACGCCTGAATCGCAACAGATACGGTTACTTTGGTACAGAGCTTACTAGTACAGCACTATTCAATGCAACCATACTGCTTGCAGTTCAAGAGCTAACGCAGTATTGCCAACTCCACCGTGTCAAAAAAAATCAAGAGAGAAACTCTTAAAAATCAAGAGATTTGGTATGTAAATCATGAGATGCTATTTTTGAAGTATAAACCAATATAGACATATTGACCATTGGTTCATAAATCCATTAGCCACTTGTTTAAATTCTAATAGGTCAAAGATGTATACAAAAACTAGGTTACTACAACTGATAATGATTTAGAAAAAACCCCCTCAAAATTATGCAAAATTATGCAGGTACAACTTTGTATGGTTGATGGGTGGGTGTGGGGTATGTGGGGGATTGTGATTTGTGAAAGTATGGGGCACTGTGGGTGTGTGTGGGGTTTGGAGCCTGTGGAAAAAGGGGGTCTCTGCACAACCTGGCAGGATGCGGGGTACTGTGGGTCAGGAATGAGGGGCAGCAGCAGGGCTGGGCCAGGGGGGCTGTGGCTTGGGAGTGAGAGGCAGACAGGCAGACACAGCACCCAGCAGGTAAGTCTGTGGAAAGAAGGGGTGGGAGAGAGGGAAGGGGCCAGAGAGGGGTAGATCGAGACCCCCATGGTGAGGAAGGGAGTGGGGTAGGGGCAGGGACTGGGGTGAATGGGGTCCTGGGGGTGGTGCCAGTTATGTGACAGAGCCATCCAGAGGCACAGGGTGGTGCAGCTCCCCACCACTGTGCACAGCCCTGGGGGAGGCACAGGGGGCATATGCCACCCAGATTTGCGCGTGGGGTCAAGGCAGACTGCCCACTGCAGGCTGGGGCTCTGCACCTTGCTGCCTTTGCTCTGGGAGCCACACTCTGGCCATGCCATGCCTTTCCTACCCACCCAGTGACAGGAGGCACAACATGATGTCATGTAGCTCCCAGGGCAAAGGAGGCAGGGCCTCCCCCATGCTTCCCCCAGGGGTGTGCACAGTGGGGACCTGCAACTCCCCTGCCTGGTTCTGCCACATGACCTGCCCTGATCTCTGGGCCCCATTGGCCCAAGCCCCTGCCCCACTCCCTCCTTCACTGTGGGGTCCTCAATCTGCACCCCCTCCCACCCCTTCCTGCTCCCACCTCCCCTTCCCTATGCAGACTTCCTTCCTGTGCACTGCTCTGCATACACCAAATGAAAAAATCCTGAGAAGTGACAGTTTTATCATGAGTCAGACTTAATTTTACTTAGAAATCACAAGTCTTGCAATAATTTCATGAGAGTTAGTGTTACTGTTAGCGTGGTTGTGTCTCAGCACAGCACGACCTTGAATCGTGAATATACTTGTTGTGTGTAGTGGCAGAAAGCCAATGACAGCAAGAAAAGTCATCGCTAGGCTGGTTCTAAGTGGAAGCAGAGACAGCTAGAGCTTCTTTGGGCAGAAGACCGTCTGGAAAAGCAGGCATGAAAATCGGGTTGAAAAAAAACCAAGCTCCGCATATTTATACTGTTTTCGGGAAAATGGGCTGTGCACAGTCTCACATTCTTTGAGAATAAACTGGACTGCATAAAGAGGTATTTGCCTTTTATCAACCATTCCTCTTCCTAATGAAGACAGTCTGACCTTAGATATCAGCTACCATTGGGACCAAAGAGACAACGGTACTAACTGAGAAGGAAAAGTGCTACTTCCTGAGTTACCAGCACTGCTTCCTGCTGCACCCTGACATCCGTGGAGGTTTCCCACCTGAGGTACTGACCCATTAAGCTCACGAATCCTGACAAAAGCAATAACCTGGGATGCTAAAGATGCAAAATAAAGAGAGCTTTCAATTAATAACCAATTTAAGAAGTAACCCGTCTAACTGGAACATGGCAGTACTATAATCAATAGGATAATAGCCAATTTTACATAGTCACATGCTCCTTTTTTTCTGATTTGCTGGCGTCCCAGCTGCAGTTACTTGGGGCAATACACCTCTGATCTTTTTAGTTACTGTGCTACAGCCGCTCTGTGGGTGCAGAGACTAGCCAACTCCAGCTATGACTATTTGTCTTCTGTGCTGGAAAACAGACTCAGTGCATCTTTTTTCCCTTGTCATCAGGTTCTAAATTAGGCCTCAAAGAAGTTGTGTTGTATCCTAAAGATATTTTTGGAAATTGCACAGATTTATTTTGTTTTCTAGCTCGCAGATAGCCGAACGGATTAGTCCATATGCTTGTAACCTTTCCCCAATCTGCGGCAGATTGTTTTATATCCACTCTCAGGCATTCGATATGTGGTGGAATTGCTCACGCTTCTCAGCAGAAAGCAGGCTCATGTATTCACAATGCCTGTTGCCTATATATCTTTTCCAATCTGCTCAAGGGCCTGATCCCTCTCAAAATACTCCAGATATGCACAGTTGATCGAGCCGGCTGTAAAACTTGTCCCTATCATTTAGCATATGGTGCATAAAAATATTTGGAAGTGGTGGTGATAGCACTGAGAAAGAGAAGCGGGAAATAGTATTTGAAGGGAATCAAGGATCACAGAATTATTAAAGAAACAGTAAAGCTATTAACTTACATGCAATTGCTATAATTCATGTAACTGGATTATTGACTCATGATTATGGATACAAGATCAAGGCTTGTCATGCCATTTAATTATTTTTATTAATTAATCTGTGGATCACCTGCCACTGGCTGGCCATGGCAAGGTCTGACACTCAATGACCCATTTAGCACTTGTTTGGCATCCTCTGGGCATGTCTTCCCTGCACCAGAAGTGTGTCTAGCAGGGACATTCCCCACTTGCACCTTCTGAAGCTGGACATAAGCCAGTGACGACTCCCCCAGATTCCCTCTACAGTCACTGTTAAGGCTAAATTCTGATGTGCTTGGGATCAGTTGCTGCAGATGACCCCAAAGCAGCTCCAGTTTCTGGATTTGCAAGCAATTCTGTGGCTTCCCAGAATATCCTGCCACCATCTTGTAGAGATACCCTTTGGGTCTGCACCTGTGATCACAAACGCTTTACTAGGTTGCTGTCTTGTTGGGTGCACAACCAGTCTGAACATGCAATGATGCAGGACATTCTCTTGCATTTAAAAAAA
>NW_017728993.1:20694906-20701789 GCF_001723915.1 Gavialis gangeticus | reverse complement strand
GAGCAAGATACTCTCTATTTCTCAACCACAAACCCCAGCCATCTTTCTCAGAAGGGCAATGCCTGGAAAGCTGGGAAGAATAGGCCCCAGTTCAAAAAGAGGGTGAGGATATTTTAGGAGGGAATTCTCATGGATAAAAGTTTTCATGCTGCAAAATAATAATAATAATAACTATTATTATTACTATTACCATGATCATCATTATTATTATTAACAATAAAGCACTTGTAGGAGGAGTGAGAGGTGGAATTGGACAGGTCACAGAAACTACTGGAATTTCTGGTGAATAAGGAAGGAAAAGAATGAATTAGATATGGATTTGGCACACACATCAGCTCATGTCTGCAAAACCAAGGTCATTTAGCAGCAACTACTAGATGAATGAAATACTTCATTTGGGGTGCACTATATGTCTCTATATTGTATTATCATTGCCGTGTTAAGCTGGAGACTCAGTAAGAGACAGAGGATTTGAAACACTGCACAGACTGCCGATTAGCTGGCAGGTTAACAGAGATCAGGGAGATCCCCCCTGCCGCCCCCCCCCTTTTTTTTTTAATAATGCTAGTGCCAACTGATTGGCATTAATGCAAATGAGTGGTTGCGGAGTTTAACTCAACCGAAGCCACGTGCCTGGGTACCATTACCGCATTAAATTATGTAAATCATCCCCCAAGAAAATGCAAATCTCTCATAAGAGAATATAATCTCAGCAGGTGTCACTCTGACAGAGACAGCTCCAACTGCAAGCAGGGCTCAGGCTTTTGAGAGCCTCCAAAGGCTTGCAAGACTGAGCCACAACAGGGTGCAGCCTTTTCACTGGATTTTAAATGTGCTTCGTCAAAGCAACTCTGCAGAAAGCGCTGTATTTCAAACAAATAAAAAACATTAAAATAAATCAGGAAAAAAAATATATGTTCTGTAAAGCAAAAATATAAAGTTAGATGAATCCTTTCTTATGCATGACTTTCCCATTAAGGGGCAGGATTTTTTTTCCATTAAAAAGTGTCTGGAGAAGGTTTTTCCACACCGGGGTATGCCACCTCATATTTTGATATGGTGCTTCCTTAGGAATTACTGGGACTGCAAAAGATCCACCTTCGTATAGGCTCAAACAAACCTGGCATCCGCTTTGCTTCACGTACAGTCTGCAAAACCCTGCATTTTACTTGCCGAGCTAGGTTCAGACTAATTCACATTCGCTGCTTGTCCTAATGGCAAAATATCCTTCCTAATGCTGACCTTTCTACTTTCCATGGTATTCACCTTCTGTCCATCCATCACACTCCTTGCCTGCTCTTGGTCCATACTAATCCCATTTTAGGGTCTCTTTGTTGACTGCATTTCACCTACCACACTAAATCCAAACTGCTTTTTCACACATACAACAGCCTAAGGTTGCCTAGATCTTGGCTCTTCCCTCCTCATCCTCCCTATGTGCTCTATTTATTTAACCCCCAACCCCATGCGTGCTCTCTCTCTCTCACTTTTGTCAAAGTATCGCCTTCCATACCACCCCTTATGCCTAAAGATTGCTTCTTTCCCTGTGCCTAGCCACCACGCTTTCTACATTCATTCCCTTCTCTCATGAGACATTTCCTGTGAAGTCTCTTAAAGATAATCCACCAATGAAGTGTAAGGAAAAGAAACGCTGTGCGCCACTTGGAGACTAGACCTTGCACCACTGACTTATCCCATGCACTGCCTGCCCGAAGTGCAATATCTGCTGCCCTATAGAGCCGAAGAGATCACTGGAGCAGAGTTCGCGACTTCCTGGGTCTATGCAGCGCAAACCACAATGTTAGTGCCTAATGCTTTGTGAGATTTCATTTTCCTATCATTATCTACACAGTTCAAAAACACGCAGGGGAAAAAGCAGAAGGCCCAAAATAAATGGATGTTTCCTTTTTTTTTTAGGTTTATCCTTAAAAACTTCTCCATCAAATTTAAAAGCAGCAGCAGAGGGACATTTTAAGGATACTAAGGCATCATCAAGATCATAGGAAAAGTAGGGCTGGAAGGGACTTTGCAAAGTCGTCTGGTGCAGCCCCCTGCTCAAGGCAGGATCACCCCCGAATAAACGAGGGGTGCTCAACCTTTCTCCCCAGAGGGTCAGTGCCTGATGTTGCAGTATCCTCAACCAGATCCCAGGGTATCGAAGCTGAGTACAAACATTAAGTCATCCTGCTAATGCCCCTTCTTGCTGAGGAAGTATTATTTATGTCCATTCTAGGCAGAGGAATACCGAGGTACATAAAAGCTTATGATGGGGACTCAGTGAAAAGATGATCAGCTCATTCAACAGCTACCCAGCAACAAATATACATGCTGTCGGCCACGTGTAGATAAAATGAGAGGAATGGGTGCACAACACTTTAAAATGAGCTAAATGCTTTTGCACCACTTCAATGGTGTCGGTGTTTGCACGCCTTGGTGGTGTATTGCACATTAATTCCAGTCACTGTAGAAAATTCAGCGGCGTAATGCGCCTTAAATGACTTGGGGCACAGCAAACTAAAACTCCTCTGTGGAGTTTTAGTTTGCTGCCGCTAAAGCCATGGAGCGAAGCAACAGGATCCGTGCATCTCAGGGGCTCTGCAGAAAGCCCTGCAGGCAGCCTGGCAGCAGCCTGGGAAGGCAGACTCCACCCAAGAAAAGTGGCGAGCCTGATTTTTTGTCCCCCGCCTCTGGAGCCTGCCTGAGCTGTGTGGGGGCCCAGTGCTTCCCTCCATGGCTGCAGTGCCCCTGGGACCCCCCAAGACAGGTGCCTGTGGGTGGACACTGCCTGGTGGGGGGGGTCACCACAGCCGCAGAGGGAAGCACCAACCCCCACCCCCACAGCTCAGGGACCGTTCCACCCACCGGCAGCTCACCCTCCCCTCCCCACAAGAGAGGCAGGTAAGTGCAGGATGTGCACACAACACGGAGTTTAAAGGGCCCTAAATGAAGTGGTAGGTCTAAAAACCCATCACTTCAATTTAGGGCCCCCGTTTCATCTCCACCCAACCATAGGCACCGTTTGCTGAACATGTGCTAGTCAAGGAAGGGAGGAAGGAACCTGTAGTCATCATCATTACTGACAACCTGTTTACAGGAGACAACTGAGTCTTTTTGAGGAAGAGTGAACATCTGTTCCAGGGCAGATGACACTTCTGGAAATGATGGTCATGCAAATTACCTGCCTGTACAAACTCAGAACAAAGAACACATTTAAACAGGTGATACATAGATGCGCGCTGCCATTTACCTGTGATTTACAGAGGAACAATCGTGCCTTTCACTTGGGCACACACCTCACTATACGATGCAGATTCAACTCGTCTGCTCTTCTAAAATAAATGAATAAATAAATAAATAATACTGAACAATTCCTGAAGCCAAGCAAAGCACAGGGTGGGCCTAATGCTTGTTATGTTCCTATCACCATCAACTTACAGGGGAAAATAAATGGTCAGAGTCTATTACAGATGAGTCATATCATTCTGGGCAATCTGCCACTTCTGCCCTGCCCAATTCGCTCCTTAATGTCATTAGGAAATATACATCTTTGGGCTTTCAAAGAAATGAAAGAGAGAGAGAGAGACAGTGCAATCAACCTGCCCCATCAATCTGGGGTTCAGCGGAAGTCCAAAGCTCAGATTCATTCTGTCAGATGAACATTGACTTAATCTCCATGTGTTCAGCATAGGCAATGCTGCAAAGGAAGATAGCATGAAAATCTGAGCTATGATATTATCCGTAGGTAAGCAAGGCACAGCAGTGCATTTCTTTCTCTTTAAACCCAACCAGTGCAGTATCTGTTATATCAAAGCACCTGGTCAATAAAAGAGGCTTGAATAATAATTACATGGTTATGGCTCAGTGCAGATAAAATGGAGCTCATGCAGACTGGGAAGGGAAAGCAACCAAAGCTGGGAGCTGCTGTGCCCATTATGGAGAGGGCCTGGTCTTGGGGGACCCTCACATTCAGTGGGCACAAGGTGCTGTGTGTCCGTTGTCCTTGGTGCAAGGATTGAAACTGTTCTCTCAAACATGCAGCCATCTCTGGCTTTGCTAGATTACTTCAGTGCAGTGAAAAATGAAACCATGTGCAGAGGCAAGGATTTTGGGGGGCAGTATCTTTCACTGGACCAGCTGTATAGCTATGTATATTGAACCAACTGTATAACTCACCTGCAAGTGGAGCCAAATAGCTATTTGGGTGGTCCATTAAAGGTATCACCAAATAAATCATTGCCTCTCATATTTCCTGGATCATCACACAGACAACATCGCTCCAACCCTACTATAATGCCTAGAAGCTACCAGAAGCAGGGGTGCGCACTAAACCAAGTGGTCAAGGACAGCCAATTGTACTACACAGATCTTCAACTTCTTTGGGACTCAGTTCAAGGTGTCGTCTATGTATAAAACCCTTCAGGCTTTGCCACCTGTCCACTGTCACTTGGCAACCCTGATAGTCATTTCTCTCCTGAAAATTCAAATGTCACACAATATAACCAGTGTTCAGAGAAGTCTGGTTTGCACAGGTATAAATGGTTGCACAAGGTTCCTGGAAGTTGGGAATCAGACCCTATGTGGTTTTTTTGTACCAGTCTGAGAGTGTGGACAGATGCAAGTAAACCATTTTAAAAAAGGATGGGGGACTTGCTGCTTAGGGGTATGCATCAGCTGTTCTCATGCAACAGTTATATCCATCTGCTCCTATATCGGAGTAAGTGAGCTAACTTGCTGTCACATTCAACCTGAACAAAGCACATTTAAAGAAAGTTATAAAGGTTTAGTTCCACTTATGCATATAGAAAAGAAACTAGATGTGACAATTATATTGGAACAGCTCATACAGTATCAGTTAAATCCCAGTTTAGTCTGTCCACATGCAGAGAAACAGCTTAATTCCTCCATGCTTAGTCACAGCAGATGTGGTCAGCTAAGCTATGTCTATATAGATAGCTAGAGGCTCTTAGCAAGAAATTTCCACTGGAGGATCTTCAAATCTGTAATGAATTTCTCTCACTGATCCAAGGGAAACCAAGTCTCTTGACCTGCTGACTGATTCAAAGTATACCAGTTTCCCTAAGCTTTGCTCCTATGGGTTGATCAAGGTGGATCACTTATTGTTTAGGTTACTTTATGGTGATGACTAAAAGGCTAGCAATAGATTCTGCCTAATGAGGCCAATGATCTGTGCTGTGCTGTATTGATCTGCTCATCTGCTTCACTGGGAAAGCTTACACCCCCCCGCCTTGTCCCACCTTTGATGGCACAGGACAAGGGGTAATGTGATCTCCCTGCTGTCCCCTCTTCAGCCAGACCTACTCCACATGATCTCAGGAATGGGTCTAGCTGAGTGGGGAAACCCATCTTCTCTGCTTATGGAGAGATACCCCAAAATGCCTTGGGGTGCCTATTGTAGGAAAAGCAAGCAGAGAACCTGCCCAGCGAAGTTGGAGAGTACAGGCAGCTCAGGCTGTCTGTACTCTCCCGCTATAGAGCTAATAGACATCTGCCACAACATACTGACAGATATATTCCTACCTTTTATTGCACCACTGATTTCCCTTTGATGCTGCGTGATAAAGGGTAGCAACATCTATTTGCTTGCAACTTGTGCCACCGTAAGAACTTCTAGGGTGGCATAAATGAGATGTCAGGTGAAGTTGGTTTCCATCCAAAGAGTCCGTACTGCCTTGCCCAACCTCAATGTCTATCTCCAGTCCATGTGAGCTAGCATCCAAAACCCCAGAACATTATAAAAATAAGTTAAGTACATGGATAACCGCTGTTCTGAACACTGATTGCAAAAATGTGCTACTCTGGCTCATTTTCAAGTGACTGTTTCTATAATGCAATTCCCACAAGTGGGAAATGAAGTTTACTTAACAACTATTACTGGAACCTCATTACTCTTGAATGCAGTTGAAAGCATTTTCAATTAAATATGGCAAATCCCAGTTTCACCGTCATCCTGGAAAAATTACGTTTGAAGTCAGTCAGGCCAAGACTTCATCCTTAGGCTAGGGACAGAAGTTACACATAAAGTGGTTTAAGTGATCCAAAACTGGTTTAAATCTGTTAACCTCGCTAGCTGGAGCAGTGAGGGCTGGCTCACTGAAATCACTGGATGCCTCACTGGCTGGCTCACCACCCCCCACCCCCACAAAGGCAAACCCCAGCTGGGGTCTGGGGCCAGGAAGGGGAAGTTAAACTCCGCTTCTCCCAAGTATGGCGCTGCCCTGCCCTGCTTACTTAGTGCTGGCTGTGACTGTGGACTACAAAACCCAGAGGTACCTGGAAG
The DNA here is from genome assembly GCF_001723915.1 of Gavialis gangeticus. Lineage (NCBI taxonomy): Eukaryota > Metazoa > Chordata > Crocodylia > Gavialidae > Gavialis > Gavialis gangeticus. Next base: position 20,695,491 of record NW_017728993.1, on the reverse strand, counting down.
CAGGATGAGGAAGTGATGAGCAGCCCTGCAGAGTCCTGCTGCTCTGATTCTGGACTTAAAATCCCATCAAACTTGGGGGCAGCAGGAAGAGGAAGTGAACACACAGTCCATGCTGGCTACATGCCAGAGAGCTGTGCTCCAGCACCTCCCAGCATCTGGCTTGAGCCACTGCAGGCATGTGGCTGCATTTCCTGAATCAAAAGCAAATGTCTGATCATTTGCTTATTGGTTCAATCTTTGCAGCTTAGACTAACCTGAAAAGACTGAATCAATTCAGCCTCAAGCTTTTTGAGTGTCTGTACTTAACCTTAGTGTATAAAGGAGTTTTGTTCTCTCCTTTCAGAAAGTAGTTGAAGATCAAACCCAGAGGGTAGTAATTGATGGAAGTCACTCATCATGGTGTCCTGTGACCAGTAGGGTCCCCCAAGGCTCTGTCCTTGGACCCATATTGTTCAACATCTTCATTAATGATGTGGACATTGGAGTCAGAAGCGGACTGGCCAAGTTCACCGATGACACCAAACTTTGGGGCAAAGCATCCACACCAGAAAACAGGAGGGCGATCCAGGCTGACCTGGACAGGCT
>NW_017728993.1:20666734-20689906 GCF_001723915.1 Gavialis gangeticus | reverse complement strand
AACAGTCATAAACTACTGTAAGTCCGTTTCAGGCTGGACACAAGGAAGAATTTCTTTACTGTCCGAGGCCCCAAGGTCTGGGACAGCCTGTCATCGGAGGTGGTTCAAGCACCTACATTGAACACCTTCAAGAGTAAATTGGATGCTTATCTTGCTGGGATCCTCTGACCCCAGCTGACTTCCTGCCCTTTGGGCAGGGGGCTGAACTCAATGATCTTCCAAGGTCCCTTCCAGCCCCAACGTCTATGAACTCTCAAATTGCCTGAGGCGACATTCAAAGTTTGAGAAACACTTATCAAAGAATTGGGCTCAGTGGAGATGCATATGGGGTGCACATGTACCCCCTGAGAGCACTGGTGCACCCCCTGTCAGTCCGTGCTCCCCGCTCAGGGAATGGGAACGGGGGGGGGGGGGGCAGGTGGAGCACTGGTGCCTCCCCTGCAAGCTCTGCCCGGGGAGTGCAAGCACCGGATGTAGGGAGTGTCACAGCCACTTTTGGAAGCAGTGTGGCCACTCACCCTTCAGTAAGTTTTGCCACAAGATCAGCCACAGAGGGATTCCCCACCCCACCCCAGTCAGCGCGATCGGCCACAGGGGAACGCCCATTGGCACAATCAGCCATGGGGGGACACCCCCCCCAGTCGCTGACTGGGTGACAGGGGGCACGTGCCTTCCTTGACTAAGGTGGCACCAGTTGCCCATGACTGGACTTGTTCCAAAAGGACCAGACCAAAACCCCAGCCTTTAGGAGTTTTCAAGTCCTACCCTGGACTTCTTGGTTCAGGCTCCATACACTGCACACAGAGGGATAGGGAAGGCAAACAAGGAATGTTCTACGACAATTTTAAAAGGTCCATGTTTCATTGGTTAATGTGCAATGTAGGTTAATAGACATTTATTGAATCCAGGCCTTGCTATTCATTCTTGACAAGTTTGTTATAATTTAGACACATCTTTGTATAGCTAAGTCAGGCAAGTGAGGAAGAAACAAAAATGCAAGTCTCAGTTTACAGCTCGAAGTAGGAATCTATAAGAAACTGAGCTTTCTTGTTTGTAAGGGAAACACGAGACATGATGTGTAAATAGATCTTCAGCCAAGGGTTTGGATTTTTTTTTGTTGTTTGTTTGGTTTTTTTACATGCATTTAAAGTTGAATTGTCGCTTGAAGGACCTAAGCAAAAAATCAACGACATCAAAACAGACTTTTAGAAGGGCAAGAAAATATGTCAACAAATATACTACATGGGGCTTCACCTTGTCAAGATTTTGGCATGCATGGACTTAAGGAAACAAAGAAATCACCTTTTGCCATTTGCTCTGAGAAATTTCACAATCCCTTTGAAAAGGTACAATAGAGTAGCTTGTAACGTCAAAGCTGATAAGCAGCTCATGGACGGAGGACAGAGCAGTGCTCTGTTTTGCATTACTCTGCTCTGTCATGAAACCAGACTTTAGTAACACTAATGGCAAATAAGCTCTTTCATTAAAAGAAAAAAAGTTTTTTATGCTCATAGTCTTTGCACTGCCAGCTGGTTTCTTCAGGCTGAGACAGTCTTGGAAAATATGCAACCTCTAAATCCAGGGAAAATTCCTCATTTGGGATTGAGGCATAATCTAATTTAGTATCAGGAAATATTAAGCCACAGAGAGTTATTAAAATGAATGGAAATTTCATCAAAACTTGGACCAAACATTGTGTAAAGTTCAGAAGAGTTTGGTTAGTTTTCTCCTGGGCACCCCATCCAATGAATGTTCAAGAGCCTCTGCATTTCTAGGCTCCACCCAGGACAGGAATGGAAGTGCCAAGATATGGGACCCAGGGGAGGGTCAATTAAGAGCAGAGCTAAAGCTGGCACAGACCGACAACATACCAGGAAACACAAACACATTCCTGGATGCATAATACATGAGTTATTTGCTATTCTGTCCCCGACTGTAGTTTCCAGTTTACACACAGCAGGTTACTCCAGCTGCCATTCAACTTGTAGAAGGGAAAGCCAATTGTTCTTCTTTTTTACAGGGATATACATTTGCTCTTTAGTTGAAGGTAAAAAGGCTCATTTAAAAATGGATCTGTAAGTTTCCCATCTTAGCTAGGATTACAGACATGGCTACCATGCTCACTTGAAACTCTCTAGCCATATTTTAACAGGGATTTTTGTAAGTCAGTGACGTTCTTAATCAAAGCCAAGGAAAGGGTATAATTTCTTCTCCTCTACAATAAATATTTACTGGAGAAACCGAAGAATCACAGCAGAACAACGTCGAACTAAGGGGAAATAAAACACTTAGGACAATTAAAAAGAATCTTGCTGAGAGAACGCACAGGAAGTTGTCAAACTGTCATTTATGCATCAGCCACAGCACGCTGGACAACAGTCAGGACTATTATAAAACCACTGGTGTCTTTTTAAACAAGTTGTGTTGGGAACTAGGGACCTCACGCTAAAACGATGATTTAAGAAACGGGCACCTTGAGCTTGGTTCGGCAGCATAACCGCATAGTGGGGGAGGGAGGGGGAAGCAACGGGGCAGCAGCCCTGGGCACTGCCTTTGTGCAGGGGGGTGGGTTGCAAAAGGAGATGCTTCAATTGGCACGACAGCAAACAGCACCATGTTGAAGCTTCTCCAGCTATGAGGCTCCCCTGGTAAGCCTCTGGCATGGTCTTTTCTTAAAAAAAAAAAAAAAAAAAAAAAAAAAAAAAAGAAACAAAAAAACCAACACTCCCCCCCCAAAAAAAAAAAAAAAAAAAAAGAAACAAAAAAACCAACACTCCCCCCCCAAAAAAAAAAAAAAAAAAAAAGAAACAAAAAAACCAACACTCCCCCCCCAAAAAAAAAAAAAAAAAAAAAGAAACAAAAAAACCAACCCTCCCCCCCACAAAAAAAAAAAATGGTAAAAGCCAGGGGTGACACTGCTAAATTCAATGGACTTATCCCACTGGAAGCGAGAGTGGAAAAAACAAACAATCGGGCCCCGTGTATATTTAAGTTTTCTGACAAAAATAAAACGAGCGCAGAACAGCAAGCAAAATTCTATTCTGCCCCATGCATCACCACCGAAATTGCTAGCTAAGTTCTGGCTCCAGCATCTTTATTGTTGATGATGATGATGATAATGCACGAAGCAGAAAGAACACAGCTTGAGTTTTAGACGCCAGGTTGAGCTTGCAGTGCTGGCAGGTAGAGAAACCTTGTTTTGACTTTAAAACTGAGCAAATCTGATATGGAAGTTCACTGATGGAGAATAAATATGGAAGCATCTGATTTCAAATTACATCTTTTGAAAGGCTGAGTTGACACAAGGCAGAAATAGCAAATGCAATAGGCTTCTGACTGCCATTGTTACATTTGTTTAAGCAGAGATTGCTGTAATGTTCAATAGCTGTATAAAATGCTCGGCAATATGCAATCAAGATACAAGTCTGAAAACAGCCAAAGAAATACCTAGCAACTTTTATATGCCATAAAACCTGGGAAGATGGAAAAATATCATTCCAGATAAGAGCCAACTTAAAAACTGTATTTATTTATTCTTATTAGAAGCCAGATTCTGCCACCTTTCCTGACACTGTATAGTAGTTTACTACACACGTCTTTTCATTGATTCCAACGCAGTAAATGACATATTAAAGTGGTAGTCAGTGATGGTTGAGAGGGTTGGAAACTTGTCTGGAATACATTGAACTAACAGCCCAGGAAGGCTGAAGTCCTCTTTCCATCCATCATCCAGCAAAGGTAGCAGCAGTTGCCCTGTCTCTACACTGGCCTGCTAGCGTGCCTTCATCCCGGGCTGGCTGGAGCACAGGATGGAGGTGCACTGTTGGCTTGTGGAAGAGTCCCTGTGCCATCCGTTGCTTGGTCTGTCTTGGACGTACTAATCAGCGCCAACCAAGGTCATTTCTAAGAGCGGAGCTATAACCACCCGCACATTCACAAAGACCATTTAAGGTATATTGGATAGTAGCCACAGCTGCCCGAATACTGGAACAACACAGAAACAGTAAAACTGAAACTATTTCATGCCCATCACATTTTTTTAATTCAATTTTACCACATCTTCAAAAGTTGTAAGATACCCTGCCTGATTTGGCCCAAGGCACCTATTTGACCTTTAATGGCTTGGATGACCAATATCACAGAACCATAGAAAACGAGGGGGGGAAGAGACCTCAGGAGTCCGCATCCAGTCTAACCCCCTGTTCCAAGCCGGACCAGCCCCAACTAGACCACCCCAGTCAAAGCTTTGTTGAGCCTGGCCTTAAAAACCTCTAAGGATGGATATCAAATGCTAGCACAGGACAACTTTTCAGCAGCTTGTTATTGCAGCATGCTCATCAGTGTGCAAAGTGGTTTATGGGACGCACAAAAGTGGGAGAGGATTGACAGACAGGTGAGGACCAAAGACACCCAGCAGGGCAGGCCAAAAGAAGTACGTCCTTTTTCTTGGCTGGTGGAAATTGTAGCATATTCTCAAATTCAGAACAGCTTAAGGGCATCTCCTTATATAAGTCACAGGGTCAAAATGGACCAAACTTTGGATCTGAAAATCAGTGCTAACATCAACCTTTGGTTAGTACCAGCTTGGTTTGCATCTGAAGGGGTGACTTTGCTGGTGAAAACTCCTCTGAGGATATGCTGTTACCCCACATTTGGTTTCTCCCCCTTGGCACAGTGTTGCAGAGATGCAGTTGAACAAGCTGTCAGTCCCTGGTTATATCCCACTAATCTCAGCAGGGTTTATCGTACTCAGTCTATTTAATAAAAGCAGGGGACAGCACAACATGAGAAGGGGATTACTACACTGATCTACTTTTTTTTCTTTTTCTTTCTTTTTTAAATGAGGTTTTGGGTTTGCTTGGGTTTTTTGTTTTTCCTGAGAGAGAACAAGTCTCATTCTCTTTCCTGTCATACATTTTCCTGGAAGGCAGGGCCTAAAAACCACACATCTTTGAGTACTTGACAGTTTTAAAACAAACTTTAAATGGCAAAAAATAAAAAAAAAAACAACATGCAGACTGTAAATACATCAGGGCTGGCTTTGAAAAATGTATGAGGGTATTACACACCAAAAGGTCAGCAATCGGTCTCCTGTCCCTGGGGCAGGCACATGGAATCCAAGCACTTTTTTGTGAAAGTCAGGCTCTTGAGGCATGATGCCAGCCGTACCGATATCCGCAGTGATATGTCGCTCCGGAGGGCATCAGTCAGAAGTGTAAGGGGAGGAGAGAGAAGCAGGAAGGGAAAGGAAGACTAGAATCAGGTTCAAGAAATCACTGCTAATTGTCAGAAACGTACCATGTGTTTGAAGAGTGGTATTTTCTTCCAAGGTGAAGTCTAACAGGTGCGCACAGGTATTTTCCCTCCCATCTTGCACACTCCCACTAATAAATAACCTCCAAGTCTCTCCTGCTTTGCAAAAATTCGTCCTCTTCTCTTTCATCCTCGACTTCTTCCATGAAGCACTGTGGTGACAATGGTTGCAAGATGTTTCTACCTCTCCAGTTTTTACCACTACTAATGAACTTGGTGCATCCAAAACACATCAGCCATGCCCAGTTTCAGGGCCAATTCTGCAATCCTTACTCAAGTAAAGTTCCTCTGAGCTTCAGTGCTACCCTTGGGGCTATGGACCAAAGAAAGCCTATAGGACTAAAACCCTAAGACTGCCAGCCCTTGCAGGAAAGAAATCTGGGGTGGTTTAGTGCCAGCACTCACTAAGACCACATCTCCACTGAAATGGGACATCAGCCTAGTTTGTTCATGCCGCTTGCAGAGTTTAACCATAGCAAACTGAAAAGCATGCCCAACACTTTGTTATGCTAGCTCAGTGTACTTTCTCTGCTATGCATTGCATCCACATGACTGCATTTTATTCACATTAATCATAGTATTGTGGCCAAATATCCCACAGGGGAACGCTCCCCTGCTCTGCTCTGCGGTAATTTCTTGTGGTCAGTGCCTACCAGAAAGATACAGGAGCTCTGGAGGTAGGTATCAATCTGACCAACTCCCATGATTTCTTTCTTGGCATCCATTACTTTTGCCACTGCCCTTTTTGATGCCTTGAACTCTCTACGAAAGACAAGGTTCACAACATCTATACTGCTGCGACTCTGCAAGGTAACAGGGGGAAAAAAAAAAACACATGGACATGGAGCTCTGTGATGATTGCAGCCATCATTAATACACTCAGAATAATGCCCAGGTGTTTGGAGCCATGTGAGCTGGTCAAATTCAAAACACGGGAAGGCTATCATAAAGTCTCATGCATCTTCCATCATGATCAAGCAATATTAAGATGAGTTAGTTTGGAAAGGCCCAGGATGCCTTGACTGGAATTAGCAAAGGATAACTTTCTCTCTATATCGCTACAGACAATAATGGGATGAGGATTCCTACCATCGTTCTGGCAGAGGCAGCTTCCCTTGCACTGGAATATTTTTTACCCTGAAACAAGTCCCTAAATCCCCTAAGAAAGTTCTTCTTCAAAAAGGCAATGCCAAATTAGGAAGGCAGGCAGCACTACCCTTTATCAGGGGCCAAGCTCAATAGTCTCCCCCACCTGGTACATGGAAATACTAGTTCTCTGAGCAGTCCCAAGGAGACCTCTTTGCCTTGCAACGTGCATACCAAAACGGAGCACTCTCTGCCTTAAAAGTTCTTCCCCCCCCCCCTTACTATCACCTACAAATCACTATAAAGTAGACAGCAAAATTAAGCAACTTTTGCAGTAATTGCTAGCAGCACAAATGCCTTGTACTGCTTTAATCGCTATCCATTTTGAAATGTCTCTGCAGCCTGATTTGGGCCATTTGCCTCATGATGTCTCAACTTTACTAAAAGCCAAGTGTGTTAATGAGACTGGAAGCCAATATACCTTCTCTAGTGATTTTTCTTTCCATATCTGCCACTGCAAAGAGCTTACCAGGCTACTCATTTGGCTTGAATCTTCTTGGTGCTAAAGTTTTTAGTAGGGGTATGTGGAGGAGATGGTCAGTGAATGCCAGAAAAGAAGGGCAAGCTGGAAGCAATGTGGGAAGGAGTGTAGAGAGGTGGTGCAAGTGTGGCCACATTTGCAGGATTGAAATACCGTCAGGGAAATAAAAGTTATTCTAATGGTCTTTGAGCTCAAGTGTCACTTGGGGCACAAGGAGTAGGGAGGGAATTAAGTGCCAAGCAAGCGGAGAAAAATGACTCGGCTGGTAGGATGAACATGCAGACCTCCAAAGAGAGTTAATAAAGAGCCTGGGAAGCACAGCAAGGGTTGTTGTAATGGATATGTGAACCTACTAGGGGTACTGGCCAATCAGCAGCATTTGACTGAAGATCTGACATCTGGTTAAAATGACCCCAATGCAGTGGAGGGCAGAGTGGTACAGAACGAAGTCGAGGCCACTGCAAGACAAGGGAAACCTGCAGTCACACAAACCTGAAAGCAAGACAGCTCATTGTGACAGACGTCCCATGCAGGATTTCTTGCTGTGACCTCAACAAAGCATTTTTTTTTTTTTAAAAAGAGACCACATGTGGACACAAAGCACATTAAAGGAAGCTAACCAGAGTGACCCCAGTGTAGACAATGCCTAAGTTAAAGGCAAAAATGTATATGATTTGAGGAGAAACCAGCTAATTCACAGGATGCAATATGGTCTCAACCCCACAGAAATTATTGAGAGCTGTTAATTTGGAAACCTCCATGTCCAAAGTCAGAAGAGTTCTTTGCTTTCCCATTTCTTCTAAGACGAACTAAAGTACTGGGAGACTTGCAGTATGGGGAGCTGTGCACTCAGAAGTAGCGTCATATCTGCAAGGCTGCCACAACCTTTTTTCTCACACCCAAGCTCCCCACGCAGACCCTCTCTCACCCCAATAAGCCCATTAACCACAAGCAGGGGTTGCACAAAAATGGTTACATGGGGTTGCACAAACCCCTGCTGGTTTGTCCCCTTCACAGCCTTGCTCGGTACGCAACCATTCTTTTTAAGGGCCCAGACACAGGCTCAATGATAACCCTACCCTGGTAAACATGCATTCCTGGAGCAAAAATAAGCATTCGGGTCTCTCCCTCTGCCAAAAGCGAGTACCCTAACCACTAAGTCAGAGAGGCACATTTCTTTTCTCTCTCCCACCTTACTATCTGCATCTCTTGTCTATTCCCAATACTATTTATGCATCATGTAATTGCTCCAGCACAAAAAGCAAACTGGAGCGGGGCCCAGGAGCCAGGATTCCCCACACGAAAGGGAATGCCCTCCTTACTGGGCTGCTCACATGCACTTGCTATGCTTTCTGGCTCAATTATTTGCATCCCTTCATGTACAAGTGGCCCAGCTCCAACAAGAGGGGGTGACAGCTTAGCCTATCCTATAGCCCAGCAGATACGGTACACTCTTCTGCTCTAACCATTAGGATAGAGGATCAGCACCATTGCTTGAATGGAAGGGCTGTGTCTACTGTGCTTTCTCCTGAACTCAATGCTGCCAGACCCCTGAGGACTTGGATATGGGGCTGTCTAAGCTGTGAATTAGGCATGCAATAAGAGCATGATGCTCAGCTCAGCCAGGGTAAGGCTTCTTAGCCCTGCCCAAACAACTGGGCCAGATCATGAATTGCAGAGGTGAGGGGCCTTCATGGTTCACCCTCTGCCAGGGGCTCACACTGATCTGGGCTCCAGACTCGAGCACCTCTGCCAATACAAACTGCAGCCATATACTGTGGCAAGAAAGGGAGTCCCAAAAGGAGACTCATCTTAAATCATGCAGAGCTTAATTATACTTGGTCAGGTCCATAGAGATCTTTAGCTGGAAGTTTGGAGAAGTACAATGTGTTATTAAAATACCTTCTGGACCAGACAGAAGCACTCCAACTTAAAAAAAAAAAAAAGACAGCCTTGCTCATTTAAATCAATGAAACCTAAGCGCTCAATTCAGCATGGAAGGACTCACCGAGACAATATGTCCACAAAAGTCTGCTTTGAAACTATGCACAAAATACAGCATGTAACAAGGTCCTTATAAGACAATGCAGCTCGCATACTTCATCTTTGCCTTTTTGCTCTATATGTACCAGTCATTTTAATTCTCCAAATTCCCTCCACTGTATTTTGAGGCAAAATTAGGCAGGGGAAAAAAAATGCAAATGTATGCCTCCTGACTTGGGGGGATGTGCAAAAAAGTTGCAAGCATTTCTCCTGAATGCGAGGCCTTAATTAAATGCTTCCCATAGAAAGGAAAGGTTGTCCCTTGGCCACTTCTGTCAATCTGCATTTAGCAGACACAGCAGCCTTCTCAGTTCAAGCACAAGAGTGCTCGAGTTCTGCATTGAAGTGACCTTAACTGTCAGCCTAGGCTGTCCTGTTCAATATCCGTAGCTCTGCTAGGAACATTATGTGAACATGCATGGGGATGGGGAGATGTGAAAAGGAAAGGCACAATGATCAGGCAAACCACTGGCCTCAATTAAAAAATTAAACAGGTGCCCAGAGACTGTCAGCCTAAAGATGGAGCATCTACATTTAATTAAAGGGATAACTTTAGCAGAAAATACCACTCCGGCTACTGTCAGAATGCATGATTAATTTGTGATAAAATACCCAGTACTGTCTAACAGAACCAGACGGCTGGGGGACACATATTTACACAATAGCTTTTACTCCGTGTTATTACCAATGACCCTGGGCTCAGTGTCAGTGCATTAAAATGAAATTCTCACATCTGGTCTTCTGAACTCTCATATTTGCTGGAGGCTTTTTGAAGTAGCCCAGCGTGAAGGCACCAGGAAACCTCTGAAAAGGAAGGAAAGAAAAAAAGCAAACTATGCAGTAGAGTCCATCGCTTTGCTGCAATTTCCAATGGTCGCACATTATCTCTCACTGTCACAGTTCATCAGTCCATCTCCAGTGGCGACATAAGGCATCGCTCTTGCTTAAGCTCATCAGTGCTTTGTGCTCTACGCTGCTTTGCCCTGCATACTTCCTAAACGACACTTAATTCATTGGCTTTTCTTCCCACCGTTCCATTAAGGCAGCACCTGCCAGTAATCAGCCATTGTTTCAATTAGCAATTTCATTTTTCAGGTGATTGATAACTCCACTATTGAAATTCACAGTGTTTCTACACATTACCTGGCAGAACTGCCGAGTTAGACTCTTAAATGGCTTCAAATGGCTTACTTTGTACCCACAGACTAATGTGCAAAACAGCCCTGACACTTTGCAGGCTCATAGTTTTCAGCGTGACTTGATGCTTAAGTTTCAAAAACAACAAAAAAACCCAAACAAAAATAACCCCCAAAAAACAGGCATGATTATTTCACATGGGAGCACAGTTACTGTGAGAGATGAATAGCTATGTCTTTAAACCATTTTTCTCACCTAACGTATAAAAATGTGCTTCGGAGCTTTGGGGTAGCCCCTTTTGAGACAAGAGGATGACGGGACGCAAGGACATTATGGCTTATGCTGGGAACAGGGGGGGTCACTTTGGCTCGGTGTCAATGCCACGTAAGACCGGAAGGGAGACCCCCTTGTTCAGTCCCCCGCTCTCTACTCCCCTAACTAAAGGTAAGACTATTGCAGTCGGTTGGAAGGCAAATACCTGTTGAGTGTTTGGAGGCCACTCACAAGGTCACTGCATAACCCCCAGCCTGAGGAAAGATTGTGTTACTCTTTTTTTGCTTAGCTAGCTGGAATTAGTTTCTGGTTATAAGCATTAGCCCCTGAGGACAAACCCTTTCTGGCTGTGACAGCACTCGCCGATTCATTCCATCGGCTCACAGCTCAATTTTACTAAAATTTTCCAGCAACTTGTGTGCATGGAGACTGCAATTGCTCCCAAACCCAACACTGCCAGTTCCCCACAGCTAAGCACCTATTGCTGGATGTAATGTCATATAGCTGCATCTGCAATGCCCACTTAGGGCACCAGGAAGCAGACAGGGATGAAAACGGTTAGCAGAGGCCAGTATCTACTGGTTTGCTTCAATACCCATAACAAGCTGAAGGCATGTTCAGATATAACTTTCCTCGATCCTGGGTACAAGATTATAATACCACCGGTGCTCTGAATGTGTGTGCATCACACAAGAGGACATCTTAGTACCACTATGATCATCTTCTATTAATTAGCTAGAGAAAGAGGATGCCTATGAGCCTTGCTGAGTTGCAGTCAATGCTTTGTAATGGACCGAGGCACGGGTACTCAGGGTAGGAAACCTGGGAGACAAGGACAGGGTCCAAGACCCAAGACCAGGGTCCAGATCTGAAGCCAGAGTTGGGAACCGAGGGATCAAGGAGGCAGGAGATGTGCAAGTCCTGGCCAGGCGGGAAGCATGGCATCACACCCTTTGTCCACACAACTTGCTCTCTCAGATGCCTTTCTAAGTACCATTCATCCTCGGGGCACCCAGATGCCGTGGTGATGGATGCTATAAATGAATGGGGGCAGCACAAGAAAATACGCTTTGGTTGAAAAATTCCTCCAATCCTTGAGGCAGACAGGAGGGTGTACCCTGCTTGAAAAAGGAAAATTAAGCAAGTGGCTCCCTTCTGCCACAATCTGCAGACTCTCTCTCTAACCACTGTTGCCTCCTGCAATAATTTCCTGGAATAGAAGAAGGGAAGGGGAGGGGGGGCTTGGCAGGGATACAACATTTTCAGTAATTAAAACTTATCATTGAGGGGATCGTATTTAGGATTACCAGGCTCCTAGTCTTCCAGCTCAGAGGGTCAAGATGCTGATGCATCCCGCCTGCCTCGTGGTTTAGAGCACTTCGCTAATGGATCGCTTCCTTTCATGGGGATGACACACTGTCTATTAGGTATCCTCTTAGTTCAAAAGGCACCATTTCTGCGGGTACCACAACGTAAGACTCTTTCTACATCCAGCATATGCTAGATTTTAATGCAAAATGGGGTGATAGTGACTTGCCCCCAGTATGTTGATTTTCTGGTGGGAGCACTCTAATATGACCCATTAGATCACATAAAGGGAATGAACTCAAGTGATAGCTTTTTTTCAATTGTACTTCATTGCCATTACAGGGCATAGACAGCAAAACCCATTTGTCAGACACTCCACTTTGCACACAGAAGCTCATTTCCATGAAGGTGAAAGTTTAATAGTTCGCTTGCATGTCCCTATTTTTACGTCTTTGTTGCAATCGGCCCGAAGCTCTCTCTCTCTCTCTCTTCCTGTGGTTGTGTTTCAAAATAGACTCTGGACAACCAGGCTGGCAGGGTTTCCATGCTCAAAAGCTCAAGACAAGATGAATTAAAGTTAATTGGGGGTAAAGTGAAGCACTTTAAAGTGTCCGTCTCTGGAGCTCACAAAACTGGAATAAGCACAGGCAAGATCTATTCAATTATCTCTGGTTGTGAGATTTGTTTTGTGAAAACTGTGATTCTCAATCCACTTGTTCCCCTCTGGCTCTGATCTCATAAGGCCTTGTAGGCTAAGCCATCTGACTGGATCAGTACTATGAGGGGAGACCTTCAACGGAAACCTGGATGCCAAAATGAATAGTGTTAGTGGTTCCATGTAGGAGACTTTCCTTTGAAGCATTAGGCACCAGCATAGCATTAGGACCCAATATGTTCAGAGCACAGGACACAACTGTTTAGAAGATGACCTAAAAAACAAGGTTTTAACAGACCACTTGGGAGCAAAGTTCCTGTGATGCCGTTCGCGAGAGCAAAGATCCAACACCTATCTCCTGGCTAAACTACAGTCTAATTAATTATACATTGACCAAATTGCTTCACTGCCTGTCTCTTTAATAGTTCATCATCCCCACTCTCCTCTACAATTTGAAAATAGTTGGCCTACCATTGTCACCTCAAGAGCCTGGAGTGGTATCAGCAGCAATGGCCCCTGGAAAACCTTCTGCATCCAATGGGAAGTTCACCATACAAATGCCAGCATCCTTGCAGAAGCCAGTGCAGATTGCATTGAGTCTGCGATCCTCGAACACCGGCTTCGCTAGACATTATGGGCAGATGCCCAACTCCCAAAACAAGTGCTCTACTCCCAACTTAGCTGCAGGCTTGTGGTGGCCAGAGGAAGTGCTACAAGGACACATTGCAAGCACACCTTAAGAAAACAGATGCCGAGATCAAGAGCTGGGAAGAGCTGCTGCTAAGCGACTCCAGTGGTGCTGCAACCCGAGACTGGACAGTCAACTCACTGGGGTCACTTGACCCCAGTTGTCTTCCTGCCTAGAGCGGGGAGGGGCTGGACCCAATGATCTGCAAGGCCCCTAACAGCTATGAATCTATGAAAAAAATCTCGACCAAGCAGCAGCCCATTTCAAAGTGAAGTATCTTTCCCTGGAAGCAGAGAAGAGATAGCAGAGAAAGAAAAAGGAGAGGAATCCCAGCCTGAAGCCTACTCTTCCCTGCAGAAAGACCTACAACTTCTGCAGATGGATCTGTGGCTCAAGGATTGGACTCTGAAGTCACCTCAAGACCCACCAGTGCTCGATCATCCTCAAATCAGGGGATTTCCAATGGACAATGGTCATTTGACCCCAGTATTATTTCCTGCCATGGCAGGGGGTCGGACTAGATGATCTACTCAGGTCCCTTCCGACCCTAGAAACTATGAAACTATGACAAATCCCTTAACATGTTGGCACAAGCCACAATCATGCCTTTGACTGCAGTGCCGATGAACCTATGCCCTTTGGCAGGATGCCAAAGCAATTCATAAAAGGAAGATGTTGCATCAGGGTAAGTCCCATGCTTCTCTCTCTTGTGTGCATATATTTTAGAATATGACCCCAATTCAGAATCCAAAGTCATACTTTACCTGGTGGATTTTAGCAACTGCATTGACTTGCTTTCTTGTAGTGCCTTAAATGCCTTGCTATACTCTGGTAATTTTGAGAGGATGGCTAGTGGAAATGAGGCAAGATAGTCACTTTTCTTCTCAGGTTGGATGCGTTAAGCACATTTTGATCCAGGGACAATTTTCTGTAATTTTCTGACTTATTCTGGCTAATAAACTTATTCCATGGGATTCTTCCATTGACAAAATGGGTGGGATTGGAATATGAAATAGATCTGGAAGCAGAAGTCAGAGAATCACAGAGAAGTGGGGCTGGAAGGGACCTCCAGAGCTCATCTAGTCCAACCTACTGCCAGAGGCAGGGTCATCCCTACCCAAACCATCCTATACAATCCATAATCTAAACTCTATATAAGACAGCCATCAACCCCGACACAACACAGACCTAGCACCCTAACCTGTCACAGGTAAAGCAGGAGAACCGCATCAGCTAACATCCTACTTCTTTGAAATGTCATGGATGTATGCTCAAGAAATCCTGGGTAGAGGGCCCACCCCCCACTACAGAGGAAGACAAAAATCCCCACGGTCCATACCAATTTGATCCAGGGGTAAAATTCCTTCCTGACCCCAAATATGGCAATTGGTCTGACTCTGAGCAGAGGGGTAAGACCTCCTAGCCAGGTTTTGGTCCCAACAGGAGCATTGGCACACCCCAGTCAAAGTCTCCAGTGCTGGCTATAACCAACACCCAAAGGCTCTGAGGAAGGCTTAAAAACACTCAGACACATGTAACAAAAGGGGGGGGATGCAGGAGCAGGGGCAGCCAAGAAAGCCCAGAAGCCTGGAAAATACCCATAAAGAACATGGGCATAGCTACTCCTAGACCATCCTTGGCCAGCGGCTGTCCAACTTCTTCCTGAACATCTCCGGCGATGGACAGTCCACAGCTTCCCTAGGCGTCTATTCCACCTCTTCACGGTTCTCACGGTGAAGAGGTTTTTTCTGGATATCCAATCTAAACCTACTTTGCTGCAGCTCCAAACCATTGGTCTTTGTCCTCTTCTCTGCAGCAGGAGAGAAAAGGTGTTTTCTGTCGTCTTTATGGCAGCCCTTCAACTATTTGAAGGCCGCTATCATGTCACCTCTTAAGTGCCTTTTCCTCAAGCTGAACATACCTAGCTCCTTCAGCCTCTCCTTGCATGACTTGCTTTCCAGGTCCTTGATCTTTTTTTGCCTGCCTCTGGACCCGCTTTAATTTCTCCGTGTCCTTTTTAAAAATGCAGAGCCCAGAACAGTGCACACTACTCCAAATGAGGCCTAACCAGTGCTGAGCAGGAAGGCAGTATCACATCCTGCATCTCCTACCTAATGCTTGTATTGATGCATCCCAAAGCCCCATTTGCCTTTTGTGCAGCTTCATCACCCTGCAGATACATATTGAGCCTGTGATCTTCTGAGACTCCCAAACCCTTTTCCATTGTGCTGCCATCCAGCCAGTTGTCACCCATTTTGTATTTGTTTTAATGATTCATCCCAAGGTGCAGCACCTTGCCTTTGTGCTCATTGAACTTCATCCTGTTCATGCTAGCCCAACTTTCCAATCTGTGTTTCCAACTTTTGAATTGCATTTGCAACCTCTAGCATGTTCACAATCCTTCCCAGTTTCATGTCATCTGCAAATCTGCTCAAGAAGCTTTCTATGCTTGCATCCAAATCATTAATAAACACATTGAATGGCACCAGGCCCTGTGGGACTCCACTCAAAACCTCCTGCCACGGACCTGTTAATAATTACCCTTTGCTTATAGCTATTGAGCCAGATATTTACCCACCTTATAGCAGTTTTATCTAGCCCACGTTTCTCTAATCTGTTCATGAGAAGGTCCTGCAGGACCTTGTAAAAAGCCTTGCTGAAGTCCAGACACATATCCACAGCATAGTTACTTTGCCAAAGGAGGAGTGCAAGTATGTCTGACATGATTTATTTTTCATAAATCCATGCTGGCTGCTTGTGATTGCCTCTCTTCTTCCAGGTGCTTGCAAATGGCCTTCCTTGGGATATGCTTCAGTAACTTCCCAGGTATTAAGGTCAGGCTACCTGGCCTGTAGTTCCCTGGCTGCTCCCTTTTGCCACTGGCCCTTTTCCAGTCCTCATGTACCTAGCCCATATCCCACAAAGTCATGGAGATCATTGCCAAGGGCTCCTCTGCCAGTCCCTTCAGGACCCTGGGACAAAATTCATCTGGCCCTGCTAACTTGAATTCATCCAGACCTCACAAAAGGTCTCTGACAGTGTCTGTTATCTCCTCCATCAGCTTGCCCCCCTTCCTAATCCAGATAATCCTTATTAGGTGTCTGGGTACAGCTTAATTTTTTTTGTGAAAACTGAAACCAAGTAGCTGTTGAGTATACCTGCCTTCTTTGCATTTCCTGCTAGGAGGTCCCCTTGGCTGGTTAACATCCTCCTCAGTCCTTCTTTTCTGGCCAAAATACTTCTTGTTGTCCTTAACTTCCTCTGCCAGGTGCAATTCATTATTTTTGCCTTCCTGATTTTGTCCCTGCAGGGTCTTGCTATTTCTTGGTATGTCTCCTTGGTGACCTGCCCATTCTTTCATTGCCTGTACACTTTCCTTTTGCATTTGAGGCATTTTAGAAAATCCTTGGGCAGCCACATCAGTCTCTTGCCACCCTACCACCCTTCAAGTTGATCCAAACCACAAAAATGGCCTGTTTCTTGAAGCTGCCTTCAGTAGAAATAATCCCCAACCCAGGTCTCCGAACCCAGATCTGAATTCCCCGGCATTCAGAGGTGTCAGGGTCTCTCACTCACTCTCAGATCTATTGCTAATATTCATGAGCTAAACCTGGCAATATAGCAAAGAAGGTAAGGGTGCCCGCTATATCACTGTGTCTTCAAATCCCATCTAGGGGAATAAATAAAGATCAAATAGGTCATAAAAAAACTCCCTGAGGACCAGACAGTATATCCCATCCCGACTTTATCTGCACCTGGATCTCCCCCTGCACGTGTTCATTGGTATTCATGTACAATGTCATACTACCACCATGAGCCTCAGCAGTTCTTGTCTGCATATAAGCGGCATCATGCTTCCATAGTATTAAGACACTGTTAATTTCCTAGTGCATACAAGTCCTTTATGCATAAAGAATCTCTCAAACACAAAACACAATAGTACAAGTGATATTAAACCATGTTGAGGTTGCAGGTTAAAGCCCGCAGATACATCTTAAAATGTCAGGCTATGAAGTCCAGATGGAAGGTTTTAGTTCAGGCTTCCAGCAGAGAAGACAAAATAAATATTCTCTTTTTCTCGATCCTCTATGTTGCTTCACTCCAATAAGCAATAAAACTAAAAGGCAGTTCAAAACAGAGTGCAAGTGCAAAGCCCCAGATTTAAAAAGGAAGCAAATTCCATCTGTCATAGAGAAATCCCAAAATCCAAAGCACCAACATCGAGTGTACCTGCCAAGAAGGTTTTATTTTTACGTTAAATATTGCTTTAAGGAAGTGAAATGTTCCAGCAGATAAAGGCAGTCGGAAGAATGAATAGCTGAGATGCACAGACAATAATTCCCTCCTTTGATTTCCTCTGGTGCTGCTGCTATCAGTTAGACAACTGAATTGAAATCAGCTTATAAATGGACTGCCAAACCCTTGAAAAAAAACCCCCTAAAACACACAAAACACAACAATAAAAAACAATCTGCAAATACTTGAAGAATGCAGAACTTTGGTGTGCTCGTATGTACCCCCTTTGAAAGAATAGTGGGACTGTAGACAGACAAATGCAAGAACTGCCTCTTCTCCAGAGCTGTAGTTTGCACTCAGAGCTCCCCGCACCGGGTGCCTTGAAAGGCAGTGAAATGGAAGAGTGATCTTTTCTTTCCTTGCATTTACAGACTTTTCTGTTCTTGGTGCAGTTTGCTCCACATTGTTCCTCTGAAGACATGGTGTTCTCGACTGAGCACACGGCGCTCCTCTTGTTTTGATTTGTGCGTTACAAGCTTACGAGAGAGGAATACGACCTCGATATTAGTCCTGCGGTCAGAAGAGAAGACTGCTTAGGGAGTCCCGTATCCAACAGTCTGAGCCCATTCCCAACCCATCAGGCTTCCCAAGACAGGTCTCTTGCCTTTCCTCAGACCCACCTCTAACCCCAGGATGGATGTTGCAATATTCCTCTCTGCCTTCTCCCAAGGCTTAGATTTTTCTCCAAGTCAGTCCACAGTCCAGCAGACTTCCTTCCAGTACGCAGTCAAGCCCAAGCTGCCCCCCAGGCAAAACAAAGGACCGCAAACACCTATCATCATACCTGGTGTTTTTTCATAGCCATTGTGAACGTGAAGGAGTATATATACGGCATAGGGAAACCACTGGTCCCAGCTAACCAAGCCAGAGTCCTGGTGCAAGCTTTTGGCCTACCCCCCACAGCCACATTCAGGTCAGGAAGTAACATGGCTCTAAGCTACTATACTCAAAGACATGATGTTTTCATTTTCCCCAGCTGTCATCCCAGCCAGGTCTGAACAGATGGACACTTCATAATTTCATAGTGATTAGGGTTGGAGGGACCTAAACAGATCATCAGGTCCAACCCCTGACTTGTTTTACACTCTCTCAACAGGAGCCTTCTTCTTAGGCCAGGCCCCGTCTCCCCTGTTCCGATGCCTTGCTGCACCATTTCTACCCAGGAGAGCTTTTACAATCTTCTCTCCGATGCCTGATGAAGGGCGTTTGTGCCCAAAAGCATACAATTAAAGAATTTTTTTTTTTTTGGAAAAAATCCTGTCAGTCTAATAAAAGATATCACCTCTACCATGAGCCCTGATTGCTTCTTGCTGCACCAAATGCATTTCACAGAAGCATCAGCAGAACTGATTCATTATCCTGGCAAGCACATAGCTTCTCTTCTTGCCTTGACTCCATTTATTTAGCACTCCCTTGTCTTGCTATGCATCAAGTCTTTGGGGCAGAAACCATGTTTCATTTGCCTGTAAAGCACCTAGTGCACTGAAGGGAATGACAAACAACAGTCAAAAAGATGAAAGAAAAGCATATCAGCTACAATGTCTGATGGCCAGGTAGAGCGCTCACTGCAGGCAAAGGCAGAAACAAGTTACTGGGCATGTCTACACATGCACGAGTTACTGCATGATTATGATGACACCCACCAACTTGGGCATAAATTTTCTACCTGCATAATGCAGGTAGTAAATTTACTGCTGCTTAGTTACTGTGCAGTAAGCATGTGTAGACAGCTTACTGCACAGTAACACTGTATGGTCTGACTTGGGAGTAACTCTACTCCTAAGTCAGCCCACACACAGAATTACAGTGCTGTAATGCAAACACATGTAAACCAGTAAGTTACTGTGCAGTAAATGCACATGTAGACACATCCAGTGTAAGGTAAATGAGGCTGCAGCTTTTCTCATGTGTGCAGTTCTGAAGTATCTGCCTGGAAGCACGTTTGTAGCTCATGAGAAATGAAAGCTAACCTGAGGTTGCATAACTCTTGCAGTCATTTTTTTTTTTTTTTTTTTTTTTTACAAGTCCTCAGTGTAGCACTTCAGCAGCCTCCATGAGGGGTGCCAGCAGCCTTGGCCCTGTTTTTCAGATACATACATACTTGTACAACTAAACTAAAGCCCCAGGTAAGGTTAACCTGCACCCCTGATGGCCGATGCAGCCCAGCAGCAAAGTGCTAAATGGGCTACGACAGAGTCAGAGCTACCTTCTTATCTCCTGAGGATAACCCTGAGGGTAAAGACCGAGTCATAAATCACATAGGGCAGGTCTCATTGTGTAAATGCTTTGGCCTCCCAGTTCTAAATTGGGGATAATAATAGTTTTTCTAGTTCACAGGAGTGCTGGAGACTTGGAGCCTGCCTCTCACACCTCCACACCAAGCTTGGGAGCACCACTGTAAAGAATGCCTCATCCATTTACTCCCACTTCACATAAGAAAAAGTATCAACATGCGTGCATCCACACATGCAAGCACATGTGCTTGCAGCAGCTCAAATAGAAGAGGTGCAAATTTGAGCCAGGCTTTTTGCCTCAGCACACATGCTCACACATGCACATGTTTCTTGGGCTGTTCCTGGCTCTGCCTCAGGCAAGTTTACTGGTGGCTCACCTTGTTGCACCGCCTCATTTCCAGGATTTGTTGCAAAGGTACCACAGAGCAAGCAAACACAGCATATTTCATAACGTCGGCGCTAGGTGTAGCACAACTGGAATACCTGAGGTTTAGACAAGATAGGCTGTCACACATTGGGCCACTGCAGGCAAACTTGCCTTTTCCAGCCCCCCCCCAGTAGCATGGGATCATTATGGTAACAATGAAAGATTGAGATTGGCAAAGCAGTTGGAACATCCTGCACATGACAACACAAATGTCATTTTTCTTCTCTTCACCGGGAATTTCAAAGGAACCTAAGGAAGCTGGACATTCAAACTGGCACCCAACTGCTATTCCAGCATCCCAGCCATAGCAAAATTTAAACCCACTATCTTCTGTGCAGTAGTTGCACCTCTCAGTGCTCAGCAGAGCCACTTTCAGGTATAAGATATACCAGTTATTACTCCCTTAAATAGGATCATTTCGAACAGAGAGAGCTTGACTACCTCTATGGTTCCCATGCCTGTGAAACAATGCTGGGCACAATTTGCCAATAATTGAACTGTGGTTCTTGAAAACAGTAGGCTTTACACCCCAGCACCCTGACCATTAACTGTAATTGTATTCTACATCAATCATACTAGTTATCCCCTTAAAGGTTATTATGTATAATTTCTACTATGCAAATAGTTCCAGCTTCATTAATGGATTTTTAGTTTCCAGTAGAAGTTATTCTTTGATGCATGTCTCCAGATGTCAGTATCTGAAAGATGGATTAAAAACAAAAACAAAAACAAAACAAAACAAACCCCCCCCCTGAAGTTTTCTGATATGACATAAAAAAGGTCCAATGGAAGAAGGGGTTTGGGGAAGATAGGAATGTTAATTGTTTTAATTACATTTCTATCTTGTGACCATATACTGATGTTCCAAAGTGGTTTGAAATTTGGGGGAAGTGTCATAGAACATGAATGTTCACTGCCAAAAAGCAACATTAAAAATGGCAAATTCTAAACAGCTTAAAAATACACCTAAATCCTGTTAAAAAAAACCCTGAGAGCGGGAAGACAAAGAATATTTAGGACCAGCAGTCAAATACTGGGAGGGTGGGGAGGAGCGGGGGTGGAAATGGAAAAGAAAACCTATCCAAAGCACAATAACCAGCCAACATGAGACCTATGGATTTTTAGATTTATTTCCACTATATTAGGTATCTTTCTTCTATCGCCTTGTCTTCAGTGTATTTGGACCCTCTGTTACCATGGTCTCACTTATTACCTTTTCCCTTCTACAGATAGTTTAAAAATATATATCTAAAGCCTCCAATGATGAAAGACTTCACCTAATATCAAGATTTTCACTGGATGAAGGGCCAAAGAGAAAGAGAAATCAATGAAGAAAGAGGGGAGAATGCGTATACTCTGTTTCCTTAGCTGGACTTATTTCCGGTTAGCCCTGCTGGAACTCTTCAGATATTTGTCTCATGTGTACCGAGAAAAACCTCTGTTAGTGTGCATGGAGTTGGTTGGGGGCTTTTGTTTCAGAGAAAAAGAGAGAAAAAGAGAGAGGAAAAAAAAAAAAAAAAAGCAAGCAAGCAAGCAAAAAGCCATCTGCCTAAACTTCTCCTTACATTTTCCTCTATTTAGGTTTACACTGGAAAAACTCAATTATAGGAAATAAAATAAATATTTATTGTACTGGTGCCTTTCACTCGAAAGCTATAGCATATGCTGAACACGCTTTGTTTTCCTGGATTTTTTTCTTTCCCCACTGCATCAAGCCCTTGTTCTGTCAGAATTGTTTTCATGTTAGTATTAGTCAGTCACTCCCCATGTGTCAGTAAATGCAAAACATGCCTGCTGTGAGACAGAGAGCTGGTGCCACTTTGCAGCTCCTCCGAATGCGAGTTGGCACAAAGACAAAGCACACACAAAAGATGACAGGCACCACGGCCTGCTTTTCCAAACAACAAACAGTGGAGATGACAATACCTTGGGAATGGGGTTGGGGCCGAGGAAAGGTAGGGGGGTGGGATGTCACTAGAAGTTGAAATTCAGCGTTTCTTCTCTGAACTGCTCATGTTCATTGGCAGAGAACATTTGTGAGCCGGTCAGGCATTGCAACTCAATCCCGGAGATTACTAAGCAGTACCAGGCTGTTTGCTCGTTGACAAATGCCAAGGTCCCCTCATTTTAGTCATCTGAACCTAACTGACATTAATGACCTGAGCCCGGCCACGGCCCTGTGGTATGGGGAGCCCATCTTAACACAAACATGGAAGTGAAATTTGGGTGAAGGATGGTATTTGACAAGAGTCAACTGGTACTGGGAGATGAGTTGGTCTGCAAAAGCAGGAACAGGTGCCCTGCGCGACTTTGCAGAATAGGCCTGGGTTCTTGCAAGAGAATTCGATGCTGCTCTGGGCAGGATTACAACACTTCTACCCCAACAGCTTGCCATCTGGTAGATTAGGCCTGCCATGCATTAGAGACCCCAAGGAGTTAACCTGAGGCCCCCCTGCTGCTCCCCAGATCTCTCTCCTGTTGCTGCTACCAAAGTCTCCAGGATCCCCCCACTCTTCCTACAGCTTCTGCTTCCCTCCCTGGTGGTGGGGCAGAGTAGCGTGGCCCACATGGCCAAGGGGGACTATGGACAGGAGGAGGGGAGGAGGAGGGGGCCCCATGCCAACATGGTGCATTGAGGCATGCCCCACATGGTACAGTAAGGGGGGAGAAAAATGGTCCACATAACACATCATACTGTGCAGCCTGCATACTGGGCAACCCGTGACCTCTTGTAGCTCCAGAGTTGGACAGCCCAACACCACAACACTCAGGCATGTCAGAAAAAGACTAAAAAAGCTGGCCATGTGAGCAAGGAACTGCCTTAAATCATCCATAAAAGGAAGTGATAAGGAGAGGAAAAGAGCTTCAGCATCTAAGCAGATGACTCAGTCCAGGACTTGGTGGATTAGACATAGAAAACTTTCTCCATATGGTTTCCTTGGCCATAAACTCTCCTGTGTCGGCTAGTTCATGCACTGAAGCAGCTGTTGCCCTAGCAGTCTACGCTTCCGAAAGGACAGAGATGTTGGTGTTGTACATAACCTACTAGCCGATGGATCAACGATGAAATCTGTCTGTTTTCAACTTCACAACTGATTTTTGAGCACAGGCCAAGTTCTTGGTCAGATGTTGACTTTCAGCTCCCACAGACAGGCGGATCCGGGGGGGGGG
>NW_017728993.1:20658306-20666672 GCF_001723915.1 Gavialis gangeticus | reverse complement strand
GGGGGGGGGGGTGCAGCAGCATGGTTACACCCCCCCTTTCTTGGGGCTGTATATGACCTCTCAGTGCATGACCAAAGCTCCTGGTTTCACCACTCCAGAGCCCAGGGTGTGAGCACTGCTATTGACATTCATCCCCTCCTTTCCCCAGCTGCTGAATTCAGTGGGGAGGGGAAGGGCAAACAGCAACTGCACTCAGCGGAGTTCAGCACAAGCAAAGGCTCTGGCCAGGCCCCAGCCCAAGCAGCTGATGAGCTCTTTGCTCACTGCACATGCAGAGCCCTGGCAGGAGTCTGCATTCAACTATTTTAATATCTTTACTTCCTTTCAGCAAAGTATACCAATACCCCCCCCGCCCCGCTTTGGTCAATGAACACTATTCTTAAAGGATAACTGCTAACTTAAAAGAAGGCTTAGCGCACACCATGCCTGTAACAAAGCACTCTAGGACAAAAATAATATTCTCAGGCACCTTTTTCAGCTAGGATTTAATAAGTAAGAAACCAATGTTATAATCAAACATAATATTCAGTCCCTAAAATAATCCTCTGACACACCACTCTCCATTTCAGCTGATTAGATGCATAGTTTAAGTAACAGAAATTCCCAATCAGTAGCCCAGGAGTTCGCAAGTCAATCTTTTTCCTTACCTAAGGCAGTTATTTCTTCTCGTACAAAACGCTTACGACTAGGGAAACATTTGCAGGAGTTCTTCTGTTACCAGCAACTTAAACATCGTGTTCTCCCAGCAGTGGTATAAATAGTGGGTGATTAAGCTTTTGATGCTTAAACACCAATATTTTTGGGATTAACAACAAGACCCGCAATCTTGGTTTTTATTTTGTTATTTCCATATTTCAGTAAGTTATAAAAGAAGGAATTTTAGACCAGGAGACCCACTGAGCGGGTGTAGTGAAGACCGGAGGCAACACCAACCAGGCGCAGACAATCCTAGGTGAGATATATGGGTTGAGCAGGTCTGTCTTCAAAACACTTGCTGTCAGACAAGATAGCTTTAAATAAAGAAGATGAACTTGGTGGGGGTTTTTTTCTTTCTGTACTTCTGCTTTTGGCGGGGTAGGACTGTGTGCAAGAAGGAAACCAGGGCTTTAACTTGAATTGCAAAGCTTTGCCTTCTTATCAAGAAAGAGCAGCTAAGGCAGCCTCTTCAGTAGCTTGCTTTTTAATTGAAAGATCAGACATTCTTGTGTAGTTTGCATGAAACACGGGATTAAGAAAAAAAAATTAAAAGAACCTGAATTCCAGGTATTCCTATAAGCTGATAAAACTCTGAACAAAACTGGCTTGCTCTGTTATAGAGATGAGGGAAGAAGCTCAGACAAATACAAACATCTCCTACTATCAGACTCAGCCATTGCACACACAAGATAGTGGAGGGACTGGCCAAATGATTTACAGTGGGTGAGTCTACATGTACCATTAGTGAGATGCAATAAACTCTGGCAAAGTTTGCACCGGAGTCAGCTGCTCCCAGGCACAGCATCTTCATGTGTGCCCACAACCGCAGGCGTTAGAGCCAGGTTAGAGCAGTCCCAGATTGGAGAGTGGGTTGGAGGGGGTCAGCCCTTGGCTCCGGGTGGTGGTGGAGGGGCTGGCTGGTGCACAAGGATGTTGAAGTGCAGGGGTGGGTAGCAGGCAGCCCCCACACTTTAGTACCCCGATGCCCTAGCCAGCCCCCATCACTGTCTACACAAGCGTTTCGGTAGAGTTAATTACTCTGCCATAAGGGAGCACCATCCCCAATATCCCCAATGGTACTAACTTATAGTGGAATCAGTTATTCTACTGCACCCTAATACCAGCACTCATGTAGCCAGTGAGGCTTTACTGCAGAGCTAGTTAACTCCACAGTCAAGAGCACATGTAGATGCAACCCAGTGGCACTTAAAGGCACCAGTCAGACCTCACTATTAGTGCTAGGGGCTGAACAAATATATAGGTAAAAAGAATGACCTAAAGAGTTTACAAATCGACCTACCCTTATTTGCACAGGAGTCAATACTACCAGGTTCCAGCTGGAAGCAGAGGTGTGCAAATTAAATGAGAGGCAAAACCAATGAGAAGAAAGTTACAATGCACGGATAGATTTAAACATCCAGATTTTGAGCTGCTGGAGGGAACCGTGTCTGGCCCTTCTCTGCCTGGGAACATGTTTTGTGTTTGCAAATAAAGTTAATTCTATTGAAAAGCTACGCTTACCAAAACTGAGGGATAGAGGCTAATTCTCTCAGAGAAAGAGGGAAGCCAAAGTATATTTTCTAGAATGGCACCCAGCATTTCAACCAGAGCTTTCAGTGGGACTTGCGAACTGCAGCAGAAGACTTTTCCCTTGCTACATAATTTCGCCTGCCACCCTGACCTTGATCCCTATGTGCCACCTGTTACTCCAGGCTGGGAGGGTTCAAGTGCAAGAGGTACTTGAGAGCGGACCCATACAAATAAGGCGGGGTGGACTTCTCTCAGCCAGCTTTGCATCATCTGGGAGCCCCCTTCACAGATGAGGTTCACCAGGAATCATTTCTGACTGCATTAACTTTACTTATCTAAACCTAAGAGTACAGTCCAGGAAGCCTTTGCACCTCTGTAAAGTGATAGAGAGGAGGTGCCAACAAAGTAGCTGCAGAGGACATTAAGCACACTAGAAACTAGAAGGAGGAACAACTTCCGAACAGACAGCTCTTGTCTCAGCAAAAAGACAGACAGACATTAGACATGTATATGTTGATCCGTGTTCTGCTCCTGGAGATGGATCAAAACACGTACGTTCAGTCTACAATACTATTGTTAGATTAGAGGTAACAACAAGGAAGGATACAAGCAAAATCTCCATTCGAGATCAGGTTGCACACATGCACACGGACCTCTTCTGCTCCGTGGTGCCACAATGAAGAGAACACAATAGCTGCTAAATTTTGCACACAAGGAGCACTCAGGTAACCTAAGAGGTCAGCTCACAGCAAGAAATAGCCACTGTATTTTCCTAGCTATGCACTGCGAGACCTAAATTCAGTAAAATGCAGTAAAAGAGGACCTCGCTTCACTAGCATGGATCCCTGCACTCAGTTATACTGAAACGCTACTTCAGCAGAGCTAGGCCAATTGACACCAGCTGAGAATCTGGCCCTGTTTTGTTTGAATTGGCCATTCTGCACAACAGAAGGAAATACTTTTCGCTCCAAATACTGAGAGACTTGTCTATCACTAATCCATTCACCTTTGTATTCCAGCCCTATTGTTCATTATTTAAACCTCTACAAGCCAACATGCTATTCAAGATTTTTTTTTGAAGAAGGTTGGCATCTTTCCTAGATAGAAACATGCATATAGTTAACAGTAGCTCTCTCTCTCTCTTTGTACTCCCTCCCTCCATCTTTTGCTAATTGAACTAGTTTAAAAACTCAGCGCTTAATACAAAAGCTTTACAAATAATTAGTTCACAACCAGCCAGTGATATACAGAAGGAAATAGTTCTGGAGCTTGTTTCCTTTGGTCAGGATATGACAGCCTTTCATTAAGTTTAAAAACTACCCTAATGATAGCTCCTCTTCATCAGGGGTAGAGTGACCATCCAAAAAACATCACACGCCAATCATGTAATAATAGCTGCATCTACTTTACAAGCCAGAGGCCCATATCCTGGCTTGCAGCCACAAGCATGCAGTGACACTCAGAAAAGGAGCACCTGAAATACAATGGAAAAAGTCTTCAGACTTTTACTGACCATCCCACCAAGCTGGTGCACCTGCTGGAAGTCAGCAGGGCACAAGGATGAAGTTCCCTCACTAAGGTGGTACTCTCAGGACTGGCTCTGGGCTAAAATCCAGCAGCACTATAGACTCTGAGCCAAGTCAGCTAGAGGCAATGCCAGCCAATCAAACTGCTCTCGAGCCAGAAGCAGTGTAGCTGTGTCATACAGTGCTCAGCCTGGGTTAATTAGCCCTGCTAAGAGCTAATTTGCCTGGGCAAAATGCCATGCTAATACAGCTATACCACTTCCAGGACACAAGCTGGTATCTCTAGATACCAGCACTGGGCTGCACTGCGTTGTGTAGACATGCCAGCTTGCTCAGAGCTAGCACGGGTGTCTCTACTTGGCAGTGCTGTGGGCCATGTAGACACAGCAACTGGCTATTTCTAGTTTGCTCTCTTCAGCCCAAGTGCAATTTTCAGTACATTGCAATAAGAAGGTGTTTTTAACTCATTCTTAGTTTTCTGCTGCAGTAGCACCAGTCAGGGTCAGCCACGCACATATAATTTGCCCCAACATATAGCATCTGCTGTTACAGCTTTACTCTCACTTACATTAATTTGTTCTCATCCCTATTGGCACAACAGCAAATGAAAATCTTATTCTAGGAAACCTAGGCCCAAAACAAACTCTGGGCCATCGGATGCATTAAAAAGACAAACGCACTTTTCTCCTTCTGCTTTTATCAAGGGGGTATATAGGGTTTTTCAGACCTGAAATCCACATGAGCCAACAAAACGTTGCAAGATGTTTGTAAACAGCCCAAGACAGATGCCTGCGCTCATCCACATTAAAACACAAGCCTCACAAAGAAATACCCCCAACAATGTTTGAAAACGTATGGCCTTTCCTCTCATTCCCCCAGATAAAGGACGGCTTTGGCAAAGATGGAATAGAGCAAATGAAGTGCCTCTCTCCCACTGATAACACTTTCCAATTTTTGTATCTTGCATCAAACAACCTTCTCCTTTATACCTGCACAGCAAGAATATTTATCAGAAAAAACACAAGGCAGGAAAGGTGAGATTTCCCCCCCTGCCTTCGTTATCTCAAAGTTTCCTGCCTGACAGTTTTCACACATTTGCCAAGGCATTCTTTCATGTGATATGCAAACATAATTTCATACGGGAAACAGTTTCATAAGGGAATCTATATATTCATGCATTCTCTATGACAGTATACATTACATTTGCCCATCTCATACAACTATGGGCACAATTCACTGTGTGGGTGGTTAGATGCAATGAATTTAAAGGAGCATCCAATTTCCATTATACATGGCAACAGGGGAACTTCACAGCCTTTCCATTCATAGCACTTTGACCTCCTCCCATTTGCAATCACATGTCAACTACAGCAATTGCTTCCAATAACAATATAAGCAAATATTTAATGCACTTTATTTGTCATTCAGGGCTGTTCTGAAATGAGGAGAGATAGCACCATGCAAAATGCTCTGAACCATGATCTGAGTACAATATTGCATCTAGAGACAGCAGATAGTTACCCTACCATGTTAATGAAAGCATTAAAAATGCCATACAAATAACATTTAGATTCTGCACCACAAATCTACAAGTTATTTTTGAGTATGGAAATTGTCTTTTCAGATATCTTGTCTCCAGAAGGGATGTTCAACATAACATTAAATGTCAGGCAGTTATTTCATAAATATAAAATAACCAAATTTGTAGTTTTCTCTGCCTTCTTTTTTTTTTTTTTTTTTTTTTAAATGAATTCGCTTTACTCATTTGCACTTACCTTTTAGTCTGATCATGTAAAAGGTTTTGGAACAAGTACAGGAGAAGAATAAAAACATAATGGTTTCTCACTGCTGGAGGGCATAACTCTAATTAGAAAGAACATTTTTGCTTTTAGTACCCAGACTTCCCTCTCTTCTAAACCTGAACTTTGACATTTTCAAACTGAGATTTAAAACAAGAAAATAATTCTCTACCGCAATGAAGGTCTAACTACACTGTACAACAAGGCGGGGGTGGGGGGTGGAAGAAGAAGGAGGAAAGAGGTTTAAGGCTAATAGACCCATCAGGAGCTTTGGTTTAACAAAATGTAGATTTGTGCATCCAGAAAAAGGTCCTGCTCCTAAGCACACCTAAAAATCACATACAATGATACGTAGATAAAACAGGTACATTCCACATCATGAAATCACACAGAGACATGGAGAGAGAGCATGTGCACACGTACACCCCCACCCCCACATCTGCATACAGAGCATAGATCTCATTCTCATCATATAACTTGTGTAATATCCAATTTACTCCAAGATCAGAAAAAAAGCCAGATGACATATGGAAAATGATGGGGACTGAGAGGGCATACACATATTCCCCCTCTCACACACAGACTGACACCCCTCCCCCCCCCCCGGAAAACACCACCATATTGGACCGATTCTGCTTTACTATGGAGCTGGTTAACTCCACAGTAAATTGCACATGTAGATGCAACCCAGTGGCACCAAATCGGACCTCACAAAAGTCCATGGAGAAGATGAAGTACAGACGCACCTTATAGACCAAGTCAGAGAGGCTCCTGCATCTCTGATTCAGTCCATAAGGTATATCTCTATCCTGCCTTCTAACTCAGTGGACCACCTCTTTAAAATCCAGGGAGGGTCTCTCTCTCTCACACACACACACACACACTTGTTCAGTGACACAGAGCTGACCCTATCTATCAGAGCCCACATGCTATTGTGAACATTGACATAATTATTTAAATACAGATAGTCTATTAAGTTATACAGTTATTATAGCAAATTGTGCTACTGGTTACACTGGTGCCACCCCTTTGAATGCACTCTGTTGGGCTGTGCTATCAGAGACCTACAAACAACATGACTTCAGGCAGTTTAATACCTGCCCTTGTGCATTGATACACCTGTGCCAGTAGTGTGTAAGTGCATTTGAGGCATTACAGACCTACTGAATGCATACATACCTTCTAGTCCACCCATCAAACCCCTCTCCCTCCAACAGCATATTAAGACCACTTGGCTAGTGCTCTGTGATATAAAGAAGTAGACCCACACAGCACATTTTGTGTTGCCTGCCATTCTCCCACTATGCCAGCACTATTTCACTTCCAGTGGTTTCCTACCCAGACTGTAATAGTAGCAGCATATATGGATAATTCAACAGAGAAGTTGCAGAAAATAGGAGTTATTCATGTGCACGTTTTATTAGTCAGCAGCTTGTTGCGCTGCAGGCCCAACTGTCAGAGTCAAGAGCCTCTAACCACAGCTGACCCAGAAAATACATCCTAGCCCAAACAAATGGAAACATTTAACTTTTCATCAGGAAACTAAAATATGGAAAGGAAAAAAGATAAAGTTTCATGTGTTAAATTTTGGTTTTCTAGCAAACAAAAATAAGCATTTTTGAGGCAAGGAGATACTTCCGGTGGAAAATCTCATTTTGTCAGAAAGCCAGTTTCCTGCCCACAGAAAAGATTTGATAGGTTTGGGGGTTTTTTCCCGTCCCCCACCCCTGCCCACCATCCCGCGTGTAGTATCAAGCTAATGGGAAAAGTAGACTAGCGTGACACTAATGTTTAACTGACTGTGGCTTCCTTCAGAGAACTGTCCAGCCTGAAAGTCTCCTGAAGTGCAGCATGAAGCCAGCACGTCACTGTATAGTTATCTAGCTGCTTCCCCCTCCAAGTATCCAAAAGTGATTTAGGTCCTGTGTACTCCCTCTACACTGAAATACCACCACCTGGGAGTGGACTATGGCAACAACATTATTGAACAGACCAAAAAAAGAAAAAAAACCCAGAAAACAACAAGAAACAGAAGAGGAAAAATGCAGATATGTAAAAATGCAGAAAGTATGTAGGTCCTGGAGGCAGAACAGAGACATCCTCAGTGGAGGATATTCAGGATGTTGGATTAACTATTCTATTCTTGCAAAAAAAAGGCCGTGAAATCTGCAGCTGACAATAAATGGAGAGAGGTGTCAGCTTCTCTGTACAGCAAGCACTGAAAGAGCCAGCAGCTCAGTACTGCCAATCACCAATCTGGAGCACTGGTTCCTTATTCAGCTGGATCACTTTCACCTTTTAAAAATCAGTCCCACCACTTTCTACCATGAATTTTCCTTTCAGCTCCCACTTCCCCTCTTCATATCACTCAGAAGCCTGGACAGAGTTTCCAAAGCACAGTAAGTACCAACGGTGCCTTTTGCTGCCTCCCCCATTGAAGCACATGCTTCAGCAAAATGTTTTGACCATTCCTGAGTTCTCTCTTTTGTACCATTGCCAGTTACTTTTATTCCAGATAAGATTAAGAGGGAGTCATACAGAGGAAGAAAAAGCACTGTTGGTTAATCCAACTTTCTCATCATTGCCCTACTTCTATCTCTACTTCTCCTATCCCTCTCTCTCTCTCCAGACAAGAAGAGAACTAACTAGATCTGCGTGTTACTACAGGAATGAAAGAGATCCTTATATAATTATATAGAAAACCCCTGCTACCCTTACCACACATACATATACTTAATGCCATGGGATCCCACTGAAGAGACTCCTTTTCCACACATGTAAAAATGCCCCTTGCCCATTCCAACAACTGTGCTCC
>NW_017728993.1:20641269-20653306 GCF_001723915.1 Gavialis gangeticus | reverse complement strand
ACATACCTATACTTAATGCCATGGGATCCCACTGAAGAGACTCCTTTTCCACACATGTAAAAATGCCCCTTGCCCATTCCAACAACTGTGCTCCAAAAGGCAGGTGTCTACTACCATCGTATATGCACATCACTAATACTCACAAAACTCTTGCGTTACTACATAGACAGGAGAATTTAAAAACTTTTCAGATGACCTGTTCCCACCAATGTCTAAACGGAGCAATGTTAGGCCAACACCAAGCCCTTCCAAAACATCCCATATAATTTTGGCTCTGTAGAATTATATAAATCACACCATAGTGGAACATTGTGCCAGTGAAATGCTCTAGGGATGCAATAGGGATCTCCCTGAACACCTTGGAAGTGGATCCTTCTTACTGAGAAACTTGTGATGAAGGATGACAGACTTTGCTACTTCATGTTGCGGGGGGGTTTCTTTCCAAAGCTACAAGCTCCTCTGGCCAGGTATGGTCACGTGTCATATCCAATGAACAGCAGAGACAAAAGCTACAGAATCCACACCAAATTAAAAACTCTACTCCTCCTAGGAGCTATTGGTCATCCCTTTTGCCTATGCAGCTCTTCTGAAGTCCAAAAGGCTTCTTGAAGTGCAGGGGTCTCTGAAATATCTCTGTCTACAGAACCAAGTAGAGAAGCCTACTGCTGCTGCTCTCGCAGAGATTTTCAATTTTTTTCTCCTTAAAGTATGTATGGAAACCAGTGCAACCAAACAGTTAGAAAGAGAATGTCGATAATAACAATATATTTCACCTTGCAAAATATGCTTTTTTTCCCCCATCATCATCTACTTTTCTATGCAACTGCTCTCATATCTGCCCTTACTTCGCTTTTCATCTACCCATTAGAATAACTCACCAAACTGCAGGAATGAACATGAAGCTGGAGTATGCAGATACAAAAATCACTGGTGTGGTGCATAATCACCTTAGGTATTGTATTAATGACAGGTTTGTGCTATCTTAGCTATGTACCAAATCTAGGAGTCTGCAGGCATGCGGGAAGAGAAATCTCCAGATGCTGATTGAACCAAATCTTTAGGATAGCTGTTATGTCAATTTAGAAGAGCACAAGACCTAGTCAGTAGCCTCCCTCGTCCTCCCCACCACAAAACAAATGAAGAAAAAATGCAGGCTTGAAATGCAGAAAACTAGAACTCTTGGTTCAGAGACAATACCTTTTATTAAACCAAGAAATGGCAAAAAATGATCTTTTTCTGCAAGCTTTCAGGCTCACATGCCTTTCATTGGGCTCAGGGAAAATTAAAGATGGCAAAAAGTCCCCATATGTAGGAAATAAGCTTTTCAGGTTTGGAATCTGGAGCCCCTAAAACAACATTAAAATTTGGGAAACATTTTGGCATCAATATTTCTTCTGATTATTGAAACACATGTTGCAGCATGCTGTAACAATGTTACAAAGAAAGGTGCCATATGCTTCTTTCATATAACACAGTGGAGTTCATTTCTTCTTCTGATGATGATAATTCAGCCAACTTCACCTTGAGAATCATGTTTTTCTCCAGTCAATACTGCTCCTACTTTTAGCTTTAAATGTCAATATATCAGGAGCCCTTGATAACAGCAAGTCAAAAGCAGCACAAATTCTACATTTCACACTGACTATCAGCTCAGCAGCTAATGTTCACATAGGGCCAAGTTCCATCAATAATTAATATCCATCGTCAAGTAGTTTTGGCAAGGAGTTGGCATATTTCTTGATAGCACATTTGTAGACTTGTCTGGGGCTGCTGAATTGAAGAGGTGCATTAATATGCACACTATTGCCATTGACTACCTACCACACCTCACTTGAAAGTAAGCTATCACAGCCTTTGAAAAGTTAAGCTGTCATTGGAAGCAGCCCAACAGAAGCACTGGACCACAGTGCAGTGTGTGAATGTTTAGGCAGCATTATAAACATGTGCCATCCACACTTTTTCATTTGGGACATTTCAACGTGATGGGCTAGGCTGGAAGGCTCAAGACCAGCAACAGCAGGATAAATTAGAGGCAATCTGGAAGTCTCCTGCATTTTGCAAGAGGTACCTTGTAAAGATGAGGATAAATGGGGAGAGGTAGCATATGCCATTTTATCCTTCTTTCCTGCCAGCAAGCCAAGCAAGTGGAAAATAAAGACACTACCCTTTCTTTCACTATGCTTCCCATCTCAGATTTCATAGATTCATAGAGTCAGAAGGGACCTCAGCAGGCCATCTAGTCCAACCCCTGCCAGGCAAGAAAAGAGTCAGCAACCCTGGGGTCATGTGATCCCAGCCAGGTGCATGTCCAGTCTCTTCTTGAAGACCCCCAAGGATGGGGCGAGCACCACCTCCCTTGGGAGCCCATTCCAGATTTGACCCTGACCATGAAGAACTTTTTCCTAATGTCCAGATTAAACTTTCTCTCCAGTAGCTTATGGCCATTGTTCCTTGTCATTCCAGGGCATGCCCTGGTGAACAAATCGTCACCTACTTCATGTTGCTCTTCCTTTATGAATTTGTACAGCACCACAAGGTCCCCTCTCAGCCTTCTCTTGGAGAGGCTGAAGAGGTTAAGGTCCCTTAGCCTTTCCTCGGAGGGCTTTCCCTGCAGGTGTCTAATCAGGCAAGTGGCTCTTCTTTGGACCCTCTCCAGGTTGTCCGCATCCTGCGTGAACTGTGGCATCCAAAACTAGACACGGTACTCCAGCTGCAGCCTGACCAGTGCCGCATAGTGGGAGAGAATCACTTCCCTGGACGTGTTTGTGAGGCACCTATGGATGCACGACAAGGTGAGATTGGCTCTGTCGACTGCTTCATCACATTGGCGACTCATGTTCACCCTGGAGTCAACAGTGACTCCAAGATCTCTTTCTGCCTCAGTGGAGCTGAGGTCTCCCTCCAGCCTGTAGGTATGGTGGCAGTTCTTCCTCCCTAGATGCAGCACCTTGCACTTGTCCTTATTGAATTGCATCCTGTTGCTCTCTGCTCACTTCCCCAACCTGTCTAGGTCGGCCTGGATCTGGTTCCTCCTCTCCACAGTGTTACCTGCACCCCCATAATTTTGTGTTGTCCACAAATTTGGACAGGGTGCTTCCCACCCCGTCATCCAGATCACTGATGAAGATGTTGAACAGCACCGGTCCCAGAACTGAGCCCTGAGGGACTCCACAGCCCACATCTTTCCAGGTTGACACCGACCCATCCACTACCACCCTCTGACTGTGACCCTTGAGCCAGTTTGCTACCCACTCTACCGTGTAATCATCCAAGGCAAATCCCCTCAGTTTATTTATAAGGATGGTATGGGATACCTTGTCAAAGGCCTTCTTGAAGTCCAAATAGATAACATCTACCTCGACTTTTGCACCTAAACAATTGGTGGTCTTCCTTGTCATAAAAGGAAACTAGGTTAGTCAGGCAGGACCTGCCTGCTAAAAGCCCATGTTGGTTACCCCTCCGCATCACATTTAGCCAGCAAGCTCCAACAGATGTGCTCCTTGATAATATTTTCTAGGATTTTCCCAGGGACAGAGATATAGCTGACTGGTCTATAGTTCCCCAGGTCCTCCTTCCTCCCCTTCTTAAAGGCTGGGACTACATTAGACCTCTTCCAATCCCCCGTGACCTGACCCAAGCACCATGAGCTCACATATATCCTTGCCAGTGGATCAGGTATGATCCCCACTAATT
Organism: Gavialis gangeticus; assembly: GCF_001723915.1. Taxonomy (NCBI): domain Eukaryota; kingdom Metazoa; phylum Chordata; order Crocodylia; family Gavialidae; genus Gavialis; species Gavialis gangeticus. The sequence goes on along the minus strand of NW_017728993.1, from coordinate 20,649,613 downwards.
CCTTCATTACCCGTGGGTGGAGTCCCTCCAGCCCTGGTGATTTGAATAGGTCCACTCTCTCCAAGTGTCTTTTTACTGTGTCGGCACTAACCGTTGGTCGGCTGATGTTCCCTTTGTTGGTGTCCGTGACTTATGTTGAGGGTTCGTCTAGATTCCCATTTAAGGTGACAGAGGCAAAAAACTCATTGAAGAGCTCTGCCATGTCCCTGCTATCTATCACTAAGTCCCCCTGCCCATCCTGTATGGCTCCTATGCTACCCCGCACCCTTTTTTTTGCTCCCAACCTACCCAAAGAAGGACTTTTTGTTGTCCTTAATCCCTGATGCTAGCCTGATTTCTAGAGCTGCCTTGGCCTTCCTGACCAACTCTCTGAGGGTGCGGGCCAAAGAAGTATACTCCTCTTTGCTAGCTACCCCCTGCTTCCACTTCCTGTATGCCTCTTTTTTTGCCCTTAAGCTATCTTGGATGCCCCTGGTTAGCCAAAGACCTTTCTTTGTGCCCTTGATACTGCAGGCTTGTAAGAAAAGAACAATGAATATTAAAGAAAGGAAGGACAGGACAAGGGAAGAAAGGAAGGAAATCTGGCATGCTTTGAAGACAGCATAACTGATTGCAGTATGTCACCTGCCCCTACGACTTCTGCCTATCTGACAAGTAGGACAATCACCCAGAAGACTTCTATCTTATGATCCCTAGGATGAAGGCTCCCAAGGAATTTACAAGGACCTTTATACCTGAAGTACAAAGATCGTTTCACCCACCGTTAAAACAGAACGTCCAAAAAGGCAGCAGGGAAGAAGCATTTTTCAAGGGTAAGGTTGACTGAAGTGGCAGTGGAAATCCAGGTAGGTCATTTGTAATTGCTTGCCTAGTCTGAAGGCAGCCATTAAAGCAAAATTTCAAAACAAGAATTAGGAAAATGGGAATAGCTCTTTTGGTTTTGTTCCTTTTTCTGGTTTATGACCACATCCATCAACGGTGTAAGCTACAACAGTAGAAACAGGCACCCTGGTTCTTTTTAAGAATGAATACAGGTTCTTTACTGATCAGAAGAAATCCGGTCTTGGACTGGACACCAGCAGCTGCAACTTCCCTGCCTTCATCTCCTCCCTTGTCCCCAGTATCCGAAGCCCCTATTTCAAAAGAGCTTGGAGAAAGGAGCATCACCCATATGACTTGTTCTTTTGAACACATCCTAGCCAAACATACTTTGATCTGTCCCATTGTGTTTAGAAGAGGCAATGGCATTACAAATGATGAGGGTTTTTTAGGCAGTTTAAGTCCCATTTTTTCAAAATTCCAAAATTTAACTAGATGCTTAAAAATTATTCACAGTGGAAACGCAGAACAGGTATTTGTTATACAGCTGCTTTATCTTTACGGCTGGGTTTTCAGAGGAAGTGTCCAGCTCCATTAAAATGTAGTGGCTTTTGGTACCTAACCCTACAAGTGCCTCTAAAAATCCTAGCTGAAATTATTCTATATGGAAGCCCTAAGTTATTGCAAGTAGAGCTTCAGAACGGATGCCAGGTAAACCTCTGTAGAGTGCTCTGCCCATATGGCTCAGTTCTTATTATCCATGCTAATCCAACCCTGAACCTCTGGAACAGATACTCCCAAGTCTTATAACCATATTAGCTTAGCCCAGTGAAAGAGACGAGATTCCTGGATTTGTTTTTATGTGCAACTTCCAGTAAGCTAGAATTGACAGCCAATCTCCACATAAACATTTTTCTGTAAAGTATTTTGATATAAAAAAGTGGGAAATTTGTCATTAGTATCAAAACTGGCACCAGGTCAGGATCAAGTGAACAACCGTGGTTTGATACAAGTCACAATACCACAATTGCAGAAGTGAGAAAGCATAACAACTGGGTTTCTTGTGAAGATTTCTAATATTAGAGATGCATCTTTTATGCAAGCAATCCATCAGAGGTTTTTTCTTTTTCCATTTAGCATATGGTTAAAGTTCAATTACCATTATTCAAAGATATAAGCAAGGTGCAACTCCAAGAAAGTGAAAGCATTGTTATTGGTCTTAGTATGTTAACCTTCCCCCACTGTAATCTGGGCATGGATAAAGCTAGCAGTGGCAGGAACCAAGGGCTCTCCCTATGCATTGTTTCTATGTACAATGAGAAATCAGTTTTTCCCTATGCATATTTCTATGTATCATGGAGTTTTTTCCCTATGCACGTTTCTATGTACAGCAAGAAATCAGCAATCAAGCCAAATCACTGAAATTTTAGGGAGAAGACTCTTTATTGGAAGAGCTTATTTTAGAACAGGCAGCCCATCAGTACTGTCCTGAAATACTATTTTCCAGAGACCCTTGTACCAGATCCGTTGGACATGAAGATGATGCCGGCTCCATTGATCAAATATAGCATTTTACTATGCACTCACAGGGCTAGCGAGTCCCCCTAACTCCCCCTAAGAAAACACCTCCTTGAGCTGAAACCTTCCCATGCACAACCAGTTGGCCAACACCCCCTGCACAGCCCAACAGCCTGCAGTGCAGAGAATGGTCCAGGGTGAGCAAAGCAGAAACAAGCCACAGGAAGGACAATACATGTAATGGCAGGAAGACAAGTGCTGCCGTGGATTTGTGTGCTAGCAATTTGGTGGCTCCAGAGCAGCCATTAGTGGACATTACAACAGGAGTAAAATGGGACATGACAATCCCAAGGGCCAACATAGTCTGTGCCAAGGCCCCTATCAACCCTCGAACAGGAAAAAAGAAATTACTTCCACTCTCCCACGCTGCACTGACACCTGCACTTAGCACAGGGAGAAATCTGCCCCTTGCATTCTCCGAAGCAATAATGGAGGCATCTTCTCTCTCCCGCTCCCATGACACAGTTCCTGCCAGCAGCTGGTCACGTGGTCTTTATTCTGAACATTGATACACCCCAGAAAGGTTGTCTAATTACAAAAAACAATACTTACTGGATGCATTAATGCTTCTGCAATTTTAATAGCAATATGATAGCTGGGATTTATATTATTTTCCCTTTCCGATTAATTATTTACAGACAAGCCTAGGATATTAAGCATGCACGTCCTGTGCTGCTCTGCAAAGAGAGTTTACAAGCAAAGGGGAAGGAGAGGAAGGAAGACAGAGATGCCCAACTTTTTTAAAGTGAGCATCCAAGTGTTTCCATATTCGCTGACTCAGCACTTAGCCGTGGAGGACGGCACCTCATTCAAATCACAACAAAAGGTTTTAAGTTGGGACATCTTTGCTGTCATTCATTTATAATGCTCTAGTGTTCTCATTTGATAGGCAGCGACTGGAGTCAAAGGAAACAACAGGAACACTAAGGTCAAACAGTCTGAATATATCAAATCAGGAAGCGCCGGGTCTCTGTATCAGCCCACTGAGATGCCAGCCACAGAGAAGCCCAGAGCAGCCAAGCGTGGCCTGGTGCTGATTCCTACCTAATCACTGCCAAGAAAGTTCAAAGAGGCTAAAAGGCCAAGAAGAAAGTGCTAGGCTAGACCCAACTATTGGCTGAGTATGTCCAGGGCTTGCTAGGGGCCAATATCTGATATTCTGGGAGAAAGTAGCCATGCTCAGATTCATTTCCAGGAAGGCAGCGAGGCACTTGTGCTATGCTGTGCCAGTTCTGCAAAGGATCCCCATACAATCTGGCTGCCTTTATCTGAGCTTGCAGAAGTACAAATAAATCCCAAGGGCCATTAAATTAGCCAGACCTTTTTCAAGATTCACTGACTTGACTTGGCAGAGTGACTTAAAAGCAGCAATGACTTCCACAAATTGACTTCACCCTGCAGGAAACAATCTCATCATTTGTGTCGAGTTTGCTATCTGTTCCTAGAATTCACCATTTCTGGGAGAGGTCCGCTGCCCCCCAATTAAAAACTATTTAGCTGATGCACAAGTTAGGGGTGATACTTTTACATGACAAGGTTACACTTAACCAGGGAAGATATTTAAATATGGATGTTTCATCTTTACTATTTTATATAATCCAGGTACTCTGCTATGTATAAATTCCCCCACGAGCATGCTGTCCACAGATTCAGAAATTAGCACAAATCCTACTTGACAGGCCTGACATGTACAGAGTGAACCAGAGGCCCGCTTCTCAGAGATGCTGAGAAACTGCAACTCCCATTGATTTCCATTAGACATGGGGCTCTATTTTCTGAAGAAAAAAACTCTGGGTAAAATCTCTGCTAGGGTAGAGAAATCAGACATATCCTATATCTTTACACCAGCGGTTTTCAACATGTGGTCCATAGACCCCTTGGGTTCCTCAGATTATGTCTAAGGAGTCAGCAAAAGATGACAGTAATCGAAAGTATGTGAATATCCATACTTATAATTCAAAAGGGTCCGCACCTCCATTCAAAATTTGTTAGGGTCCATAAATGAGAAAAAGATTGCAAACTGCAGTTTTACGCAACCCAATCAGCTACTGAACCACATCACCGCTCATGCTGAATTTATGTCCCTGTGAATTTCTTTGCTTCTATAGCACATCAAGCATTAAAATCTGTTTGTTCATCTCCTATGAGCCCAAATTCTTACATAAAATGACATTGTTAATTTGAGATGATACAGAAAGAAGTTCTCAGGGAGAGAAGGACACATCCTCATGCTTTATGCTGCTAAATTCACTCTGCTTGGAAACAAATTGATCCTACCAGGGTTTAATCAGTTGGCAACTTTGGCCTGCCCCTCCCCCTGAGCCCCTCGGACTTCTTTATTAAAAGGGGCTGGGGGGGGGGGAAGTATTTTGCTCATAAATAATAAATGTTATAAAAAATATTTAAGGAAGAGAAGAATCTGCAGCATAAAATGATAAACAGCTTTCTGCAATGGGCTGTCGGTGATTTCTGACACAAGTACAGCTCATCTCAGACAGACCCAGAAAAATAATTCAGAGAGATGGACTAAAAAGCCTAGTAGCAAGTACCAGCAAATAACTCCAGGAGGAAACTGCAAAGACAAATCGCATATAGAGTAACCCTTTAAAAAAAAGTGACATAGTAAACTCACAAGTCAAGGGAGGAGTGGAGAAGGTTACCAGACCTGGCGGGGAACGCAGCTTTCCTCCTGGTTTTTATGGCATGTTATGGGCCATAAACGATGCAGGAACAACTGCAGCTTGCCACTGGGGACAGGTGCCAAGAGGTGAGGAAAGAGGACACAAGACGTGCGTGGACGTTTAGTTTCCCGGGGACAAGTAGCCGTGATGCATCTTGTGCCGCTGCTAGTTGCGTCTGTGCCACGCATGCCCTGGCGCATGGCAAGATACCCCAGGTGGGGTAGGGGAGGCTGGGCTGGCCCCAGAGGCCTTACCTGGGATCCTGGGGCCTTTCTGGGGCTGCAGCCGTGTCATTCCTGCCATGCGGATGGAGCCTGGCTGGCGGTGGAGTGCAGCTCCAGCCGGCCAGGCTCCAACTTTGGGAAGCACGCGTTGTCGCTGTGTGCACCACTTCATTTGAGGGGGGCGTTGACCCCTGGATATCCACCAGCATGGAGAACACCTGAACATGTAGTATGTGGCATCACGCACGTCTGTGGCACCACATACCACACGGCCGCGCTTGTCTGGACGTAGCCAAGAAGTCTTCCCATCCCCCTGTATTGGGGTGCAAGCCCAGGCAGGACTGCAATCCTTGCGCTCTGGCTCACACTGCTCGTCTCTCCACAATGAAAGGACAGAAACGGAGTTATGGTGTCCATACACACACACGTCAGCTGGCTGTAGCTCAAAATAGCTAGCCCCGCACAGCCTTTACAGGTCACATTTTAGCTTTGCGCCTGACTGCAGGTATGTCAGGAGGTCGGTTCAAGTCAGAAAGTTGTCAGCAAGCAGAGGGTGTTTGAAGCAATGTTCAGTACTGCAGGAAAAGCAACAGGCATTGAGACAAAACCATCAGCATTTACTCACCTGAGAAAGGGAACGAATCCCTCGGGTCTCCCAACGGGGCTGGAGAAAGCGAGAGCTGTGCGTGGGGTGCGGGGCTAGGACCTGTGGCCAGAAGGGCTTCCTAAAGCTCCCTGCCTTCAGGGCAGCAAGGAGCAGCTACCCTCCTGCCTCTGATTAAGAGTATAAAAGACCAAATCCTCAGGGAATTCCCCCCTCCTCCATCTTCTAATGTGAGCTTCACAATAGAGTAAATCTCAGGTAGCAGTCAGGCCTGCTGTGTAAGGAAAAGCGAAGCGCGAATAAGAAACCCTTCCATCACACTGTCACAGAAAGCCGGCTTCCTGGGGGTTGAAAGAAGGCTGTGCCTTAAACGGTTTGCTCTTTAATAGGCTTTTTTTTATCTGTAATCAGCATGTGAACTTTCAAAGAGCCACTGGTTGGTTTTATGGAGTAAGCAGTTCTTTGCCTGATGCACCCACGCAGCCTCCTACTCCCCGTGCAACGTGCCACGGCCGCCTGATTGGTGACGGCTAACAATGGCCTGTACGCCAGGCCCGCGTTGGGTATATTATATTAAAGACAATGAGCCTTTGATTAAAAAGAGGTTTAGAGAAGATGCAGTTTGACACAGAACGTAGCTCTTCTAAAAGCTTTTCAAAAATCTTTATGTTTAGCAACATTTTTATATGCAACACAATCCCCAAGAACAGAGCGCTGGGTAGCGGGCACTGAAGGCCCGACCGTATTCGTGTGGGCATTGCCTTGTGAAAATATGGATGCACGCAGATCCAATGGAGGGCCTAAGTAAGGCCTAGAGCACCCCTTCTCATGAGGACCTGGGTAGAGGAGGGGGCCAGATGGAAGGAAAACAGCAGAAAGGGGTTTCTCCACATCTGTCCAGCGAAGGAGGCAAGATGGGGCAAGCCATGGTTCTGCCACCTGGACCCAAGATGTCCCAAGACCGGGGGAGCTCCTCAGGGACCTACAAGAGGCAAGCACCATGGTGCTGTCTCCTCACCTCCTGGCAACGCGGCAGCCCTGTTCAAAAGAAGTCATGCTGCCCAGGACACCAATGCTGAGGATCCATGAAAAAGTAAGAAACAGTTGCATTGTAGTGCATTTCCCTCATTATCTGCATTGGGATAGTGGGGTGTAGACCCTCTACTCCGGAGCTCTGCTCTCAGCTTGCAATCACCCAAACTCAGGTGCTACTTCTAATATAGCCCTGTGGAGTCTGACTACTACAAGGACAAGGAGCTTGCCCCACTGTTGTAGGGTCAGAGGCATCCTCACTGTGTGGCCCAGACTAAACTTAAAGAAAGGTTTAGAGTTAAAAGAATTCAATTAGGAGGTGGGGAATTTTCAGTCTTTGGAAGAAATGAACTGAAGGACTCTTTCTTTTCTTTGGAGATAGAGCAGCAGATTGTTTGATAAGATAAAGTTTAGCTCCACTCCTAATGCACAAATGCAACACATCCTCTTCACCCTTGTACACCACAATGTAGAGAACAGGCCAAAGAAGAGAAGAGAGGAATCGTACTGCTGGTGTCTGTCTATTGATCATGCTGGTCTTCTGCCAAGGCCCCGTGTAAGACACAAGGGGTAAAGAGCTAATATAAGGGAAATGAAAAATAAATGAGTTCTATAAACTTTAAAGGACTTTTCTTGTTAGTATGAATAGTCCTGTGGCTACCACCTGCTGCAGGATTCTTTTCTCATGTAATAATAAGATGGGGTGGGTAAAATACAGCCCACAGGCCAGATCTGGCCAGCCAACTGTTTGCATCCGGCCCATGGCTGCCCCCATGGCGGTCCGTATAGGGCCAAGCCCTGCCTGCTCCCACCTGGAGCAGCCCACGCTTTGCTTATGCCAGCACCCACTGACAGAATAGCCTTGGTCCCAGCCCCAGCACCGGCCCCAGCCAACATGCACAGCTTCCCAGCCAGGCCCTGCCCAGCTCCCGCCACTTCCAGCAGCTCCTCCTCCTGCCCACCACATGCCCAGCCAGGTGGGGAGAAGCTGCATCCAGGCAGCTCCTGCCCCAGTGTGTGGGGCTCCAGCTCCCAGCCATCTTCTACCCACTCCACCTGCCTGATGTGATGGGCATCTACCTGCACAAGGCTGAATGGGTAGAAGGTGGCCAGAAGCCAGAGCCCCATGCGCTGGGGCAAGAGACACCAAGCTGCAGCTTCCCCGCAACCCAGCTGGGCATGGGGTGGTCAAGAGGAGGGGAAGGAGGAGCTGCCAGAAGCAGGGGGACCCAAGCAGTACCTAGGCGGCTGCAGCACCAGCAGCAGAAGCCTTCTGTGAAGCTGCATGCACTGCCTGGTGCTGGGGTGGTGCAATCGGCAGGCATGGAGTGGATGCAGTTGGCCCTAGGTAGGGCTCAGCCTCATGCAGAGCACTGCGGGGGCACCTGCAGACTGGATGGGGGGGG
>NW_017728993.1:20639663-20641015 GCF_001723915.1 Gavialis gangeticus | reverse complement strand
TTACCCCCCACCTACCCCACACAGACACAATATACAAGAGTAAGACTGAATTTCAAGTTTTTGTGCAATCACCTCTATATACACTAATAAAAAATAAATAAAAATCAGAATAAAAATACTTTTTTGAAATAGAAGTAAAATATGTTGCAGCAGGTGTTTGAGTATTAGCACACAATTTGTTTTTATCTAAGTTGTTAGAATGCTATCTTCCGAAAGACTGGTGAGCTGTCGAGGGCCACATGCACAAAACTCATTCAAGTGGCCTACCCCTGCAATAAGATGATTATTGGGGTTGCCCAATTTGAAGGGAATGTATCCAAAATGAATGATAGCCCTCAAAATAGAGGAGGCAAAAAACACCTTGGAGGTATAGCCCAGGTGCTAGATCCCATCAGGTCTTTCAGCTTCCCTCAAATTTGCACTTCCTATCCTACCCGTGGTGCTTTTTCTGATCCCTATTACAAAGATAACCAAGCTTCTTATAATTGTATTATATAAACAAAGATAAAAATATAACAAAACTAGTAGCTATACACATAAAAATACAAATATATGACATCTTAATTTTAATTTTAGCCATACATGAAGAGAGAGAGAGAAACATATGGAAACACAAAGTCAATATGGTACATTTATAGATAAACGTACATCCCTCCCTCACGCTGTTCCTGTTTCTCACAATGGCCTTGTGCAACACGGAAGCACTGCCCATCCTCATGTTACAAATGGAGAATCAAGAGACAGACAGGATGGAAATACGCGGCCCGTTTGCCACAGCCAACCACTACAAAGCATGATGTGTCCGCCCAGCAAAAGTGAGGCAATGTAGCCAGTGGTAAGTATATACAGAAAGCTGCTCTCAGGCCCTCTCTCCTGGGCTCTCCTTGGGTCATGCTACGGCAGCTACACAACACTCTTTCTGGGATTCAGCAGGCGCTGAGGGACCATGGCACACTTCGCAACAGCTCTCCTGGGCTTGGGACAGGATGAGCTTTCAGCAACTTAGGGTCACAAACAAAGTCTGCAGTGAAGCAGGGAACTGAACCCATGTCTCAAAACCCCTAGGCTAACACCTTCACCTTGGAACAAGTCTCTGGTACCGTAGCAAGGGGCGGGTGGGGAGTGGGGCAACCACCCCAGGAGCTGAAACAAAGGGACGCCAACAGGCGAGTCGATATTTTGTTATAAATATTTGGAATTTTTTTGGCTGATGTGGCCGATAACATCACTGATAAATGACGTGTGCATGCACGCAGCCAACTCGGCAGCTTAGAGAGCAGCATCTGGCTGGTGAGTCTGTTGGGGGGGGGGGGGGGGGGGGGGGGGGGGGGGGGGGGGGGGAAGGGGGGGGC
>NW_017728993.1:20637017-20639639 GCF_001723915.1 Gavialis gangeticus | reverse complement strand
GCAAAATGGAGGGGGTCTGGGACTGGGGCTGATGCTGCCCAGCTGGAGGGTATGCACAGGTCGGAGTTGTGAGCAGTTCATCAGCAGTGCCCAGGGAAGGGGGAGCAGCTCCTGCTGTTTTGTGCACCCCTGGGCTAGCATGAGGGGGCATGTGCCTCCCCAGATCTGTGTGTGGGGCAAGGGCAGGCTGTCACTGCAGGCTTACCCCAGGTGCCAAACTTCCCTGCTATGGCACTGCAAGACTTCTTCTCTTCTACCTCTATCCCAAGATCCCTCAAAAAGGACTCCCCCACCCCAGTCTGAAGTCCTTATTCACGTGGTTTACAATCTTTCCTCCATTCATGCGTTTCCTGTATCCTTCTCCATGGAACGGACTGTTGCCAATATTTCTCAGCCACTAAGAAAGTCACAGGTTATTCTTAAGAGCACTCACCATGTTTCATGCAACTAGCTAAGTCTTTGCTGCACCATATTTACTTCTGTTTTCCAATACCAAGGAAAAGCAAACAGTGTGGAAAACCTTTAATTTCACATTTTTCCCCAGCTGGTAAAAATGATAGCTAGATATGCATGCATCAGTATAATCATCTCCTAAATAAATGGCACAATGACAAACAGGGGGGAGCTGGGAAGAGGGGGAGCACTGCACAAGCTGGTGTTTTCAATTTAGAAAGTATGCATTATTTACACTGCCATTATTCCACTCAATTTGAGTTCACGCTTTAGTCCTAATTTCAGTATAATCAAAGTCAATGAATATTTAATCAGGATTGCTTCCAGAAATTGAGTAATGCCATTAACATAATGTCCCCAGGACTTCAATGCCTATTTTCCTCAAATGCATAGGACTCCCACTTCCTTCCTCCACCCCTTCTTTAACCAGTTGATGCTCAGATCTTTGCCTCATCTGGTCAAACGAGCTGGAAAATATCCAAATAGGAAGGAGAGGAAAGGGGAGGGGGGAGGAAGGAATTACGATCAAACATATTGCTCCAGCCCTGGGACAGCTAATGAAAATAGGATGTGTGTTTAGATGTGTCCTAATCTGGAACAGCCTGGTAAACAAAACCCATTTGCACTTAACAAAGCACCTTTCATCAAAGGATCTCTAAATCATTTTGCAAACATGAAGGCATCCACACTGTACCCCAGTCAAGCTGGTAGTGATTATTGTTACATGTAATCTATAGCTAAGCAAAACACTGCACAAAGAGGTTAAGTGCCTAGCCAATTGCCACCCAGTCAATCAATGGCAGTTGGGTAAAACTCAGGAGTCCAGATTGACTCCGATTTCCATTCTCCAGCCAACAGACTGTGCCACTTCCCTAAATGGAGAACACGAACAGCATCCGTACATATGAATATTTATGAACAATGCAAAATTACAGCATAAAATTTTTTTTACAGACATTTCAGAGCCTCTAAAAGTGATAGCTCAAAAGCTGTATCTTTTTATGCACATCCCTTTATTCTATAGTCTGTGCACACACCCCTCTGGTGGGGTTGCAGCTAATCTATCATCTTTTCTCACACAGCTATCATTAGAGTATCTAGGCAATTTTATTCTACTGAAGTCCTATAGCTCTCCTTCTCTATGCTTGTGCATAAAGCCTCTCACCCTGATACAGGAATATCTGAAGGGTGTAGATTTTAAATCCTGGATATATTCCAAATACCATTTTGTTCCATCTGAAGTGTTAATAAATTGTGTTAGTAACTTTGCTTAGGTTACACAGAAACTTCACTCCTGCATTAGATTAGAATTAATTCCTTTGCACATCAAGTAGGTGGAGATCAAATTGGAACTTCAGTTTTTGCAGATGCTGGCAAAATGCACAATCGGGTAAAACTCAGCAAGGATTTGCAAAGCTGTATCCAGAAGGCTATTCCAGTTTGAGTTAGAGAGAGGGTTTCAGTGATGATGGTTTTCACTGCACTTCAAGGCTCTTGTGTGAAGATGTTCGTTAGTTCAAATCAGCTCAGCAACAGACCCTTAAAGGCCACTAAGGATTTCAATTGTATTATTATTGGGGGGGGGGGATTGATATGTCAATTGTTCTGAAGAGGTCTGGGAACGCATGAATGTACATGGGAACTGAAGTACTCTTCCTGGTAACAAAAGGTAAAGTACGCAGTTCTTCGAGGCAAGGGGCACAAGGATAGCGCTAGCATCATCAGAGGAAGCCGGGTTGCACTTGAGCGCACAGTACACAGAAAGCATCAGCTCCCACCTCACTGAGAAATGACACCAAACATCATCACTCTGAGATTTTCACAACAAATGAAAAAAGCTTTTGAAACGGTGCAGCTGAATATCAGCAAAGTGGTAGAACACATTGGTTTGGGAGAGCCCATTGGTATTTTTTTGGTTGGGGCCAGTTTAAACACGTTTAAACTCTAGGCAAGTCTTAAAATCCAGTTGGGCATCTGTCCATGACCCACATTTTCATATTGGAAGGAACAGTCCACTTTTCCAGCCAAAAGAGGAAGAGTATGGAGTGGTGGGAGGGGATGATGTGGTTGCGGAGGGAGGGAGGGGCGCAGGAAACCAGCTTCCCGTTAAACAGGGCGAGGGGGAAATTCGATTAGAATTATTTTGGACCCCAAAGGAGAAGCACCATT
>NW_017728993.1:20612246-20632017 GCF_001723915.1 Gavialis gangeticus | reverse complement strand
GAGCCCACTGGTATTTTTTTGGTTGGGGCCAGTTTAAACACGTTTAAACTCTAGGCAAGTCTTAAAATCCAGTTGGGCATCTGTCCATGACCCACATTTTCATATTGGAAGGAACAGTCCACTTTTCCAGCCAAAAGAGGAAGAGTATGGAGTGGTGGGAGGGGATGATGTGGTTGCGGAGGGAGGGAGGGGCGCAGGAAACCAGCTTCCCGTTAAACAGGGCGAGGGGGAAATTCGATTAGAATTATTTTGGACCCCAAAGGAGAAGCACCATTTGGCTAAAGCGTTCAGGCCAGCGGCAAGCAGTAGTCCACAAAGTGGTATATGGGCCATAGCACTGAACACCAACTGATCATAGGTCTGCCATGACCTGGGGGACCCCCCGCTTAGGGTACAGCAGAACTGCTTGACAATGATCTTAATTCAGTAATGAGTCTAGCTACTGGCAACCCAAAGGTGATGTCTTCTGCCATACAGCAGAGCCAGGTGGTGTCATTCCCTCCTCTTGTACCTGTAGCTGATTAACATAACGACTTGAAAGACTAGCCTTGGAAGAGATCATTACCTTTTGGTCTATAGCCAAGAATCAAACTGCCAGAAGTGTTAGTGCAGATTTGGGCAGCCTGCAGCACAAGTGGCTCTGGTGGGCTCTGCATGGGGCACGCGGCAAATCGGGGAAGCGAGATGCAGCAGCAGACAGGGCAGGAAGCAGAAGGCAGAGCAGGAGATCAGATGGAGAAAAGGGACTGGAGTGATGCTTGGGGAGGGTGCAGGGTTTATTTGTGGCCTGTCTGCCCAAAAAAGATGCCCCTTCCACTTCTTTTAGTGATACAGGGAGAGAAAAAATGGCGATTCTGGCCGGGGGGGGGGGAATCCCACTGTTGGGCTGAAACTTGAGCCCTACTTTTTTGTGGGCGAGAACTATGCGATTAACCACTGGCACTCGTTCGATAATTACTTAGAAGCTTTATCATACACCCACCTTTACTGAATTCAGATCAACATTAGCTTCTGTGACAATGTGTAAAGAAGATGATTCCTTCTATTTAAAAATGGTACTGCACATTTCCAGGTTATGGCAAAGACAGAACAGTAGACGCACGTATACATCCGTCAAATAGTCATAGCGAGGTTGCGAGACGTTATTAGATGGTGGGATTCCCGTATTAAGGGAAAGGAGAGCTGGTGAACCGAAAGCAAGAATCAGAAGGGAAGGGAAAAAAGCTAGAGACAGGCTCTGTGGGTTACTACAATGTATTGTTAATGCTACTGCTAATAGGGTACAAATTATAACTTATTCATGAGCTTCCATGCTTTCCAATAATAGTATGAGGTAGGCTGGCAAGGAAATGAGTATAAACTGCAGTGCTAATGCACCAGTGCAGCTGTAATATTATTGCATGTTAATATAATAATGTTTTTTTGTTTGGTTACAGGGTGGGGGGGGAGGGGTCTGCAGTGCAATGCTGTAGCTATCAAATGGCCAAAAGATCAAACCTTAGCTTCAGGGGAGCAGAAACCTAACCAGATCTTAGGTGCCTCTAGCAGATAACTTATGCTTTTGCTCTCTGTTGGCATCCATGCATGCATGCAGACACAGGCAGGTGTACTGAAATAGTTTGTCTTGCTGGTGTAGTCCCATTGAACTGAACTGAATGGCGACAGGATTGCTGATTTTTAGTATCATCTCAAACACCCGCACCTTACAGGCCTTGCAAACTTACACAAGGTCCAAACACAGTGCAAGAGAAGAGTTCCAAGCACAACCCAGTCTTGCTCCATGCCCGAGGTTCCCAGGTGCTGCCAAAATTTAAACAGCTAATTAATAAGCACGCTCAAATAATATGGAAATGGTTTTACAAACAGTTCACTTTTTTTTGTTTTAAAGGTTTCAAAGAGTGCAGTTAGAATAAACTCCTGCAACAAAGCTTTAAATTGCTCAAGAGGACTGTGAACTCTTGAATTTTAGAGTGCTAGGCACCAAACTCCCACAATTGGTCCCCAATTTAAGAAGTGTTTATTGAAGGAGGTTACTATTCGGATCTCTGTCCCACTGCATCAAACAGAAGCATGTGGAAGCCAATGGACGTCCAACGGCCCCACAGCGAGTCGGGGTAGAGCTGGGAATGGAACAGGAGCATTTTAGAGCTCAGCATCTTGCTTTCAGCATTATCCAAGCCTTCCCTCCTGAGAACAGATTTAGCACTGGTCACTCCTTTATCTCCACGGTCCTAATTGTCTTTCTACTAGATGGGACTCACTGTATGTTCATTGATTGTTTGGGGGTTTTGTTTTGTTTTTTCCCCCGTAATGACTGTGCGGTTGTTGGCATCTTTAATTACCATCCTGAAAGGCAGTGTAAATTGCCCTATATCAACATTAGCCCTGGTTGTGAACACTGAGATCTGTTGGCAATACGAACATGGGCGGTTTCTCTGGGGACGTGTCCTCTGAATGTTAAGGTCAGTCACGGGGATTGCCTTTAACTCCCCCAAACCAAATAAGCCGGTCCTCTTCATCTCTGTATTAACATGCACCACACACAAAGTATGTTCTCCGTTCCTCAAGTAAAGCCCTTCTAGGCTTTGCATCAGGCCCTAAAAGTTAGCAAGTCTCCCAGGCTTGGCCAGGATAGCCAACAGAGATCAAGCTAAATGCAGACTACCATCACGTACGAGTCTGAGAGGAGCCCTAAGGGTAACCCTAACTGGCAGTGTAGACATAGGCTGTACTGGTAGCTCCTTTTTAAATTTTTTTTAATGCATCCAGCTATGATCTAGCCTAGATGCCCTACCTTTCTTCCCCAAGGAAAACGAGGTTAATCCCCTTCCTAAACATCACATACATGAATAGAGAGAAGTGGTGCTGGTTCCTACCCTGGGGGTCTTTAAGAGGAGGCTAGACGTACACCTTGCTGGGGTCGTTTGACCCCAGTACTCTTTCCTGCCCAGTACAGGGGGTCGGACTCAATGATCTGCTCAGGTACCTTCCGACCCTAGAAACTACGAAATAGAGAGGAGCATCTAAAACAGTAAGAATACCCTGTATTAACTCATTAGAACAGCAAATGGAGAAGGATGCATTTCACCTCCAGACAGGGGATTGGATTGTCCTGCAATGGGAAAGTTTTAATGGTTTTCTAAAGAGATCAAACATTTTTTTTTCTCCAGTGCACACTAAAATTACCAAGTACAAATAAAATCAGGGAAGAGGCTCTGCTAAATGAAACATTTGTCATTCACTGTCTAACCACTCCACCAAGCTACACGTGGTTTCTCTCCAAGAAATTTTATGTCTTGATTCCTCCTCCTGATATCCAAAATCTAATTCAAGGCTATTAATGTTAATGGGAAGACCATTATTAACGGCAACAGGCTTTGGCTCAAGACTTTTGGATACCCCAGATTTTAAGATAGATCTAAAGAAAGATCTCACTAAATTGCCTAACTAACAAAGCATGCAACTCCCATAGATTTTAATAAGATTTAGGAATCTGGATGCTTTGGGAAATTCCACTAGACATATCTGCCTCTTTAGAAAACCTTTTAAAAGCTGTTCCAGTCTTTCCGACTCCATCTGTATGTGTAAATGCTGTGAATATTGCAAATTCAAGACTTTACTTAAGCTAACAGGATGCAAAAAGTTGTTCATGGGCAAAACATAATTACTAAGGGGATGGACACAATAAACAACTAATAAATGGAAGATTAATGAAAACCTGGACAAGGTTTTCTGTTAATTATATAATTAACTAACAGAAATAATTATGTTATTATAGAATAAGGCTGAGGTCTCTTCAAAAATATGATGCCAGGAATGCTTGAACCCTGCCCCCCTTACCTCCCTTGTTAGGCATTAAAAACACCTTTGTTCACAACATAGAAAATAATCAGATGTGCTTTTATACACAGAGTAGTTAATGCGTGCATCTAAATGGCACATCCATAATGTGCTGTTGGCGAGAACCTTGTATGATACAGCAGCCTCTTGTGATGTCAGGGAAACCGTGACTGTTTCTACAATAAATAGTCATTTAATATTCTTCCTTCCTCTCTTTTTTTAAAAAGCCATTTGCACAGGCATAAGACCGATAAGTGAGTTAATGTATTACGTATCCATTTGTCGGTTGGAGTGCAACTCTGCTTCCTTTCCACAATGCAAAGAAACTGTTGCAAACAATCAAACACCGCAAATCGCATACTGTGCCTTTACAAAGAGCCACGTCTCTAAAAATGTATGTTGCTGGTCTGCCTATTTAATTTCTATTTTAGTTATTAAGAAGCTAGCAACCCACAAAAGATAGCAACGCAAAAATGCTGGCAGCCTTCTCCAGCGTTTACACCCTGGGCAGGGTGGTGAAGTCACCTTGTAATTCAACAAAGCTCAGTGGCACCGGCAATCTCATTTACTGCTTGGAAATGCAAAAGAATTTCACCTTAGTGAGTGTTAATGCATTTGGTCAGCATTTAAGGCCATAGAGTCCTATCCTCAAGACGGTGCTTACGGAATAAATGCTGATTCTCTTCTTTGGATCGGTGTCAATACTGCAATTGACTCCAGACTTTTTCTTAGAGGAAACCAAGTTCCAATTTAATCATATTGAACACGGTGTCAGGGGGCTCTTGACAAAGGAACAGCGCTTGTTTTAGTCACAACAGCAATGAGCTGGATAAAACCGAAGATGAGATTTACTTATATTTGTAAAAGCTGTTGTGATGGTCATTTCCCCTGCAGAACATGTATGGAATCCCAGATTTTAAGTAAGCCAATTGAACAATTGTAAAAATCTGACTTTAATTTTACTTAACTGGGAAAGAATGAAAAATGGGAGGAGTCAAGGAAGCTGCAATGCAGCCAGTATCATCATTAGCCATATGCCCTTAGTTATCATTGTGGCTGTTCCCTGGCACCTCTGGCCATGCAATGACTGTGCTGCTCAACACCATCTATTCCAGGCATCCCCTTTGTTGCAGGTGGCCAAGGGGGATGAAGGACAAATATACACAAGTGCTTCCTTCTCCATTCGTACAGGAGGGCATGCTTTTGGTCTTGATCTCAGAGATGAGAAGCCATGGCAAATAAAGGAAATGAACCCAAAACGTCCTTCATCTTCCATACACCTCCCAAATTCATACAGCCTGTAAGTACAGTTCATGTACAGCCTGCTCTTTCTTTCAAATAATTGGCAAGATAAGACTTCTACCCAGGCCTGCACCTCTACACAAGATGCATTGCCACATATCATTACCTTTTGTTTACGGTTCTTCAGTTTTTAACTTGGAGTTTTTGAAGTGGCAGATTCATTTTTTTTATGAATGGTATTAAGTGCACACATGCACACTCATAACCAGTTTACAATTAGTTTCATTGGGAAATGCTAGCACCTCCATGCTTCAAAGCAGGTACTGGAAATTTAACCAGCAAAGTTCTGTGTCAGGGATGTAGGCCTTTTCCTTCGCCCACTAAAAGCCACCAACATTTAGCCAAGTTATAAATCTTTGAAAAAATGTTTTAGATTAGCAAATACTCAGTTAGATCTCATAAGAATTTGACAGCTAATTATTGAAAGAGTGAATGAGCAGGTGTCAGCATGGGGTTATAGCAAAGGTGGGCAAAATACGGGCTGCAGGCCAGATCCAGCCTATAAGGCTCCTGGAAAGTTTAGAGAATTATTACCTGTTGGTGGCTGCCGGTCTAAAAGCTGATGAGGCACCAGCAGCAGGAGGAGCAGGTGGCAGGACCCAGGGCAGCAGAAGCAATGCCTGCATGGCCCTGCCTCAACCAGAAGCTTCTGCCTAGCCAAGACTTCTCGGCTCATGGCCATGGGGCTGTTCCCCCAACTTCCCTCCAAGAATGGAAATTCAAATAAGAATGGGTGGAGTGGGTGGGGGAAGGATTGCCAGCACAGCAGAAGGCAGCCTGGTCTGGCTGGCACCATGCAATTCCTGTTGCATTCTCCAGTCCCAGCCATGCAGCTGGGAACCACGTGCTGCCAGAGCGGTGAGCAGGCATCTGGGGGAGTCTGGCCAGTTCTGCCCTTCTCTTTGCTGTCGGTCCGACCACGTGCAATCCTGGAGCTCGCTGGGACTGCACACTGCCAGGGGGTCTCCACCTGCCATGGCCCATGAGCACCTCGAGGCCTCACCACCTGCTGCTGCCACTAGAGGCAGGGGCTGTGTGCAATGAGGGATGGTCATATGTTTGGGGGAGTGTTTGTACAAGGGTTCCCCACACACACACCTCACCATACACATGTATCCACACCCCTCCTTGCACAGCCATACAAATGCACACCCCACACACCCCAGCCACCCTCCCCTTCCACACACACCACAACCCCCAGCCACCTTCTCCACATACACTCATAGCCCTCCACAAATCCCATACCCACCCACACTCCACACATACCCCCACTTCCAAAACCCCCACACCCCCCCAACACCCCACATATATACATACCCACACACATCCCCCACAAACCCTGTGCCCTCCCACCCATACTCCCCCCCTCCCAAAATATAGGAAAGTAATACATCATTTTAAGCTATTATGCAATCACCTCTATGTATCCTACGCAAATGCATAATCAGGACAAAAACATTTTTTGAAATCAAATTAATGTATGTTGTAGCAGATATTGATTTTTAGAATATAATTTGGGGGGATTTTTGGTTCCAAGATGGTAAAACCCCCCTTGCCAAAAGGAATATTTCTGGGGGGCAAGGGGAGGGACTTCCAGTGGCAAAGGTCAAGATTTAGGGGGCAGGACTTCTGGTTCCAAGATGGTCACCAGGGGGCGGGGCACCTGCCAAGGGGCAGAGCTACCCTTGCAGCCTTGGACAGCTTGCCAGAACTTGTTAAGCAGCCCTCCAGCCAAAATAATTGCCCTCCCCTGGGCTATGGGGTTTGAGCACTTCCTGTCCCAAAATTGCTGTCCTTGATTGAAAATGAAGAAGGACCCCATTGGAAAAAGAAAAGAAAAAAAAAATAGTACATGGTAATGCAATTAATGACTGTGCCAGAATGGCTACACAGTGGTGCTCAACTTGGCAACAACAACTTTTTTTTTTTTTTTTAAACAAGGGTGTGTGTGTGGAAGACACCAATGCTCAGAGCGTCCCCTTTGGGAGCAGGTTATTTTCTACTCTCAGGACAAATAAAATAAAATACATGAACTAAATAAAATATTAAAATGTCATGCCAGAAGAGACAACTCTGCACGCACAATCCCAAGGCTTGTTACTTTGCCATTCAGCAGGTATAATCAATTCTGTGCATCTTGGCTCCTGACATTTCGGGCTAGCGCTCACCAGAGTACGATTTAAGGAAGTTAGGGGGGGGAACGCGGATGTGGATCCATTGTGTTATACACACATAAGCCAAGCTTTCTTACCTTCTGTTTTTACACCCCTCAAGAGGAATGAAAAGAATCAGGATAAAGAGAAATCCCCAACACGCTTAAGGGTTTATTCCATAGCCTGGCTCCATCATCCACAGCATGCTTTCTCCAAACCACTTAAATAGCTTTTATCATAAGTGATGATGCAGGGTACAGTATGTTTTATTCTGTCACATTTACAGTCCCCCTACTTCATTCCAAGACCCTCTGTTCTTACACTGTAATGAAATAATTAGTAACGAACAGCCGTAAAGAGGAGAAAAAAAAAGAACAAGAAAGCAGTTGAAGCAAGGAAAACCTGCTGATACATCCCCATCCATCTTTACCGTTCCACAGCCTCAACAACATCTGCCAGGACCACCAATTCATTAGGCTGATGTAATCCAAGTAATACCAGAGCCAGTTTATCCCTGCATTGCCTACTAGAAAGCAGCACATTAAATACCTACAAGGTAGCAAATCAATTTAAAAAAAAAACCCCCACAAAAAAAGACTCCAACATTTTTCTTGGGCTGCATTGTTTCCCAATGTTAACCTTATTAACCTTTAAGCCTAGTAGCAGAGCCTTTTATTTGCTTAAACATCTGCTCTGGACTGAAGGGATAACTATGTGGTAGGACAGCGTGCACAAATAAATACAGGCGCCTCTGCCATGCTGACATCCAGGCTGTAGGCAAAGTGTGTGGGCTCTGTGAGTCAGCTTTACAAGCATACTTGGAGTAAACTTTAGCTCCCTGGCTTAAGAAAACTAGAGCAGAATGACAGCAGGGTGTTAGCAAAAGTCCTGCTGTTCTCTGCACACTTTCAGGTTGACTACACTCCTCCACCGCCCTCCCTAAACCCAGCGCCTGCCTGGTCAGGAGATTCAGTCCTTCCTGGGATTGTTGCTGTCAATCTAACCTCTCCCAGCAAAACGGGACTGCTCCCATTAGCCGCCTGTTGTCATTTTTATGCAACCCTCCCCAGAAGCTCTGTGTTGTAACTTGGGTCTAACTTCTCTCTGAAACAAGATTCATTCTCTGCAATTTGAAACTAAGCTAAAAAAAAAAATTGTTTTTTTAAAATCATGCTCTGTAAAAGGCATCCGATTCCTACGGTCTTGATCGCTCCTGGCTACCTCGCTATATGAATGGATATAGACGAGCAACTCAAATTCATCCTATAAAGCAAAGTTGGGGATAATCAATACTTGTACTGTCAAATTTAATCTCGAGATGTTCCGGAATATTTCCATTGGGTAGCAATCTATACAAAATAGTTTTCGCCAGCTGACTTTTGAAATTTTGCCAGTTTTCACTTTCTTCAAATTAAACAACTATTGTATCTTATATATTCCAACATGCATTTCCTTTCAAAAGGTCCATTGGGAATGATAGGAAGTGAAGAAAGGAGTGTGCAAGTAGATTTTGTGCCAGATGCCGCATGTGGCATTTGTCAAATCTATTCAGCTGCAACCTTCATGCCATAGTTTGATCTGATGCCCAAAAATCAGTTACTATTTCTGCTCCTAAAAGAGGCAGCTCTAACATTGGGCAGAGGGCACTGCAGAGGTACTTTAAATGGAAAGGGATATAAACACCAGCTGCAGCAGCTTTACACCTTCGTTTTCAAAGCCTGGCCTGCCTTTTGTGGGCTCATTTCATTATTCCTGGATTTTTATTTTATTTTATTATTTATTTTTTACAGGCATCTCTTTTTACACATGAACAAACTGCTCTTATTGATGCATGTTATTCCTTTTTTGGCCACAAAAAAAGCAAGCCTGGGCATCCACAGTAGGAGGCCAAGCTAAATAATCTAACCCATGATATCCACTTAACACTTGTCAAGGATGTGCACGTGATTCTTGCATCCAGTTTCAATCCCTTGCCCGGTCTCCAAAAGGAAGGCAGGCTAGCAAGCCAGAAAAAAGTGGAGCATGCATACCCAGTTCATGCGCTCATTAGCTGGGAGTTTAATAAGAACATTTCAGCTTTCATTCTTCAGGCTCAAACTAAGTAAGTTAAAAGAAGAATAAATATTATTATTATTATTATTATTATTAATAATAATTTGCTATTAGCATTAGGAGGTGCCAGTACTCATGCTGGGACTTAAGCCTGGAAGATCTTGCTCCTCTGATCAGGGTTAGACCAATCACTATATTTGGGGTCAGGAAGGCATTTTTACCCTGTGGTCAAATGGGTATGGACTGTGGGCTTTTTTCCCCTTCTCTCTGTAGTGTAAGACATGGCCTTCTTCCTAGGATCTCTTGAGCATATTTTTAACCCTTGCAAGCAGCAGGACATTGGCTACTATGGCTCCCTTGTTTGACTTGCGACACAGTAGGGTGCCACGTCAAAGTTGACTGTAGTTCTGCTAAGAGGTTAGTTAGTAACGTATTTGTGTAGGATGGTTTGGATAGGGATGATCCTGCCCTAGGCAGGGGGTTGGACTAGATGTGACCTCTGGAAGCATCTTCCAGTAGGGCTGTGCGAAACAGCACCATTTTGTTTCGATTCCCATTTCGCCATTTCGAAGGGACACCCATAAGCTATAACAGGGAATCATGAAAATGCCTAAAACTTTGTCATTTCTTGCCTGATTCAGAAGGTGGTAGCCCCTTCTGAAGAGCACAAAGCCTGCCAAGTTTCAAGGAGATAGGTGCAGAGGTTTCTTGGAAACTGCACCTCAAACTGTTCAAAGCAAAACTTATGACACTTGCAGGCAGTGGCAGCCTCCTCTCATCCGGCACGTAGATCCGGGGGCCTGCATACCCTGGGAGGGCTGCGGGGCTGTGCCAGACTCCTCCTGGCAAACCGAATACACACAAAATGTACTACTGTTATTAAAGCGTCCCATAATTTTTGAAGGAAAGGGCAAATTATTTCTGATTTCTGAATGACTGGTTTGGGCAATACTGTATGCCAGATTCTTCCCGGGGCCACGGGCCCCCGGATCTTTCCACCAGATAACAGGAGGCTGCCACTGCTGCCTGGGACCGGGGCTGGGTGCAGTCCACCCCCAGTGCCGGGAAGATTGCTACTGCTGGCCCCAGGCAGCAGTGGCAGCCTCCTGTTATCTGGTGCACAGATCCAGGGGCACGCACCCCCGGGAGGAATCTAGCATGCAGTATTGCCCAAACCAGCCACTCGAAAGTCAGAAATAATTCACCCTTTCCTTTAAAAATTATTATATATTTTGTGTGTATTCAGTTTGCTTTCTGGGTTTTTGAGATCTTGGGATGCACATTGTAAGGTATTTTCATGCTTATCGGCATAACAGGATAGGTAGAGACTTCACCTGAAAATAAATTAAAACCAAGTCTTGTTATCTATAAATCTGAGCTCTGGAGCTTTGAAAAGAACACCAAATATTACATTTAAAAAAAGAAGTCATGAGAGCTAGCTATGGTGCTGTTTCTAAAAATTTTAAGTCTGCATTTAAAGAAAGCAGTGATAATTAACATTCCATATGTAAGCCAACGTAATGGATCTTCCCGAGTCTGCCGACAGCTTTAAGATTTGGGTAGCTGCTTATAAACTTTGCAGGTCAACGCCAAAGGGAGGGAGAAGGACCCAGGAAACTATAGGCCAGTTAATCTTACCTCAGTCCTGGGTAAGCTTTTTGAGAGAATTATCCTGGTGCATGTCCACGAGGGGCCAGGAGGGGAGATCATGCTTAGGGGCAACCAACACGGGTTCATTAGAGGCAGGTCCTGTCAGACCAACCTGGTGGCCTTCTATGACCAGGTCACCAAATCCCTGGATGCTGGTGTCATGGTGGACAGTCTTTCTGGACTTTAGGAAGGCCTTCGACACCATCTCTCACCCCATTCTCATTAAAAAACTAGGAGACTGTGGCGTCGATGCCTACACAGCCAGATGGGTCACTAATTGGCTGGAGGGTCGCACCCAGAGAGTGGTGGTGGACGGGTCTTATTCGACCTGGAGGAAAGTGGGTAGTGGGGTCCCTCAGGGCTCGGTCCTCAGGCCTGCACTGATCAACAAGAGGAATGTGGACAACATGGAGAGGGTCCAGAGGAGGGCACTCGCATGATCAGGGGGCAGCAGGGCAGGCCCTATGAGGAGAGGCTACGGGACCTGAACCTGTTCAGCCTCCACAAGAGAAGGCTGAGGGGGGATCTAGTGGCCTGCTACAAACTAGTCAGAGGGGACCAGCAGGCATTGGGGGAGTCCCTGTTCCCCCGAGCACTGCCAGGAGTGACCAGGAATAACGGTCACAAGCTGGCGGAGGGGAGATTCAGACTAGGTATCAGGAGGCGCAACTTCACTGTCAGGGCAGCTAGGATCTGGAACCAACTTCCAAGAGAAGTGGTGCTGGCTCCTACCCTGGGGGTCTTTAAGAGGAGGCTAGATGAACACCTTGGCAGGGTCGTTTGACCCCAGTACTCTTTCTTGCCATGGCAGGGGGCTGGACTTGATGATTTGCTCAGGTCCTTTCTGACCCTACAAACTATGAAAATATGAAGATCAGATGAACAAGTCTGAACAATTTCATTGCAGCTAAGGAGCTGAATTTAAAGAAAGAGAGAACTGTCTGGAATCATGTTAACATCTTCTCACTTGGGATAGTTAAAAAGAGCAGCTGAGGCAAGAATCCAAAATTCTCAATGGGATGAAGGATCCAAATAAGAGACGGCAGGAAGAACAGCACATCCCATATAGAATCATAGAAAATGAGAGTTGGAAGGGATCTCAGGAGTCGCATCTAGTCCAACCCCCTGCTCCAAGCAGGACCAGCCCCAACTGGATCGCTCCAGCCAGGGCTTTGTCTATCCAGCGCTTAACAGCCTCCAAGGATGCAAATTCCCCCACCTCTCTAGGTAACCCATTCCAGTGTTTTACTACCCTCCTACTGAGAATTTTTTTCCTAATATCCAACCTAAACTTCCCCTGCTGCAACTTGAGACCTTTGCACCTTGCTCTGTCCTCTACCACTGCTGAGAATGGTCTAGCTCAGGGATGGGCAAAATGGTGGATCCAGCCAGCAGCTGGACTCCATTTCCCAGCATTCCCCACCCACACCACTGTGGTTGGTTTCCATGGAGATCCCAACAGCTGTGCGGCCAGGGTTTCCGTGGAAACTGGCCCCAGCAACACTGGAAGGGAACACAGATGGGCAGGCAGCTACTCTGAGGCTAAGGCTGGGATCTTGCAGTTGTGACAGCATGGTCCGGAGAAAAGGCAGAGCTGGGCACGCAGGCAGCAGATCACCTGCTGCCGCAGTGGATCACAGCTTTGCCTCATCTCCAGACCACACTGCCTCTGCCACAATATCTCAGCCCTGGAGTTGCTCCCCGCCCAGCCATGCGCCCTGCCGGTGCTGCTGGGGCCGGTCTCCATGGAAAGCCTGGTGCTGCCACTGCTGCGGTCTCTATGGAAAGTGGCTGCAGTGATGCAGGCACAGGCTGCTGGGAAATGGAGTCCACCACAGGCCCAATCCAGCCCATAAACCAGACTTTGCCCGCCCCAGTCTAGCTCCACTCTCTCTGTAACCACCCATCAGGCTACTATCAAATCCCACCTCGGTCTTCTCTTCTGTAGACTAAATATCCCCAAATCCTCACCTCCTCAGAGTGGTTTAAACACCCGAGGAACAAGAGGCCCTTCCCCATAGTGATAGCCAGGAGGCTCCAGAAGAATAAGGGAGAAAATGCTTTTTCTCCCATCCAGCAGCTAGAGGGGGTTAGACCATCTCATTTACCCAGGTAGTGGCCCACAAAGGAAAGAGCCGAGTAGCAGAGTCTAGCAACAGAGCTCTAGTAGTCTTACCAATTCGCTTTTGCCTCCACAAGTCAGAGAGCAAGACTGTTCGTCAGGGCCTTGTCTCTGATCGCACAGATGGACTTACTCCACTTTGAATTTCTCAATCCTGGCCCTTTGAAACCAAGAGTAAAACACTCACATGGGATGTTCGTGTTGCATTCTCACCAGAGCAGAAGAGCCCAGAAAAGTTTCTAGTTTTACATTAATTGATGCATTTTAGTTTTGCAGGGAGGGTTAGTTTTGTTTTTGTTTTTTTTAACCATTCACTATACAAATGGAGAAAAGAGCTATTAATATCTGCTTAGAGTCAGCAGAATTCCTAGAGCATATTAAAATATCTATTTTAATTTCCAGTTGTGCCATGCATATTTTTCCTTCGGAGCTGTCAGTTTTGTAGAGGAAGTTACTAGCACTAGAAGTCCTGAAACTTGATTTATATTGGTTTACTTACATCTGCTTAAGATCCATGTACTTATGTGTATGTATGCAGTGAGAGATCCCCTCTGAAAACTGAAAAAAAACAACCCTCCCCCACAAATTTTCAAGTCAAGTTCTAAGACTACGCAAGATTATAATGTTCACGAGCAGCCCTGCAATAAACAGAAGCGATACAGAATGGAGTAATATTCAGATTATTTCAGAGGCTTCAGTTCCTCAGAAGAGGACGGACAAACACATGCAAGAAAGATAGGTATTATTCCCATTTTACAGACATGCACAAGGTAATGCCCTTATTTAAAACATGATCCCTATGGGAAGCACTTAAACAAGTGCTTCATTTTAAGTAAATGCTTAAGTGCATTCTTGAAGCAGGACCAAAATTCTTCAAAGCACCTAAGTAACTTAAAATTACATTCACATTTTCAAAAGCAAACTGGGCCCAAATCCCCAAAAGGTATCCAGCTGCCTTGATTTCTATAGGCAATAGAGCAGGGGTGGGAAAAATGCGGCCCATGGGCCGGTTGCAGCCCACCAGGCCATTCTATCCATCCTGTGCGGCCCCTAAAAAATTTAGAAAATTAATATATATATCTGCCCCTGGCTGCCTGCCATGTGGCCCTCAATGGGTTGCCAAAACTCAGTAAGCGGCCCTCCGCCTGAAATAATTGCCCACCCCTGCAATAGACACTTTAAAACCTTTGCAAGTCAACCTAAAAGCACATGAGGCATGATTTTTTTTTATTGAGATGAGCATCAAGGGGAACCTAAGGTACCCAGGTGACTAAACCCCATTGATTTCAGTACCTTTGAGAACTTAGGCACTAATCTGCATCTGTGATAGCCAGAGCCCAATTTTCAAAAGTATTTGCCTAAGGCATTGCAGCAAGGCAGTATTCGAAGATGTAATAGGGTTCTGGGATTCATGGCTTTTGATCCCTTGAAAAAATGCCAAAGGACAGGGAGAAAAAACAAATTGCTCCAGGTTCAAATTATCTTGACAGCATGTGATGCTCGAGATCGGAGGTGACGCTGCCCCCCATGGGATTGCGCAGCCCAAAGGTGGAATTAAAACAGAAAAGAAAAATGGAAGAGCAAATTGTCTTTGCACGCTAGCAGACAGTGCCTGAGAAACAATGGCAAGCTCTGGAGTTTACGTTCCAAACGCAGTAACTGTAGATCGGGGTTGGCGTTGTGCCTTTGTGAGCTGCCATCCTGGCTCGCTGCAACAGCCCTGAAGGATTTTGTTGTGGCAGAAGCATATTGAAGTGCTCATAAAGTCAGTCTAGCTTTCAAACCTGAGAAAAATCTTTAATATTCTGGATCCTAGCAAGCTATTTTGGGTCATCTCCTCTTCAACACCAGAGCTGGGGAGAGAACTTATCCCGGCTGTTTGAATCCTTTGCTGACAATACATTGCACTTAAAATTCGTTTTAATATTCTACATAGACACAGTGCAAAGAAAGAATGGATAGCCAGAATAATTAAAATATGTTTAATTTGCATGGAGCTCAGGGCATTGTTCTGACATCAAACATCACTGTCAACCATATGTGGAATTTTAACTGCCAAGTGCTTCATTTATGTGAAAATTAGCTTAAGTGTACAAAGAATGAAAAATTTATGATTATTTCATATTTTAATAAATGCAGTGCTATGCATTAATTTGGGCTTCTAAAACAATTTTGACAGTGACAAGGGAATCCTTAGCAGACTAAGTGCTATAGTATGCTAAGTTTCACGGGTCCCTTGGAAATCTTCAGCTGGTAGCGTTAAGGCTGTTACATTTTTTTATGTTTTGAAACAAAGATATTCTAAAACTT
Source organism: Gavialis gangeticus (assembly GCF_001723915.1). Classification (NCBI taxonomy): domain Eukaryota; kingdom Metazoa; phylum Chordata; order Crocodylia; family Gavialidae; genus Gavialis; species Gavialis gangeticus. Next base: position 20,616,588 of record NW_017728993.1, on the reverse strand, counting down.
CATCTTAAAGCTGCTGCTTCTAGTTCTCTTTCCCCTTTCTGAACTCCCCACAAGGAAGCACAGAAATTTAAATCAGATTTGCACCTCCAATAATACGCCAGCGAAAATGTTAGCAGTTAAAATGCATCTCTGTTACAATGTTTAAATACAATCGGCGCTGGCAATGTTCCATAGATATTTTTGTTGTTGTTGCATGGAAAGATAAGTAGGATGGTGTCAAGACTTCCTCAGCATGCTAACTGCTGACACAAGTGCATTATTTTTCATGGGTATCTTCTATTTCACATAATGAAGTTGAACCATTTCAACCTTCCCCACTACTTAAGGGCCATCTGGGCTCACTTCACTGCTAGACAGCAGGGCTGTTAAGCATACACAGCTATGTCACCAAAACAAATTAAAAGAATGCATGCAAGAAGCTCTCTCGAACTCGTGCCAGACAGGACATGTGAAGAGGTGGCATTTTCACATTAGGAAATACAAAAGGGACCAAGCACTTCAGGTGCCTGAAGAGCTATACAAAGGTCATGCTTAGAAATCTGGGCATGGAAAGTCACCTGTAGCACCCAAGAGAACATGGTTTTATTGGTTCTACGAAGCTCAGAAAAAGAGTGCTGCCTATTCATGAGTACCACCTAGTGACATACCATTCTTTCACATAAGAGGCACTTTTTACAAACAAAATAGTTCTTCTAAAATGGCTTACGTCTTTATTTAGCAAGCAGAGGAGAAAAAAAATACATACAGTGGCAGCTGTATCCTTGTAAGTGCGTCTTTATTTGAGGTTTTGATTCATAGCTGAAAACTTTGCATACATCTTAAAATGGAAAAGGGTCCTTATTCAAAGGAACGTGGTATTTTCTATTGTCTCTCTCTCTCCTGCATGCATGTATATCCTATGACAAGACTGCCTGAAGTAGCACCCCTGTTACTAACACTGCCCAATACTTCCCATTCAAAGATCCTGTCTTCTGGGCTAGCGACAGACGTTACACATAAACTGGCTTAAGTAATCAGAAACTGGTTTAAATCTGTAACAGAACAGATATTCAGTGCACATAAACCAGTTTGAAAATGGCCGAAATCAGTTTGAGATAAACCCGGTTGAATGTAGTATCAGACTTAACTGTTTTGGGTCAAACTGATTTATGCAATATCTGCCCCAGACCTCTTCCTGGTTTAGGTTAAATCAGAGTCCTCCAGCATTCCAGATGCTTTGCAACCCTGGGTAGGGCTCTTCTCTCTGCTCCAGCCCAGCAGGGCTGGCCCTGCCCCTCTGCTCCCTGGCTGGAGCTCCAGCAGAGACTGCAGGCATCTGCCTGGATTGCTCCTGCTCCCCCTCCCCACCCCCACCACTCCCAGCTCAAGCTGGGATTCCCCCCTCCCCTCTGCCTTACACAGACACCTCTCAGCATTAGCTAGCAGCCCACATGCTGGCTACAGTCCGTGCTGTGAGAGACAGGTCAAAAGCTAAAAGGACAGTGTCGACTTATGGCATTTTGGAGCTAATCAACAGGTAGCTGGTAATGTCCCTCCATTCCTTCCTTGGAAAAAATGGTTTAAGAAGAGCTTGAACTAACGAGAGAGAGGCTATTGTTTTGGTGATGGGCTGATACATGCTAACAACTCCCTGTGCAACTCCCTGCTGTGTAACTCAATGCCCTGTTATCAACACTGGTGGGGGAGGACTCCTCCCTAATCAGAGGATCTTGCTGGGGCCTGGCCATGCCCCCACTCAGCTCAGCACTGTCAAAGGGAAGGAAAGGCTGCTCTAGTGTCCCCTGGTTTCTAGCCTGAGCCACTGCAGGCATGTGCCTGCATTTCTTCACTCCAAAGGGGATGTTTCTGTGGCTAATACCTGGTTCAGCCTAGCCAAGTTAGACTAACCTGCAAAGATTGAATGAATTCAGGCTTAGGATTTTTGAATGTCTGTCTGTTCCTAGCCCAGTTGCTCATAAACTTTTGACCAAACTGCCTATCCGCATTGAAAGCTCCGGTGCTGGGCAGCCAGATGTTTGGCTGTTTCAATAACAACTGTTGAACCATTTGCCAGAACACAACTAGCAAAAATAAAATATTTCATCATATTAAAATATTCTGGTAATCTTTTCTTTAAGAAACACTAACTTTTCCATCCTATGGAGGAAGAAGGGTGAGATTTGGCAGGAAGGTTGCTTCTTGCCAGGGTATACCTCTCTGTCCTCACTCCCCCAACTTCCACGTAAATATATCTAGTTTTTGACCAAGTTACCAGTCCTTAAAACAACATTTCATGATCCACAGAGACTGCAAAATGTAACAGTAAAATTCTAAGGAGAGTGCATCATCTCTAAACACATGCTAGCCCCTCACAGTGCTCATCTCTGAAATGGACTGCCTATGTTCGTGTCACAGAGCAACTGAGCATACTACAAAGCAAGGCTAAAAGGTGAAGCTGAATTCCCCTTCAATCCTGCCCTGGGCCCTATATCACCGCTGAGTCCAGAAGAGAGTCTCTCATATGCTCTGAAGGTAGAATATGGCTAATCTGAATGCAAATAAGAAAAGTAATACGACAGTCTGAAGGGGAACCAGCTGGAGAAGGAAATAGGTCATGAAAAAGCCAAGACTAAGTGAGTAGCCAGTGTGAGAGGAAAACAACTGGACCAAGAGATGGTGAGTGCAAGAACCAGTGCAGGCATTGGGGCAAAGATCCAACAAGAACAAGAAAAAAAGGGAGGGACCTTGTGGTGGCTGAACAGGGAGGCCAGGATGAGAAACCAGGGAAGGGAAGACAAACTGGAGTAGAAACTCAGGGGTGGAAAGTGGGTCTGGAAGCCAGTAGGGAAGAGAAACAGGGAAATGGCAGGAATCCTTGGGGGAAGACAGGTCAGTCAGGAGGGGAGACTCATAGACCAACTGGGCAAAGCAACCTTGACTGAGAGGGGAATGGATGAGATATAGTACATTTCTGGAGGTGCAGGTGTAAGATCCAAGAATGCTGATGGCTCTGTTGTGGGGTGTAGTTATTGTGGGGGGGGTGGAGATGTGTTGGTAGGTTTTATATTTCTTGTCCTAGCATGGTCTGGAACAATTTGATGTGCTTTGGACCCTGGGAAGTTTGCTTCTGGTGATGGGATGGGTGAAGTTCAGTGCTTATTTAAAGGCTAGGATGGGTGGTTCTGGGAAGATCTCCTGAAGAATTGGGTCCTCTTCTAGTATGGGTTTCAATTGCTTGAGGATTTTCCGTACAGGTTCCAGGGAGGGATGGGATGTCATAACTAATGGTGTTAAATTAATGGGGATTTTCTTTTTGTACTGTAGCATTTTTTCACGTGGCATCTTTCAAAAGTGTGCGCTCTCTCTCTGGAGGAGTGGCCTTGTTGAATGACAGCCCTTTTGAGATATGCAAGGTGACAATCACAGTTGTTCTCAGTGCAAATTAAGTGGCTTGGCTGTATATTAAAACTTTCTTGGTGTGTTTAGTATGACTGCTGGTTCTGTGCAGATATGCATGCTGGTCTATGGCTTTCTTGTATATGGCGATTTGTATTCTACCATTCTGGAACGACAGTCAGTATTTCTGATTATCAGCAGTCTTCTGTCAGCAAGTAACCAGGAAACCCACTCAAAGAATGCGCCTTGATCCCTTGTAGAGTTCATCCCCACCTAGAATGACAGTGTACTACTGTCATTTCTTACACAGTGATCTCAAGTGGTTGAGGTCTCCACAGTGAAGATTTGAGGACTTAAACTTCAATTTTTCTCTTAACATAGAGCAGTGTGGAGGGCAAGGTGGGGAGATGGAGAGGGAGGCAGATCCTTCCATTCCTCCTTGAAACCTCATTCCTCAATATGTGCTCCCTACCACTGCCTGTATCACCTCTGTGGGAAGTAGATGATTTCACAATCTAACTCCACCCCTGTCAAACAAGCAATGGCCACTAAATATATATTGTTGGAAATACATTTCTAAATCTTGAGGGATTACACAATGGTCTGCGATGGCAAGGGACTGAACTCAGTCACCCAGATGGTTCTTTCCAGTCCTATCCCACACCTAAGACCGAATCCAGATGGACAAAGAACAAATTAAGTAGCCCATGTTAAATATAGACTAAACAAAGGAAGGGCGTGGAAGAAATACGCCGTGGGAAAAGAAACAGAAAGTATGGTTTGCCTGTTTCCTGTTTTCCTAGCACCAATAACATGCCCCCCCCCCCCAAAAAAAAAGAAAGGTGGGAAAAACCTGACATATCACAGATCCTGATTCTCTCTACAAAGTCTGTAAAACACCATAATTTTTTTTTTTTTTTTTTTTTTACAGACTAGTTAATAACCTTACTTCTTTCTCCATTTTCCT
>NW_017728993.1:20609687-20612236 GCF_001723915.1 Gavialis gangeticus | reverse complement strand
ACAGACTAGTTAATAACCTTACTGCTTTCTCCAGTTTCCATTTTCCCTTTCCCTCTCCAGTTGTTTGTTTCACCCATGAATTGCTTCATTTTCCTCTCACTAAAGGCTCCCATAGATTTCAGTGGGTTTTGGACCATGACCCAAAGCCTCCAACCTACACTCTGTTGCACATTGCTTGATAAGAAAATTAGCTGCCTCTCGCATGTAACAAATTGCAGGATCAAGGCTAAGACTGTAAGCCGTGTGAGGCAGAGATTAACTTTCACTACGTGTCTGCACATCATTCAGCACAATGGAAGTCAAAACTGACTGGAGGCACTTAGATACTTAATGCAATTTTTAAAATTAAATACTTCTATGAAGCATCATCTTAAAAGACAAACAAAGCACAACATAGATGCACACACACCCATTTCCATTAAGGAGCAAATCCAATGGGGGGGACAGTGGGGCGGAAGGAGGAGAGGGGGGGCAGAATAAGCAGGCAGGTAGAAAGTTTTGTTACCTCTGGCTTTGCAAAGGAAAACTTGGGCAAGATGTAGGATGTAAACAAATTGCCTTCCCAATCAGAAAACCACAGGACCTCTGGGTCATGAGTTAATGAAAGGAAAAGCAGCTTTGACATCCGTCTATAACAAGCTTCCGGATCCATGTGGTAGGAAAGGGACTTGAAAAAAAAAAAATTGATGAGAGATTAAAAAGATTCCCTTGCTACTCGTGCAAAAACTTGCCCTGCTAACATTTTACAAAGGTAATGAAAGCGGAGCAGAACATCGTTAGCATCGAGCTTGGCATCGTACAGGCAGAGGAAGCACGTTTCTGAGTTGTTTCGCTTCCCGTGGCGATTGCACTAATCTCACTGGAACATTAAAATCACGGGCTTCCATCGAGTTGCTTGTGGTTTGGTCAGCGGAAGCAAGACGTGGAAATTATTTTTGTTCTTTAACAGGCTACATCCATTTGGTAGCTGTTCTAGTTGGGGAGGGTAGCTTGACACCTGGCAATGCCATTCCTCAAGGACTGGCAAGTCACTAACTCTAGAGGAATCGCCAGTCGGTCAAACTTCTCCATTTGCTTCATCTACTTTGCATTGTCCAACAAGTAACGTGCAACCCATCTGCTCGCTTTGTGGGGGTGGGGTATCTGCTCAAGCCTAACTTCCACTCAAGTCAAGGTTAAATTTTACTGTCGATGTCAATGGACCGGGAATCCAATTCCAAGTTTTCAAAACCCCCAGTTCTCTCATTCTTTTAATGAACATCTAGCACCTTAAAAAAGTAGACGAGAACCGCACTTGCACATTAGTCATGTAGCACTTTGATCAGTTCCATTTTGAGAACCTACAAATGCATCATTAGAAAGTAGACATTGAATCCCCTCTTTGTGTACACCACTATAAAAATGGTATTAGAATTTGATCCTTTGTTCAAGTAATAATGTCATAGTTGCAAAAAAAATACCTCTCTCCGAATTCACTTTGTAATAAAAAAGCTAAGCTCTGAAAGTTTCAACAAACAACTCATTTTGAGGACAACATTAGCACATTTCACAGCCACTAAAGGATGAGAGAAACTCTGGTGTTAAATGTTGGCTGATGCAAAGTACAGGTCATCGTTTGGGTGGCGGGGGGAAAGAGGTGCCCTTCAATTGAAAAAGATAGATTTGGTATAATAAAAGCATCCTCTTCTATTAAAGAGCATCTATAATAGTGTCAATGGTTCCTTGCACCAATAATGTTACAGCAATAGGAACTGGAGAGAGAGAGAGAGAGAGAACAAGCAAGTGGCACAGAGAAGGAGACTGTGACTGGAGGCAAGAGTTGCAGCAAAGAGCTGGCAAGGCAGTAAGCCGAGATCAGAGGGATGAAGCCCAACAACAGCAGGGAAATATTTGTTGTACACATATAGGCTGTATCTAAAGTAAAGCTTTCCACCCCTGCTGCAGCTGCACTGTTGCTACACCTGCCATTATCCATCCCATTTGGGTAGGCTTCAGTAGCATGGTAGCAAACTGTTAATACCTAGTCTACACCAGTCCATCTCTACCAGCCTGAGCAACCCTAGAAGTGCTGTGTGTGGACACAGCCGTTTTCAGAAGAGTCCAGCACAGACAAGGCCGCAGGGCATGTCCAGCACATTACTGAATTGGCCAAATATTGATGTAGCGTGCTCAGGCCTTCAACGCACAGTTTCTATGTCCTGTTGAAAGTGCCCCTGGAAACATGCCATGAAAGCAAGGAACGGCGATTTCAAACACGGAATTCCTGGCAAGGACACGGAGGGTAAAAGGCCAAACCTTGAAACGTAGCCCAAATGAACAGAAGTGCTGCTACGGAGGAGATGAATCCAATGCATTCATGATGTGGTTTACAAACTTGGTTCCACAATCGGTCAGTCCCACAAAAGGACTGAGGGCAATGGCCAAGTGGGCCAGGAGGTGGTGCGCTGCCATTGCTAGACCAGGTTGCCTGACTCCATGCCATCCTTAGGATAGCGGTAGGGGTCCCACGGCACAAGAGATATGAAAGAGCTCTGTGACTTCAGGGGTAT
>NW_017728993.1:20584177-20604687 GCF_001723915.1 Gavialis gangeticus | reverse complement strand
CCCACGGCACAAGAGATATGAAAGAGCTCTGTGACTTCAGGGGTATTAGTGGGCAAAGAAAATCAGGAGGAGTTGGTTAATCTCAAGAAAGACCTGAACACCCTGGGTGTTTACTCTTGATAGGCACAATATGAAGAAGAAATCCACAATACGTAGCCATTTTTAGAAGAAGAAATCCACAACATGTAGTCATTTTTATTGACTTCATATCCAGAAAGAGTAGTTTTATATACACCACGAGCATTGAGGCGACAATCATTCGACATCAACTTTGCTGGGCCGGTCACATCATGCGATTTTCCAACTCCAGACTCCCAAAGCAAGTTTTATTCTCCCAGCTCAGTCAAGGTGTAACTCATGTCTTCAAGAGGAGGCTGGACAGATATTTGGCTGGGGTGATATGACCCTGGCACCCTTTCCTGCCTGGGACAGGGGGTTGGACCTGATGATCTGTTTAGGTCCCTTCCGACTCTAAGTACTATGATACTACGAAGAGGAGGGCAGGGAAAGTGCTTCACAGATGTCCTCAAGGCCAACTTAGAGGAGACTGGACAAACACCTGGCTGGGGTCATCTGACCCCAGCACTCTTTCCTGCCCAGGGCAGGGGGTCAGACTCTATGATCGAATAGATCCCTTCCGACCCAAGCATCTATGAAACTTGGAAAAAATGCAACATCAACATCAACTCACGGGAGACTATTGCCCAGAACCGGCCCAAATGGAGGAAGGATCTGCTGCAGGGATCTCAGTAGTTCGAAACCTCATGATGACAACAGGAGACAGAAAAGCAGGAGTGGCAGAAACAGCACGTTGCAGACCAAATCCAGAATCTGGAGCCACCCAGCCCACATGCAAACACATGTCTGAGTTGCAACACAGTCCATCAATCCCAGATCTGTCTCATCAGCCATCATCAGACCCACGGATAAAGCAATCACAGAAGACAATCATTCATTCTCAGCTACAAAGGATTGCCGACGCTGGGGGTGAGGAAAAGTGGGAGCCTGTTGGCGTATGCCCCCGATAGGATTTTCATGCTTTGCATTTAGCAGTGAGGAAACCTGTCTGCAAGAGAAGCTGTTCTGTGCAAGTTTTCCTAATCTAACGCAAGGATTCAATACCTGCCCGCCACAAAAAAGGGTGCAAAAAAAAGGGAGAAAAAAGATAAATCAGTAAGTGTAAATGGTTTAAAAGGAATAAGGGATGTTGCTGTCACCTGAGCCAATATCTCTGGCTACTGCTTAGTGATATTGTATATACATGCCTGTTGTATAATTATATATTTACAGATTCATATTACAAACATATACAGGTGTTCTGAGTTATATTTTCAGCTAAATTGGCATAGCTCCACTTCAATCCAGTGCAGCTAAATAAGCTACACCAATTTATAAAATCAGCAGAGGGGTTGGTCAGGCGTATTTACACATCATGACGCCCATGATAGACAGGCCTATATATATATATTCGAGAGAAGAAGTGTGGGTACTCTTATGTAATATGTACCTAGATATAGTTAATACCTTGATTATATATTCTGGCTCTATTACATAGACCCCTATTCAGCTTTAGACATGAACTTGTGCACCTAACCCCCCTCAGAACAGTCTGCAGAGGATGTGCTCAAATCACCAGAAAATGATGCTGAGCACATCTTTCCCCGCACCTCCCACCAGCTGCTTGCAGCAGCATTGGCATGAGATTTACAGCCAGCTGCTACCCTTAGCAGGAGGTACTGTGTCACAATAGCAGGTAGATGAAATAGAGGTGAATCTGTCAAGAATTTAAGGGGAGGGGGAAGAGAAAGAGAATCAAAATAAAAGAATTAAATGGAAAAAGGGTTTGGGGGGTAATTACAAGACAGGTATTTTAATGGTTGCTGGCAGAAACCCCAACTCTTGTATTTAAATGGCTTTTTTAATTAAAAAACAGCAGGCTCTGAATGCTAATCTTTCTTAGAAGCAAGCTCCTGATGTTTTGCATGTTTCGGGAAGACTCAATCAATCAGCAAGAAAGCAAACTACATCGTGCATCTTTGTACAATTCCAATCAGAGCGGCCCAAAAGTTAAGCCTGAAGCTGCTCAACTCAAACACACCTTCACAGAGAGATGAGGAAATGAACAGGTACTAAAGCAGCAAACGCCCTGTGGCATTTTTAGCTTCATTTTCTCTAGATCTGATTTGTCTTTTCTTGTTACTTCAAAATGTTTTTCTAGCTAAAAATATCAGCAGAGGCTTGCCAGGTTTAAAAGTGCAGGCAGTTTGAGCCCCTAAGTGTTTGAGTAGAGAATATTCGATTTGCTCCACTTTTTGCCTGTGTAAACTATTTAACTTGCAAATCAGAAAGCAATGTTGTATGACACACTTGGGTTTTCCCTGGAATCTCAGCAGACAGACACGCTTGGGGAAAAAAAATATTTTTTATATATCTATATCTATAGATCTCTCTCTCTCTTTCTCTCCAGCAGAAAGAGACAGTGATGTCAGCCATGTAGTACAAAAATAAATTGTTAGCAATTTTTTATAAACTGAGGCTTCCCAAATGTAAAGCAATTTAGCAACTTTGTGCCATTTCAATTCACAGTGTCGGTGGGTAAAGAGATTTTAAATGAAAATTCAACCTTATTCTCTCCTCTGTCAAGAACTGTGTCACTTTAGTTTTTTCCCACCATCTATTGGAGAACATTGGAGAAAGAGAGCCACATCAGAAAAACTTATGGACAGAAAATAGAACGTGAAAAACTAGTAAGAGTATTACACAATACCAAAAGGCTTTTATTGTCTTGCACTAATTTGACTCCAGTGAGTTGTGTACCTAGATTGGTTAGTTTTCAGGCTGAGGATTGGGGTGAAGGCAGGTTCTCACCCTTCACTCTGACCCAACAGAAGATGAGACGAAGTCCTCCAAAGCTCTCCCTGTCTGGGTTTCTGTGAATATGGATAGTTGGGGTTGCATATAGGCAAGAAGCAATGACCTGAAAGTTCAGTATAGCCTCTGCTCTTATGCCAGAGGGATATTTTGATTCACCTCCTAGAGTTGATGCCCAAGGGACTTAAGTGTCTTATACATGTCTCGGCTCGTTTCTGGAGGCCGAGTTAGCAGCGAGACCAGAGTCCAGGCGTAGCAGCTCAAGACGACATGCTAAATAATTCAAATTACTCCAGCACACAGACAGCAGCTGGCAGATCCAATAATAATAGCTAAGCATAGCATTGCTTTTCTTGCCTGTAATTGTGCGTCCTCTAATAAGAATACGCCAACCTGCCAGGCTTGCACTCGCTGGGGTTTTGCACTTTGCATGATGTAGGTCCGGTGCTGTCTACCTGGCTGCAACTTTTACAGGAGCATCTGGTCAGCTTCTCCCCCATCCTCTCCCAAGCCTGGTAGTAGAAGGTGTCCCCTGCAGCTCTCGGTGCCAGTTCATGCCACTTCGATATCATGCCAGCGTGCACCGAGGCACCGTGCCCACTCCAGATGCACTACTTCACCAAACACGTTAAACGGAGCTTTCTTCGTGCAGTACAAGGCACGATACATGTCAATGGACTCTCTTTCTTGGGAAGGCTGATTGACACAGCCCTGCGCTAACGCTACCTCTTAAAGTTAAGGTAATGTGGGTGCCAAGCACGACGTGCTTCACCTTGGTGCAGCACCGAAGCAGTGAAGACTGACCTCTTTTCCCCACGTAGGTTTGCTATCTTCTCACTCGACCTTGACCTTGGTCTGTGTTCAGCAGGGAGCAAGGGAGCTTCGAGGAAGGCTGGAGATTCTCCCAGCCTAGCGATCAACCCCCAACTTCTCCGAGTCAGCTGGGCCTCTCACCCAGCTAATACTCTACCCCCATCACACCTCAGCTTCGATAGTATTGCTTTGGAGGCTTTTTCTGAGCTTGCCTCAGCCTGCAGCACATCTTCAGCAAGAGCTACCTGCGTTGCAAAGGCCCTGCGAGCTGCAATCCATGTTTAAATGCACGTTAAAATGCTCGATGCCCCCTCCGCCTCCAAAATGCACATTATAACTCCCAGTCCCTGACTGCCTGCTCTTTTTCAATGTCATCACTTCGGGTAGCAGGCAGAAATAATAAGTTCCTTGGCTTATGCGTTGTCCTCACACTGGTGTGTCATTTCCTCCTCCTCTATCATTGTGTCAGCTCCTGCTGATACAGCTGACCCTTCTGCTCCTTCAGACACTGAATCTAGCGCACCCTTTTGTCTCCCGGTGCTCAGCACTGCTAAGCAAAGGAGTTTCTGAATCAGCCAACGGTGACGTGGTTTAGGCTGGAGCTGGGGACAGGAGATAAACCACTGGGCTGCTTGTGCAAGCGGTGCCTTTCACTGCCGAATGTGCCCTGCTCGGGCACATTGCAAAGATGGGGGGAGGAAATAATCAGATGTTGAAGAAAGCTTTGCACAGAAAATGCTAAAGCAATTGTGTGGCCCAACTAGAAATAGAGCCAATAGCCCTGCATCAATCTATAACACTGGACAGAGCTGCTCGGTTGCTTTTGGGAAGCAAAGAAAAACTTAAGAAACTTTCTGTGCCAAAAAAAAAAAAATCTTTCCAAGTTGTTTGTCGTGGAGGACGGCAGACATTTATTTGCATACTTGCACATAAACGCCAGCCCTACGGCACACTTCCGGCCTGGACAACATAAGGTTTCACCTGCCGCATGAACCACGGTCCTAGGAAGACAGGTGTGGATCAGGAGCTGCCGGAGTTCCCCACTAGACAGGCTCACGCAAAGAGCTGGTATCAACCAACCTGTGCAATCCTTTCCTGTTCAAAGCTCAGTCCCCTGCGTCCATCTCCACTTTTAAGTTATTTGGCAAGGTTGGAAGCACTATACGAAGTTGCAGACGGTGCTGTACAACTTTGGAGACTGGACGGGCCTCTAGCAGGTTTTAAATCGTGATTAGCCTCTGATGGTAGCAAAAGGGTGGAAAAAAAAAAACAAACTCTGCAGAGCCTAATAGCAAAATTCTGGGTGGTATTAATTTTGCAATAAGAAGGTTTCTCATTAATGAGAGAACACAAAACTACTTGGAAAAATAAATGTTTTCTTTCATTTCTAATATTGTTCTGCGACCTATGCTATAAGCCTTGGGTAAATTACAAGATAAGCAAACATTCCAGTTTTTAAATAAACCTTTGTAGGCCACACACACAAAAAAAGTTGATGAGCATACAGGCATATTAAATTAACCAAGCAAAGCCAGATGTTCACAGTTAGTGACACGCAGCAGCTAGAAAGCAGTAGAGTATAGTGAGGAATAAATGATACTTTCCTCCTTTAGAGCACCCAGGAGCCCAGGGCACTCGCACAGCGGAGAGGCAGAGCCATGCAGAGATACTCCAAGCTGCCTCCATGTGTCCTAGCCCCAGAACCAGAAACCACATAGCCACATTCGTGCATTGCTGGGGTCCCAAGAAGCAGGGCATGCTACCACAACCATGCTGCCCAAAGGTTTTGGAGCTAGGGCACACAGAGATGCCTACGATATCACTGCAGTACACATACTTGCCTTCAAAATCCTTTGAAAATATTAATGAATTGAGCCTCATGGCATAGTGCGACAAGTGGTTGTGGTCATCACCCTCGTCACCGGTGTGAAAATGAGGGGGCTTAGTGGATTAAGAGACCTGCCTAAAATCATCCAAGATACCTGTGATAGTCAGGGCTAAAACCAAATTTTTGGTCCCATCTGGAATAGACACCAGACTGTATTCACTCCATATCTATTCAGTTTAAATGTGCTTTCGTCCTTCCACGTCAGTGAAAATTGTGAGTTTCTGTGACGCACGTTAGCATGACGCCAAAAAATATCCACCTGGCACAAAAAGTTAAAAAAAAGACAATACTTTTTTTAACACTGTGCTCAGCTGTCTAAAGGTGTCACAAGAAAGACCAGATTAAAGAGCTCCTTCTGTCCAAATTCCAAACAGCTTTTCATTGCTAATCTAGCCCCTGAAAAGGCCCACATTATAGCTATATCAGAGAGGCTTTCCAGGTTGATTTGCTATATCTCTTGAACAACAGCATGTGGATCAAACAAGGTTGAGCAGCTTGCCGTCCACCTGTTTCTCAAGTGCAACGAAGCAGAAGAAAGCTTCTCTGACAGTTTGAAAGGGAACTACTACCAATTTAGAAGGAAATAATTGTACACAGTCCAACCTGATGCCTCTTAAACTGCATCACGGAGCAGTCCTCCATCACTTAGTGTTTTGTGTCTGTCAATCTTCCGATTCAAAACAATTTTTAGTAAACTAGCAATGCAACCGTGATTCGGTATAAAAGGCAGCTCCTGAAAAATGCTTCATCTGTTACCAGCTCCGTAACAACAGAAATCTTTGAAAAGAAAATGTGATACCCCCCCTCCCCTCCCTGCCCCCCCCCCCAACATACAGGCAACATACGGCAAATACACACCTTCAGATGTTCAGGGACTTTTGCTTCCTCTTGGGAAACATAAGGAACTAGTTCTGTATTGTGAAAGGAAGGACAGATTTATTTACCATATTTTAAATGACCTTGACCTATTTCAGATGAAGAGCTAGATAAAAGATTTTGAAGGCAGAGTGTTCAGTAGACATCACGAGGAAAAGTGTTTAGATAGCAGGGAGACATTAGACTCTAATGCTTCCCATAAGAGAGAGCCTTTCTTGTCTGGTTTAAGGTTGCTGAGCTTACAGCTATTTACTGTTATAGATCCCGTGCTGATTTTTCTTGGACTTTTAGGCTCAACTCACAGGTGAGCATTTCTTTTCAGAGCTTCAGATGAATACAAGTGTGGTTATGGCATGTAGGGTTATATCAAAATAGTCCCTAAAGTCTTCTGAAGTGCACTACTTAGTCGAGAATCAGTGTGCTGTACATCTCCTGCACTTTAGAAAACTTTAGGGACTCTCTAATGAAACCCCACCTGGCATAACCACACTTGTCTATCTATGAAGTCAATGGAGAGTCAGATGGGGCCGTAATACATTTTGCAGAACAAAGACTCTAGCAACTGGAGCATTCCCACTGCCCCAAGGGAAAAATGAGTGGATGTGAACAGGAGCGGGGAAGCTACCATAAACCTATTAGAAAAGGATGAAATGGGACTCCTGAGTGGCTGTCCCAGAAGGACCAAGGGAAAGTGCATGCCCAAGGTCAAGGATGCATGTATACATGGGCCTGTACCTACAAGGTCAAGCTATATCCAGTCATGGATTTCTTGCATGCTTACGTGGTGGACTTACCGATTCAGCCCGGCATGTCCTGGGCTTAGAAAAATCTTCATTTTAATTGGTAGAGCCCATCCACCAATCAAGTAAGGGCTGGGCAAGGCCAACCCCACCCTGCCTGGAAGGTGGGGGCCAGGAGCCTTCCAGACTTGAATGAAACCTGCATTTTGCAGGTCCGGCAACACTTCAAGGGCAGAGCCTCTGAAGTGAATAAAAGGAGCCAGAGCTGGGGAAGAGGTGCTCAGTGGGCAAAGCAGCACCCAGAAAGCCCCCCCTCACTGGGACCGATGCCTCAGCCCCATCGGTACACAGAGAGGCACATGGGGCTCAGATTTGGGGGCTGCTTGCAGCAGTCCAGGTCTGCATCCCCTGGCAGGGGGCCAAGGAGCAGTGCACAGAGCCCAGACCCTAGGAGCTGCTCAAGGCAGCTTGGGTCTGCAACCCCGGCAGGCAGCCATGGTTTAGAGATCGCTGCATGGAGGGCCAAAGAGCTGACCAGGACTCTGGGAGCTGTTTCAAGGTGGCTCGGGTCCCCAACCCCTGGCATGCAGCCAGGCTGCTGATGCAGCAGCACCGCCCAGCAGGTCCAGGCTGATCGAGCCCCCGTGTTGCACGAGGTGGCCCAGGCCTCCAACCTCTGCCACAAGGAGCGAGTCAAATGGTACATGGGTTGGTGAAAAGGGCCATGAGCAGGCCTCAGGATGGGAGAGAGCCCTGGGCAGCCACCGTACCAGGAGAGGCACCCGGCCCACAGAGCCAGAGCAGCTCCCCCCCCATCACGAAGGGTGTCCCACAAGGGAGGGAGCCAGCAGGGGCCCCTGTGAGGTAGGGGGTCCCGTCCCACACCAGCCCACGAGGGGTTGGAGGGGCCAGGAGTGTCGTCCCATTTTCCCCTGGCAGAGCTGAAGCCAGGCTTCCCCTCACCAAATGGGGAGACCCTAGCATAGTAGCACCTTCAACACCCAGAAGAGTGAGCGGGCGCCTCCTATTTTGTCGTTTGCACTGTTTATTTTGTCAGTTGAGGTTTCCCTGTTATATGAGTACAAGTGTGTTTTATCTTTGATTTCCACTACATGCATACATGACTACGTTCTTTCATGGACTGTAAATAGCTCATTGCAGTTATCCCAGGTGACATGCCATATTTACCGATATTTGCTTATACTTACTGGTTCCAGATCTGTTACTTACCTCTGGGGGTTGAAGCTCTGTAGGAGGTATGAGTCATGCATCATTGAATAAGTGATTACTTATCTGTAGATATACATATACATACATACGCACGTATGTGTGCATAACTTTATTTTATTAATTAATAAACCTGCATATAGTTAAGCAGTTGAGTCCTGGCCTGACTCTATAGGGAACTGAGGGGAAAACTGTGTGGTTGACACCTCCCTCCCGCAGCACCTCTGCCTGCTGACAATCCCCTTCGATTTGGAGAAGGGGGGTATATACCCTGTGTGTGCCTGAGCTATGCTTATAAAATATCACTGGAAGAGCTGGAGGCCAGATCTAAGGAGATCAGCACTTGACCACAAGCATAGGACTTCTTCAAGCAGTTTGCACAGCCCCAATTACCAAGTTTTAGCAGGTCAGGGTGGGAGAAGTGGGATTTATTTCCCTTATGGTAGTCCTGAGCTCAGCAAGCGATATGGATATGGACTCAGCAAATCATCGAGCACAGAACTGGGAAGCTCTATTTCTAACTCTGGTGGAGGTTACAGAGGCTGCCCCAATATGCCCCACCTCCCAATACCCCAAAAGTTAATAAATGGAAGGAAGTGTCCCCCCTTTTCCCACCCCTCTGTCCATATCCAGCCCTTCACTCAGGGCCAGATTAACCCCTTAGGGGGCCCTAGGCAAGCAAACTCAGGGGCCTCTACTTAATACCATACACTTACCTTACTTTGTTTCACTCAATAATTATAATATATAAAATAAGCATAACTGGGCCCCTTCTTCACTTAGGGCCCTAGGCACGTGCCTAAGCTTGCCTATGTGTTAATCCAGCCCTGCCTTCACTCCCTCTCTCCCTACATAGCCGCACATCAAGTACAACAGAAAGGGATTCATAAGGCTGGTTGGTTTTACGCCCACTGGAATTGCGCATTCTCAGAGGAGGACTCCCAGCAGGGTAGAAATTAAGCCGACAACCTGTCATTTTGCCATGGACTTCAAAACCTATTTCTTTTCCTGGAGTTATGCTGGGTATCCTTGCAGGGCTGGCAGCCAGGATCCTGAGTCATGAGCCCCAGTCAAACTGATGCAGCAGGCACTCGGCGCGTCACTTTAGACTGCTCAAGTGCAAAACCGCATTAGGCAACGGGGTACATAACCACATGTGGCTAATGCCACCGCTTGCTTTGACCCTTGGCAAGAAATTGAGTCTGACGGAGTGATGTAAAACACCAAAGGCTCTGAATATTAATCAAGTTTGTGTTGCTTTAAATTTTAAAAAGGGCTCAGCAGCCAGTTTATCAGAGCTAAACGACATCCACTCTGTTTTAAGTGGGCAATGTGCTGCCCCGATTGCTTCTTGGTGAACTCTCCTGTAATAAAATTTCTTATTTCTAAAACTTGTTCTCTCAGAGGCTCAGTGGCAAGCACCATGCAGAAGCTGTCTGCTCAGCAATGTTCTCAGTACAGCGCTGTGTTCGTTATGCCGTGCTGAGCCATCCACATAAATCAGCTGAGGCCTCAAGGGCTTTTGCTTCCCTATATATTTATCTTAAAAGGAGATAGTCAAAAAAGAGCCACATAAAAATACAGATCCTAGGGTGCACAGTAATTATTGCATTCAGGAAGCTTAAAGATGCAGCACGTGGTTTGCCGAGTTGGAATTTGTCAGTGAATCGCAGGAGCGGCACAGAGCAAAAAATCGCAGAATCGCAGGCCATGAGGGTGGGAAGGGACCTCGGGAGGTCACATCCAGTCCAACCCGCTGCTCAGAGCAGGACCAGCCCTAACTACATCATCACAGACAAGGCTTTGTCAAGCCAGGTCTTAAAAACCTCCAAGGATGGGGAGTCCCCTGGGTAACCTGTTCCAGTGTTTTACTACTCCCCTAGTGAGAAAGTTTTTCCTAATATCCATCCTCAACTTTCCTTGCTGCAGCTTGAGCCCATTGCTCCTTCTCCTGTCATCTGCCCCCACTGAGACCAGTCCAGCTCCATACTCTTTGCAGCCCCTGGCAGGGAGTTGAAGGCTGCTATCAAATCCCCCCTCACATACTTTTTCAGGCTGCGATTAATCAAACTGAGTTGATCGAGCTGATGCACACTATGCTGCTTCACTTGCCCTTGGATAAGTGGCAAAATGGTGGCGGTGCGCTTTTGCATTAAAACACCTTTGATGTGTTGTAGTTCAAAAGCGGACCGCCACATTGTCTGCGTGCCGACGTGCATTTCAACACTTTATACAACTGTAAGCGTTGCAGCACTGGGAGCTTTGCAAAGTGCCCGGCACTGCGGCACACACATGTAAAAATAAGCCCAAATCCCTCAGCTTCTCCTTGCTAGTCACGTGCCCCAGCCCCTAAACCATTTTCCTTGCCCTCCGCTGGACTCTCTCCAATGTGTCCACACCCTTTCTGGAGGAGGAAGGGTGCCAAACGGGACACAGGACTCCAGAATCTAGCCCTCCCAGTTTAGTTTTGCCCTTAACTGGTGTCTAAAGATCTCAAATTGTTCTCCAAGTGTTAATAACAGCCCATATGGAGGAGGGAAGGGGTTTATAAGAAAGGAGAGTGCGACTCAACAAGGCGGTTGTAGGAATCAGAGGGCAGAGTTTCCATCTGACTTCTCAAAGGCTGGATCTACCTTTCTTTTGTTGCCCCTCACTCCTGTGACCCCAGCGCTTCCTTTGCTGTCTGTGGCAATACTTTGTACAAGCTATAAGACTTCCTTCCTTCCTCCTCAGGAAGCACAAGGGCTTTTCTTCTGTCACCCACAGCGAAGTAGTTGCCACTTTCAGTCCCTCCATCTGATCCCTTCGGGCCCATCCTCTTGGGTGCTGAAAGTCAGATTTTGTGAGCCATCCAACATGTTACAGCTCTCCTTCCTTTTCAGACACAGGTACAAGTACCCAGATCTGACACTCGGCTCTCTCTGTCCATTCAGCCACGCAGTCCCTTTCACTACCATTTTGTGCCCGAACTAAAACCATTGCATGGATTTGCAAGGAAGAGCCCACCCATTTAAGAGGGGGTAAAAAAATAATAGGAAAGCCTTGATAACAGATACAGTAAATGAAAGCGCGTATTGCCCTACATGACCGTCGGGTTGCTAACTCCGACTGAAGCTATTCCGGGAGATTCCCCCCCCCAGCAATACATGATGTCATTAACCCCTGCATATCCTATTAAAATCCTATCCTATTAAAGTCTCCAGGATTGCTTTCAATATTCATTGGGAGATTGATGCTGATTCTGGTAGACTCCCAGCCAATCCAGGAGGGTTGGCAACCCTCATGACCATGTCTGTTTGGCCACCCCGTTGCCCACTCACCAGATTATGGTCATGACACCTAGCCACAGAATCACCAGGTGTTTTAAGCCGCTGAGGTCCAGTCACAGTAGATGCACTGCCCCTGCAGTCTGGGGACTTCCCAAGGGAAAGACCCTCTCTCTCAACTCTTCAGAGGCCTGGAGCTCAGCACCCAGCGGCCTGCCCTGAAAGCCCAGTCTTGACAACAGACTTCCACTCAAATGCAGCCTTTCCTGACTTGCCCCAGGTGTTAGCAAGGCTCCTGGTTTGCAGTGCAGTTCCTTGGGAGGCATGAGCAAACGGCCACTGAAAGGCCTTGCACCGAGTTTCTCAATCCCCTACTGCTTTTCAGTTAAAAACAGGAATAAAAGCATCACAAACCCCAAACAGCTTCCGCAATGCCCCATCTCCTTGGCCAACTCACCCTTCCCTGGGGCTCTGTCTGCAGTCAGAAGAGCGGCTCTACTCACCCTCCTCAGCTTGAGGGGCTGCTAATGCAGCTGAACCAAGTCAAACCCAACTCCTGGCTTGGTGGAAACTGCCAGTCCCTCCATCAGCCGCCTCAGAGCCAGGCCAGGTGGTTTGAATGTGATATCAGCTCCCCCAGGTGAAGCCTGTTGTTGATAAGGGCTGGCTTCTTGCTTAGAGCAAGTGCAATCCCATGGTTTGACACTTCAGTTTAACCCTCCACAGTTTAATCATTCCCCTGTAGACCAGCCATTTCCTAAAATCCACCCTTGCACACCCACACTGCGCAATAAGGCTCAAGATAAAATGCCCCAAACCTGCCCATCACTTGTACAAATATCCTATTTCCCTCAGTTACTACCAAGACTGGTGGATCTTCTGTATTGGCTTTTAACAAATCTTCACCTATGATTTTTTACTTATGTCTCTACAATGTGCTGTGTGTGTTGTTGTCTTTTTGCACTTTTGATATAATTATCGCTGCCTTTTTATTTGCTTGCTATCCCTATGTAGCAGGGATATAACACTTACAATATATACCTAACGGGACCAATATATCTCTACTGGGTCTCTAACTGCAGTTAAATCCACAGTGTCACTGTAAAAAGATCTGTCCGGGTTTCATAAGATTTTCCTCCGGACATCACCGTGCCACCATGTAGGTCTCTTCAAGTCCTTATGCAGGGGCTAATTAAAAATAAGTTTGGCTCAGATTCTGAAAACATTTGGGGGGGGCAATTACCTCAGTTATCTTGTAAGAGCACAGGAAAGCTGGTCAATGGAGTAGGCACAGGGGCACAAACAGATCAAGGACAGTAAGGGGCAACATGCTACTGTTCCCTGCTACACTTTTGATGCTGGAAAGGCTTGTGAGCCACGGATGAATGGGATCAGGGAGAACATGTATGAGTTTGCTTTTGTAGCCACTGTCTAGCTATGGCTTTTTAGGCATATACACATGCAGCTGGAAACTAAGAACTGACTTTCAGATCCTGCAACTCTTCCTTTCTTAATTGATATAATTACGAGCAGCTGGGACAGTTGGGAGGTCCAGACAGTCCCTGGGATGGAAAGGTGTCATGGATTTCAAGCACCTCTTCTTTCTGGTGTGTTGTCAGGTAAGGTTGATTTAACAAGAATCTCATGAGCTGTCTGTCCAAGGGATTTCCTACACGTTTCTTGGAGAAGTGTGGGGAAATTACAGAAACCATAAATTAAAAGACTCCCCACCCCATATGTAAAGATTTTAAGGCTAAAAGGAACCATAAGAGCTGTAACAAAAGACACACAATTGCAACCAGCTGTCCTTGCGTGGAGCCCAATAAAGTCGACATCCTTTTTCCTGCGGTAGTTATTCTTGTTAAATATGCGATGCCTTCTCGGATCTTTCCCCTGAATCTGAAAACAAAGTCCATCTGCATCACTGTGCGGCTCTCCCCCCCACCCCCTTGCATTGACTCAAGCTGCTGCTTATCTCCTGCCACTGATGTCAGACGCCGGCAAGGCAGTTCAGCTTGGAAGTCATCGAGAGAGGGGAGAGAGAAGCCGGATCATCACACACCTGTCAAACCCAGTGGCTCTTCGGTTTGATCATGCACGCCTCCAGAGGCCCGGCGTACGTTAATCGTGCTGTCAATCTTGTGAAGGGGGCCATTAGAGTTAAAATGGGCACCCCAGGTTGGAGGCAGACTACAAGAGAGAAAGCCTTCAGGGAAAGGGGCAGAAGAGTCTGGAAAAATCATGCAGCGGGGAGAAACACGATGGCAAGGCTTTGGCATGTGACAAAATGATCCGAAGGGAAGCCAGGTTTCAAACTTAACCCTTGTCCCCTCCCTGGACCTAGGGCTGTTTTCTGGGGGAGCGGCTTGTCAATCCCCAAACTCTGCATCTGAAGCAGACCTCTGCATATATAAATGATTAATTATTGCCATTTGTCCATGGAACTGCTCAGTTATGGCATGCAAAACTCTTCATTGCCCAGGCAGTCGTATGCCTGACTTGCTTGGAAATCACACTCAAAGGTTTTGCAATAGCTCTGTGAGTTGTTGTGCGGGGAGCGGGGGAGGGTTGTTATTTTTTACTTTATTTTATTTCACTGTTAGCATCGGCACAGACTATCAGGCTACTCAAACATTTTGGGACCAAGTGTGGCAACGAGACGCCAGGTAGGGGGATGATTCACGTAAGTGAAAAATCATGGGCAATGATTAAAAATATGCTGCTCCACAGGCATTTGGGAAAGGGCCCATGACTCGGTAAGGTGACATCACTCATTACACCGCCAAATATATGGAGGAGAAAATATGAAACAGCCAGCTCCCGCCGCTGAGACTGTGTAGGAAGGATGAGGAGCCGTGACTCTCCTCATCCCCGAAGGAGTCCCATGCACGTCCAAAGATGCCGTCAAGAAACCACCCCTCAAACACCCAAGGGCCAGGGCTCCAGTCTTTGTACTTGCAGGCCGAGCCAGGAGGGAGCAGGTGCGTGAGTACTCTTGCCCCACGAATCCCTCCCCGACCCCCAGCCCCCTTCCAGCTGGACTGAACCAGACTCCTGATTGATCTATAATGTTCCTAGTACTGATGCCAGGTCCAGCTCCGAAAGACCCAAGTAGCTAGCCTCGTGACTGTGAACCACATTGCATGCGCCAAGGTAAGCTGAAGAGAAAACTCTTCCAACTCTTCCCTTGCATGAAATGAGGCCCTTTGTGACATAATTGCAGGCCTACGTTAAAATGTTATGTTTAAATGATCCTATTCTTCATCAGCAAAGGATAGTCATAACCGAAACAAATTCCTCTGTATTTAGGGTAATTTAATGTGTTTCTATTCATGCTGGAAGGCAGCAAATGAATAAATTCCAAATCACTTTATTTAAATATTTTAAAGCAAATCTTAAGAGATATGTTTTCATTTAGCTGAAAGCGGCTTAATAGCAGTTTTCCTCCGCCATGGTAAGAAAAAGTATGTGTTTCCCTTTATTGCTCTTGTTAAAATAAATGGCATTTTTAATAAAGAGTGTCCCCATAACAACATATATGATTTGGTCGCATTAGGAAATAAATGTCATGTGAGATTATACATTTCAAAGCAGAGAGTTTATGTTCTTTTAGTTATTAAATTCAATCACTTTTACTTCTTTTTTTTTCCTGGAGGCAGGTATGGTTTTGATTAAAATGTGACCCCAAAAGCAAAATAATTTGAGAGAGAGTGTATTTTCATTTTTTGAAGGTTTATCTGCTCTCCCATAGGAACTTCAAAAAAAAAAAAAAAAACCCCAACAGAAAAAAGGAGGTGGGTTTGCAATGGCAGAATTAAAATTTGTTTTTCTTTTGACTGACAATTTTATTCCCTGGCATAATATACCGCAGTAATGTACTCAATGGGAATCGTGCATGTAAAGCTGACTCCAAGCAGATATTATCATTCTGAATCCATAAAAAGGGTGTGGCGCAAGCGTGCTTGATATGCTGTCGAGCCTGACTGCAGTGAGCAGTCTTGTGCAGTAAAGTCAATGCAAAAGTATGCGGCCATGCTAACTTAGTGCTCTGTACTCCCGTGAGACTCACCTAGGGAGAACGCGTCCTCCCACCATGGCCGGCATTGCTAGCCTACCTGGGATGAGGGGATTCTCAAGCCTGTTTGCAGAGGAGGTGTCTGACCCTCCGTTGGGAAGCAAAGGACCTGAAACAGAGGAAATCCAAGCTAATTCCTCTCAAAGACTGTCATTCTCTATTGGGCATTGGGCTAAGCCCTAAGAGGGACAGGGCTCCTGAATTACCTTCCCCCATTTCTTTGTGACTTCTTGCTCCCACCGCTGTTGTGACCAACTGAAGTCTACCGGTCACAGAAGGGAACGATGGTTTTGCCTGCTTGGGTGCTGCAGTGAGCCCAGGTGCGCAGCTGAGGAATAACCCCTGCCCGCTTGTGCCACCTGTGCCCAAAAACAAGGAAGTATCAATGGCTCGGGAGTGGGCTTGAGTGGCGGGAGAGTCTGCAAGTGGTGCAAGGGCATGTATTCAGGACAGCTCTGAGCAGCTCAGGCCTATGCCACTCATCAGGGCTACGGACAAAAATTACAGATAAACCAGCAGAAGTCATTAGAAACCAGTTCAAATCTGTAACGCGCCAGAAGTTCAGTCCACGTAAACTGCTTTCACAATGGCTGAAACCGTTTAAGATCAACCTGGATGGATGTAATATCAGAACTAACTGCTTTGGGTTAAATCGGTTTGTGAACTTCTGTCTGAGATTGTAGACCGCCTAGGTTGCAGGCTCAGGCATGCCTGGAGCGGATAGGATTTATTTCAGGCTTGCTCTAACAACCATAAAAGACAAGCTAAGACTCCCTCTTTGCCTTTTGGGTAGGACCTTAGGCCCTGCTCCAGGAAGGTACAGAGGAGCCTAACTTCCGCTGTCAGATGGGACGCAAATCTGAGCCTTACTGAATGGTTTGCTCAGGTGTAAACAGGCCACAACAGAAACGGCCTCACTTTGTTGCACTCCGGCAAATGCAGGGAAATCCTTAGATGAAAAGCAGCAGAAAGAACCAGGGTACAAGTGTCGTTTTCCTCCTCCAAGGACAGGCACAGGGGTATGCTGCTTTCTCCTTTTCACTGGTTCAAGAAGCTAGAAACTGATGCCCTATAGAAGATAGGCCAACTCAGGGGTGGCCAACCTACAGCATGTATGCCACACTGCTAATCAGGGAGGGGATAGGCAGCATGGCAGCAGATTGGGCAATGGAAAAGGATCATAATGGCACTTGGGGAGGGCACAGGACTAATGTGCAGCATCCCTGACATAAAGGTTACCTTCCTACTGGGCTAACTGATGACAAAAGAGCACGTAAAGGCACACGTGCCAGTCCTAACCCCAAAAGCTAAAATGTAGCTACCTCCTCCCCCCAGCACTATTATTATGTATGCTAGGCAGCACTGAATTACCTACATTTGTTCCGAAAACCCTTATTCCTCCCGATGCGTTTTAACAATCCTAATGCCCTGTTACAATAAACTACAATTGGATTAAAATAACTGACAACGCAGGGCTTGGTTTTAATGGCAAAATTATTTGAAACTAAACATCACCATCTGTCAGAGCCTAAAAAACTGTACTGCGATCCACGCCTGTGGAGAGAAATCTTAAAGCATGCGCGGGCTTTTTTAGGATTCGTACACTGAATATTAAACAAGGACCTGAAGCTACAAGTGCCACCGCCTAGAATCAACACTTCATTCTCTCTTACGTGCAGTGACTTAAAGAAACTATTCTAGGCGCTGCCATCTGTGTTTCCCTTAATTATCATTGTGGAAAGTACATACAATATTTCACAACTCATTCAGAAAACAGCGAGCAGCGACTAGCACTGCACATACCTCGTGAGTGGCATATGTCTGGGAGACAGGCACAACAAGTGGTGACCACCAATCTTGCACCGCTGGTGCCCTGCTCACCTACTGCTAGTTATGCTCTTGGTCTAAGGTGACTTTCATGTGGATAAGTGATGCTCAGGGTCATTGGAAAGCTGTTTCCTCATTTGCTTAGGTCAAGTGTCTACCCAAACCAACAGGTTGGACTGGTTAAAGTACACCATGTGGCTAACATCTTTGCTCTCCCCAGCCAGAGGCAGAATCGATCAAAGTTACGTGTTTTTTCTGCAAGCAGTGTAGTTTCGATCAGTAGTGAACAAAACACACGTTCGCCCATTGATGTGGAGAGCAAATTTTAGCCCGGGTTCTGCCATTTTTAAACCAGTCGGTGCATGCTGAACTTCTGTTCTGTTACAGGTACAGACCAGTTTCCAATCACTTATACCAGTAAAAGTGTAATGTCTGTACCTGGCCAGAAGGAGCAGGTACATGTTTGCATCAGGCCTAATTGAGAGCTTTCCATCGGAGTCCAGAGCAAGGCTAAAACTGCTGCCTCCGGAGAGAGAGTACATACCCTGATTGCCCTGCCAGCACAGCCCCAAATGTGGTAGATGTGAGGCTGTGTGAAGTGATGGCTGTAACCTCTCCTTCTGTACTAATTGCAATCATGTGAAATTAGCACCTGCTCTTGAGTAACTTGTATTTGATGAAATCTCTGTTTCCGATGCCTTCGCCACTTTTTTTTCTTCATGTACTGTTATTTATAGATTAGATTAGCTGTTTGTTTAATTCTGTTCATCTCTCAGGTACACAGCGGAGAACGAGGGGGAAAAATTAGAGGAATTACAGAGCGGTGGAGGGGAAAGTGGGATTGTGGAAGTTAATACTGTGGGCTTGAATTCTGGATCCAAGTTCAGGGAGGAAGCTGGTTCTGTGGGTGCTCATAAGCACTAAGGGCATGTATAGATGTGCTCCAGGATGCAGGGGTGGGGAGCCCTTTTAATTAGCGAGCCACGCTAATTAAAAGCATCTGAGCTTCATGTGCATCAGTGTCCCCGCACTGAAAAATGGTGGCAGGGGGCTTTGAACTCAAGCTCATCGAACCAGCTTTAGTTCAAAGCTCCCCAAGACCATTTTTCCGTGCAGGGATGCTGATGAGTGTGAGACTGGCATCTGCTGGAGCACAATTAATTAAGTCTGCTCTGACGTGCTGGATTTACAGCACATTGGAGCAGCCTCGCTGCATATCTATAGGAGCCCTAAGAGGCTATTCCATATTCTTGGGGAACACAAACTATTACCAAAGTAAAATCTACTAACCCTGATTAGTTTATAGCACATGGATACAATCAGAATTGTCTCAATATGGTCAGGATAAAGGGAAAGTTATTGCCCCAGCCTATTTCTTGCTGAGTGGTCTCTGTAGCATGAGGATCAAAATATTGTCGGCCATTGATGCTTTGCCTGCCTACCATTGCTACCTCTGTTGGAGCAGCATAGATGTTATCAAGAGTGGGAAACGCTAATAAGCAAATGCTAGCGTAGACAAAGTCAAAGTGTCTAGTAGGAGGCCAGGCTATTTCCAGAGCCTTAACTCATGTCCCAGGACCCTGTTAAATCTTAAAAGAAATATTCCACATGAACTACTTCATATTAAATGGTTACAAGAGGTTACAAGACATATCGCTAACACTCCTGGCTAGGCTCAAGAAAACAGGCTGCCTGGCTCTGAAGGACTTTTTGGGCATCTGGACAAAAGATGGTTGATAAACCCAGAAGGAAACTAGAGCAACAGACTAATTCAAATCTGAGTTTCCTGCCTCTCTCACTTTCCAGAAAATCATCCTCTTCAAACTGAAATTGGGAAAGTGAATTACCTCTTTGCCTTGTAGTCTAGCAACATTTCCCCGCACCTAAATTGTGTACTGAATTGATTCAGACATAGGAGACAAGCAAAGAAAACCCTTCAATTCTACCTGCTGGCATTGCCCCCCTGCCAGATTGAGTTGGGCATCATGATGGTAGCGGAAGGAAGACAGAAATCAAATTTCTCCCTCTCCTGGTCATCCTTGTCCCTTTTATTTATAAATGAATGTTGCTTGTTTTCTCAAGCTACATCCCCCAAGTAACAATACCATTTACTTTTAACCTTTGCAAATTAATACAAATTTGGAGCTCACTTGATGTAGAGCTGTGACTGCATTTACTTTTGATCTTGTTTACTCAAGCAATTCCCATTCTGTAGCATCAAAGTTTGTTGTTAATAGTTTAGTACTGTTAATCTACACGATGAATATAGCAAAGCTTACGAAAGAATCCCAAATGGACAAGCCTGATAAGAGATGCCACAAAGCAGCTGGCAGAGCTCCAGGTACATGCGATATTTTTGTGCCTGACCTCCTTAATTACTCTCACACCAAATTTGATGTAGCATATGAGCTTTTGCATCAGACTGCTCCAGGGGCTATTGGGAACCTTCTTCCCTTTGTGAAAATGATGTGGTTTTAATTTACTTCCCCAATATGACAGACATATTTAATACAGTATATCTTATTAAGATATGAGGCCAGGAAATTAATTTAAAACAAAAGGAGAACCTTAACTAAGAAGCAAGGTTAGACAAAGATTTACCTAAATGTGCATTGTCAAGAGAAGAATCTGGTCATCTAGCCATAAATCAGACATCACATGGTTACCAGGAGGTATCAGGTAGGGCAAATGTAAGGTGGGAGTTTTGGAATACCATATTGTTACCCTTGCTCTGGCCCTGCACATAGGTTTTATCTATTTTGGGAATATTGCAGACTATTCCAAGCGGTCTTTTTCAAGATCACCCATGTTAATAACTAGGGGCATGCGTAGACAAAATGGGGGCCCTAAATTGAAGTGGTGGGTTTTTAAAAAACACTGCTTCAATTTAGGGCGAAGTAAACCCCCTTGTTGTGTACACCCATGTG
>NW_017728993.1:20577114-20579177 GCF_001723915.1 Gavialis gangeticus | reverse complement strand
CCCTGCCACTCCAGTGGCGGGGAGGGGTGGGGAGGGCGAGCTCTCCTCAAAAACAAAAAAGAAAAGCCAGCACCTAGACAACCATCACCTTTACAATGCACAGGACCTATACACCAACCAGGAGCAGAAAACACAAAATAACAC
Organism: Gavialis gangeticus; assembly: GCF_001723915.1. Taxonomy (NCBI): domain Eukaryota; kingdom Metazoa; phylum Chordata; order Crocodylia; family Gavialidae; genus Gavialis; species Gavialis gangeticus. The sequence goes on along the minus strand of NW_017728993.1, from coordinate 20,579,033 downwards.
TGATGCTAATCAGTGCAAGATGTGTTGTCAATAATAAATATACATCGTAATGGGTGGATCTACACATTCATTAATGCACCTTTGCTATTGCACATTAAGTTTAGTACCTCTAAAATGAGGTACTAGATAGAAGTGCAGTAGCTGCATTTATACACAGTAACAGGTGAAGGTTTTTTTGTGACGCTTAATGCGCAGTAGACCAATCCTACTGTGCATCGGCACTGTTTTTGCTATGACGCACTAATGCACAGTAGAACAGTCCACTGCACATTAAGCATCTCATGTAGTTAGTGAGTAGTTAGATATTCTGTTATAGCTTATGTCAGTGAGACATGGCTAGATGACACAATCAGCTTTGTGCTAGGCTACCTCTTCCTCCCAGGACACTGGGTATATCACAGGCAGGACAAGGAAGTGAACCCAGCTTTCCTTTTCTCTGCAACTATCAGATCCCTAAGAGGTGCCATGGGTAAGAAAAGTTAACACGAGTGCATTCAGCTGTCTACAGAAATGAAATCCAAACCTAATACAGATGTTATGCTCATTTATAGGAAACAGACTGTAGGAGTCGTAAGAAATTTTGCTGATACCTTACTGAAACACCCCGACTCGTCTTTCTGACTTAAAGGTCCACATGCAGATCATGGACCTCATCTTTGGCCCATATACTAAGATCAAAAATACCATAATTAAACATCTGTGTTGGTTGGAAAAGCACGTTATTGAGTGGTGAGAGCCTTTCAGCTCCCAGACAGCAAGTCCATGATCCTGAATCAGCTACGGAGATGGCCACACCACACCACATTACAAAGCCTGGAGTCAACAATCTATTAAATACTGTAAATTAATACATAAGCTACTTAGATTAGCAATGCAATAGCGCCATCCTTCCCTCTCCACTCCCAGAATCATCTGCACAGGTCCTGCTGATAGAGACAAAGTGAATTCCTCCAAGCCTGTATTAAGAGGGTAGTACTGATCAAGAAAATCTTCCATCTGAAGCTGCACTTTAAGGGTCTCTCCAGGATGGTAAACTCCTTCATCCATTTCAAGTGTCTACAACCAGGAGCAGAACCAAGTGCTGTAAAAATCTATCATTCTGCTGAGCTCAAAAAAATCACCCACATATGGGAAGGCTTCCGTAGCTTAACCTGGCTCAAATATACGCAGAGAGATGTAGTTACTTGTGTTAGTCTACAGTCAAGTGGAAGGCAGTGTAGGTTTGCACCTTTGCACCTTATAGACTAGGCAAAGTGTGTACATGTGTGCGCGTGCATGTGTGTATGCAAACATATATATGCACACACACTCATACAAACTTTGGTTATATAGAGAGAGCACATATATAGCCCTATCAAATGAAGTGAGCTTTAGTTCACAAAAGCTTGTGCTACACACACACACACACACACACACACACACACACTTTGGTTAGTCTATAAGTTGCAAATCTATCCTGTTTTCAACTATATGTTCCAACCAGGAAGATGCCTACATTCTCCAGAGTGCAGTACATGAACATCGTGTGCCCCCGGAGACTGTGGGGCCATGGTGGCAGCGAGTGGCAAGCTCCCTCAGGCAGCGGTGGTGCTGTTGGCTGCGGGGGGGTGAGCGCCAATCAGTGATTGGTGACCACCTGCAAATGCCGCCGGCACCAGCGGTGGCAGCCAGTGGCAATCAAGGACTGCCCACAGATGCTGCCAGTAGTGTCGACGGCAAGGTGGGGGGTGGCAAGTGGTGGCCGCCCGCAGGTGCCACCAGTAGTGTCATTGGCACTTTTTGCAGGGGGTTCACTGCCAATCTCAGGGGGTGCACATGCACCTGCGTGCACCCCCTATGTGTTGCCAATGGTGCACTACATACCCACGCCTACCATGACAAAATTGAAGGCAAAAACATGGTATTAGCATTTGGTGCAG
>NW_017728993.1:20570510-20572114 GCF_001723915.1 Gavialis gangeticus | reverse complement strand
GCCAATGGTGCACTACATACCCACGCCTACCATGACAAAATTGAAGGCAAAAACATGGTATTAGCATTTGGTGCAGTAAACCTCAAATCCTGAAGCTAAAATAGACGGGATCTCTTCTGGGGTGGCTTTCTGGTGAGCTTTACATCTGTACCATGATATTTCTTTCCAAAAATATATGCTTGAGGAAAAAAAATCTTAACATGTCAATAGTGCTTTTTGTTCAAGAAGTCAAAGAACAATGTGCATATGATTTAAGTTTCACCACACCCCACACAAGCTGAATCTTATCATTTCCGTGGAGGAAGTGTCACTCATCTTCGGACTCAGTTACCACTTCACAGTGGGCTATTAAAAGACCAAATCACGCCACCAGTTTACAAGCAGAAATCCCTAGTGAAATCACCAAGAATTTCTTCTTAGAAACGAATGAAACTAGCCGAGTGTTACTAATTTGCACTAGTCAAGCGCTTTCCGCTAAAGTAATATTTTTAGAATAAAAAGTGCAGGGCTTTCTAACAGTTTTTTTTTTTGCATTTGACTTTGAGAAAATAACTGGGTTTTGATTGAAGTTTTTCTCAGTGCAGGAACTATCAAAACTTGAGCCTGAAATGTCATTCTTGAACCTGAGGTATGCCAGAAATTTTTAGCGATGATTAGAGATCCACATGATATATTAGAAAGGAGTATTTTGCCTTTGGTTTGATGTTCAAATTAGATTATTAATTCACACAGTCCTTTTTCTGCTTAATACATTCAGATGAAAAGGATAGATACAAATTCTCAGAGTTCTTTTGCCATTTAATACATTCAGATGAAAAGGAAAGATATAACATAATCAACACAAGCATTAATTTATGCAGATCTTTCTCTGGTTTCATGATTTAAAATGTCTTTTTAGATAAAAGTCCAATAATACTCAGCATTTTTCATCTTCAAAGTGCTTTGAAAATATTATCTAGTGAATCTGTACAGAATCCCTGTAAGGTAGGTCTGGATTACTATCCTCCCTTGATAGAGTAACACGAGACAGAGAGATTAAGAGACTTCCCCACTTGCACACAACAAGTCATCATCAAAAGCAGGTTATCATGAACATATTCTCAGTGTCCAGTCCTGTTGTTAGACCACAAACCAGTGGTCCCTAACCTGTTGTTTACTGGCAACACTGCTCCCTGCCACAGGACATTAAAAAGTTAAAACAGCAATACACGATGCATGTTAAACAGTCCTTAAAACAGCTTGCAGGATTTTATTGGCTAAATACAATTGTGATCACTGTTTTTAAGCTATTTCTTCAAGGTATGTGTATCAGTTATAGACAGTGTCACAGTGTTGTATGGTGAGAAAATATAAATGAAGAAAAAGATGCAAATGTTTTTTAGAAAAACAAGCTTCTACTACCACAGGTGTTTCAAAAATCTTCCCAGTTTAAGCCTAAGTGTCTACTTTCCTTGGCAAGCCCAACATAAAAATATAGAAGACATTCAAGAACTGAAGCTGCCCTTCAATGTATATAAAATCAAACCAGCTGCAGGGGCTGCAGTAACGCAGAATCATAGAATCATAGATGTCGGGTCGGAAGGGACCTTGTAGATCTTCAGGTC
>NW_017728993.1:20569658-20570499 GCF_001723915.1 Gavialis gangeticus | reverse complement strand
CTGTCTGGACCCCCGTTTCTTACCTTAGCACTCCTTGTCCTTGTCATCTGCCTTGCTCGGATGGCGTCTCCTTGTCTTCCTGTGGCCCCCTCCCCCGTCTAGAGTCTCAGATCATTTCACAATGCTGGCCTCTCCAAGATGCAGCCAGCAGTTGTCCTATGGAACTGTATATAGTACAGACTAGGTGTAACAGGGGTCCTTCCCAGGACCGGTAAGATGTTGGCCTGCCCACTTGTTTCTAGGCTAACCGCCCACCTCCCTTTCCTGCCACACCTTGATGGAAAATAATTAAACTGTTAATTAGTCGGGAGTCTGTCCATTTTGAACCCAGATAACCAGGGGTAATATCCCCAGCTCCAAACCTTCCCCTACACTGGGGCCTATGCCTTAAAGATAGCCAGGCTGCTAAGCTCAGTTGTACCCTTCAACCCATTAGCTGTGGTCCCCGCTCTGGGACCTTCGGCTACCCCTTAGGCCTTGGTCCCATCTCAGGCCAGTCGGGATCCCAAGCCTCTTGCTCTTTGGGCATCCCTTGCGGTGGGCCCTTGGCCTTCCAACCCCTCTCTGGGTCCTGGCCCCAGCATGGACTAGTCGATGTCCCTCGGGACAAGCCTAAGTGGCTTGCCTGCTTTTACTCTCACAACTCTGCTGGCAACTGAGCCATAGGCCTTTCTAAGCTCTCATAGGTCTGGGCATTACCCAGCTAGAACTGTGTGGGGGCTGGAAGTTATTAGGTGCCCCAACTGACTTTTCACCAGGGACGTTCATGGCCCTGGCATTTCATGGGGCTGCAGCACCACTGGCAGTCCCACCAGGCCTCCCTTCCCTGGCAGGATGTAGC
>NW_017728993.1:20546432-20564658 GCF_001723915.1 Gavialis gangeticus | reverse complement strand
CTGCTGGCAACTGAGCCATAGGCCTTTCTAAGCTCTCATAGGTCTGGGCATTACCCAGCTAGAACTGTGTGGGGGCTGGAAGTTATTAGGTGCCCCAACTGACTTTTCACCAGGGACGTTCATGGCCCTGGCATTTCATGGGGCTGCAGCACCACTGGCAGTCCCACCAGGCCTCCCTTCCCTGGCAGGATGTAGCTTTAGGTCATGCCCAGGACCTGGGGCCTCCTCCATCCCCATAGCCCCAGGCCATATACCTCCAAGATGTTTCTGGCCCAAGAAGCTCAGCAGAGAGTTATTTCTCCTCTGCTGGCTTGTCTTCAACCTCTCCCCCTTAGCACATGGAACTGGGCATTAAATGGCTGCCCATATCAGACACCTGCCATCTCCCTGGCCTGGTCCTTAAAGTGGCAGGCACCACCAGTGCCCTGCCATACTAGGACTGTAACAATAAGACAGATACTGGGATGGAATCTGAATGGCCATGCTCTTTCCAACCTTCAACAAGGCATCCATCCTGCAGTGTAGAAAACTCTACTTCATTTCCCTCTCCATACTATCCCAAGGTAGACATAAAGGGCCTTTGTACATGCCACATTTTTTGCCCTTTCTTGTGCTGCAACTCCGTGACTGTTTGCACAAGCGGGTTTTCTGGATGCTTAAAAGTCTTTCTGGCACATTAAACTAAAACTTCTTGGATATAGTTTAGTTTGGCTCTCTGGGAATTAAAACATTGCATCCATGGATTTGTTGCGTGCAAACATATATATGCTCAAAAATGTGCAACGAGCCTCTTTGTCCACTAGATGGTGCTGCGAAGTTTTTGTAGTTCACCCCTTCCAATTGCTTTCACTTTCAAATTGTTTCCACTTTGTGTGTGTGTGTGTAGTCTGTCCACTCCCTTTTTCCACAGCTGAGTGGCAGGGCATGGGCACAGGCATGGGCATGGGCATAAGGTGGGTGGGGGGCCCCAGGCTGCGGGGGTGGGGCAGCACTGGATCATCCCACTCTCCTGTGGCACCGGCCAGGGACACAGCTTAATTCGTTCAAAAACCTAGTGCATGGAAACACAGATGCAGCGCTCCAAGGCTTAATTCATTTGAAAACTTAGTGTGTAAAAATAACCAAGTTTTAATTTTATAAACCTATTTATTTTAATGATGATTACAACCCATGATGCATACAGGTACCCAGGGTGAAAAGAAAATCCAGGCAGGAAGAGAAGCCTACAAAATAGCAATGAGCATTGCAAGAGTAGAACTGATAAGCAGACTCAGATCTTCTGATTAGCACCAAGGTTTACTTAAACTGATGTCTATCTTGCAGAGAGGACACAAACACATACTAAAGCAAAGACTTTCACAGCTTATTTACAAGGGACTTGACTGTTTCTGGGAACAGTGTGATATCACTGCTGTAATTCTACCTGCTATGTAGTGTTGGTAAAGCCTACAATAATAGAAACTTCATTAATTTTCCCTTTCATTTGTTTCTTTAGTGACATTGAGGGCAGACACTTTCTTAAAGGCCTTTGGCACAGTCCTTGTCAATGATCTTCTGTGAACAGCTAACATAGAAACTCACCCAGAAGACGGAACAGCCTAACTAAGAACAAGGTTTGGGGAGTATACAGGGTAACATAACAGAGAAAGACTGGGCAATGGACAAAGACATGGAAGAGCACAGCATTATAGAAACACAATAAAGTAGGGCTGGAAGGGACCTCAAGCAGTTACCTAGTCCAAACCCCTGCTCAAGGTAGAATCATCCCTATCCAAATGATCTGATACAAGTGCTTGTTTAACCTATTCTTAAAACTATACAACAACCCTGTTGCACAAATACAAGGGACATTGCCCCAAAACACCAAGAACACCCTATGCTGACATAGGTAAAGCAGGTAGATGAGGGGACTGTCAATGCCCTGTTGCTGCAAAGGCTGTTGAAACACACTAGAAAGATCCAAGGGTAAAAACCACACCGCTCAATACAGGGGAAGGCAAAAATCCCCCCAGTCCATGCTGATATGACCATGGGATGAAATTCCTTCCTGACCCCAAATGTGCTGATTGGCCTGACCCTGAGCAGATGGGCAACAGCTTATCACCAGGAACCTCTGGGTGTTAGTCTAGTAGATTGCAGTAAGATTTCTTTTGGAGGAGAGAGTATTAATGAGCTAGATGCAAAATACAGCCAGGTAGAAGTGGTAGTGTAACCAGGGCAGGGTGACTGGGGCAGCCTCTCTGGGTGCTAACTTGGTGTGGAGTGGAAAAATATCATCTCCTAACACCACACAGTCACACTAGCAACATGGCAGTACCTGAAAGTTGCTGCTGCCCCCATATGTCCTACTGCGCCAGGCACCCAGGTGCTTTGTTGCGCCTGTGGGTAGGAGACTGACTTCTGTGTGACAACAGCATGGAGCCCAAGGGGTGAGAAGCACCTTAAAAATGCAGAGCCATGCCAGAAGTCTTCACAGGGCCTACATGGGTCACATACACCCAGGAGAGAATTCATAACCTCAGAGTATCAAAGGCTTGTTTTGTCCCCAAAATCTGTACAGCAATATTCCTATGCTACTGAGCACCTGGAAAGGGTGTTTCCTGGCAGTGTAAACTTCCCCAGGACACCCATTACAAATGCCATGTAGCTTGCACTTTTCCTGAATTAAGAGGTCACTGTGGGCCAAGAGCTGAAAAGCTGAAAAGATCAGTGCCATTGCAATGAAACTTGACACCCGGGGCAAAGCCTGCAGCGACAGCCCCGCCCTCGCCTCATGCACGGATCCAGGGCACGCATATCCCCCACCATGCTTGCCCAGGGGTTCGTGCAGTGATGGGAGCTGCCCTCCCCCTGTCCCTGTGCCCCCCAGATGAGCCGCTCATGGCTCCATCCCACACCCTGTCCGGGCTGGGCAGCACCTATTGGCGCCCCTTCATGTCGGCACCTGAGACAGCACCCCCCCCGGCTGTGGCACTGGCAAAGATGCACCAGGAAATGAAAGCCCGTACAAAAGCAATGCAGGCAATTTGCAAGACACGTTCTACTGGTATAAGTCCATAGCTGATAGCCAGCCTGAAGCACTGGGAAATGAATGGGAATCACTTATTGGGCTCTGCCTTTTCTAGCACATCAAATATAACATTGTTTTCTTCACTTTCAGGCCCCTGTGGCCTACCGCCATCCAACCTATCACCTTTCATTCAATCCTGAAATGTTAACTCCCTCCTCTAGTAAACACCAGAAAGCGACCTCCTCCTCTTCCTCCTTCAAAGTCCTCCCCAAATCTCCCCTTTGCTGTGACATAGATATCCATTTGTGGGTCTTCTCTTTCACTTGGACTGCAACTTCTTTGGGGTGGAGGGTCATCTTTTTTTTCTGTTGGGTTTGCATTAAGAGGGCTCTGTGATCCAGGTTCCAAGGTATTGCTGTAAGGCTAAGACTAAATATCCCTTCGGTGCATACATGCACAATTTGTTCTGTGCGGGGGAAACAGGAGAGATAAATAAACATGTGCCAGACGGTAGCCAATGTTTTGGTGGTGTTGGCTGTAGCCGTGTGGTCTAAGGACATAGGCAGACAAGATTATTTGAGTAAATGTGATATCTTTTATTAGAACAACTGAATAGTTGAAAAAATTCTTCTTGCTATTCAGTTGGCCTACTTCAACCGTTCAGTTGGTCTAATAAAAGATTTTTAGCCAAATAATTTACCCATAATCATTTACCCAAATAATTTTTGACATTTACCCAAATAATCTTGTCTGCCAAATGGTAGCCAAGTTATTTAACACATTGCTAGAAGGTGCTGGGACACTACAGTGTGGAACTGGGACACTACAGCTGGGACACTACAGCAATGAACCTACAAAAATGAGAATGGTTATACCCTGACCTTTGCCTTGAGGATACACAAATAGCTCATATGTTCAGCCTAAACTATCAGTTAGCTGAGACGTGAAGTGGGGACCCCAGAGATGATCCTCACCTCTCTTCAAACAATATCATGGAAACTCTACCCTCTCCCTGCAAAGCTGTAAGTCACAAGGAATAGAGACTTCTCCTCATCTTCTAGTTAAAACCAGGCTAACATCATTTAAAAAAAAAATATGGATATAAACACAGTCTAGCTGAAGAAACCTTGATCACACAGACAAAAGCAATTAGAATAACTTCCCCATGTTTGAAACATAAATAATTGATGTGACAATTATTAAATGTCGTCTATTTAATGGATGTTTAAAAATCATAACTAGAGTGAGACGCAAATGAAAAGATTGAGACGCCTTCCCAGGCCCTGGGATCTGCATCTGAGCTTCACAGCTAGCCCTTGTCTCTGTAAGAGGCTAAATCAAAACCCCAACCTTAAATCCCAAGAACCCCGACTCTCAGGAAACTTCAGATATGAATCTACACGGAAACACTACGTCTCAGGCCCATCTGCAATTACAACTGTTTATTGCTGCAGCCCCCTGTATCTGAACCACTGAACGGCTGTACCCATTGTAAAGAAAACAATCCTAACAGGCTTCCATTTAAATGTTTGCTACATGTGGCACGCAGTGTACAATGCGCTTTATCGAAGGTTTACGCTATCAAAAGAAGCCTCTGTGCTCCAGGAGAAAAGTAATATCCGTTTTAGCTTTCAAACATTTGGGCTTTTTTTATTAAAAATATGTACAACAAAAGCCTTACACTGTTGTCATATACAATGGAGATAACAAATGGCATATACAAAGCAGATAACAAATGCTAAGAAGTGGAAATCTGTCAGCTTCTAATATCAAAAGGCTACAGAGAGAACGAAAGGCAACAAAGTTTTTCACTGCACACCTTTTACATTTTAAATAAACATGTTCTAACTATAGTCCTTCTACCTACAGCATATTTATCATCTCATGAATCACCGGTCAAGTTATCATGTAACTTAAAAGAGGGCTTCTGGCAAAGGGACAACACTGTGATAAAAACTGCATTAAAAGAAAACCAAATTTCCTCACACATGTGAGGGAATACTACCTTAGGTAATTAAAAGTGAGAGCACTAAAAATAATAATAATTACCATGCACATAGAGGCTTATGCCTCCAGAAGAGTATATGCAGTTGTGTCTATTGACTACACCCTCTGCGATGATAGAAAAATGTATTAGCTCCTATATATATATGGCGAAAAATGAGCAACATGTCATGACTAGCTCAAGGTCACCAAATAAGTCGATTCCTATCCAAGATCCATCACAAAAGAACTCCTATTTCTTATTCTGATGTACCCATGTTTTCTTTGCTAGACAATGATATGCTCCCTTCCTGCCCAGTGCCTTCATTTTCACCCTATACAGAGTTTTTGGTTCAGTTCTGTATTTCCTCCCTGCTGGGCAGTAATATGAGAAAGGTCCATTTCAGACTCTGCACACATTCTCTAAGACAGTGTTTTGAGTTTCCAGCCCTACAGGGAAATATCTAGTGAAAAGGAAACACAACTCCAGAATCTGCTGTAAGTGAAGCTTTTGGTAAATTAAAATTGATCAGATTTCTAGCTGTAAGTTCTGGGGATCAGATGTTTGCTATGAAAATCTAAATCCGGCTCCTTTGGTTCCTGTTACAAACTCACTAACTTGCTTCAATGCCGGTATTTCAGATACTGGGCGAGTTAAACACACCAGCTTCTCTCAGCTGGAGATTTAAGTTGTCATCTCGTTTTGTGCACAAGTTAGGAAAGTTTGATGAACTTAGTGGGTATTTTCGCACTCTCCAGAATTTACAGCCAAGTGGCAGATGAGAAGTAGAAAGCAGAGGAATCCATAGGGCAGATTGAGATAATAGTGATGGAGATAAAGAGGGAGGCCTGTGAGAACTATTGCCCTGTCTGTACCTGACTGCATATCTCATTAAAAGATGCTCTGTCTCAAACAGAAGTAAAGGGGTGATGAAAGTCTGAGTTGTGCAAGAGGGCAGAACAGAGGGTCAGAATGGTTTCTTCTGATCCATGAATTTTCATAGGCAAGTAGAGCTGGAAATGACCTCACAAGATCATCTAGTCCAGCCCCTTGCTCAAGGCAAGATCATCCCCAACTAAAACCATCCCAGCCAAGTGTCTGTCTAACCTGCTTTTGAATGTTTCCAAGGATGGGACTTCTCTAGATACCCTGTTCCAATGCTTGACCACTCTCATGGTCAGAAACCTCCTCCTAATCCTCTCCTAATCTCCAACCTTCATTGTCATCGTCAGCAGTCTCTCAGGGTTGAGGATGATGTTCATCAGGCTTGATGGGTCCTCAAGTGACTGAGAAGCTTGATTCTGGATACACACATTCTTCGGCAATGGGAGCATGTTGTTGTGCGGGTGAGTGGGATTCACAGCCCCAGGTTGGTCTCCTTCTCCTTCCTCCGCCGCCACCGTTCCGCCTCAGTATCGAGTCATTGGGCCTCAAGGTGGTGCACGCCTTGGTGGACCAGTTGGCGCCACATTGAATGGTCAGCGGCTTGCTCCTCTCAGCCATTGGTGTCAATGCTTCCATGCTTGAGGGTGCCCTTGAGTGTGTCTTTGTACCATCTCCTTTGGCCGCCCTTTGAGCGTTGGCCAACAGAGAATGGGAAAAGAGAATCTGGTGAGGGAGGCGGTTCTTGGACATCCAGACACAGTGGCCCGTCCAGCAGAGGCAGACCTTGCTGCCATGGGTGGCCCTACCAGGAGCATGAACTCCAGATGGCATCACTCTCAGGATCACTGGAACACGCAAGCCTCTCCACCACAACAAGGTGACAATCCTTGGAGAGGTCTCTAACCTTCATGAACATGTAGAAGATATTATCAAGTAACTGGTACTGCAACCCTTATTGTTGATAAGTAGAACAATTGTAGTAGAACTTCAACTAAATGATTAAATAATACTTTTTAAAGCCCCATAAATTTAGGTTTTATAGATGCTTACAGAGGAAAAAAAAAGATCTTTTAGGTCCTTCTAACCCTATGATTCTGTAATCATTTAGATAGTTTGTGTAGGTATGAATTAAATCAGCTTAGCAGTATCACAGAGCAAGCTGAGACTGTGAGGACAGTTGTACAAGACTCCATGGATTCACATCATACAAAGAAAGAAGAATCACTTATGTAGGTCTTACTGGCCAAAATCAAGTTGGTCATCAGTTTTGTATGTCTATAGGAAAGGGGCAGGAAAGTGACTTCTCTCTGCAGAGCAGTGTTCCAGTTGTAGCTGCATGAACCACAAGAAAATCTGGTTATTGCCAAGGAAAGGGGCACTTTGCATCACGGTGCTTTAAAGGACCGGTAAACAACGGACCTTTGAAGAACTAGTTTTCAGGGAGGTTTTAAGATCTCGAATATAGTCTCAGGCACTCCACAGGTTCTTGGAACTAGAAGCACTTTATACCACTTACACTTCTACTGTTGTAACGACCATTATGCCGTGCTAAGGAAAGGCTTTGGGGTAGATTTACTTAGCTTGCGCTTTCTCCCACTCAGGAGGTGTGGGAGACAAAGCCAATTAGCAAACACAATGACAGAAATCAAGAAGAGACCCAATTTGCAGTGGATCAGAACTAGTCTTAGTGATCTTCCATGTTTTAATCAATAACTGAATAACTGGGTCCATTCAAACCAAATCCCTATAATACAGCCAACTGCAAAGTTATTCACGTAGGGACAAGTATTTGATTATGTTCATTCTAGGAGTAGAAACAATGCTTTTATAATGGTTGGCCCTATTTTATTGTTAGGTTTATATTTTTTATTTTTGTTTAAATTTATATCATGGTTCTATAAGTTGGTAGCAAAAGATTGTTGTAGCTATGATGACATTAAGTAAATTTGAAATAAAACTATATGCACATAGAAACAAGGAAGACAAGTCATGCCTAAAGCTAGGGGAATGAACATTTGACTTTGGAAAGAATTTAGGACCACAGTGAACTAGGAACTAACCATGAGTTCCCTGTACAATGCTGTGGTAACAAGAACTACTGCAGTTTCTTGCATAAAACATGCAGCTTTTTCCCCCAAAGCAGCTAAAGGAAATTGGGGTGTGCATTACATGTGACAAATAAAGATCTCCACAGGCCCTGAAATTTGGTGGCAGGGGAATGCTAGCAGCATTAATTGCTGCCACTGCTCCCCCACTGCCAAATTTCAGGAGCCCAAACTGATGACGTGGCCTCGTGTGCCACATGAGGACAGCATACAGAATCAATGTGCAGCCCCTGGTGTCTAGCCCAAGGCTCAATGCATGGGTTCATACCCAGCTTGTGGCCCCAGACCTGGCATGCAGGGTTGGATGCAGTACGTAGCCCCAGATCCAATGTGTGGGAACTGGACCCAATACATGGCCCCAGACTGGAAGCATGTGGCCTGGGCCCAGCACATGGAGTTGGACCCAGTGCACCCAATTGGGCCTGTGCAGAGTCAGTTCACATGTGGCCCTAGACCCAGCATACAGGGTTAGTCCACAAGCCCCACCCAGTATCCAGCATATGGGGCTGGCAGCAGGCTCAGCTCCCTAGCTGCTGCTATCCAGTTACTTACTGGTGCTGCAAAACAAGATAATTGTTTCTTCTTTCTCCCTTTCAAAAACAATGTGTGTATTATATTCCAGAGCAAGTTATATCTGATAAAATATGGTAACACTATCCCTTAATGGGGGGGAGACTGAGAAGACATAGGGGGTGGTTGAGTCTGGTGCTCACAGTTAAAAAAAAAAGGTTGTGTGGGGAGGATGCTGAGCAATTAGAGGGGTTTAAGAAAGACCCAAAAGAATTATTCAAGGGCTGGAGAAAATCCCTTGGAGTGAGAGACTTAAAGAGCTCAATCTGCTTAGCTGATCAAAAAGGAAGATTGAGAGGTGACTTGATTATGGTGTTTAAGAGTCCTCCTAGGCAGAAAATCCTAGGTCATAAGGGGTTCTTTAATCTAGCTGAGGAAAGCAAAAGAAGAGCCAGTGGCTGGAAGCTGAAACCAGATAAATTCAAACAGAAAAGAAGGTGCAAATGTTCATTAGCGAGGCAGAGTGACACCTCAGGGGCACTTCAGTGAGGGTGATTCAACACCAGCTACCAAGATGGTAGCAGGCATTTCAGAGAGAGCAGCAGCAGGAGAGGAGAACAAGAGGGAGAGGGGTAGGAGATCAGGAATGATGACACAAAAAAAGTGGAATCCATGATGGAAGGAAGGTAGAGAAGGAAGGGATGGACTGAGGGGCAGGATTGGGGGAGACATCCCCAGAAGCGAGAAGGAAGCTGTGGATGAGGGACTTGAGATTGTATAGACTATGTCCAGCAGATTCTGCTCAGTATACAGCTAATTCTGGTACTGGGAGGCAAAATTATGCAGTGAAGGCACCAACCTGGAAGTGAGAGGACTTGACTAACTCCATGAACTTGGGCAATTCTCTTACCCACATCATGTCTCTTGTTTCCCCATTGTAAAATGAAGATAATCACATTTATCCTTTGTGGAAAGCACGGAGTGACCTATGGATGAAAGGTATTAGATAGGCACTAAGTATTGCTCTTGGGGCCATGTTGTACGTTACACTTGGAAGGCGTTCAATACATTTACAACACAAGCAACCACCCGTTCAAGCAGTAAAACGCATGCTAAGTGTGCTCATGTCATATTACATCACACATATTCAGCTATCATGGAACTGCTCCATGGAGATAATATGAGCAATTTGTGGTCCTCAGTCAACCATGGCATCAGCCAGGGACATCTGTGCTGCACCAAGCCTTCAGGTGGGATGAAGAAAGCCACACATGCTGGGAGGAAGGCTCCTGGGTTTTCACTTTCAGGTTCCTCCAGGCTTAATTTGAAAGCTGGGCACCTGCAACTGATTGTCAGTCCCAGCCCTGGCGTAGCACTGGACCCAGTTCAAGACTGCAGGGCAGACCCGGGGGCTGAGACCAGCAACCCATGAGCTTTGAATGGTAGGAGATTATAGTAACCATTCCCATGAACTGCTCAGAACAATCTATCTTTAACACTGCAAAATTTAACACATACTAAGTGGCCCATGCAACGAGGCCCTTAGATAATTCTTGCATCAGGGATATAGTAGGGATTTCACCATTGCTTCCTTTCTGATAATATTTGTGGAGCAAAGGAAGGTATATAAGTGGCTATGAAACAAAAGGGCAGCAGAAATAGATAACCTCATTAGAAGTTGTAGCTACTTCTGATAACTTGTCTTTGTTCCATGGGTTAACTGTCTTTTCTCCCTTCTTTAAGTGGTTTTCATTTATGTAACGGAACTGCACAAAAATCATTGTGTCATTTGGTATTTACCTTAGGCTGTATCTGCTTCTTCCCCTGACCCGAGGAAGGGTCTTTTGTGTCTGAATAAGTGTCTAACTTCTCTCCCAAATATTCAGTTGGCCCAATAAAGGCTATCACCAAAAAAACTGTGCTTCTCACATATTCTCTGAACCATCACAGCTTCAATAGCATTCTGCCCTTATATTATTGCAGGTCAGGTTGCGTAAAGCAAGGTTAGACATAGAGAAAAAACATTAAAATGGTTCTATTGATATAAATCAATCAATATATCCACTGGCAAGTGCACTGCTTAAAATGCAGAAGCAAGAGATGTCACTTTATTAACACAGCACTTGCATTTGTTATAGCACAAGTCATTTTTCAGCCATTTCTATGAAACTCCCTGCCAATGAAGCCTGCCTTCAGAAAGCCCTTAATAGGATAGTCAAATGATGGAGCAGGCATTCAATTGATCCAAAATAGATGACTTGATTTCTTTTTTCTTTTTTTTTTTTGCCTGGGAAAGTTCAAACTGTTCAGATAAATGACACAGGGATAATTTTACTTGAGTTTTGTGATGGAAAGGTGGGAAGTTTGCAATGAAATCTGGTGACACAATCAGTCTGATTTCTACGGAGGAGAAAAGCCTTGGTTAAACAAACCAGACCTAGAAATATGTCAGTGTATCCAGGGAGCAGAACCACTTAGTATATATGTAGCTACATTGGATTTATAAATAAAGGCTTTGTTCAAAACATCAAATAACCAACTCATTTGTCTGAATCAGGGTGTGGTCGAGAAAGATGCTAGCGATCAACATTTATCAAAACCTTATTGCTTTGGAACTGTTAGTCAATGGAGCATTCGGTTGATGGATTTAAGGTTCTCTTCCTATGTGGACCATGTCATACAATCATAGAAGAGCAGGGCTGGAAGAGACCTCCAGAGGTCATCTAGTCCAACCCCTTGAGCAGGATAAGTCCTATGCAAACCATCCTATGCAAATCCATTGTCCAATCTATTCACAAAACTACACAGTCAACCCTGACACAACCACAAGACGTAACACCCTAATCTCTCATAGATTAATTAGGGGGACCACAGTGGCCTATGTTCTGTTGTTGAAAAAGTTGTTAAAATACCCTTGAGAGATCCAAGGAAGAGGGGCATACCTGCCGCTACAAAGGAAGGCAAAAACCTTCATGGTCCATACCGATGTTACCATGTGGTAAAACTCCCTCCTGATCCCAAATATAGGGATCGGTCTGACCCTGAGCAGAGGGGCAAGACCCTCTAACCACGAATGTCCAGGTTTTAGTCCCAGCAGGAGCACTAGCACTCCCCAGTCAAAATCCTTAGCCTTGGCTGCAACAAATGCTTCTGAGGGAAGAAAATAAAAACCTTTAACATGTGTAGCAGCAGGAGAGGAAACAAATTCCTTTCCAGCCCCATGAAGCAACCAGCAAAGCCCAGAAGCATGGAAAATACCCACAGCAGAACATAAACGTTGCTACTTCTAAATCAGCCTTGATCAGTGCCAGTGGTGACACATAGGCAGTGCACATGCACCCCCTGCGAGTGCCAGTACACCCCCTGACTGCTGCGCTCACCGCTTAGGCAATGGGCGGGGGGAAGGCGAGAATGCCAGTGCCCCCCTGCAAGCACCGGCCAATCACTGGGGCTGCTCCCAAAAGTGGCTGCAGCCACTCCTGAAAGCAGCTGCAGTGATTGGCTGCAGCAAATGGCCATCATGAGATTGACCCCCCCCCTCCAGTCAGCACGACCAGCCACAGGGACCCCCCCAGTTGGTGGGACTGGTCACAGGGAGAGCACGTGCCCGCCCCCCCCGACTAAGGAGGCACCAGTTCCCCTTGATCAGTGCTTATCCCACCTCTTCTTGAACATCTCCAGTGATGGAAAGTCCACAACGTCCCTAAGCAGTCTATTCCACTGACTCACTCTTCTAACAGTGAAGTTGTTTTTCCTGGTATTTAAAAATTTTCCTGATATCAAATCTTGTTTCTCATTGGTTTCAGCCATTCACCGTGTCCTTTTGATCTCTTAGCTCTCTGCATTAGCAAAACAGCTGCGTAACCTGAGCCAGAAGGTGGAATTAGCAAATTCACACTTTACATTACAAAAGCTTGTGTGTGTCTGATCCAGTTAGTCTATGCGGTGTAACTCTACCCTGCCTTCTGCTTTACATTATAGGTAGTGTTTTTTAACATCCTAAACTCTTCACAGGAGGTGCATAATCTGGAACCATTGTATTGTCTTCCTCCTAACAGCCTACTATTAAACTGAACCACCACATGAAAACAATAAAGATTCCTATATAGCCAAACAGATATCATTTCCCTTGGCCTGGCCCTACACAGTATTTGTAAAGTAGTACAGCTCAGCCCCTTGTCCTTCACATTGTTTTCAATCACATGTGAACCAACATGGCACTGAGGATCTGGAGGCATAAGTCCCAATTGCTTGAAGTCTCAACATTTTTAGCAGGGGTAAAAGTATTTACACTAGTGTCTTGACCCTATTTCAATTTAGGCAGTTACTCCTAAGTGTCCCCTAGAGTTTCTGATGCAATGAGAAAAACTATTTTAAAGTGAACTATAGGAATGTTGTGTAAAGTGAGTACAGCATGCACAATAAAACTACCATAGCTATTTTCCACTGGCATTGCTACCACCAGGAGCAAGAGGAAAGAGGCCATTCATTTTTTACAGAAGAAACTCAAGTGATTCAAATGAGCAGGCTTCACCTGCACCCGCTATGATAGATCACTCTTCCACCACCAGCAGAGAGGGGGTGAGGAGCCATGCTGCAGCTGCAGCCAGCCTGCAAACCATGAACCCCACGTGGGGCTGGAGGCAGGAGGCAGTGGTAAGTCAAGCTGTAACTAGCCCCAGCTCCCCTCCCTGCAGCCAGATCACATCCCCCCCTCCCCTTGCCCAGCTGGCCACTCCTCAGAGGGACTCAGCCCAGGGCACCCTATCAGTGCCCCCAACGCTGCTGCCCACAACGGGGGGATTACACCCTGCTCCTTCCCTCAGGCTATGGTCATCTGGCCACCACGGCCCTGGGTGCACAACCCTGGGTGCACGAGTGGAGCCTATCAGTGCCCATGCCACACCCCCTGCAATGGGGGGATTAAATCCCTGCTTCCCCTCAGGCTACTGGGATCTGACCCTACTCCCACTCCTGCCACCAGCCAGTGAGTGAGCAGGAGTGTGGGGGCTGGGGACCCATAACAGGGGCTGCTTCTCCCCTCCCCCTCCAGGTGCACCTTGGCTGGGGTCCCTGCAGGCCAGGGTGGGAGTTTAAACCCCTCCCCAATCATACTCAGGCCTGCCTGGGCCTGGCCACACCCCCCAGCTTAGTTTACCTCCAGCCAAGGGCTCACACTAGGGCCCCCTGGCTTCTGGCCTGAGACACTGCAGGTACACGCCTGCATTTCTGGAATCAAAAGTGAATGTCTGTCCACTTGCAAATTGGTTCAATCTACACAGGTGAGACTAACGTGGAAAGAGTGAATCAATTCAGGCTCCAGCTTTTTGAATGTCTGTCCCTAGCCTTATAGGTTTAAATCAGTTTCTGATCACTTAAACTGGTTTATGTGTAACTTCTGTCCCTAGCCTAACTGCCCTGCCTTGTGCCTGATTTCAGACTAACATGGCTAACTACCACTATCTAACCATATTTTATATCATTGTTCTCGATTACAACAAAATTGCTGGTTTTCAAAGAAAACCAAAGCCCCCATCACTCCCTTCTTGTTTCTGCAGTAGGCTGCAGCAATGCAGTTTCTAAGTGGTCAGATGGGTAGACGGTACAGCCAAGATTTACAGACTCAAACACCTAAAGTCAGGCGCTTGTATACAAGCAGAAGCAGCCAGTACTAGGCACCTTGTAAAATCAGGTACGTATTTAGGAAGTGCAATATGGATTTTAATGTCCAGGTTTGAAAAACCCACATGAGGTATGACGTGTGTCAGTTGTTGAAAGCAATGGTTCTGAACCAGTGTCATGACAGTCTTGCAGGGGTGCCACCTGGCTGCAGCAGCCATGGCAGCACCTGGTTGAGAGGCATGGAGGTAAACTGAGGTAGCACAACAGTCGTTCTCAACCAGGGTGGCACCAAATTTAAAAAGTTACAGAGGGACACCTTGAATCTAAGGTTGAGAACCTTGGCCTAAAGGATACGGGGTCTGGGCTGTTTCCTGGGAATTTAGATACTAAGCAATGTTGGGTAGCTAGGTTGTTTTTAATGGCAAGGTCAGTCAGAGCGTGAGCAGTTATTCGCCTGCATGAGCCACTATGTCCGTGAATAGCAATTTAGAACAGCAGTCATGTATACTGCACTCTGCTCTGGGTTTATAGTCTCTGCTCAGTACATCAGGAAATGAAATCTGAAAAGCTCCCTGAGTTCTGAGCCTGTGTGCCTGAATGGCAACCCAATATTTGAATTTGTTCCATTATTGCAAGAGATACACAGATAAGCATCCAATAACTAAATATCAGCCTGCCTTCATTTTTTCTCATTCACATGGGACAGATTGAGAAATCACTAAATCACTATATGTTCTTTGGTTTCAATAGAAAGTAGAAAGCTTGGGGGCGAGGGGGGCAAAGGGAGGAGGGAAGGTGCTCTCTTTTTGTTCTGTGTTTGTACAGCACCTCGTACAGTGAAGTCCCCAATCCAGGACTAGGGATATTAGACTCCACATCCAAACTAACCACCCGCACTGAATTATTAATTACCTGCCCCTGAAGCCAGACTACATACCAAACTTTCCCATCGTAAAGGCAAGCATATTCGTAACGTTGACCCCATTTGGATATAACCTAATTGAACAAGTTCAATGCTCAGTTCGTAGAAGATTCTGCGATGATGCTGAGACGGTCTTTTGCGCTCTCCGCATTAAAAATAAAAGCATTTACAGAACCAAACTGCAAGTCGGTGGAAAATTATGGTTGGTTTACTTATGACGGCAGACACTGCACTTGCTTAAGTATATCCATCTGTTGATGTGCAATTGTAACTCCCCTAGCTCTTTAAAAAGGTGAATGTTGTTCTGTGTATCAAAGTGTTGCTAGCATGATAGATGTCAAAATAGGATTTTCACTCTACACCAGGGACAAGTAAAATGCTTGGGAGTGAAATCCTCTTTGCAGCACACAACTCGAGTCAATGGATTGTGTGTGTGGTGGGAGGAGGGTGGGGGGCTCTGGACAGATTCCCCACTCCAGGCTGCTCCCCAGTTATTTTTTTCTGCTGTGAAACTTCAGCAGCTCTTCAGGCCATGGGTCCCTTCAGAAGGCAGATTATGTTCTGTACACTTGCTTGAATGGACATTTGACTTGATTCGGCATTGAACTGAACCCTTTGGGCCATATACAGGGCTGAGACTATGCAGGGAGGTTTGGGAAAATGCCAGAGTAGTTTCAAGCTTTGGGTTTAGGGAATGCTCCCTAGACACTAAAACACTTGCGTTGCCTTATTCCCAAGAGGCTTTGCAGACCAACTCTTGCAAGCGAAGTCTAAATGATGGAGGAATGTCAGCACTCTGCTTGCCCTCCACAAAACAGGTGCAGCAGAAGCAAGCAGCTGCAGTGTAAACTCTTCCCCCGACCTGCCGAAAGGTCCTCAAATGGAAGGGATATCCCACACGAGTGTGAGAGGACAGTGCGGTGCAGCTAAAACCTTGGCTTTCCTGCTGAGATTACCAGCTATAGTCAAAACGGAGCAGGCTGCGAGATATACACATCTACGTTCGGAAAGCTGAACAGAGGTGGCCACATGCAGGGCCTAGAGACAGGGCACGTTCACTCCTATGTAACTGGCCTTTACACACATGTAAATAAGACAGTACATGGCCATTTCCCAGTGTCACTTCCTCAAACCCAGTGTAGCATTATCCTGGAAACATCAGGGATAAAACTGCACCAGTGTACGTTACATCAGGGGAGATTCATAGATGCTCGGGTCGGACGGGACCTCAACAGATCATCGAGTCTGACCCCCTGCCTAGGCAGGAAAGAGTGCAGGTGTGACCTGTCCCACAATTTATCCTAGGGTATATATGATGCTTTTGGGGGGGGGGGGGGAGCGCTAAACCTAGGGACTCCCCAAGAGGAAGCTTTGTCCAAGCTGTGCCTTTGAAGCCAGCCCTGGCATGACTTCACAGGGGGCAAGACATGGGCTTCAAGACTGTGGCTCATCATCCGTGTCGCTGGCCTCAGGATGCCGATGCTCCCAAACAGCACGGCCTGCTGCTCAGCTCTATATTGTGCCACTGCATCCCCACTCTCCGCCCTCGGGGTCTGCTCTGTCCTCCTTCGAACTTCTCCTTTTCTCCTTCCAGCTCTATAGCAGTAATCCAACAAAATTAACCATCACGGGGAACCAATCAGACAGCAATTTCTGTGGCCTATTGCCAGGCCCAGACTGCCACTTTCGCCTGGGTGAAAAGGGCATCTAGATATCCTACTTAGGAAACTATTTGCAGTAAAGGCTGCTCACCGGAGCTCCGCAAAGTGCTCTCCACTAGAACTGCAGGCTAGAAATTGCCCGCTTAGCCTTCGTCATCCCCATAGTCCTTTACCCGAGATAAATATGCAAGTACATGCCTCACTGAACAAGTTAGTCTCTAAGGTGCCACCCTGTCCTGCCTTCTGCCAAGACAAATAGGCAATGACCTGTTTCCAGTCAACTATCAGCAAAACACTCACAGCACTCATTGCAAGTAGCTGTCCCAGAATAGCTGCTCATCTCTGTGCTCTGGATCCCAGCGTAATTTATAGCTGTGTACAAAACCTCTGTAAGTTAGTACAGAAGTGCCATCTGTCCCGGACTTCACAGGCAACGCATCCCAGCTTTTATAAGGTTGTGTGTTCACAGGATAAAGCAGGGAATAATCACAAAGAGAGCCACTTCATCGGCACTGTGGCTTCACTGGGGCTGTCAAAGAGATAATGTAGATTTGAGAGACTGGAAGGCTTTGTAGGCTGTAGTTCCTTCTCCCCCCGTGACATATTGCCAGCACAGCCCAGTTGGCTCTTGGGAGTTTGGTGACAATTCACCAAAAGCTATCAGCACTAAAAGAGTGTCCTGCCTCCTGATAACCATGTTCTTAGTCTTCCGACAACATCACACAGCATCCAAATCTAACAGAATAGCAGACGCCGGTGTTGTCCTGTTGCTTCATCAAAACAGCACTGTCTTGTGTTATGTTTAAAAGCAGATGGCATTTCTTCCCAGTAAGAACGGCCCAATTGCAGCGGTTCCAATTCAAGGAACAGACCGGTGGACCTGAGCGCAACATTCCTGAAGTGGCAGCTGCCATGGAAACAATCTCATTTTTTATTATAAAGGGAGGAAATTAAATGCAATGCTGAGGTAGCAGAGGAACGGTTATGTTAATCCAATCTGCAAGAGAGGTGCCAGGTTACACAGCCGGATGCTAAGCTTGGTGGTTGTTTCTACATGAATGCACCCTCTGTAACTTAGTTACTTAGGAGATTTCTCCTTGAGTTATTACTTAAGCCAATGATCACTCCGTGCTTGAAGATTAACCTGCACAATAAGCGCAACACTGACGAACAGAATCGGGGGCATTAGGGAGAAATGTGGATTTTTTTTTTGGTTGGTTTTTCAGAGATATTAAGAATGTAGTTTGAGAGTTGGAAAGTTCCTAAATGAAGCTTGCCAAGAGTACTCGAGGTAAAGTGCTACTTGAACAACGAATACAGAAGAATGAGCAACGGCATTCTGCACTTTCAGTTCACGTGGGTTATGAAACTCAGAAGCAACAGGAAAATTCAGCACAGCTTTATAATAATACCCGGAAACAGCACCGATGTGACACCCCAACAGAACCAATCCGTCCATAAAATGCGGGGGGTTATACTGAGGCGGCAAGTTGCAAAGCTGCCTATGAAATTTGGATGATCAGTTCC
>NW_017728993.1:20537157-20541432 GCF_001723915.1 Gavialis gangeticus | reverse complement strand
AATCCGTCCATAAAATGCGGGGGGTTATACTGAGGCGGCAAGTTGCAAAGCTGCCTATGAAATTTGAATGATCAGTTCCCATTAAATCATAACCTTGCTCCCTGCCCCCCATCTTCCCTTGTAAACCTCAGCCTGCAGGCTTATTGGCACATGCCATATTTTATAAAAGCCTTAGGACATTCTCCTTGCATAAAGCATCCAGGGAAAACATGAGCCATAATGCCAGTGCTCTGTTCTGGCATCAACTTTCCTCATCTACCTTAGGCAGAAGACAGACAACCAGTTACCTCTCTCATCTACCTTAGTGAGACAAGCTGATATTTTACTGCATCTTTTCCAACTGCTTAAGGCCCATCAGGGCACTTGGGGGGATGCTTTAATTAGTGAGCCACTCACGTGTATCAGCGTTCCCCCGTGCTGAAACATGGCGGCAAGGCACTTTGAACTACAGCTCGTCGAATGCCATTTTTCGGCACGGGGATGTGATACCAGTATCCACTAGAACGTGTTTATTTCCACGCTCCAGCAGACTCGATTAATTGGCTCCCTGCATATGTATAGGAGCCTTCACAGTCCAACGAATCTGCAAATTCTGCCAACTACCTTGTCACCAGGACATGAAAAAGGAAAGACAAAAATCAAAGGGGAGCTTGCTAGTGAAATATGCTGACAAGGCAAAGTTGGGAGGCAATGTCAACATGGAAGGGGATAGGAATATCACATGGAAAGATCTGAATGACCTGAAATTACAGATACGGGATGAAATGTAATAGTACAAAGTACAAAGCCAGGCACTTAAGTATTAACAGG
The DNA here is from genome assembly GCF_001723915.1 of Gavialis gangeticus. Lineage (NCBI taxonomy): Eukaryota > Metazoa > Chordata > Crocodylia > Gavialidae > Gavialis > Gavialis gangeticus. Next base: position 20,540,622 of record NW_017728993.1, on the reverse strand, counting down.
AATTGATAAATTCATCATCATCTGAAAATAAATGAAGAGAAGAAAGGCCTGGTTATATTAATTGAATGCTGACTGTTGGACAACAGTGTGATACAGCCATGAAAAATGAGACCCTAAGAAACTGTCATTGGGAGAGAGACCCAAATTTAAATGCTATTGTACAAGGCACCAGTAAGACATCATTGACATCCTGTAGACAGTTCTGGGTATCTAGCATCAGACCAGATTGATTCAAACTCTAACCAGTGCTGATCAGAGAAGTTGAAAGCCTAGCTTATAAGAGAAGATTAAAAGGGATTGCTTACTCAGCAAAACAGAAAGAATATGCCTCTTCTCTATAAACATATCAAAGAGGCAAACACCAGGAGAGGAGAAAGGATATTTAAACTTCAGGGCAACGTTTGCTTAAGAAAAAATGAGTATAAATTGGTTATGAGTTAATTTAGGCTTGAAAAAAGAAATACCTTTCAAGCCTTCAGAGGAGTGCTATTCTGGAATAGCTTTCCAGTACAAGCTGTAGATGTGAGAACTTGGAGCGTTTCAAGGTGGGACACGATCAACTTGTGGCATCAAAATCTCCATTGATAGCCATAGGCATTCCTGAGACAAATACCAGATTCCATAGATTTCAAATGTTTTTTTTGGAGATTTGAGTCTAACAGCTTTTGGAGACAAACCTATTGCAGTCGAGTCCAACAAATTCATAAAAAACTCCCAAGAAATCAGATACTTTAAAATCTATTCGACACAGTCAGCTGCTAATTGAGGGAAAACAATGCTTCAGTATCTAGGAAACTTTCTCCAAAATGAACCAATATGGAACTCTGATATGGTATTTTGATAACAGATCATCTTCCCAAACAGCTTTCCTTTTCTTTATAGCAGACTGCAGTGTTTAAATGGATGCATATTAAATGCCATGGCTTTTTTGTTCCAGTCCCCTAAGCCTTTTAAATTAAACTAAATTTTCTGATCTGGTAATACATCTGTCCTGATTTTGAACTGTAGCAATACAGTTCAAGCAATAGCTGGCAGCTATGTGCCCTTCTTCTCTCTCCCCTCCCACTCCAGGTTAAAATAAAAAAATATATTGATATCTGGATTTGATGAAGTATCGATATTTTACAATAGGATATATTGTTTTCTAGCTCTAACATATACAGTATGGATAGTGGTCTTCTTTATATAGTGCCCATCTATTTTTGATTTTTTAAAACATTTCATTTGCAAGCCTTCTGCATGAAGAATAACTGCAGGCACAAAGGAACACACAGAAGAGACTGTCACAAAGCTCATTTAAACATTTTAATACATACACCCACATTATAAGCAGAAAGGGCACTGCTAGTGTAGAACGCTTCCACACTGCATAGGAGACAGGATACATCATTGCCAAACCAAGCAGATTTCCTTTACTGACAACCTGCAAGCTTTTTACTTACAGCCAAACTTTTTTACTAACACACAGATTTACTGGCATATATTTTACATACTGTAGCTGTAACTCTTCTGCCAGGCCCCAGTTAGAAGATCTGGGTTCAAATTTAGAAGTTTAACACCAACAATAGTAACAAAGCAAAAAGGTTTGGTTGTCAGTAAAAAATTTGTAGTAAAAAAATATATATTCTTATTGGGTTAGCAAAAAAACTTCTTGACTGCAGCAATGGTTTTACACTGTGCTGTCCCTCCCTTCCCGCCCCCTTCCCCCTCTCACCAGGGGACTCTCTACTCACCCCTGCACCATGCTTCCTCCCCAGCCCAATCACAGCCTAACCCCTGCCAGCCCTGCCCCTCCTCCCCATCCCAGCATGAACCCCCCAGAAGGAGTCTACCTGTGTTCCAGCAGTCTTATAGGCAGCCTGAGATACAGTAGCAGCAATGCCCACAGAATGCTCCCACTTGAATACAAGGTCCATGTCCAGATGAACGTGGACATTTGGTTCCCCGGAGACAACTAGCGGTGGCAAACCTTGTGCAGCCACTAGTTGTCCCCAGGGAATGCCCATGCCTGGCACATGCCAGGCCCCATGTGGGGTAGGGAAGGCTGGAGCCAGCACTGGACTGGCCCCATCAGCCTTACCTGGGGTCCTGGGAGTCTCTTAGGACTGCAGCAACAGCGATTTTTCCCCACACAGCCTGGACAGCAGCTGCACAGGCTCCAGTTTTGAGTTGTGCACACTGCCCCTGCACACACAGCTCCACTTTTTTATTGTGGGGTTTTGGTTTTTTTAACTCCTGATTATGCAGGGATAAAAAAAAAAAACAAAAAAACCATACTGCTCTCTTTCAATGCAGAGAACAGCTGAATGTGTCTGCAGCACCACATACTGCATAGCCCCACTCATCTGGATGCAGCCAAGGTGGCGCTGCTGTGCTCTGCCAGAATGGCAACCAAGCTGGACTGCTTAGTGTTTTTACTACTGGCTAAAGCTTTTTGTTTTTACAGATGTAACTGACAGCCATTTCTACCCTAAGTTTTTTTTACTAACAGTCAATATATTTACTGACCATTGGCAACCCTGAGGGTAGAAGCCATAGTACATTCCATCCTGACTCCAGGCTCTGCTGACAGGTGCTAAGTGATTCACCTTCAGAAAGAGATAGGCCAGAGATAATGTCTCATGGCCTGCAGGGGTCCAGAAGGTGGCTGCAGGAGCACCAGAGGTGTGCTGCCTTATAGGCAGAGGGGAGAGCCTCCATGGAATATAGATAATCAATAAAGCAAGGAAGAGAACAGCCAATAAGATCCTCCTCTTTTGGAGACATTCTGTTAATTTAGCTCCACCCTTTCCCCTGCTCTCTGCTTAAAATATTTCCCAAAATTCCCTGAGTATAATCTCATCATTCTTAGCCTAGGGGGTTTCAGTAACTTGAACAGAAAGAGCCTTAATATAAAACAGACAAGAAAAGTCTTCAGTTTCATAGGTCTCTGATATACAGCAAAGGCCTCCCCCACTCCTAGGAGGCTGGCACCTTGTGGTTGATTGAATCCTTATAGGAAACCTGTGGCAACACCTCTTTTAGGAATTTTGCTTTGTTCATGCTCTGCTCAAGGGACTAGACAAATTCATGGATGACCAGGTTAAAAAACAGTCTAGTAAAAAAGGGGCAATAGATCCATTAATATCTAGTAAATAAAACACTCAGGGATGTATCTCTAAACCAATGGTGGTGGGTGCCAGAGAGGATACAACAGAGGATCGATCACCGTAGATATCCCATTTTTGCATGTTCTCTCCCTAAAGCATTCATTTCTACCACTGACTGTTATTGGAATGGATGGACCATTGGTCTAACTCAGTATGGTACTTATTATACTCTTATAATGCAGAAAGTCCTATGTTGCTTCAGAGTATTGAGTCATTTTTTCAGCACATAAAAATGCTGTCTGCGTTCATGAACACAGTGCCCCCAGCAGCTGGGGGGGGTAGGCATGGCTGTGCTGGTGACAGCAGGAGTGCAGCA
>NW_017728993.1:20534360-20537046 GCF_001723915.1 Gavialis gangeticus | reverse complement strand
AGCAGGAGTGCAGCAGCCATGGAAGAAGCATGGCAGCGGCAGCAGGAGCACAGCAGCAGCAAGCATAGAGCTCCTGAGGAGCTCCTGTAGGTGTATTTAAGGTGCAGGTTCAGCATTCGCAAATATTTGAAACCGGAAATGCTTAACCCACAAATACTGAGGCTTTCCTGTACCTCACTTTTCTGCATGATCTCTGATCTCATGTGCTTCAAAAAACAGAAGCTCAGGTGAAAAAAAGATAAGAAAGGATGTCCAGCAAGATGAAAGCAGAAGTATGATCCAAGACTACAGACACCATTGTGAATTGCCACTTCCCCCTGAGGCAGGAAAACCACAGGAGAGATGCCCATAAAAGAGGGTGATGATTCGTTCCGTAAAAGGTGCCCAAGATGAGTGCTTTTCATTGACTGCTGTCCTGAGTAATCTGCTACCCATCTGTTCTGTGTTAGAGAAACGTGAAACCCAGAATAGGAGCCTTTTCGGGTTGAAATTAGAAAGAGAACGATAGTTACAAAAAAAGCAAATGCAAAAATATTAGCAAGCATCTAACAGTGAAACATTAATTATATTTTTAAAGGTGGTGTCCATAATTAATTTTCTGGTGTCTTTACAAACAGGAATAAACTACCAACATGATGATTTCACAATGTTTATAAATTACTAAGTTAATTAACAGTCTATCATTAGAGAGAAGATGAAGGAAATGTAGAAGAACCTTGCCTGACATTATTCAGAACTCTCAAAGGAAAGAAGGGACTTCTAAAAAAAGATTAATTACAAGTTTTTCTCCTTTATCTTGATCTCATTTTCTGTTTACCTATTTAAATCTGCCTTGTCCTCCAGAATTCTGGCAAATAGCAATTTTTCTGTTAAATCATCTTGGAGGGGGTTACTTATCTCAAAGGACTGGTAGACTTGGAATATAAAAAAATAATTTAACATGGTCATAATCAAACAAAACGTTCAGAGCACGTCTCAAAGCAGCTCTTTATGTGAGGGCAGCTGCAGTTCTAATGCAAGCAAAATACTTGTCTAACTCTTCTAGCGCTGGCTGTAGCTAGAGGGGCCCAAAAGTATGGACTAATGTATCCAAGATGAGCCTAGTTTCTCTGTCACCACACCTTTTCTTTTATCCCAAGTGGGTAAGATCATTCACTACCTTTCTTCAGCGAATCACAGCTATCAGAAACCAGAGAAACTCCAAAGCTTAGAGTATTTGAAGGTGGTTGCCTTCTAGGTAGTCTCATTTCAGGGTCCTCTTTGACACCAAAGGTCTGAAGATACTGCTGTTTTTCGCCCAATTCCATACCTAGCTGGTTTAGTGCAGCATTTTGCATTACTGCTTAATCTGTAAGAAGAACCTGCCCCATCTCATTTTTGGTACACAAGTGGGGAATGCCCCAAAGGGAGGTTTATAGTGCTAGAGGCAGGTCACCTTTCATTGAAGGATATCACATTAGACCTGCTTACCATAGCAAGGCCTTGGTTTCTACAATGGGGCCACAATGGCAAACTGGGAATTATGTGGTAAGAATAAGCAATCAGGAAATTATCCACTAATGCGCAGTTTTATAGAAATGAATATTATATCCAAATTCATAAATACTCCTAGAAGATGATATTTTTCCTAAGATATTTGAACCAAGTACCTCAGAGCGCATCAGGGGCTCTCCTGCAGCATACCTCCTAGCTCGGACAAGTATGGAGAAGCATGAAGTAATTTGGGGGAACTGGAATACATGTCTTACAGCAAGGGACTGACTTAAGGTGCTGAAGCTGTCCAAGTTAATCAAAAAAGATGATGAGATGACTCAATGACAGGGGAGAATTAAGTTACATGGGGAGAATACCAGCTACAGACAAGCTATTGAATCTAGCAAAAGACAACAAGAACAATGAGCTGGAAGTGAAAACCAACCAATTTTGTATGGAAATAAGGAACACGCTCACATTTATTTACTAGAAATCTGCCGTGAGAAATAATGGATTTTCTCTCTTCCCCTCAATAGCTATCAAATAAGACTGGAGGATAGGCCCCAACCACAAAAGTTACTGGGCTCCATACAAGAGTAAAGGACTGAAAGTCTCTGGCCTGTAATGTTCAGCATCACCTAATGGTCCTCTGGCATTAAAACCTAAGAATCCATGAAAATGTGCAGATCTGTTCTGAAGGAAAAGCTGGATACTTTCAGGAGGTACTGCTAGCTGGTGTACCCCTACCATGCTAGAGCTTCACTTCTGCCAGGCTTAGTATCTGCACCTGGTAGGCACCTTTGATGAGGACTCTAGGCTTCTGCAGTTGCAAAAGAGCATAGGAACTGACATGTGAAGGTCCTGAGTAGGCCTGAGTGAATAGGGAAGTATTCGATTCGGATTTGGCCAATTTGAAGGACAGCAATTCAATTTGGAGATTCGGATCACTGTTCTGAATCAATTTGGCTGAATCAGCTTTGGAAGATTCCATGGTTTGGATTGGCTTGGGAGAGGCAGGTACAGCTGGGCAGCTGCAGGTTCTCACACAGCTCCTCCGGCTGTGCCTGCCTCTTCTCGGGTGGGGGAGAGCCATGAGAGAAGCCCCCATGGCCGTCCTGCCTGGCCCCATGGCCCCAACTTAGTCCCAACACTTAAAAAACAAAACAAAACAAAAAAAACCCCACACTCACTGGCTGCAGCAGTGGTGACTAGG
>NW_017728993.1:20528782-20529360 GCF_001723915.1 Gavialis gangeticus | reverse complement strand
TTAAAAAACAAAACAAAACAAAAAAAACCCCACACTCACTGGCTGCAGCAGTGGTAACTAGGGCCTCTGGACACTCATGGCATAGCCCACGCTCCCCTCCCAAGACACCCATGCAGCAGCTGCCCCCAAGTGTGCCCCCCGCTTGGCAGCTACCCCATGGCGTAGGTGCAGCACAACTCGGCAGGGCACTGCACACTGTCTAGGAGGTGGGACCACTCGGGTTGAGTGCTGCCAGGCTCTGGCTGAGACGTGGAGCTGCCCCAGGTTCCTGGCAGTATGCGGTGCCCCACTGCACTCATGCCATGGCGCAGCTGCCACGCGGGTGCCAGGCCGGGGGCACAATTCCTGCTGCCCTCCACTACCCTATGCTGTGTGCTCAGAGGCCCCAACCATTGCTCCTGCAACTGGTGACTGCTGAGCTTTTAAAAAAAAGCCGTGCACTCACCAGCTGCAGAAGTAGAGATTGGGGCCAGAGCCTCTGGGAGCGTGGGGCAGTAGGGGGCAGTAGGGATTGCCCTCCTTGACTGGCACCCACACAGCAGCTGCATCATAGCATGGGTGCAGCACAGGTTGGCAGG
>NW_017728993.1:20523067-20523782 GCF_001723915.1 Gavialis gangeticus | reverse complement strand
GCACCCACACAGCAGCTGCATCATAGCATGGGTGCAGCACAGATTGGCAGGGTGCTGCATGCTGTCTGGGAGCAGGGGCTCAGTGCTGCCCCAGCTCCCAGGCAGTGCACAGCGCCCTGCCAAACTGCACTACACCTGTACCATGAGGCAGCTACTGTGTGGATGCCAAGCAGAGGGGGGTGATCCCCACTACCCCACACTGCGTGGGGGGGGGGGCTCTGCCACAAGCCCTCAGAGGACCCCCTAGTAACAGCTCATAGAGATACCTTCCTTGCAGTTTGCTACTAACCTTGCTGGCCTGAATTGTGAAACACATATTTCGTTCCATCACTAGCTCTGCTTTTTTCAGGATAGCAGGCACAGGAGTTTCAGTGAAATGTGGGGAGAACACAGATAGGGAGACAGTGCCATGCTGTGTGCCAGGCTCCAGGGGGAATAGCTGGCACACATGGAAATGATCAATTGGTGGATTTATGCAACAGCCAGATATATGCAGTATCTTGGCATAATGGTAAATGATATCTCCATTTGCACAGCTGTACAACTGCAGCATACACAGGGCCCTTACTGCAGGAAAAAAAAACCACTTGTGATTATTCCACTTGTTAAAGGTTAAATTCTTGGCACGTAAGCACGATTGGACTTTTTTCTTTAATTAGTCAGAGTTCCCTCTGATTGAAACCTCCTTAAATGCCAGTCAATCTGTTCAAGATTT
>NW_017728993.1:20516184-20518067 GCF_001723915.1 Gavialis gangeticus | reverse complement strand
CAGGAGTTTCAGTGAAATGTGGGGAGAACACAGATAGGGAGACAGTGCCATGCTGTGTGCCAGGCTCCAGGGGGAATAGCTGGCACACATGGAAATGATCAATTGGTGGATTTATGCAACAGCCAGATATATGCAGTATCTTGGCATAATGGTAAATGATATCTCCATTTGCACAGCTGTACAACTGCAGCATACACAGGGCCCTTACTGCAGGAAAAAAAAACCACTTGTGATTATTCCACTTGTTAAAGGTTAAATTCTTGGCACGTAAGCACGATTGGACTTTTTTCTTTAATTAGTCAGAGTTCCCTCTGATTGAAACCTCCTTAAATGCCAGTCAATCTGTTCGAGATTTTGCCATTTGGCTACTGACTTGATTTAAATTGTATTTATTAGTGCTTTGCAGAAAGAAGGGGGTGGGGAATCCACTGGGATAAACATCTGAAGAGTGCCTAGCTGACTGCCTCCCAACTCACTCCCAAATGCTTTGCAAACCCAGCCTTGTTTTGTTGCCACTGGAGTGGGTCCCTACCATATGCCTTGTCTTGCAGTTTGGGAAAACCACAAATGGGGAGTTATGTACTCGCTGTGGCAGCAACGTAAGATATTTATTGCCTCATAACATCTGTGGCCTTGCAGGGAATATGGTTATAGAGTGGTCATTCCTCAGAGCCCTTTAGCCTCTTTTTCCTCACATATAGATGAGTCTCTGCACTTAACCTCCTCACCATTTTATAGCCTAAGTCCCACATAGCTAACCCTTATGTTCAGCCCCATGTCTCACTTCATCATTATCACTTTAAGAGGAGAGGCTGCTTGGGGAGCAGCCTCCAAGTGGCAAGGGGTGGGGTGATGATTAAGAAGTCAGCTGACAAAAAGGGGGCTGGGCTTCAGTCATATAAGCCCATGGCCAAAGGTGGTTGGGTAGTCTAACCCTGAGTGCCACTGTGAGAGGAGCTCTTGGCAGCAGGGCTTGGAGTAGGGCAGCAGAGCAGAGGGCCAGGGAGCCCAAAGCCCCAGCTAGTGAACAGTGCCCAAGAGGGGCAAGGCAGGGCTTAAAATAGCCAGGCCTGAGGACAGAGGCAATGGTCCAAGAGGGCTGTTGATGAACAAATTGGTGGTTGTGGAAGGATCTCCTATTGGGGAGGATGGACAGAGCCCACAAATCTAGCTCTTAAGGCTATGACCATAAGCACCTGTGGTCCTAAGGGGAAGCCCTGGGGCAGCATCCATTGTATCATAAATTATTAAAACCAAGGCATGGCAGGAAAGTGAAGGGGAGAGGGCCCCAAGGGGAGCCAGGTTGGCAAGGGCTGAGCAGCAACCAGCAGGCATTGAGACCACCCTTGGGACAGGCACTGGCTACACTTCCATTCAGATAGGCAGTAAAATGAACATAGTATTTCCCTCACACAAGAGGTGTATTTGTGTGCTACACCCAGCTCTTTGGATGATGGCGACCAAAAGCTTTCATTTTAAAAAGCCCTTGACAAGCTCTCACAGTTGTGAAGAAAATCTTGCAAATGTGAGTGATTGTTACTGAGGCAACAGTGTCTCGCTAAATCTGCAAAGATCCCAAAAATAACACTGTCAAAAATGCCCTAGGAATTTAGGCATTGAGGATGCTAAGGGACTGTCTGGCCACACTGCTTCAATGGTGCTCAGGGTGCACATACCAAACACCCTCAGAAGGGTCTTTCTGCCACATTTCTGTAACCCTGCCACTTTAAGGGGAGAAGCAGCTGGTGTAGCAGCCTGCAGGTGGATCTAGAGCTGATCATGAGGTCAACTGACCCAGGAAGCCTGCAGGTGCTGGCTAGGGCTAACTGAAGGGAGTCATCAGACCCAGGGGCAGGGCTGGGCTGGGCTTAAGGCAGATATAA